>NC_053415.1:19017500-20217500 GCF_016859285.1 Xiphias gladius | reverse complement strand
GTTGCAAAATAAACACGACGGAAAAATAACCAGAGACAGTTCCTTCGGCATTAAAAGGAGGGGGACTTAATAAAAGGAGTGAAGCAGTCACCCTTCAGTGAGAAACGCTTTGAAGTAGAACTTATTATCTGAGAAATACTTTTTGGTTGTCCTAACGACGCCGCTGAATGGGAAAGGCGCTCCTTTGTCAGCGATTTGTTCTCCTTTAGTGGGATGCCCGTGGAAATCACTTACATGGGCCACCTTAACATACTGCCTGCAAATCAGTAACCGGCAGAGTCAGACATGCAGACGCCACTTTTTTTCTGGGGGGAGGACAAAGCGAGAAGTCGCAGTGAAAACGCCGCTGCCTCTCAATTGCGCCCTTTAAAGGGGTTGAATGATAATTTCTCAGACGAGCGTAGAGCCAAAACAAATGCCGTCTTGTCAGACTTTACAAGCATTATCCATCTCCTGAATGCTGTTGGCACAATGCGCACGAAAACGGCTTGTGAAGTGATCATTTCGGTCACAAAAGTTAAGAGCCTCTGTTAAAAAAAAACACAACAAAAAGGCAAGTCATTTGATCCAAGCACCTGCGCCTGGAACGGCAGTGTGCGCTTCGCTCACCTTGACAGCGACAGAAAAGTGTTCAGTTATTGGAATGGAAAAAAAAGAGGGGGGGGGGGGTATTTTATTTAACTTTCGTTTTAATTTTTGGGAACAATAAAGCAGGTGTGGAGAGGCCAACAGCAGCCCGCAGCCCCCCCAAGCCCCCGAGCAGATATCAAATCCAGCAGAACAGCAGCACCTGGTGACAGCTTTGGCCCAGCTTTTGGCTCAGTCGCGAAATGACATCAAACCCCTTCTTGCCCCTAAAACACGACAAGTGGGCGCGACGAGCTGCCTCCGGAGCTGGAGCACAAGGGCTCGGAGAGATCAGAACCGGGGACCGTCTTTTGAGTTCAGCCGGGGTCTCGGGAGTACGTCAGACTAGATCTGGCCCGTTTGTTCTCATTTAGTGAAGTTGCAGCGCAACAATGACGAGCGCTGCTCTCGAGCAGGGGCCTGCTTTTTAAAAGGGGGAAACCGTTTCCTTCGTCTTTAACATCGCCCCTGCTCCTGATTCAGAAATTTCGTTGGTGATTTTACTGCCGCTTTTCACTTCACCCCCCCATCCACTGCATAATGGGACTCGTTAAGAAACTAGGGTTTGGGTTCAACGACGCTATGTCATTTGTACGCGGTCCGCCTTTGCTGTGAGGCCAAACGGCGATCCGGACTGACGCTTCTGAACAATTACTGTAAACTACCGATACATTTGATGCCCGATCGCCTACACGCAAGTGCGCCTTTGCCCCAGAAGCACAACACCTGTTTGTCTGCCCAAGTCTAAACTTTTTCTGTGGGAAGTCTCCGTCGTTCAGACTCTCCTTTTCTTGCAAACGCACCAGTTTAACGGCAACATATTTGCCATCCAGGCACTTTGCCAACTTTTTGTCCCCCCCCCCAAGCTCCCTACCTGGCTACAATCTTAAGTTTCACGATCAAGCCGGAAAACAACGCGGTTCTGCCGCTGTTGCACCTCTCCCGATTATCTCGAGACTCTCAACTCCAACTCTGCCTTCGGAGCTGATTTTTTTTTTTTTCCCTCTCCCCTTTTCTTCCCATGGAAGCAAAGCGCATGGACTCAGCTTTATTCTGCTCTCCGAGCAGGCAGTGTAGATTGTACTGTAGGCTACATGTACTCCGGACTGCAGGGGGACAATTCAGCAGTAAGTTAAAGGAGCGACTAAAAACTCTTGTATTTTTCAGGAGAAGAACCCCCCCCCCAACACACACACACACACACCCCACCCCACCCGATCCGTGGATGGCTGAGGCTGAGGGGGAACTGTAAATTCTTTGTCCGGTTTTACACACTCGGACTGTCGGGCGTCTGCAGGGGGAATGTCGCTCCTCTCCAGCCCAACTTCAGCAGCTGTGGTTTCACCTATTAGCCCCGATGTCTTTCCCACCGGAGTGCGGGAGTTAAACATCTGACAGTGGGCACGCCGGGGGTTACTCGACTGACCTGTACTTGGTTTTAGTTTCATAGGAGCTTCATTAAATCAATTACCCAGTGAGCACATCATGATTTTTGTATTTTTTTTTATTTTTTTTAAATCAACTCAAATATGTCTTTCCCTCTTATGTTTGGCCCATTCTAATAATTTTTAGGCATGATGGTGTCTTGCAGGTTCAGGCGCTTGTACAATTAAATGTAATCATAATCTGCGCAGAAAACTGTGTTGTGAGGAAAAATGGTTTCTTCTTGCTCTGACATTTAGACTGTGTCCTACCTAACTTTCTATCTGAGGTTAAGTGGCAGTTAGATAGAGTGCAAGCAGTCACAACAGCTTATTGTTGTCCTTTTGTTTGAACTTTCAAAACGTGTTGCTGGATTTTATTGAGTTTAATTTAAAAAAAAAAAAAAAAAAAAAAAAACATACCTGAGTGTTTCATATGAGTCAAGGGAAGACCAAAATATGTTTATCCAAAAACATGTGCACTCATTTGCCATTCTTTGAATTTGTGTTTTTAATGTAAAAAAAAAAAAAATTAATTAAATTATAAAAAGAGAGAGAGAGAGAGAGAAGATAAAGGAACAGAAATACCTTAATGAAGAGAAACAGAAAAAAGAAAAATAAGATATGAAAAATTACAATAACAGGTGCAAACAGGTAAGCCTTTGTTAAAGAGAACAAACGTGCAGTTATTTTGCAATAATAGCACTAAAAATATTTCATGTACCAACTTGAATTATATATTTTCAATGCTCACATAAATATAATCTGTTATTTTCTTGTACTGTTTAAAGTAGTAAGTTTCCAAAAACAAACATTTTACATTGGTCCTCACTGCGATAATAAGCATTTTGTTCTTCATTTTATCTCAGAATGAGTTGATGTTCTCTGACATGACAGGTTTGTGCAACACCAGAGCGTCAAGACTATAAAATTCTAACTAAACCATTTAGGGATCAGGTTACTTAACTGATTTTCTATGTTGTCGCGTGTATCACGGCTGCTTTCCTGTCATGCACTGCTACTCAGAGGAGCATGATACATCACCCCGAAACTGATATAATATCTGGTGGCTCAGTAACATCTGTGGGGGTAGAGACTTGGTGCCGATCCAAAGCCCCATCCCAGGACTGGGAGCCACTCCAAGGCAGTAGGTGAGGAGAGCAAGGTCGTCCATGGACAACCGCATGAGCCGGGCCCCGCTACCTGGCCCTTATATAGCCCAACGGCCAGAAAGTAGAAACTAAAGTGCAGATAAGCGTGAGCATGCTGCCCCGGTAGTCTCTTACTGAATGACAGGGCTTTCCTAAAAGCCTCTAAATGCAGGATGTAGGCTTCAGCGTACTTGGAAACTAGGGCTGAGCAGTTGGAGGGAAATGGTGAACTATATACCATATCAAAGAGAACCAGATGGACTTTGGTGTGTTGGATATTTTGATTTGCGCCCAGGGATGATGCTGCTTACAAGGTACTTTAGACTGAACTAAGAGAAACAGCTTCATCTCTGGCACATGAAGAACATCCTGTATGACTCTGAACCTGTTTCGGTTAGTTTAAAATAAGCATTTCGCATTGTTTAGGGCTGTTTTTGAGTTTATGAGCAGAGATTCAAAAACTGCATTGCACTTGTGTCATAACAAGTATCATATATATACACATATCAACTCCATAATGCAGGCTACTTTCACGTGTTGTCACACTGAAAACATGATGATACTTTAAAACTAACTTGGGCCAAATTCCAGATCGAGACCTTTGGAGATATCTTTGTAGGCTATATGAGGGATTACTCTCACCGACGTAATCCTGGGTGATTAAATTTAAATCCATGTATCCCCCGCCTTTCAACCTAACAAATCTTAAAAACCTATCTATGATTGATCAAAATGATTTCAAAAGCATAGTGCCAGTCCACCGTTTTAATCCACCCCCACTCTGCTTCTTCTTTCTCACCATAACTCTCTCCATCGTGGGCCAGAGATCGCTATCGGTACCAGATTTGTGCAAAACTATCGCATCTGCAACATCAGAGGGCTGACCCTGAATGCATCTGGTTTTATTGCAGAAAAAGGTCAGCATTTAGTGTGAGGGGAAATCATTCTATCACAGCTGGGGAGAGGGGGCATCCTTGGAAAAAAAAAAAAAAAAAGAGAGGAGGAAAAGGAGGAGGGTTATGTCCAGGTAAGGAGAGAGGGAACATGAGCCGAGTGAACTCAAGAATCTGTCTTGTTAATATAAGAAAGACAAGGGGCCATCTGTGCCAACAGCAGATAAGGGCTTTGCTCCCGCTCTGCCTATGAACACCTGACTGTCTTCCCATAGTTGTGAGCCACTGCACATTCATTGTGGGCAAACTGGTGAAGATGGTTACCAATCATTCTCAGCTTCCAGTCTCCCCGTAGGAGCTCTAATCCAATGTGATAAACCAGTGCACTAGCGGTAAAGTATCCAGTGTGGAGGCACCACTGCCTCCTCAGCCACGCAGAGCCAAGACCTCCCTCTGACTGCATGGAGGCGTCTGCGTGGATCCCAAACATCACAAGCCTCACGCCCATTCCCTTTAACAGACTTGGGTTTTGGCAATGACAGATATGGCTCTGGATGAGCAGAAGAAAATGTGGTGTCTTGATGTTTCCAACTGACCAGGGATAAGCCAGAAAGGAAATATGGCTGGATAGGCAATGAGATTGAGATATGGGGTCTCCATCTGACCGGTGGCTTCAAAGAGATGTGGTTCTGGTCCGATGAGGCTTAAGACCGAAATGATTGAATACAAAGATGACCTATGGTATAAATAGTGCCCGGGATGCGCCTCCCCGTTCACGTTTTCATTCCTTACTTTGCTTTGTGCTGCAGTGGAGATGTCCGGCCTTAACTAGCGCCGACGAAATGACATTTAAGAAAAGAGAAACAGCAACGTGGACCATGTTTGTATACAAGAAGTCACAACCCCCTCCGCCTCATCCGACGACATAGGCAGCACACATATTAAGCTGAGCTCTTTTACTTGCCGCGAAGATACTGATGACAGCCATAATGTGTCTGGTTGTCCCACAGGACACTCAGCTCTGGACCGTCCCAATCACAAGACTAATTGTATAATTAGGCCAGCCCCGTTGGGGACGGGCACCTTTTGGCCCTTCGCAGACTCTTGCCATGGTAAATGACAGTATATCTCGACAAACTATCGAAGCTTATTCATCTTAGTGACATTAAAACCTTGAGAGAAGGCAAATTTTATTAACGTGACCGACAGTTCGCCCAATATCTAACATATAAGCTGTGACTCTCAAGAGGGGTGTATTTATCACATAAGGTGTGGTAATTATAAAGGTCCACCGCTTATGTAAGCTAATGGGCTTAGTTTTAATAACATTAATTATTTTGTTTGAGCCTATAATTTTACATTCTATGGCAGGCATTTGAATATAAGATGTCTGCACCTGGGACTGGGAGAAGGCCAGTCAGCAGATTAAGCATTCATCATTTCAGCTGGAGGCTGCGGAGTGGTGCCTTCTCCATCAGAAGGGAATTGATCCCGAGGAGAAACGCGAGGGGCTCCACCTCCGGAGCAGACGCGGAGATGCCTTATTTCCCCCTACTACAGCCCCTGCTTGGATTTTCAGCATCACCGTGCACATCATTATCGTTGTCAAAAGTTGTGCGCCGAATGTGAACTCTCGGTGACGGGGGTCTGCGGCGGGGGGGGGGCGCAGGTGACGGTGCTTCATTTTCTGACCGGCCGTGGCGAGGTTAGGACACTTCTCCATCCAGGAGGGCCCCATAGGTGCCCTTATTAAGCGGGCCCCCGTAGCACCGAGCGGCGTGCGCACGGAGAGGAGAGGTGCGACTCCATACGCTCAAAGTCTACCTCTCCCACCTGGCCTCTGTCTGTCTGTCACAGCTCCTATAGGGAGGACTCCCAATATGAATTATAATAAGCATAATAACAACCCGGTGGTTGCCGGGAAAGTGAAAGGGTAGTGCTAATGGCGCATTATTAGGCAAGCATCAATTTGGCAACGTCTCTTAGATGCCTTAGAGCTAAACTGGGCAGTCATCTGAGTCATCACTTTAAAAGTAAACTGCACACTGAAAGGCTAAACCGTCTCTGAGCTTGTTTTGGGTTTTTTTTTTTTTTTAATTTGTAAAAGAATCCGCTCCAACCGGAGTTTAAAAAAAAAATCCCAAAGTTCCCCCGCTGAATCCTTCGTGAGACAGCGGAAAGTGTGCGAAACGAATGAAGTTTCCCCAAACTTCCAAGCTGCACACTGTGACCGAGATTCAAAGGGCAAGTGGTGCTTCATTAACCGTATCCCCATTTACTTTACGCCCCCCCCCCCCCGAGTCTCAGAGAGAGCGGATTAATGTCAATTACCTGTCATTTCGCAACACCTACAATAACGTTGCGTCGGCGTCGGGTTTAAGAGGAACGCGTAGCATTTTCGC
This sequence comes from Xiphias gladius, assembly GCF_016859285.1. Lineage (NCBI taxonomy): Eukaryota > Metazoa > Chordata > Actinopteri > Istiophoriformes > Xiphiidae > Xiphias > Xiphias gladius. The sequence goes on along the minus strand of NC_053415.1, from coordinate 20,211,006 downwards.
CAGAAACGGCTTAATTCGGACCTGGGGAATATTTTAAGAAGAAAGAGGGAAAAAAAACAAAACTTAATGGTACAATTTTAATTTCGTCATATGAGGAAATTTTGAGCTGTTCTTCAGGTTTGTACTGGAAATGGGGGTGAGGGGTGAGGAAAACCTGAGGACCGAACGTTATCTGTCATTATTTATAAAAGGCGCGGGCCTAATCTGCTTAGACCGTCTCAACAAACGACTAATCAGGGGCACTTTAAATGTCCCAAAAATTGTGTATAATCGTTTCCCAAATCCCATTCAGCAGGTTGCTCGGATTACAACGAGTTTGGACTATTTAACAAAAACAATGAATCGACCCCTCGACGCCGTTGATTCATTCTGTCGATTCATTAAGATCTTCTTCTCTGACGCGCCAGCTCGGGAAAGGTGATTTTCCTCTGTAAATGACCGAGATCAATGGGCTGCTATGCACGATGGCCGTGCCAGACAAAAAAGCCAGCGCACCGGACAAAGGGAACACCATCCAGCTCGAGCACCAATGAGGGGGTTTCTTTCACTGTTCAATCACTTTTAGTCGTGCCCGGGATTAAGAGAGGGCTCTTGACTCTCTCTTTCACACAGAACCCGAGAGTGCTTGTCAGCGACTTGAAGGGGAAAAAAGAAGAGAATAATACGTGAGTCCAGGGTTATCGTGTTTAATTGGATTAGATGGTGTCATGTTGAAGTCCGGAGCATGACAAACAAGAGATGGAAGGCAATACGACCAGGACAGATACATCCTTATCCATCTAGAATATTTCGTACGACTAATAAAATATTTTTCAAAGTACTTTATTTGCTTTTTTATTTACTTTTTTTCTTTTTTTTTTAAAAGGTTTATAGATATCCCATTCATAGAAATAGTTCCAGCCTTGGGTGTCCCTCCATAAAAAAGAAGTGAAACACGCTCAGGCTGAGAACCGTGGTACCCGAGGAGGTCTGCGTTGTCGGGGTGGCGTTGTCGGGCTCGTGTGCTGCGCTCATCTGCGCGTCAAGCCGCGGCAGCAGTAACAAGGTGCGCGCACCTGCACGCACAGCTGCTTGGCCTCCACCTGCTCGACGGCACAGAGAGGGAGGGGGGGCTGGGCTGGGGTGGGGGCTGGCGTAGATGAGAAGCTTGGTTTTCGATTGTGCAGTGAAATGGGAAATCATCGCCGGATTCGCACGTCTGTGTCGTTCAGTTTTAACCAACCGTTGCATGCGCAAGAGAAGCCTGACACAACTTTTAACGCGTCCCATAGGTTACGGGTCAAACGCTGACGCACGTTTCACGTCTCAGAGGAACGGCATAGCCTCCGTTTAATATCTGGATTTAAGATCGGAACCGGGGAGCCTGAAGCTGACAGAGCCTGTTAAGGCGCCCGGGCCGAAAGTTCCCAATGCCCCGGCAAAGTTGTCCGGTGCCCAGTACGGTTTTGCTCGAGGACCATCATCGGCGAATCGAGAAGCGTTGAGGGTTCGATGCTCAGATATCGACGCCGTCCAGGCGAACACGGCTGAACAAAGAGACAGTGGGCAGAGCGGGGATCACAGGGGCACGCGCACGCGCAACCCCCACCCACCACCCGACCCCGCGCACACACGCACGCCTGCGCGCGCACCTTTCGCACATTTCCCCTGAAAAGTTACAATCTTGCTCAGATGAATATGTCTGCCTGTGTGAGAATTTGTTTCTAAGGATGTTTAATCACATTTTCAGCGGAGGGGGGGGGGCGCAACCCGTCCATTCGGCGTTGCATTTACATTTTACTGCCTAATTAGCTGCTTGAGGCAGGTGTGAGATTGGATCTCCGTTCACTGCCTGTATGGCCGCAGACCTCCGCGGACCTGCTCATTTTATGAGGTGCTCTTACTTTTTTTTTTTTTTTTTCCCCCCTCCTCCTCCTCCTCCTCTACCTTAAACTGTCTGCGTCACAGTCGCATGAACTTCCTATCGGTCTGTCCTGTCCGGTAAGATCAGGCACGACGAAGGTTGAGGACAGATAAACAAGACTCGAGCCTCTCGGTGCCGTTAGGTGCAGTTCCACACTTCCATCCAAAGTGGGACCCTAACCGAGTACGCGCGTGAATTTGTGGCAGATGTGGGGGAAGAGATGCAGACCCAGCATTCATCCCGCTGAAGCTGGGAATGAGAAAAAGCGCGCTCTGACAACACACGATTATGGTCTGTAAACTAATCCTAACATGCAAACGGTTCGCTGTGAAGCAGGAGAATAAAGTGGGCTAGAAATGTAAGTAAATAATAATAATAATTAAAAAAAAAAAATCACGCTTTGGCTGCAGAGAAGTAGAAACAGGAGAAACCTGAAAGAGTCGGGGTCTGACGACAGATGGACACTTGGGGTAAAAAACGAAAAAGTTGCAAAGACTTTTTGTCGCTGTGTAACGAGTCTCATTACCATGCGACCCCCCCCCCCCCCCACGACGACAACCTTCCCCACTCCTGCCAACAGCAGACAAAGCGGGCGGGTTTTAGTGGTCTCTGCCGGGGCCGGTGAGCCTTTGATCTGGGCCCGTTAAGGAGAAGGGAGTCTGGGGGGAGTCACGCCAAGAGGAGGGAAGTGGAGGAAGGTAAAGTCACCTAAAAATATTCTACCTATGCCCCCCCCCCCCCCCTTGGTAAATTCTCTGACTAGAATGTATCTACCCTTTTCCTTTTTGAGACGACACAATTCTTAATTTGCAAACGGGCGACAGCCCAGCGCCTCTGAGGGTGGGACACTGCAAGCCTCACGTCGGTGTCATTTCCGTTAACGGGCTGCATCATTTTCCCCTCACCAACTGCAGATCATATTAACCCGCCAGGTAAACGCACCCAGACAGCCTGGACTTTAAGGGGGAAGCGGGACCTCCGAGAGCCAAACTCTGCGAGAAGTGCGAGAGCCCCGAGAACTGGGAGGCCTGGACGACTTTGGCGCATGGGTTCAAATAAATACAGACGCCTCCCCGCCCGTCACCGTTAGGACAGGGCCTGCGGCAGGTGGGCTGCAGCTACTGTATCTTATATCTGTCCGGTGGTGTGGATGACATATTGTCCAAATTTGACATGCAGTGACAAAACTAAACAAAAAAACCCAATATGAAATAAATTGTAAAAAAAATTGTTTTGTTCGAAAACAGGCTTTGCATCATGATCAAGGGCCAACATAGGCGTGTTTAGACGCACTGCATAGAAAAAAAAAAAAGACTTATGTCATAATATAAAAGGTGGGAAAAAAGTTGGGGTCCTGATTCATGCCACGCAGCTCTGTCCCCTCGGACTGCCTTTTGCTGACGGAGACACTCAGACAAAAGGTCTCCTCCAAATGAAGTTAGTAATGGTCCACATGTGCCAGATCAGTCAAGCAGCACAGACAGGCCGCGGTGGATTTCATATCATGCAAACGACCTGAAAAAAAGAAGAAGAAAAAAAAGGGAAAAGGGAAAAGAAAAAAGAAAAAGGAGGCTGGACATGCGCCTGTCATCGCTGTAGTTTTTTGAGGAGAACCCTCGAACAAATATTCCTCCAACATGCGTTTTGCACCCGGAGCAAAATAGCTGATAATACCGGAGGAAGGGCAGTGTGTGGCCACGAACGCTCGCCTGCCACCGCAGTACGTGACAGCAAATGACCCAAACAAGATCAATACAAGCAGAAGGCAGAAGATTTCTGTCCACAGATCATCACTTTAAATTAATCCATCTCTTCTCGGCCCGGCCGTTCTAAATATAATACGGTACTTTTCACTCCAGAATTACATCTCAAAACGGTGCAATCCCTTTTTTCCTGTCTCTGAACTAATTCATGTCTATTTTCAAATTCTACAACTGGCAGAATGCTCATCTCAGAAGAAAGTCAAATTAGTAATTTCTTCTCAATTTAAAGCCTTTTTATTATTATTATTGAAAGAAAATAATTGATAAAGAAGAAAACATTTTGTGTGTGTGTGTGTGTGTGTGTGTGTGTGCGCCTGCCTGAGGGCTGTGATATGCTGAAAATCAAGAACTGATGATTATAGTTCTGTCACAGTTTCTCAGAAAGACGGCCCACTGTAGCCACGCTGAAAATGTTCTCACTTATTTAAACAATCTTCCTAAACATTGAAACGGAGTTAATTAGCTTAAACTAAATGTTTTATGTCGATCAGCTCCGCACACATTGTATTTGAAGCCGTTTTTGCTAATAGCTTTACACTTTCAAACTGTGCTGCGGCTACAATAACGAGGTATATTATTGCTTTAGAATAATCTTTTGCCGCAATTAGTTTGTCATATATTGTCATTAGAAGTCTATTAAAACATCAAGTCATTATTTGGGAGTCCCCGGGCGGGGAATTAGAATAAAACCATCTCTGCCACACGGGTCCCATTTAGATTAATGGAAAAATATGTAAAACATTTCGTTTTAATTTTCCTCTGACAGTGTTTTGCATACATGCATTTTCTCCGCCTGCGCTGTCCCTCATAATTTATGAAAGCAATCTCGACCAGCACATTACCGGGGTATGAAGCACTGCTCGCAGCCTAATTGATTCCCGTCACAATTTCGTGAGGTTATAATCGTGTTAATTGTAATTTACTCTCTCAGGGAATACCGGAGAGATGTATTTAAATAAAACCTCCGTGCGGACTGAGAAGATTATATCAGTTCCACGCATAATAGAAATGTCATGTAGAATTACACAGCGGAGGCAGGAAGGGATGCATTCCTCTAATCTACAGAGATGTCACTGAAATCTTTGACTCTTTTTTTCCTTTTTTTATCCCCAAATGTTTCTGAACTGCAAAGTCGTCGAGGTGCAACGAAAGCTGGGCAGAACGACCCCTGTGAAGACCAAGGGACATAGTTTGTTTCACCTTTATCCAGGGAGGGGGAGGGGGAAAAAAAAGGCGTGGATGTTAAGTGGAAATATCAAATGAGAGCAAGATTATTGGGAGGAGCAAAAAAAAATAAATAAATAAATAAAAGATCATGTATGTGGCGCACAAACACTCGGAGGATGTTGTGTTTGGTTAAAATATAAACTGGCCAAATGATTCCCTAATCTTCCTCAGAAGAGTTGTCCTTTTCGCTTTGTCTCTGCAGGATGCCCCGAGCTGCTTCCTCCTCTGCTTTGAGATCTTCCTTCCTGTCTGTGGGGACACCTGTTGGTGCAGAGCGGCTTGGAAAAGCCAACTTGTCCCCTCAGACTGGTCCCCCTCACCACTACACTCACCCGGCGAGCCTCTGTCGAAACTACCGAGTGTGAAACCGGTGTCTAACAATGACTCTCTGCAGCCCGTAATGCCGTGCTGGTCTCCTCTGACTCGACAGGGACTGGCCGAATTGTTTCGTTTAACGTTTGAAGGGTCAGGACTTGAAACATTGAAAATGACATATTAATGCCAAAGTATTAAATGCTGAGATTCACCCAAAAAAAAAAAAAGAAAGAAAGAAAAGAATTCAGACAAAAGCAATTTTGCTTGAATTCTAAAATATATTTCATTAGCATTAGCTCAAAATCATTTAATTGCTTGATCTAATACCATACAAATCTCTAAGTACTTTGAGTTATTCATACAAGATTTAAAGTTGATTCTTATTGTGAAACTTGTTCTTTGTTCATTTCAGATTGGATTGCATCGAGATTTAGCTGCAACAGATGATACATGAATTAAATTTTCAAAAGTCAAAAGTTTCATCAAAATCCCCATAGCCTTCTTTAATGACAAAGCAGACAAAAAACAGGGTATATTATGAATCAAGCAATCATTACAGACTACTCAATCTATAAACCCTTCTAGTGACCGGTAGAAGAAACATCTCTCGGAAAGATTTTACCATTTAAGTCATCCAAGTTCAAGACATGGCAAGTCTTCTAAATATTCTGCAGACCCGCAGAGCCCCACAAAAAAAAAAGGGCTATAGCCAAATAACGCTTGTGGATTCATTTAACGAAAGTCATACATAATAGCAGTTTTGTCCACCAACCTCAGGGTATAATAGTAGACTGAGTGAAAACAAACAAACAAGCCGAAATGTGAATTCATGACAGAAAAAGTGAGCCAGGGGTGAGAGAAATATATGTGGCCAAATGCCAAAGAGACAGCTTACTGTTCGGGGCTTTGACTGGGTGCAGGAGTGGTTTCGATCTTTTTGTCTGGCCTGGCCTGGCACAGACCGCAGTCCTGCCCCAGACACAATAGATCATACAGTAGGAGAGAGAGAGAGAGAGAGAGGGATGAGTGGACGAGGTGGGTAGGGGAGGTATGGTGCCTTTCATTACCATGGTCACCAATGGCACTATTAACCATTCAACACCCCCCCAATTATCCTCCCATCCACAGTCAGAGAGACAAAGCCTCGGTCCTGGTCTGCTGGAGCAACATGGCCTCTAATCTGTCTCACTCGAACATCACACCCACTTCACTGTCTCTGGAAGTCAGATGTGCACAAGCGCTCCGCAGAGCCCCATTGTACTTTCATTTGTTACATTACCACAAACTACTTTTACTACTCCCCGTTCGGGAGGTCATTTTTCTAAACGCGACCATTTATCACTGTTGATAAAATGAAGTTGTTTTTGAAGATGCTGATAGAAAACAAATGAAGTCATCAAGAAACAATAGCTGAAAATCCAAGTTATACTCTTCGTGTTAAATGAGAGATCAGGAGATCAGCATGTGTATATGCAGTGTTTATTTCTCGTACAGGTCACGGTGTGTCTGACGCCACACGCCTTTGCCATCAAGACCACAGGCTCACAGCTGCCCCAGACTGAGCTGCGTGTCTTTACTAAGGAGACTGACACAAAAAAGCGAAATCGTGAGTTTACGTTCTTCCATCTGTGTTTTTTTTTTTTTTTTCCTCCAGTGAGCAGGACTTTGATGTTTGTGAGTCAGGCTCTAAGCAGGGGGCTGAGGCCTGACTGGAGGACCGGGGCCCAATGAATAGATCCACAACAGTGGCTTGTTGTGTTTGTTTACCCTTTCGCCCAGCTGCCTGGACCATGGAGATGCGAAAGCATTCATCATGACCTAGGAGAGATGGGAGGCATGGGCACACAAGCCGCGGAGAGTGACATGACGACGCGCACACTGCAGAGAGCGCCAAGAAAGTGCCCACACAGGGCAATAATCCCCGACACTATGTTTCCAAGGGTTTGCTGTTGTCATTCGGTATGTGCAGAGTTTGTACTAATGAATACATCCCAGGGTGTAGTCATAATGTAAATTGCACCTCAGCAGCAAAAGTAAAACAGCAATAACAAACAAATGCATTTAATGAAAATATTTCAACAATAATTAAAAACTTAAATTAAAACCAAAATGTTCTCCTATGTCAGACAACAAAGTTAATTAGTACTTGAAGTGCTACTTTTTGTCATTAGACCTGCAACATTTCCAGTTTCTTTTGCCGCCCGGTTCCTCCCGTTTCGTCTCCATGTGTGTTATTTTTCTGGCACCGCGGTGGAAAGCGTTACGATGTTCTGTGCCTGCTTCAGCGAGGGCATGTCAATCATGCTGCCACGGAAGGTGAACGCGCCCTGAACAGGTGTGTGACAGAGACCAGAGCAGAAAGAGAAACATTAGACCAGACATTGACAGTAAGTGCACAGTGAGCGTTCTCAGATGAAGGATAACGTTTACAGGTACAAGAAGTAAGTTACTGTGTGAAAAACACAACATGCCACTTTATTACGAGAGAGATCGTAATGCATATTTTGTGTGTATGTGGAGGTAGCATAAAATTTGTGAATTTCAGACGTTTTTAATATGTCATAAATTATATGACACAAAGCCATTAATTACAGCAAACTGGGTGTTGCAGAAGAAAATGTAACTCAGTAAAGAAACTGTTTTAATTATAACATCTTCTGGAATAAAATATTATTCTGACACATCCAGTAAGGTGTCATTTAACAGTGTCACGAGTGCATCTGTTTGTTTTGCAAAAAAAAAAAAAAAAAAATCTCCAGAAACCTCAAGTCAAAAATGTAGTCAGTGGCTGGAGGTGAGAATTACGAAAAGCAAGCACCTGTCGTGGTGTAAGACAAAGAGACTGACCCTGCTCACCATTCAAACCATTACACACACACACACACACACACACACACACACACACACACACACACACACACACACACACACACACACACACACACACACACACACACACACACACACACACACACACACACACACACACACACACACACACCACGGCAGAGGGATGGGTAGGATATGAATCCCTCGGGCGATGCTTAGCAGGAGCAGCCCTGGCAGGGAGAGAGGTGTGGGCAGATTGTGTATTACCTCAGCAGATAGCCCACAGAGCCCAACACACAGGATCCAACCATGCACTAAATTAGGAACAATAATATTGTACACTTAATTTGCCCATCCCCACCCCACCCCACCCCTTCCCTCCCCTCCATCTCCTATGATGTCTCTGAGTCACCCACGGGTGTACAGTATGTATTCTCTGGAACTACAGAGGTGTGTGAGAGGATACACAAAGGATCAGTTTGAGTCTCAGAGCAGAGAAAGACCCCTGTCATCTCAACACACAGTCAGCACAGATATTGTGTAAGGCTGGAGACACACATTTGAGAAAGTTGCGTATACAAATAAAACAAAAAAACAAAAACCCTGGATTATACAGGGTCTCCCCGCTCCTCTTAAATTTTGAAAGGATTTACAAAAATGTTTAGTAAAGTCAGTAACCCTCTAACTGATTCTGGAGAAATTCACTGTTCTGTTTAAGAATGAAAGTGACATTTAAATGAGGTTGTAGCCTCAGTAAAATGACTGGAAATATCCAGTAAACAACTTGGACAACTGCTAACAAACTATAATGAGAAACAGCAACTCGGCTGTACCTCTTTGTTGAGTTCTCTGTACATTCTGCATCTGCATACAATATATATAATGCAACCATCTTTCAATCAATACATATTGATATACAACTCCTTTTTAGTACACATTCTTTGAGTACAAAATTGTCTCAGCAATGTGTAAATTGGTAGCTATTTCAGACCAAAATAGTACTATAGAGGAGAGACTAAAATTATTTTTTAAATTCTAAAAATAATGTGATTTTACTTTTGGCAGAGGATGTTAATGTTACCTTGCCCTCCTTTTGATGTTGGTCGAAGGCAGCAATGAGCTCTTTGGCCCAATGGACCCTCTCCTGACTGGGGGAGAACTCTTCCTGTACAGCCTGGATCTGCCCTGGGTGGATAACCTGCTTACCTGCATACAGAAACACACACACACACACACACACACACACACAGAAACTGAAATTGGAATAAAATTAAATACAAGAGCCATTTGCGCCAAAAAAACACAATGTTTTTACCTCCTGGCACAGAGCTATTAATGACACGTAGAGAAACGGGGAACGCAGAAGACTAAACTTATGCGTGTATATGTGTCAGCATGTTCAGTGCCACTGGAGTGAGACAGGGGGACATCATGACATCATGAAGGCTATCAAGCAACTCCTCTCTCCTTGCAGCACTGCTGTCGAGGAGAGACTTTGCTGAAGGCTTAGTTAGACTTCGATATCTGACCGAAGTCAGCTAGAACAGCCCACTGATGATGAAAAGAACGGCCTATTAAAAGCATGGCCGAACCTAAGCAGCAACCCACAAGCAGTCTGCTAATTAATAAAAACAAATGCCAAGGAGATAACAGAAAACCAAACACCTGTAATTCAAGCAATATCTATTGCACGTTCAAATAAACAATGAACCATTTTTGAAGCACGTTCACTAAAAATATTCCTAAATTGAAATAATACAAAGAAAATCGATGTGTTTTCTCTATATTAATTTCTTAATTGCTTCTATACGATTTCTATAGGACTATGTTTAGAATATACGTATATCTCAATAGTTGCACACCTTTCCTAAGACAATTTCAGAAATGACATCTTGTATCCAACTGAAACAGAAGCCCAACATGGAATTAAGGCTCTGACACAATCCTCACCCCCCTACCCTCCTGCTCCCACTCCCTCTCAGTTAAATTTGGGCGAACGCCGCAGACATAATCCCGTGTACATTTGCAGATCAAACTTGTAGTGATAAGTTAAGGTTATGAAACGTCTGGTGAGAACGACGGCTCAGCGGTAGCCAGCAGGAACTCGACACTTTAAGGCTTAGCTCTGTCGCCGACAACAAATCCTTCAAGGTGGCTGAGCAGGCGGGCTGCACGAGCAAAAAAATTTAGCCCAGGAGAGAAGAGGAGAAGCGAGGAGCGGAGAGGAGGGGAAGAGGGGAGACGAGACAGAAGAGGAAAGGGGAGGAGAGAATCCACTCCCCTCATCCAGCTCCACTCACCCCAGTTAACCTCAGAAAAACACACACCACAGTTACACAATCAACACGCTGTAGTTAAATGCTCGAACAATTACTGACAACAGAACATAATTCATAAACTGTAATTTATAATAAATAGATACCTTTGGGGGGGGTGTGTGTTCATACTACAAAACATGTTCGAAAGCCATTTGCTTGAGTGTCATTGTGAATGCATGATTGCTGATGTGTTTTTGTTTGTGTGAAGAAGACAGTGTGGAACTGCACATTTTCTGTTGGACAAACAGCCTGAGGACTCCCCAGGGCCACACTGGAGATGTGTGTGTGTGTGTGTGTGTGTGTGTGTGTGTGTGTGTGTGTGTGTGTGTGTGTGTGTGTACAGTCTTGTGTATGTGTGCATGTTTTTGTGCGTGTGCCTGTGCATCACTTGTCTGCAGTATTTAAATACCAGGAGTATATTGGTTCTCCTACTTTTTCTATGTGAATATTGTGAATCTGTTTCAGTGCAACAGCCTGAGTGTGTGTGCCTGGTGTATGCATGTATGTTGCATTTTGAGAGGAATGAGGCAAGAGGAGTGTGTATTCCCTCCTCTCCCACCTGTTTTCCTTCTGGGCTGAAGACGGGAGTGTGTTTCAACAACGACCGTGGGCAGGCTTAAATATACTGTAAGCGGGTCGCTTTGTGTTTGTGTGCACGTGTGTGTGCGTGTCTGTGTAAGACCACAGGAGAATGACAGCGCAAAGAAACAGACAGGGTGATTCAGGTGCCCTCTGTTACAACCCATTGGTTCTCTTAAAATGCATCATTCATGCCCTCCAGCCAATCCTGGCCTGCCATGTGGTGCTGGCATCTCATTGGAGGATTGCTATTTAGCAAAGTGCTCTCAGGCGAATGATGGGCAAGGTCCCAGGGATGGAAGTGAAATGTGGTCCCTCAATGGAGAGAATTTTATGGAACTGTTTTATGTTTTTGGGAGGCAAACATATTTACTAGGATCATTAAGTGTTTAAAAAGAAAAAAAAACACAGTTTATAGTAAATAAAACAAGGTGCTTATAAAGTGAAGATGCTGCACTATTCAATCCCCTTATAAATTACATTCCTCCTCAACAGATTTGATGGCAAGGTTTTGCAGGATTTTGCCTTCGCACCGTCCTCTTAACCAGAGAAGCACAGGGTGTTTGTGTTTCACCAGTGTCTTCTGTACTCAGTGCTAATGGGTGCTGTATGCGGCTTAGGTAGTGCCAAGGTCAATTACTGCACAGGTAGAAGCTTTTGGCAGCACCTTATTATTGCTTAAGCACACTCGGGCCAGTAATAGCTACTAAGATTACACTGTACCGAGTGCCCATGGCTTGTAAGCCACTAATCCAGTGCTTTGAATGGTGCTTTCCATATCAAATCTAACCACTTATTTCATCAAGCGGGTGCTTGCGTTCATTAGCATTTAATACCTTTAACCACATGTAAACAACACTTTGTGCTTTCTCTGATGAATTTCTGTTCACGCAAAACATTCTGATTCAAACAAGTATTGACAGAACAGAACATTATATTTAAAATATTTGCACACATTTTGGGAACCACCGTGCTTAACATGTTGTGCAAACAATCAAATTTGATTGGGTAAAGGTTTCAATATAGAACTGCAAAAAGACAAATGTTAAATTGCACAAGAGCTGAGTAAAAACACACAGACACACACAAACACTCATGCAAGCCCGCAGCATTAGAGAATAGAGGTGGCAAATGAGGTCATCTGGAAAATCCGTTTCTGTATGAGACAGCAAGAAGCTCACAAGATGATTTGATGATATGAAGTGCAGGTAACGTGGAGAGTGTGCTCGGGGATTCATGAATTTGAGCCAAGTGCCTCTTTTTCTCCATTTATTTCCAGTGTGAAAAGCTGACTAATGCCTGACGCTGTTCTGTTCCATTCAATCATCCCACATTGGAAGGGAAAAAATCTAAACATGACAGCGTACTAAACAAAACAATATATTATGAGATCTCGTTTTTTTCATTGTTTATGCGGTTTTATGCCAAAGGAAAAATATGTCTCATATTGAATTAATCATTCTTCAAGGGATGAAAATACCAGAACAATCTTCTGCACTGAAGGAAAAAATGACTGAAATATCCACTTTGGAACAGGCTGTCCTGCCTTCTGTGGTCTGTTACATGCAATCTGCGGGGCACAGACACACACACACACACACACACACACACACACACACACACACAGACACACATTCTGAAAGCGTTGCCTGGCTACAGACACACACAGAGCGCCGTTAAAGTAGACGCTACCACACTTTGCTAATAACTCCCTTTAATCATACTTGCACGCACACGCACATTTGCATACGAGCAGGTATGCACCCAAGTGCACACATACAGACACAAAGCCACGAAATTGTCAGGCACAACAGAAATGTCAGACAAGCATTTAAGGACCGCAGTGTTGTTCAGAATTCACTTCAGCAGCACTGCAAGTGCTAAAAAAGACAAAGACAAGCAACCAGTTTTAAAACCACAGGCGCAATGGTAATTTCGATGTCAGATCTTCATTACTATGTGCAATACAAGCATATAAATAGCAAGTGAAAAGCCAGGAGATTTTCTGCATCCTGCCAGTTTTTAAGCAACATTTTAAAACATTTAAATTTATCAACTATCGCATCTCCTATTCTCATTTGGAGCAAGACAGAGGAGCAAGACACAGCAACAGAGGGAAGGAGGAGTGAAAACTGTTGGATTCCCTGAATGCTGCTTGCAACAGAAAGTTGAGGGAAGTCCGTCGTTGTGCCATAGGGAGGAGTGACGAAAATATGGGATACACTTAAAGAACAACAAATGAAGTTGATGTGAAGCAACTGCGGAAATGACAGGTATCTGGGGACATTTGTTATTGGAACGGGGGCGAGTTTGAGATGCAGATAGTAGAAACTTCACCTGTGAAGCCCATGAGAGCTCCCTCTCTGGCCTGCCGCCTCAGCCCCTCCACATCTTTGTAGTCGATGTAGACCAGGTCGATAGCCTGCAGCCCAAATGCTTTGGTGGTCACAACTACCTTCTGCCTGGCGTAAAGGAGCTCCCTGGCATCCTTGGTCCGTGTGGCACCTCAAGAAAAAAAAATATGGGGTTACACACAGCATGTACAGTAGGGTCACATGTCAGTTAAGATCTCAGAGACGCAAGCTGGTGTTCAAGGAAATAAGAGGTTCAGTGGAAGTGAAATCTTGACAGGTGATGAACAGATGAATGAAAGAGTGACAGAAGCCAGGACATCAATTACACTGATAAACAGTATCACAGTTTCTCTTCTTTTCATAAGAAACTGCACCGTGAAATTTGGCACTTGAATATTTCTTCTTTTATCAGAAAACTTGCAACATGTCAAAAGAAGAGTGGATCAGCAGTTTAATGACTGTTCTTCGTGTTCCATTTTTTTAAAAACGACAAAAAAAAAAAAAAAAAACTACAAATAAACTTAAAGATGATTTAAACACCGCCTCTTTTTTTACTTGTGGTAAGTAGCCATAGGCTGCATGTATTCAAAATCCTTAATGTGTACTTATATAGAAAATAATGTGCAGGAAATGCGTCTTTACTTCCATCTGATCTATTAGTTTTGTATATCAGGACACCTCATTTTGCACTACCTCTCACACATCCCACATCCACAGATCATCTCTTATATTAATAAAAAGAATACTATATTTGTAACCACTTTTCCTGCAGTCCTATAATCATCTATTAGAATTAGGGAAAGAGTGAGTGACCTCTGAGACATGTACTGTATTTACAGACAGGCTATTAAACTCTTGGATTTTACAGTGCGATATAATATGTTGTTCTACGCCAAAAGTCCCGTGAGAGAAAGACAGAATATTACAGTTGTGGCTAACAAAGAGAGAGACAGTTAAGCAGAAGGTGCGACAGCTACCTATGCTGGCACAGAAGTCATCAGAGCCAAAAACCACACCGTCATGGTGAAGACCAGCCCTGGGAGAAAGTCGACGGATCTCCTCACACACCGCCTGGAGAGAGTAAACGTACATTAGCATAATATAGGCTGAATAAAGTGACACAGATGCAAAGAGAGAAAGACATTTTGGACATCTTGGCAGAAATACTGCTGAGTAAACCTAATTACTCTCCAATATTCCTACAGTAGTTCAAACAATCTGGGTTTCTGCGTTTCCTTTGCAGGCAGCAAAGCATCCAAAGCAGTCATCATCACACTAAATGTTCTCCAACAAATATGCCAATAAATACACATCAGTCAAACCCTAACCTTCGTTCCAGATTTCTTTCCATAAAGACTGATGTTAGTGTACTAGCCCTCTAGATCTGCCACCTGCAGGCACATATACATACATATAAGCAAACCAACATAGTCAGAAGCAGTAAGACGCCTCTTCACTCTTGGCATGCCCAAGACACTTTGTTCCAAAGGGCTGGGTATCAAACCTGAATACTTTCTGAGTACCATAGCAGTGTAGTTTTTAACCTGTCAAGCACCGAAAGCGGGCACTTCCTGTTTGGTCAGACTTTTAGCCTTATTTACTTATCCTACAACCAAATATTTCCCCGATTTAAATTTTATTTTGGCTTTGGTTTTGGTTTTATTTAGGCAAAGTTCTTGTACAGCTACTTTGTGTTGAGACAACATTATTTACAGATGCATGCTTTCATTTGTTAAATGAAAAAAAAAAAAAAAAGATTCTACAGGATATAAGGGAGACATTGAAATATAAGTCTGGTATCGTACTGATACATGTACTGAAAAATGTTAAACAAAAACAAACCCTATTGCTACCAGATAGGCTACTGCCCACAATTATTATCAAATAAGGAAAGTAAAATAGAAAATAAATCATCCAATATACAAACTTGGAATGTGACTCTCTGTGTTGAAGAGTGAGAAACAATAAGAACATGTCTCTTGCTTTTGTTGGCCTCCAAATTAATTACACGTCTAGCTGTGCCGTGGAGAATTTTTTTTTATGCTCGTAACCTGCGGTTCAGTCTGGGCAAAGATACAGCGTGTTCTCAAGAAAGCAGACAAACGCATACCTTGTAATCAAAACACACAGGCACACACTCACAACCACAATTACGGCCACAGCATTAGAGTGGGGAACTAAAAGACAAATCAAAAGAAGGAAGGACAGCTTGTTTCTCCCCAAATGCCCAAAACCATGCCCTTTTCCCCATGTAGCTGAAGGTCGTGCTGCACTATAACAGGAACTGATTTGATGCTTGCCAAAATATCATTAAGAACTGTTCCGCTATGATGATATTAAAACAGTTCTAATTAAAAAATGTCAGCATGTCCGGAAAGGGATAGAGAGAGACACACACAGACAGAAGGAGGGAGAGAGAGAGGAAACAAAAAAAGGCTCAAAAGGCTCATTTTGAGAGACTGTCCGAAAGCTTTGAATCCCTTTCATTTTGGACACGTGGAGCGCTCCGCTCGCTGATGCAGTCTTTAATCTAAAGTGAACAATGGAGAAAACGACAAAATGTCTTACGCAGGCAGTTTTTGGGGGGTTTGTTTGTAATTTACCTTAAAATTGAGCAGGCCCACAGCGGTTTCCACAAAGGTGACCAGGCGAATGGGTTCTGTCAGTGCCTTTCCTTTCAAGTTGTGCTGAAACCTGTCAACAAACTTAACACACAAGGACAATCTCATGCACAGCTCATTAACATCACCCACTGTTTCTGTGAATAGAAAACAATAAACCTCCAAATAATCACAATGAATTAATTTGTTCTTACTACTTTGTACAATCAGTCATCACATTCATCACGTGTTTGTGCATTACTTGAGCACATATATTCTCTGTGGCATTTGCTGTTATGAAAATAGCTTTTCAGACTTAAGATCAGCTTGAATCCATTTGTGGTACTGTTGATAATGCTCTTCAAGAAAATATGTTTTGGAAGACTGTATTTCTGTTCAAGTTCCTGCTTTTTCTGTAGTGGTAAAGAAGAAGAACAAAAAATGCTCGGCAGTAACAATGGTAAATGATATGACACATCTTTCAAAATCCACTGTGGGGTAAGACAGAGAAGAAAAGAAGAAATCTTATTGTTCAAAAACTTACTTTTGATACAAATCTTGACACCTTTATTACCTACACTGTTCCCACTACAGTCCTTATTCAGAGACACATCTATGAAGGTTCAAATAGCAGGAAAAAGTGAGCACAGGAGAGCAGCAACAAAAGCGAGTGAAATGAAATATTTTACATTATCACCAGGGTTCCTCCATCGTCTGAAGTCTTCTGCTCTACCTTCTTTCAGAGGCTCTGCACAACTACAGCATGTGCTCCCCCGAGAGAGCGTGCACACATGTATATGCATACATGAGCACATGCATAAACACGGCAACTCAAAGAAGAAACAAAAAAAAAAAAAAACGAAAAAAAAATGAAAAAAATGAAAAGGGGAGAAGAAACAAGATTTGGGATGTCTGCGAGTGTGTTTTACTCCTACATTATTCTGTTTTGCGTCCCCCTTCCCTGGTAGAGAACAGGGAGACTGGAGCAACAATCAGTGTGATGTGACACTTGTGCTGTGGCCTTTATTCTGCATGACTCCTGCTAATATGCAAGCTCACCTAAGCAGGGCATTAAAACCAAGTTTAATTCTTTGAAGACCAAAGCATTCCAATTTTTTCCAACAGACCAGTTCACAGCTAGCCCTGGACTGCCAGTGGGGTAGCCCAAATTCCTAAATCTATCATCTGGAAACACACAAAAGCCCCATTCGTCAGATATTTCCTTTCAAAGGCAGTCCAAAAAAAAAAAAAAAAAAAGGAGTTAAAAAAAGCTCAGAGTAGAAATGTCTAACTCCATGTCCCCCCTTCCTTTCCTTTTTCTCGCTCCCTCTTTGACACACCAGGAAAAAGACAGATATAAATAACCTCAGGTACAGCACTGCTATTTCTCTAAATGAAGAGCAAAATAACCCCCGTGCTCACACTCACCACTCTTGTTCTCAAAACTGAAAGAGTGGGCCTTCATTGAAGGATTTCAAAAAATAGGGGCAATTTTAATCATCTCTCCATTCAATCTCAGTTGGATAAATCATATCTGAGAGATTTGCATAAATACAAACCATCAAAGACTTTTCATCTTCAAAGAGGTTTTCAAGACCCAATAGGCTTTGTACTGTAATCATCTGAGGTCACAACCCTGTGGGAGCAAGGCTGCTATGGCAACATAAAAACTAACGCTGGGGGCTTAGCATAATATCCCCCCTCCTTTGCAAACACAGGAAGGGGAGGGGGGGGTCCAAGAAGGAGTGTGAAAAGAGGGTGTAGATAAACCTATTTCTGTGACAGAGGAAACTAGGTAGATATGGCCCGTTGCGGGGGGGAACGTAGCTGATATTACACACAGAGATTACCACCACTACACTGTGCCACGCAAACCTTAACAAGGCTGCGGCGAGCCGAGTGGGCTATTCAGATTCTGCTGAAGGAAAACAAATGACAGCTCAATGAGGCACCACTGGCTAAAAAGCCTCCAAAGCTCTTTGATTACATGTTTCTGTCCTTCTGCTGTATTCTCCTCTTCAGCTATTATAAACTTTGAGGGCCTGATTTACACTGCATAAGAGGTACTATAGTCCTTGTTCACTGTTCCTCTGGTGCATACAGCAACCATTAGCCGTCAATGGCTCTCAAAACTAGGACCCTTTAAGATGTTATTCACTACTGAATCGAAAAAAGAAAAGGAAAGAAAAAAGAAGAAACAACACCTCTTCTTGCCATTCAAAGCCACGCTACAAACAAGCCCTCTGACAATTTCACCACCCAATCATGAAAAGAGAAGGAGGGAGAGATGGAGCTAAAGAAAGGAGGCTATAGTGGGACAAGTTTCAATTAATTTTCTTCAAAAGGGGGCCAGATTAAATGTTTCCGGCCTGCTGAAGTGTTCATTTCACAGAGGGGAAGCGGAGAAAGGGATGAGGGGAGGGGACAGGAGGAGGAGTAGAGGAGGAGGAGCAGGACAGGGTGCGATTCTTTTGGTCCCAGTGCACACCAAATAGTGTGGTGGGCAAAGAATGCACATGGCTCCGAATCTGGGTGAGAATTGTCCTCAGACAAAGGAGGGAGTTACGCCTGTTATAGCCCAATAAGGCCTGTCAGTCACACAAGGGCTGGGGGAGAAGAGAAAGGCAGAGCTAAAGATTTCCACACAAAGGGAAACAAGCAAGTCCATCTTTTAGCGACAAATCAGTCTGGAGGTTCCTGTGCTAATATCAATAAAAAGGGAGAAAAATAAACAAGTGAGGGATTTACTGCAGTGCCTTACAAGAGTGGAGAGAAAAAAAAAAAAAAAAAAAAAAAATCAGACTCATGCTTAACAACACTGACATATGAATACACACACAGACACACAGAAAAGCATGTTCAGACACAGCAAAAAGCTGGGAGGGACAAAGATAAGATTAAATGCGCATACATGACAGAAACAAGGTCCCGTCCAGAGCTGCAAACTTGACTTTGTTTCAGGAGCACACGTGCACCTGCTAATGCAGTAACACACTGCCAAACACACTATAAATCAGATGTGAAAACAGATTTACAGTGCACTTACAGGCATTTCTCCTGAGGGGAAAAGTACCAATATGAAGGGTTGACTTAAAAGGAACTTACAATAAACACAAAGTGTTGCTCGCCGCAAAGCATTGTTATTAGAAAAAAAAAAAAAAAAAAAGTAAGCCAAGCAATTATCCACGTTAGAGCTCTCAACGTGGTCGCTGTGATTTTTCAGCATAACAACAACAAAAATAATAAAAGTAGATGGTTTAAAAAATATTTCATGCAGAACGAAATTGCCTCTTAAGTGAGGAAAAGTAGTAAAAGGAGAAACGGCTGAGCTCAGAGAAAGAATTAGAGAACACCTGTCAGCAATTACAGCTACTTGGAAGAAAGAAAGGGCAGCAGGAAATAGACGCGTTCTAATTAAAACCACTAGTTCAAAACTTCCTGCTCCTGCCCAAGACCATGTTTGAGTGCATATTATATATGATGTATGTATGTATGTATGTATGTATGTATGTATGTATGTATGTATATATGTGTGTAGATATGTGTGTGTCTGTCTGTGTGTGTGTGTGTGTGTCTGTGTGTGTCTGTGTGTGTGTGTGTCTGTGTGTCTGTGTGTGCTTGCATACGTATGTCTGTGGTCAAATTTTGGTTTGAAACCATTGTTGTGGGGACATTTCGGCCAGGGAATGGGGAATGCATTATGTCGATGAGTGTCCTCATAACTATGGAAAAGACCACCATGTGTGTGTTTGTGTATGCGACTCTTCCACCACCACTGATCACTTCTCTTGCGCTCTCTCTCTCTCTCTCTGACCAAATAAATCCTAATTTCTCCTCTTGCTTAATCAGCAGAAACTGCATTCAGACACAAAGTGAGGGAGGCACGCAGCGACCTGGTTCCTCCTGGTAAGTGAACCATATGGAGTTGATCAGAACGGCCTGCATTAATGATGTCACTGTCTCCTGACCTTTCAGGACCTGACATCCGTACAGCGCCCCTTTATAGAAAGCCAGAGGGATGGCCAAGCCTAGACAAACACCTCCTAAATAGGGCACAGGCCCAGTTAGTATGAACAAATGACAAACAGTAATTTGTAACAACAAAAAAATGGGAAGAATATTAATGAGCTATGATTTCAAACATATTTATTTAACAGTTATTTTAAGTATGCACTTACCAATAACAAATGCAAGAGTGCAAAAACTTAAAAAATATATAAATAATATAAAATATCTGGCATCAAATCTGGTCTATCAGTTTGTGATACATCTATGTGATCTTGCTCATACACTAGTAGCTCAATAACTGGGAAGATACTCTTTCGACTTTGAAAATGTGTGGACAGTATAAATACATTTTCAGTATAAAAAATGTAATGTAATTCATGTTTGTGGCATATTATTATTATTCAATATCCCTGTCTGTCTGAGTACTTCAACTTTGATAAAATAAATGCTTAGCCACAATATGACACCATTCAAGGCAGTCTCCAGTAAGTTCGGCAGTGGCAGAAGGCACCTTTTTGTTATTACAGAGAGCTATCAGGCTTCTGAAGCTAATCCGAAGAAATGTCATCCATTTCTTGAGCTGAAGCCAAGAAAAACACTCTGTCTGTCCCTGAGTCCTGCCACAGGGATCGATTCCCACTTTTACTGGGAAATGGAAAAGTTTGTTATGATTACTTTGAAGATTCCCGTGGTTTCCTCTTTCTTCATGAGTTTGCATAAGACCAACACTGTTTTTCTTAAAAGACATCCAAAGGTGAAGAAATTTTGGGGGGTATTTTTAGTATTTTTAGTTTAGTTTTTGCATGTATTCCAACATTGTTTTTTTTTGTTTTTTGTTTTTTTTTGGTGTGTTTTTTCTGTTACATGTGGTTCTGAAAAAGGCCTTTTTTAAATTACTCCATTCAGCCTACTCTGTCTTAGTCAAGATTTGTACCTTACCCATTGCACCTCCTGTGTGTCTTCCACTTTGGGTAACATGATGGCAGGAGGGAGAACCTCAGCCTGCAGGATGACCTGCAGGTCAGCGTCAGCTAAGCCACTGGACACCGAGTTCACCCTCACGCACTTCTCTGTCCGGCCCAGATCCAGTTCTACTAACATCCTGGAAATGGTCTCTCTGGCCTCTGTCTGCAACAGAGAAGCATAGAAAATAGACCAAAATCCTGATTATTTAATGTGACGAATTTAGTCAGATTGCAGTTTGGAGTAACTAAAAAAGATGATCATTCATTCAAACTGTGTGAAGTTGTAAGATTCAAAACTGTACATTTTTAAAGCAAGTGTAGTTACTGTGAGAGCATTTGATGACTTAAGTACAAATATACTACATAAAATGCTTAATAAAGAAAAAACTATCATAAGAGGCTGAAAACTGCTGATGTTTTGTGTTACATCTGTTCAACATTTAACAAAAAAAATGCATGGATGCAAACCACTTTCATTCACTGTAAAATAATTGTAAAACTGGTGAAGAATAAAATTTCCTTCAAGGAAGTATCCCTACATAAGTGACATTAGCCATGAAGCATGATCATAGAAAATAATCCCTGCACAACAGACACAAACACTATGTGATAAAAGTGGGAAATTGACAGAGCATACATCAATCTGGAATAAATGACATCGAGATGAAACATTAACATATTAAAAAGGCACAAAATAAGTCAGCACACATCTACATCCTCCCTTGACTGCAGTCAATCTATACACAATATGCCACAAATCAACAAAACAGTGGCTGCTCACTCAACTTTGTTCTCTCAACGCAAGCATTGTATGAGCTGAGCAGGAAGAGAGATGAGGAGGATGCAAAAAAAAAAAAAAAAAAAATCAAAGAGAAGCCTACAGCTCCAACTTCTATCAGTAACACAGTAGCACACGTCCCTATATTCAAACCAGATGCTGAGCTACAGGGATGGAGAGAAGTCGAGCTGGTGAGAGGAGAGAGGCTCTCTGGAAGAAATGTGGTCTGAGTTAAGTGGCATGAGGAAATGGTAGCTTAGGCGTTGTCAGGTCAGTTCAGAGGCTGGAGCCTTTGAGTGCTCGTATGTGTGTTTTGAGATGCTCGGATTGGGATCCTTTTTCTCCTGATCCCATTTATGCTACTGAAAATTCTCTTAAAAACAAAAAAATGAAATGTGGATAATTAAAATACTGCACCAATGGATGGTGGCAAATGTGGCATCATGCTATTCGATGGAACGTCATGCTAGATGGGAACTTGATGACGCAAATGCATTGCATTTGTTGCCTAACAACATCTGAGTGGAATATCCAAACTAACTGATCATTAGTAGACCCATCACCGGGTTAATGTGTGCGCGCATGAGAGAGAAACTGTAGACAGATATAACATGGAGAGCCCATACATCACAACCTCTTGTAAAAACTAAAGTGGACTAGAGTTGACCTAGGCTCAGTTGTATTAGATCTTATGGGGACCCCTAAGGGTCACGGGACAGCTTCTGAGACAAAACAGCCCCCGCTCTGATCTCCTGGAATGCAGAACTGTACTTGATATTATGAACACCCCTTCAGTAACAATAAAATATGGTATCAAAGTACATATCAAAGATTTGCTCGGATTTAATAGGGGTCATGAGCAGGCTGGACTGCTGCTTGTCATCTCTGTCTCCCTTTTCCCTCACTGAATGAGACAAGAGAGTCTGTCACATCATATGATGAGTTCACTGTGATCTTTGATTCTTACTCAAATTTTCCTGTAACCTCTCTGTTGCTCTCCATTACTGTCGCTCTCATAAGCCAAGATCGACCAGTAACTGTATCTTGGTAACTTAAAACGGATGGAGCGATTTACGCAGCCATAATTCACTATTCATAAACCTGCTACTTGGTGGATAAAGTTCTGTCTGTCCCTCTGCAGTTCATGGTGACTGGAGAAAATTGATATGTGAGAACTGCTGGCTGCTTCATGTGCCAGGAGTCACATTGATCCCTGACCAAACTAAATAAACAGTGATCCAAATGATCAAAAAGCATGGTTTATAACATCCATAGATCAAGTAGACTGGAGTGGGCCAAGTCGCCGGCTCTAACCTCAGCCTGATATATTGGCCTGCATGTATAAAATTCTTTTAATGTAACCAGCCACCGCTCATTGCAAGGATTGTCTCCTGCACTTTTCTCCTTTTGAGGTGGTGTTTCAGAAACCACGACACCAGGAATGGCTACGGAGATGGCCAGGTCATTGTGCACCGTCCTCTCATGAAAGTCTCTCTCTCTAAAGGGAGAGCGAGATTATTCTGCCAGATGCCTTGAACCCTATGGGCTCCGCTACTCCGAGCTTGAATAAAGCCCTTTAAAAAAAGGAGATATTTTACATTAATGGACAGCCATCCAACAAGTTTCTTCAAAGCTCCCTCCCCAATCACCTGGTGTCCCATGGAGAGCTCACCCCAACGTCAGCTCCATCTCCTCTTTGATTCCCTGCATCATCCTCATCATTAGAAGCTGACACACAGGCAGGCAGGTGGGCGAGCAGTCGGCCAGGCAGGCAGGGCCGTTGAATGCACAGATGCACACATGAAGCTTTTCAAGTGCAGAGAGGCTGACCTTCCAGGAGAGTGAGGGCAGCTCCTTAACACACAGCCGGAGACTTGACGTGCCGGATCCTACAGAGCGCTGTGTATACGTTACCCAGCATGGGTACTGCCTTGTAGACACCACATCACACTGGAGCATCCAAACTGATGTGTGTACAGGCCACAGTGGGACCACCTTCCCTTCCAGCATCAGACTCAAACATCGCCTCTGGACAGAACTCTGGGTGTAGACTCACACTCTCTGTCCCTTCATTTAATTTGAATGAGATCTCAGTGCAGTGGTAATGACTGTATATACTGGGCAGAAATTAGTGCAAACAAATGGTGCGTGACGTGACGTTTTAGAAAGGGCATAAGACGGGCTAGATTAATTTTTTCTAGTAAAATAATTATATGTACAGTAGCAATAGCCTGGGAAACTGCAATAAAGGCAAATGGCATAAAGTAGGAAAATTTAAAGGATTAAAAAAAAAAAAAAATCAGCATCATTCTAAAAAGCTGCTAACATTTGTGTGTCTGGATTCTCAAAAGCAACTTGTATGTACATTGCACCTTTTACCACTGACAACATGCCTTTCAACAGAGTGCTGTATTCTCTGAAAGTGTATATATAAGTATAGGGTTTAGAGTAAGACTGGGAGACCATGAGTCACAATGAGCGCAGTTATTCTTCCTTTTTTTTTTACATTTTGAGAGGTGGCATTTTGCACCCCGCTGTGCAACTTGCGATGCCATTTAAAATGAGCTGCAGACTATTGCAGGTGAAGACTGCCTGCCTGAGGTGTGACTGTGTACACATTTGTTCATCTGTCTTTGTCAGGATGTGTGCGTGTGCTTGTTTGTGTTTGTGTGTGTGTGTGTGTGTGTGTGTGTGTGTGTGTGTGTGTGTGTGTGTGTGTGAGCAAGCTTCAAGTCATCGTGGATGGGTTTTGACAAGTGACATCCTGCACTCCAGAAAGCTGGAGTGAGATGACTGACTAATTCAGGCTATGTTGATAACAGAGATGTAGCAGAAGGAGATTCAGGAATTCACTCTGTCAGATGGAAGCACACTGTGTTATCCGCTAACCTGTCAGGGCAGACAACAAGACATAACTAGCAGGATAGAGAAAGACAAATTTGTAAATCGTAAACTCTGCTTGTCATAGTTGGTCAAAACTGAGAGCCTGAGCTGGAAAAACAGCTAGTTATTACACACTACTTGTACACTTTAATTAGCCATGAAAAGATCTAATTAGAGCTCTTTAGTTACAGTTCATTACAAGCTGCATTGCAATGTTTCCGGGAAATAAATTCCCAAGGCTTTGTATCCATTTTGTAGGGAAAATGGAGGGGGTAAGGCTCAACATTCAGATTCTTTACAATACATAGCATCTATTCTCTGCATAATTAAAATTATTTGAGTTTTTTTTTTTCCTACCAGTTTATGTCTCATTTTTAACAATGTATGTGTCATTCTAAGCTCTCTCCACCAACAAAGTCTGTCCAGTTTACCATTTGCCCAAAATGCTGCATCCAGACTACTCACAACAACACTAACTAGGACTCACTAACACAGGACCAGTTACGCTTAACTTGACATCTCTCTATTAGTTTCCTAAATTTGTGCTTGATTTTAAGACTGTGATTATTATTAAGGTATGCAAGTGACTCACATTAGGCTTTATTACCGCAGAAGCGATCTGCCGATCATGGCCCTTTCTAGTGGTTAAAACTGATGTTCAGTGGAAAATCTGCGTTTCACTTGTATGCATTACATCAGAAAGACTGTACACGTGTAAAACAAAAAGCCTCAATAACTTTTTTCAGTTTTTCAATATAGTTAGCTGAAAATCATACATTAAGACCAAAAAATTTTGTTAAACGAATACACAGTATGATCGTATCATTGCTATACTATTCCACAGTCATTTAACAGTAATGTTTAATTATTGTCCTACCATATAGCAGTGGCTGCTGCATCACAAAGGAGCAAAACATGTGTTTTGCTGGGTTTAAGTAGACACAATTAAAAACAGTTGGGTTTTTTTTGGTATTGCACAATAATGCACAAATTAGTCCAATTAACATGTGCAAAGAAGTATTCATGACCTCAAGAATGCCGTTGTAACCTTGTATTCTGCTATAATGTTCTTGACGTAGTTCAAATGAAACTGAAGCTGTGCAATGTGGGGAAAAATGAGTCTTGGCAGATCCTTGTGAGGATGGATTTCTTTCCCAGTTGCCTGGAACTGACTCAGACTGGTGTCATGATCAGTTCATGTGACCAAGGTGCTAATAAGGTGAAGAAGGTGTGACAGTAAAACAAGTAAACTGCAAACATGTGTCTTGAGGCCTGGTGTAAAAAAGTGCAGCCACCATTGCAACGCATTGGGGTGATGGAGAACCGGACTGCGCAGAGCTTTGACTGGAGGCATGCGCACACTGTTGCAATCAATGCTAAATGTGGTACTTTTTTTTGGTTAAAAAAAACAAACAAACAAAACAAACAAACAAACAACAAGAAAAAAAAAATACTTACAATTTTATTTACATTTGTTACTTAGAATAATGTATTTAAACAAGTGTATGTTACTTTTTATTAATGTTTTGATATGATTTACAAAACCAAACTTAATGTTCCTCTTCTCCTCCATATGTTTTGTTATCATTGTTTTAGTAGTAAATAATTTGAAAATGGTTTCGGATAGCTAGCTGGAGAGTGATTACCTTAGCATGCCCTGCCATTTAGACAGAAAATTAAAATTGAATACATTTCTTGCTGAATAAGAGATATAGCTTTGCTCATTTTTTCCCCTCTCATGCACCACATCTGCTCCATTCCTCTCCACCTCCACCCATTCTTTCATGTTTTCCTCTCCCGGTTCCCTTCTCCATCATCACTCCTCTTACTGGGGTTACTCTCCAAGTGTAGGGTGCGTTGCGCAGCCCACGTAGCACAGAGCAGTGCGGGCTGTGGCTCTGCCAGTGAAAACACAAGGGTGTAACAGGATAATGAGAGATGGAGAGAGTACCTTTCTGTTCTCTATGTCTCAGCATTTTCTGATCTCTCACTCGGCCTCAATCTTTACCCTTAACCCACGGTATCTGGAGCTGCTGCATGAGTGTGCGTTTCGAAAGACATTCGACAGACCTGAGAAAGCTGAAATATATTCTGTGAAATTTACAAATTTATATTGAATCGAAAAAGACACAGAAATAATTTTTAAAACTTTCACTCCTTAAAATCCCTCCAGTCTCTTTGTGCTCCAACACCGGACAAGACATCCATTCCTAACCAATGAATGCTAATCGAAGCACTGTCATCACTCTACTGTGCACCCTGACCTTTCGTTCGCATGTGTATCCTCCCAAAGGACTCCAATCGATACCTGACATATGGCACTTAATGCAAGTATTTGACCCCAAAAAAAGCTTCAAAAATCATTTTGATGGTACACTGACTTGTAATAGGGAGAATGGCCCCTCTTTCATTCCCACTCCGCAACCCAAACACCTGTTCTTGCGCTATGTAGCTTGAACTGAGCAGGTACACACTCTCACGAGAGGTGCGTAACGCTTTCCAGCACTATGTCACTATGCGCTGCTTCCAGTACCCTGAACCACTTGGGCTTGAAGCCCAACAGAATTTAATGCGACAGGGTCCTGTAATTACTACTTATGGCTGCAGTGGCGCTGCTGCCACTGTTCAGCAAAAGTTACGTAGTCTTGCTTTAACACATACAAACACACACATCCACTAGGAGAGAGAGTAGAGTTTGGAATGGAAGGTCTTTCTGATCTGCCTGGAACAGGGTCTATTTTCTGGCTGAGCGGCTCTCATCCCATTTGTGAGTCTTGGCAGCCTGACTGGGAGTTTCTTTCAAGTCTCCTGGGTCCTCTGAGGTGTTGAGCAATCTCACACACACACACACACGCACATATATACACAGAAATGTAAATACACACATACTGCTGACACACACTAAATACTAATTTTCAGTATTCATAATTCAACGGGTTAAAATTATTTCCCAGGAGTTCATTCTGTCAAGAGCTTAGTCATTTGAATCCACTTAAATGGTGAGCAGATCTTTCAGTGTCCTCTGAAATAACACAGTGAGCATTGAACTGAGGTCATGTATCAGTTGACAGTTGGCTGCATAATTTATGTTAAGTTGAAGATCTCTGGTGTCAGACACAGTTCATGCAGAGACCATAGCTCATATATTGACTGCGCTACATCCAAATAAAAGGTAATTGACCATAATAATGTCATCCACTCTAAAATGTGTCCTCTATTCTTCCCTCAGCTGCTCTCACTGCAACCATAAAAGGTATATCTCTGGACTAGTGGTTAATGGTGTTACCGAGGGAGAACAACAAAAAAAAGGGTGGATTTAGAAAAAAGGAAGACATTTTTATCAGCGCACAATTACATGAAAAGGATTTAAAAAAAGGTCAAGGTTAACAGTTTACTATATGAATTAGCCACTAGTAGATATACAAGTCCAGATCCGTTTTTCAAGTCTGAGTTTCTGTTACCGTGAGATGCACTAAATGAGATGCATGGTACCTGTACCTTATAATCCACCCTAATGCAATATCCCTACAATAAATACTACCTTTGTGAAGTTTGTAAGGTTTGCCTAAATTCTGACAACAGCGTGTTGATTCAGCTTTCTGCTAATTTTTCAGGCTGAAGTTTGTGTTACTGTATTTGATTATTTTATATTTGCTGTGTTCTATGGTCTTATTTTGCCCATTTCTGTAGAATGTGGATATTAATTTGTATTTTTGTAATCAGTAAATTCAGTAGCTTCAGTATACATATTGTTGCAGTACATAAAGAAATTACAAGTGAAATTTCCACAAATCAGTCTCCAATATCTCCTCTTATTTCTGTAATTTTGCTAAATCAAAGCATCAAAAAAAGTAATTTTCAACAAATTGCATCAGTAAAACATCGCAAAATCAATTATGTTCGTTGGTTGTAAACACACCCACGTAACTCATAAAACTGTAAAAATCCAGGAGTAACTGGTTTCTGCCTTGTACATGGGCCCAATAAAAGCTGCCGAGGGTGTTGATCAGTATCAACAGAGGTTATTTTAGACGGTTTATACCTTCAGATGAACAATAGTGGATTAACTTATTTTAAGCACTAACAAGTGGTCCTGGTTCCATAGTGTACTGACAGTGAACCCAGGGCACTGTGTGTCATACTTGAGTGATGTACAATGGGTTGTCATCTGTAACAGGTTGTGTATGCGCTTGCATGAACATGTGCGTATGTTTGTGTTTGTGTGTGAATGTTTGTCCAAGCCTGTGTGCATGTTTGTGTCCCGTATGTCTTACGTGCCTGTGTGCATTTGCAGGCGCGTGCTGGTGTGCAAGAGGTGCTCCCCGCCGTGTCGGCCGCGCCACCATGCCATCTGGAGAGGAAATCGAGTGTGAAGTACAGTATAGTTTGGGACCAAGCTCCGTGGCAGTGGCTCAGCAGTTAGTTCATTAGTTCCAAACTTCCAGGGATTAGGAGAGAATCTCTACAGCAGGGAGGCAAGGGGGAGTCAGGGAGGATGGAGGGACCCATGTGGGGAAAAGAGAGGGAGAGACAGAAACACTAGGAGGAATACTGGACCATAGGGCACTAAGAGACAGAGAGAGAACATGAGAGAGAGAGAGATAAACAATCTTAACCCTGAGGACCCTGGAGAGGGGATACGAGCAAGAGAGAGGGACAATGAAAAGAACATGACGGCAAGGGAGAGAGGAGGAGAGAGGACAGGTGTAGCCGTCAGTTCCGCTCCAGGGTTTCAACCTGCCCTCCCTTTTCCTCCACCCCACTGATCATACAGATATGATGATATGTGTAAGAGTGTTAGAGCAGTCAGCCTTGTCTTCCCTCCCCTCTCTCCTCCCCCTCCTCCTCCTCCTCTCCCCTCTGGGTCCGTGGTGACAGTTAGCAAGCTCTGGGTGGCTCCTACCCTTTACTCCCTTTCTCATCTCCCTGCCTCTTAAGCAGTCAGCATTACTGCCAAGACGGAGCATAGACATTTTTGGAGTCAAAGCGGGAGGCAATTAAAGCGGGCACTCCCGGATTTCAATTTTCAAGAGGTGGGGGTGGACTGACCTTCATCGCGTACCTTTTTGTCATGAATATCCTTCCCTGTTTTAAGGTGAAGGTGAAAGATAATGAAAAGAATACATTAATGAACACATAACAAGAGGGTAGTTTTGCGCAGTAGCCCTATTTAAGGCCTATCTATGCATACCCAGTAACTAACCTCGTGTTTCACGTAACCCATTGTTGCCTTCACCAAAACAGTGGTTCAGGATGGCATTTAGAAAGCTGTCTCTGCTTTGCTCCCATTTTCTCTCCCTAGAAAGCATCAGGCTTGAATTAAGAGTCCATTGTTGAGGTCTGGCATATCTTGGCAAACACACAGTGCCGACTGTGTGGTTGTCATGGTTAATATAATCGCAGCTACTGTATACACTGTAGGACTTTGCAGTGCAAGCACACTAAAATGTGGGAGCAAATGTTTTCCACAAATACCACTGTCTTCAAATTCACTAATGATGTTTTCTCTGCATCTGATAGTGGTAATCTCACAGGAGCCATTTTTACTGATCTCACTAAAGCTTTTGACCATGTGGACTACTATCTCCTTTTGGATAAGCACCATGCCTTAGCCTTTTACAACATGCATTGCTGTGGTTTAACTTGTATCTTCATAATGAAAAGCAATATGTTGCCGTAAATCAGATTTCCTACCTCGGCAAAAATGTCTGCCTCAAGGTTCTAGTTTGGGACCATTTCTCTCTTCTGTTTTGATTCATGATCTACCAGGTGTTTTTACTGACTATCAACTTCAATTATATGCAGATGATACTATTATATACATTTAAATATTCTTCATCACAAATACATGAGGCTTTGCAATCTGACGTTGAAATTCTACACACCTGGTTCAGTAAAACGAAATGTTATAGAATGGTACAAGACAGAACATCAACTCCAAATCAAACTTTCTGGGTTTAGCTTGTAACTATGATATATACCTCCATGAAGTTGATAAAATTAAATATTTGCGTGTATGGATTGTGACTCGGAGCTGACAATTAAACCACACTTATACATTATAAAGAAAGTAAATTTTGGTAATGGTTTCCTGTATTGTTCCAGACATAGCTTTACATTTTATGTCAGACAGATACTTGCTTCACAACTTATTTTACCGATGCTGGACTGTGCTGACATTGATAAACTATGTCAGCACAGTCCATTACATTCCATAAAACCAATCGTCTTCCTCTCATATATAATAGGCTCTGCAGATTTGTATTGGGATGTTGTTTTTGTTTATGCACCATTGTACAATGCTTTATATACTCAGCTGGATCTCCCTCTTGATACAAGATGACAATTTCATGTTATATTTCATGTTTAATTTCATTATACTTAAATTACTCACTAACAATACTCTGAATAGCTCCTCTTTATGGTCCCCTTTGTCTCTAGGGAAATTGGTAGAAAAAAAAAAAAAAAGAAAAAAAAAGCTTTTATGTTCAGGGCTCCTTCAGATTGGAATGATTTACCTGTACAGAGTAGTTTCTCTGTCTTCATTTGGCTTGATGTAATAATAAATTTGATATTTTGTACTACTTACAATTCAGCTGATCCCAGAACAGATCTTAATCAGCATAATGATTGAGGATCTTTACTTTATATTACATTACATTCATCTGGCAGATGGTTTTACCTATTTACATTAAGGAGGGTTTTCCCTACCATTATAAGACTTAGGTGCAGCGCATAAGCATTTTTGTGTTATGTTAAGAGCTCTCTACCACTTTGGAGAGAAAGAATACCGTAGTGGCTCTAATATAAGACAATTCAATTTTCTGTAGTGAAAGTTGCTTGTTTGTAGCACAGGAGCAGCAGCTTCAGTTTGCCACCAGTATATCCAGGATGCGTTCAGGCACAATGCTGTTGTGTATGTCATTCGCACTTCGGCAGCGCTAAGAGCCCAATACATATTCACTGTATTTATTCGCGCAAAAGTGAAGAAAATAAACTAAGCTTGAAAATATGCTTTGGGTCGAAGTAACGTGCATGAAGTGCGAAACAAGCCATTATGCAGCCTTTTTAGACAGCTGTATTAATTCAGATAGAGGCTTGTGTCAGACTTGCCTGAGATGGACAAGGCAAATACGCAGCTGATATGCCTCTAGACAAGCCTTTACACCCTCTTCATCCAGATATTACAATTTTGGATCTTTATTTACTCAACAATGAAAAATAAAGTGCAGCAGCTATTTATATACATTTCTATTCCCTCACTCCATATTTTGTATCTCTTAACAGGAACACCTTAAAGTACATATTGCAATACACAATATTTCCTCAAAATTGCCTTATAATAAATATGGCCAAATACAATTTGACTGTTTAGTGCCTAAAGAGGGGTCACAAATACTTAGTAAATATCCCTCATGTATCTAATAAGACAAAAAAAAAATTTAATAATATAACAATTATTACGCTCAAACATAGCAATTAGTATCCAGAACTAATCTCTTAGTGGCATTCCTGGCAACACACACACACACACACACACACACACACACACACACACACACACACACACACACACGTTTATCCAGCAAAAAAAAAAAAAAAAAAAAAAAATCTTAAGGGAAGGTATAACTACACAACAACCCCCATGGATTTCCAATTGCCACAGTGGAGGAAGAAGCTGAGAGTGTGGAAAGTGAAGAAAGGCTGCCAGTAGGAAAGGTGCATTTTGTTATTGAGTAAATAACTAATTTTTATATTACACAGTATGACGTAGCAAACACATAATAGGTAACATGATTTTTGCACACTGAGTCAGACTCAATGGTGGCAATGAATGGCTGAAATCAGCTCTGATCCCATGCTTTGTACCATGCAGTACTGATGTAGCTGGCTCAGAAAGGAAGAAAGTGATGGGATTATAATACAGGAACCTATTGAGGTATAGCACTATTTCCCAGAATTTATTGCTGGTATTTTGATTTGATTACTCAGAATGCTACTAGCGGAAGGAGGAGCAGCAAGCCAGCTGAGGGAAATTATTTTGCATGTTAAGGGAACATGAACTGCCCTGTAGCCTATGTCAATTTCTCCTTTACTTTTAACAGCACATACAAGGCCAAATAATATCCTCTTCAGGAACAATCCGCCAGCTAATTGATAACAGAGAAAAGTCCTTTGAAAAGGATAGGAGAAATGAATTATATCATATTCAAAATTCACAATTGTGTTTTGCAAACTCAGACAAATTTGGAAATAATGTCTTAGTTTTATGTGAAATGAGTGGGTTGGTGAGCAAAATAGGTGGATTGGAGCAGGATACTTTTGTTGAAATAAAATAGAGACATGAACCTGTCACATGCTGACAGCTCAAGAGTCCAGTGTCTGACTTCTCCTCAAGCTTGAATGGCTCCTTCAGTCCTGCATTCCTCTCTACATTTCCCCTCTAGAACGTAATAAAGACAGAAGCTCTGACATCCACCAACTCCATCGCGGGGTCACAGTTTTAGCCTGTCAGTCGCACAGGGCATCATCTTATTGTCTTTGTCTACTACAGGAACAGCCTCGAGCCATATCAATCATCTTTATTATCATGACTTAAAACCTTTGTTAGTTAACTTTTTACCCAGGCCCCTTCTTTATCCTACTCTCCAATCACAATTTCATGGGCAGTTCAGGAGGACCAATCGGGAGGTCGTGTGGGCGGAAGGAGAATGCTTTTAACCTGCTGCATCTGGTGCTTTCCCGCTGCTTGCCCAGTGGGACATGGTCACCTTGTTTTAAAGGACTCTGATAGGGGGGAACCACTGCCTTTATACCATCATAATGGGGTGAAATGTGCTTGTTTTAAACGTGTCACTTAGGTACTTTTCCTTGTAGTGATTAAGACCAAGCACCTGTCTGAAGGAGGGAGATGGAATTATAATCATTCAGGATCAAACAGCTGTCCGTGCATTTGTGTGCTCCTTGCTGGCCTGTTCAAACAAAGCTGCATATCATTTATACATGTGCATTTGTGTATTTGTGTACCTTTTTGCTGAGGGCTACACCATCCTCGCAGTCCAAGACGGCACAGTCGACATCCAACGACGATAGTTTCCTCAATTTTCGCTCATCATTGCCAGGGCAGTAGAGAACCGCCCTGCGGGGTATGTAGCGCAGCAAGGTGCCTGCAGAGTGATGGTGATGACGCCGTGCTTCGGTATACAACTGCCAGGATGTTGGCACAGGCCAACCGCTCCTCCTTTTAACACAAACATTTACATACATAAGCACATGGAGGCGCACATACATGTGTTTGTGCACGCAACACAGATATACACAAAACTCAGTCAGGGGTACCATTAATGCACAAGTACATGTTTTTGATGCATACATTACTCATGAGTACACCCAGTATCAACAGTAAGGGCAACAAATAATTAAGGGTTGTTGCTGCATTTATCTTCATAATATCTACAGTGTTTATATTACACATGAAGATGCAGAAAGAGGCCACATCCTCCAGACTAGAATGAAAGTCTGGAAACGATTCATTTGGGGAATTCCGTTTGCCCTTCAACTGTTCATTGAAGTGGATGAGAGATGCTTTGGCACTCTTTGGTGAAAACAAACTCACCCGAACACTGAGCCACTCATATGTTAATGTAGCCACACTGTTGATGTCTAGGCAGGGCAGAAAGTGAATGAGTAAGGGTGTCAGTAAAGGTTGGAGCTAAGTCATGGAAAAAAAATTTTAGTTTGAGAAAGATATTGTAGCTGTGTTGTTGTAGTTCATTTTTTTAAAGGCCAAATTCTCTACCTTTATTCTTACTATGAATACTGTAGATGCAAAAACTACTTTAAAGACAATTCTGCTCTTTTAGACACACAATTAGTTAACGTATGACTAAATCTAAAGTGTTAAAACAATCTGCAGTGTGTATCCTCACTCCTCAGTTGATGCTTAATACAAGTCCAGAAAAAAAAAAACATACGAATAACTGTTTTTCATGGCTATTTCATTTTTAGAAGCATTTAATTTTTAAAGCAACATGTACTGAGCAACTATATAATGAAAAGAAATGAAGGCAAAAATGATCATGAAGTTGTTCCACCATAATAACCTAATAATGTAAGCTTTTTACCTGACTAATGCTTGACATGCTAATCATCACATCTCCCACCTCTACATGCTCACTAAAATGTTTTTAAAGGTGTTATATGTACGTTTTCTCTGCTGCCAAACATGATTTCTTGCTGACAGCTGGTGGTGGTGACAATGGCCGCTTGCCAAGAGCTTCAGCCATAATTGCGTTGACAAGACGAGAGCTTAGGATACGCTATCTGAGCAGTGCTACTTCTTCAGGGCAGCCTGGACACCATAGTGACTTATTACTGGAAAGTGAAGAGATTGGCGGGCTGGTTAGCATGCTAACTTCAGTAGAAGAAAAGAAGTGATAGAAATACAAGGGAAACAAGAGTTAACTTTAGTGTTGCTTTCCACCACTGGAGACAGCTCTTGGTGAGTAAAGGAATTAAGTTTGATTCTGAACCCTCAAAGTTTCTTCTAGACTGGTAAGTAAACAGCTGGTAATGCAAAGATTGGCTATGTAGCAATAGCAAAATCCTGCATATAGCACCTTTAAGGTTCAAACACAAGATTGCAAACACGCAGTAATGTTGGCTTGTGTACCCATTGCCATCCACATATATGCACACACCCACACAACTGTGTACACCAATAATCACAATCATTGCACATGCGTCTTAATTATTTGTTCCATCAATCTGGCTTCTGAAACAATTGGCCCTAATGAATAGCTAAATGTTTAGAATCAGATATATGTTATTAGAGCGAGAAACAGCTTCTCCCACCACTAATTCTCGCTGGGCATCAGAAGCCCTTCGAGGGGCCATATTGGCAAGAGAAAGAAAGGGGGGTAATCCTTCTATTAAAAAAAGGGGGCTGAATTACTCTTTTTTCTTGTCTTTTGCTCTCTAAAAGGAACTAAAGTCACTTCAATAGCCACTTAATCCTGTCAACTACGCTTCCACATGCCCTCCAGTCCCAATAAGGCCTAATCTAAACTGAGATGTTGCGGTTGGAGCAGGCAGTTAAACCAATTCAGGTTGCTTCCAGCATTTTAGTGCTTCCAGGTACACAGAGCTAGGGACAGTATTCACAAAAAGCTTAGTCAGAAAATATGGCAAATGTTGGAGGGAGGACTATGGCAAACCAGCAAGCAAATTGTGGACCAGTGAAAATGGGTAGAGCTTAAAGTCATTTCAGAAACACAGAGCTACAGGTTCTAAATGGATGGAGAAGGGAGGAAAAAAATGCAAACAGAAAAATTATAAAAAGAAAATCGTGGGTAAAAGGACAGAAGTGGGAGTGCTGAGTGGTAGGGGGCAAGAGGGGGCTGTTGAGATCTAAATGAAATCAGTCTATTCTATGCATACTGCTCAGGGGGAAATGTTAAAAAGCCATACTAAGTGCCCACTTAAAAGGCAAATATATTATAATGTAACTGAAGTACAAAAGATAGTGGCTGTAATTTAAGAGTAGGTTCTATTATAAAGGAAAAAACTAAAACAGGGAGAGGGAGTGACGATGCCTTGATGTTCGCTAGAGACAGCACACTAGAGGCAGAGGTCAATAACAGAGGCCAAAATCAGCATTTCTCTTCCCTCATTCCTCTGTTCTACCTCTTTCTACTTTTTAATAGGCCTCATTTTACAGTAAACTGGTAACTCAGGGTTAAAGAAGGGATGAACCAGGTAAACTGGGTCAGGGCTTGACACTTACTTTTTTCCCTCAAGAGCACATGCCCTCCTAAGTTTGAAAAATTTAAGAGCACATAAAGAACTTAAGGGGTGCAATGAAAATGTATCAAATAATGTGTTTTTCCTTAAAAAAAAAACCCCCAAAAAAAGGATACAAGGAGAAATTTACAAGCAAAATTATTTAATTTATTTGAATACAAGAAGCACCACAAAGTTTTTAATTATTTCTGCTTCAAACTGTATTTATCTAATAATTAAATAATTATTTATATTTATACTTTTTTAATCTGCTTTAAACTATATACACAGTATAATGATATGAATGGTATAAGACCTCTATAATAAAAGTAGTTTTTCTTTGTTCTAAATGCCAAAAAAAAAAAAAAATTCTGCTCAGTCCATTTAGACAAAAAAAAAAAGTGGTGTCTAGAAGGCCCTTTGCTCTGACGAGTGGATCACGTGATTTTTTCAACAGACAACATTGGTTCAGTGCTGTGACCGCGTCATCGTCATTCACACACATGCTCCGAAATACATTTTACAGCTCGCACACGTACTTTTAGTCGCAAATGCGATTGAAACGCTCATACTGTCGAGCCCTGTGGGTTGCATTTTTTCTCGTCCTGGCATGGAAACAACTACAAGGGGCAACAGTCTAATAAAACATGCTCCGTTCCCCTTAAAAAATAAATCCATATCTAAAAGGATTATATGTACACAGTCTCCAGGAAGCAGTAGCAAGGCTTACTGAGCCCCATACATTACAGATACATAATATATGGAGTCTACTGAATGTAATGCTCCATTGTGGTGCCTTACATGCAAGACAAGTGTGAACTGTATAGCTACAGGACAGCTACAATAAAACTGTGCCTCTAAATTCTACTAAACATTATTAGAAACATAATCCATTAACAAGAAACAGTGGTATCAGAGTGTAGGCTTTGTAATGGATGGCTAATGTTGAGACTTTGAGCAAACATGATGCCATTTCTAAGAAAGGCGGTCTTGCCTTAGTGATACACGGCTAATCTGATTGACTGTAAACTCCTGTTGGAGTAGGGCTGCAACTAATGATTATTTTCATATCATTATTACTAAGCCTCTGATTCTCTTCTCACTTAATCAAGTATTGTTTATTCAATAAAATGTGAGAAACTAGTGAAAAATACCCAGCACGGTTCCCTAAAGTTCGAGGTTACATCTTTTAATCCCTTATTTTGTCTGACCAATAGTTCAAAACACAAAGATATTCAGTTTACAATGATAGGAAACTGAACAAAAGCAGCAAAACCTCACAATTAAGAAGCTTGAACAATAGAATGTTTGGTATTTTTTCTTGAAAAATGACTTAAACAATTAATCAATTTTCAATATAATTGTCGTTTACTTTTCTGTCAATTTGGCAAAGCTGTTTAATTGACTAATCCTTTCAGTTCTCTTTGGAGTTACCCCTAAAGTTTGTATTTTTTTTTTACTTTTTTCACCAAGCTTGCACTTCAAATTAACTTTTCCAAGGTTTATTCTCCTTTTATTAATATGCATAGCCTTATATACAAATTTTATTACAGTTACTGAGCTGTAGATCATCCTTCTCAAGCAAATGAAAAAAAGTCAAATGCTCCAGTGCAATTAATTTGTCCCCTTAGATTCGCAATGATATCAAACCAGCATATCCCTACATTCCACTGTTGCAAAAAGCTAGGAAACCTGAAAAACCCTTCAATATTCCCTGTACCCAGTTGCTTGTGTGGATAGGAAAGAAAGAAAGGATTACTTTTAACAACAGGGTAAGTAGTGTGTACCTAAACTTTCAACACTATATTTCAATTGATAGGAGTAATTTCAAAAATGTTCTCATCTTATTTAAAATCATAATCTGCTAGTACAATAACACAGCTTTAAAAAGCATATGGTCAGTGTATATGTCTGGTCAGTACAACACAAGAATGATCACATCTATAACATGTTCTTTTTTTTTTTTCAATTTAATTACTTTTAATTGGATTAATGTGGTGCTGGTTTTAGCATTAGGGTTTGAAAAATCATATATAAACATGCACATCTGGGGGCTATAGTAAAATTTGAAATTTTCCCATAAAACCTAAAAGGAGCTGTTTGTATGTTCAGGTAGCCATAAACATCACAATCCAGTGGGGATCTAGGGACCGTCATCAAATACACACATCACTTCCATATACTAGATGCAATCTGGAAATTTTTATGTACACAATCCAACATCTGGTTGACATTTCCCCGTTATTAGATCACTATATACTTGAGTTCTATATATTTAACAGTCCCCAAAGTACCATATGCACCTACCTTACCCAGTTGTTTTCCTTTTTTTTTTTTTTTAACATGAAAAGGTTATGATAACACAGGGCTATGCGGCTATACTAGCAGCTGTAAAGCGGTGGAAGCCGGCCACAGTGACAACGTTTACTGGTCTGAGATCAGAGGTAAGCATGTGTTAGTGGGTTTATATGGTGCTGGGTGTGACTGGTTCCCATTAGTGGCAAGGCAGCAGCAGACCCAGGCCTAGTGGCACTGAAAGGGTGAGGATGAGGGGAGGATAGGGGGGTGGAATGCGGTGAGAGGGTGGTGAGCTCTGTGCTAGACTCGACATGGGCCTTCCTGAGCCATGTATATTAGTTTTCCAGACCCAACAGTGCACTGTGTCATATTTGGACCTGCTGTCTAATAAGTAATAATCGTGAACTGCCAAAAAAACATTGTTCTTGTACCAGTATAGCACTTCTCCATGCTGGCTGAGCAGCCTTTTGCATGCAGATTTGTGTCTGTCTTCCTCAAACACCAGAGAATGTCTTGGACAAAGACGTTCACTGGTATAGAACCATCAACTGATCTTCAATTCAACAGAATAGCCTCTGATGATCTGACACTCTCTGTAGTGACTAACTACAATAAATCTACCTTGAACCACATATCCTTGAACTTCACATCTCATCTTCACCACTCTCAGACAACTCTGTGACTGATGTACACTTTTGCCATATTCAGCTCCCGTTTTCCCCCAGTTTCATCTCCTTATCTCTGAAATCCTCCGTCATGTAATCCAGACACGGTCACTGATATTTCTCAAGGTAGCAGGTAATAGCATGTCACTAAGAAATGTCAAACTATGGAAAGGATCAAGGATTCCACAGATACATATACACAAAACTTATTTCTTGTGTGTGTCCTGATTGAGATTCTGCTTCTTGCATTTGGGGTTTTGTGAGCATGTAAGATAATTTTATTACAGAGTTACTGTATTTGCTTTTTCTGGGGATTCACAAGTTTACACAGTTTATGGCCATCAGCGGTGATATGGGGTGGGAACCTCCAAACATCTGATATAAATGTCAGATTATTCAGATTTTGGATCAAACTTGTCTTTAAAATGTTCCTCTGATCTGATGTTTATATTAAAAAAAAAAAAAAAAAAAAAAAATCTTGAGTTGTGTTTTAGGAAGGGGAAAATTTTTGTGGAGGGTGTAATTTGTCAAACTTGGGATGGAAGACAACGTTCCTACTTTTCAATGTAATGTTATGCTCTTGCATGCCAAATGTTTCAATACTGCAGCTGTCCACATTATATACAGTCAGTAGTGTCCCTTTGGGCTGGGGACTTGTATGTGTATAATGCAATAACAACAGTAACAGTAATAACAAACAAACTAAATGCCAAAAACTAAGCCTCCTCAGCTGCAGCATTCAATATATTAATTTTTTGATAAATAAAATGACTGATTTTGGTTGCCGTAAATATTGTATCACAAATAGCCTGTAGTAATTGCTTCATTATCATGAAGTGATGATCACCTTTTCTTGTAACGCTACTGGCCTCCACCTGGCAGCATAATAGCCTAATTCAGGGGGTAATATTCATCCTACCACATGAATTACAGCAGATAACAAGTGGCCCACTCCAAAAACAGGCCCTGACGACAGCCTCCCTCTCAATATGTAGATTTCCACAATTATCTCCGGCATGGTGGTGCAGGCAGAAGCTGTGTCTAAAATGCACAAAATTAAAGATCTGTGTTTCTACCCCACGATAATCAGCTACTTCTTAATATGCAAACTACATTCTGAGGTCTGTGGTGCTTAAAATTCCAGATTAAATTTGGGGAAAATAAAGATGAATAAAGAGTAGGGAGGGAATCGATATTGCTGAAGCATCGACAGGCCCTTTGTCTGCAGAGAGCTGTCTGCGGGTGGGAAATAAAATGGTCAAAAAGTCATCAATATTTACCTAGCTTCATGTCCACCTGCC
Source organism: Xiphias gladius (assembly GCF_016859285.1). Classification (NCBI taxonomy): domain Eukaryota; kingdom Metazoa; phylum Chordata; class Actinopteri; order Istiophoriformes; family Xiphiidae; genus Xiphias; species Xiphias gladius. Next base: position 20,170,439 of record NC_053415.1, on the reverse strand, counting down.
TGTCTGACACTGCTTTTTGTTTTTAAGAATGAAAAAGAGAGCTGAGGTATTCCCCACACATGTTCCTCCTCACAGCATGATGCTGTATGTGCATGTTCTTTTTTCCACACCGCCTCAGGTCTGAGGACAGAATTGGATGGCAGAGAAATGCTGAAAAATTAAGCAGAGACGCCCAAGACAGGCAAAGGAAAGAATCAAACACTTTTCTTCTACTTTTTTCTTTTCTGCCCCCTGCTTTCATTACTTACCCTCCAGCAAATTGGAGCTTGGGATGAGCAATCCGTTCCCTGCCAGATTAGATCAGGAGGGGGCTATAGGGTTTACTGTGGGATGGCCTCTCTCTGGACCTGTTAACATTTCGTTGATGATTACCGTACTGACTGTACTGTGTTACCGAACCAAAAAAAGTGATCAAAGAACCAAGACCAGACATTCAATTTGCTCTGAACAGTTGAGAAAGCAACGTCCTCTTACCCTCATTAGCAACACATGGCCTTTGTTTGTTCCTTCATTATCAAAAAAAAAAAAAAAAAAAAAAATGCAATACGCTGCTCCTAAATGCAGAAGAGATCGTGATGTACCCTTCTTTGACCTAAGTCTTCAGCCATTCAACTAAATCTAGCATTTAATGTTTGGCCGGGATTGGAGCAAGCTTGTTTTTTAAGACTTACTTCTTCATCAGATTATATCACTACTGGCCCTACATCTTCCTTTTTCTCGTTTTAAAAAGCTAATTCCAGTGACAGTCTCTCTCACCATCAACAAAACCCCTTACTCATCCTCCCATCCATGTCTTCTCCCCCTTTCCAGTCTCATTAGTTTGGGTTTTATGCCTTAATCTACACAATGAGGATGAAGACATGGAGGTTATCTTCAGCAGCCAATGTCTGTCTACCTGTAATCCTTCTCAAAGTCCCCGGCTTTCTCCCAGCTCACAAATCGGCACACAATGCCTTTATGCAAGGCCTCTGCCGTAATGCCCAGAGACGACTGCAGACTTTTTCCTTTTTTCTTTTTTTCCATCCCTCATCCCTCCGCATAAAACTGGTTAAATCCCACTCCTCCTCAGAAGAACGGAGATGTCTTTATCTAGGTCTCAGGACAGGGAAAAGTCACAATGTAAAGGACATAAAAGCTATCATTAGCAAGTCACAAGCTGGTTTTGGTGACCGGCAGTTGTCACTCAGCTCTCTCTCTGTCTGTCTGTCAGTCATCGATAAATCGATTCAAGACAGTACCGATCATTGTGTAGCTCACGCCGTATATACAGTATAGGCTAAATTAATTTTAAATACATAAATGAATAACAATGCAAAATTAAATGTGTGCAGAATAATATATTTGACATGTCAGCTTACCAAAAAAAAAAAAAAAAAAAAAAAAAATCAATGAATTTATCTTTAAAAGTTAATTGAGAGGGGAACTTAAAAAGGTCAAACAAGTCGCTCCATTCGAGGAGGGCATAAGAGGGTTAGCTTTTAACTTAGCATTTTTATTGACTCTGGCAAAACAAAATGAGCGGGCTCTGTAGGATTGTGCACTCTGCATTGGCCATTCAGGCCTTCAGAGCCCCATTGTTGCACTTTGAAGAGAATGAAAGGAAACCCCACTGGTGGAAATGCAGTGGAACAGCCCCACAACAGGCCACAACTGTTCCCTTATGCATGAAAGGCAGGGACATAAAAGACAAGATGGACTTCTGAGGTAGGGCCAAAAACAAAGGCAACAAAAGTGCTGATCACGAGGGGATGACACGACTCGTCTCAGCAGAAGGAGCAGGGAGAAAAGGGGCAGGGGACAATAGCACTCCCGGCCAAATGACATGTTGAAGAATTGAAAAATCCACACAAGAAGTGTCTTCTCAATTCACTAAACCCACAAGAGCTGGGTGACTGTCGGCTGGACCCTGGTCAGCCTGAGGGGGGTGGACAATAACAGCCCACAGCTTTTCTCACTCTAACTTTCTTTCCCAAATCTCTCCCTCTTTTGGCAAACAACTTGGCAAGGGCAGAGACAGACTGGGGTGATGGCTTTAGTCTGCACACACCAAACCGAAACCAAACCAAACCTAATCAAAGCGTGGTGGGTTCCGCTCCCGCAGCTTCCGTTTTGATCTGTTGGCTGTCTGTGTGTCTGATCTGTTTCTGTTTATGCCCTAAACACAATTATGCTACGGCATACCCTCCATGGAAACAGTCAGACGAACAAAAACATGTTTGCTCTCATTCAAAAAGCATCCTCGTTTTTAGTGACACAGTGTAATGGCTGCTGATATTTCAGCCAGTGTTTCAGAAGTCATACTAAATAATGCTTCGTTAATAAGAATGCATCCTGCCGGTTTTCACCCTGTTGGCTTCTGGGCTGGGAACAACTGTGTGTTTCTGATTTCCCACTGTAGGAAATAAATATATTTTTCAATAAGAGGAAGCACATACACAGCTATGTGTGTGTTGGCGTGTGTGATACCTTAAATCGATGGCTGTCTAAGTGTAAAATCTTTCCATAACGTTCCATGCACCCAGGAGAGGAATTTGTTACGGCAATTTAAGAAATCAGCTTTATTTTGCTTACATTTAATAAATCATTTTTCACACAAATGTACATACAAATGTCATGCATTGCACATGAAGAAAAATGTCCTCTCTCATGAATGAGGAGACTACAGATACCTTTAAAGTAAGGGCTACGACTACTTGTTAAGCCACATGCTAAACAGTGCACTCCACAGGTAAAGGCCCTCCTCCTCGATTGCCTGAGGCCTATCCCACAATTCTTCACACATACCCACGGGCCCTTTCACTGGCCATCACTCTGTCTGATTAATGGATCGATGTGGTAATTGATTAGTGAAGAGGAGGTGGGAATAAGAACATAGGTCAAACGTCAATAATGTCCCCCTGACAAAAGGTGGAAGACGTAAAATGTACCAGTGATAGCCTGCAGCCAGACCTCTACCCATCAAAGCCCTGGCAGGACTAACATAAAGGCCCCGGCCCATTTTCCAGCCTGCCCTGCCCTCCCTCCCAATGCTCCTTTTCTCTTGGTAATGCTGTCTGTTAAAGTGACAGGAACCATTCTGGGAGCTGCTTGTCAGCTCACCTTCATAAAACAAGCCGTAAAGGAGCAAATAACAGGCTTATATGGCTTCATTATACCGGCTATGCAGGATCACAGCCCTGGGCTGAGGGGTGGGGGGGAGGCCGTGCTGGTAGTGGAGAGGCGGGGAGAATGTTGGCAGGACAGCCCAGTTCTCGTGGAGGTTTGTTGTCACAGTGGCTGTCACCATGTCCACGTTTGCTCAGGGTAGAGGACCACTTGACCCCCTTCAATCCTGTATTCCCCGAAATTCCAAGCAGAACAACCAAAGAAGTATGACTCACTTTGGAGATACTGTGACAGTTCAGGCTAATGAGACTTCTTTAACTATTGGTATCCTTTTAGACACTTCATCCTAATGATTTTGAATCTATGCCCTGCTACGCTAAACATAAGATGCTAAAGTTAAAAGATTATAATTTGAGCCTTTAAACAAATATCATCCCTAATCAAGAACAAACCATGATGGTGTATCCGAACAGTTAAAAAAATGAGGAGAACATGGCCAGATGGAGCATGCATCTGTGACAGTAAACCTTTGGCTGTGGCAGGGCCAGACGTGAGAAAGATTCTCATTTATTTCATGCAAATATCCTTGGGCCGTTTCACAACCTGACAGTGGGGGTTGCAAGGTGGTCATTATCTCAGGTTGTGTCTCCAAAACATTTCCCCTGTTTTTCAGAATCAGCCACGGGTGCCAGGCAAAGATGTCAGCAGCAGCAGAAGCAGCAGCAGTGAATGTGGGCACTTGTGAGCTTACCAGTCAGTGGCAGAAACAAGGTGAGTCCCAATTCTTCCAACCCAACTTATGGTATTTCCCCACAGACTTGCTTCAAATGGAAATTCAGCTCTTTCCCTGGGTAACAGCTTAAATTTTGTTTTCAAAAGAGCAACCTTTAACATTGAGAATCATATTATGTACATATATGATGTGTAATTATTACCATACATATAAAAGGACTAAAGCTCCTTCAAGGTTCAAAGCTTCAACGAGAACTATAAATAGGCTGCTGATATAAGTAAGTCAAATATACAGCATAAAGCTTGCAGAACATCTGTTGGCAAGCTTACACTGTGTTCACCAAAGTAACTGTCCCTTTATGTGCTTTTCTGTCATCTGCTCAGTCCCAGTCGTGTTGAGATCAGTCACTTATCTCTTTAGCAAGGCTGTGAGGCAGCAGTACAAGTGCCATCACTGTGATCATTGTATAGTTAATTGTCACCTCCATCAACATTAAGACTCTCTAGCATGCTTACCAGAGGCAGAATAAAGGGGGAGCTGACTGCACGCTCTATTCTGAAGCTGACACTTGTTCTCTGAGGGGCGGTTTTCGGTGTCAGGATTACAGTGCACCAGAGAAAAGAGGTGGAGGAGAGGTCGGGAGCCGTCTCCACAACTCATGTCACCGGGTCTGTCTGCATTGGCAGCAGAGGGAGACACCGAGGAAGAGAGACAGGGAGCCAGGGAGGATTGATGGGTGTTTACTTTTAAGCAGTCTCTCTCTCTCAATTACAAAGCAAAGAGACCAGCATGTACTGAGACTATCTTCCCTTGACAGTATGTCATGGGATAACTAATCATCCCCCCACCTTTTATGGCTGGGGATATAAACACTGACTATATAGTCACATGGCCATACACAGGTCATGTGATATAAATAGGCCTACCTGGATAAAAACGCCACATCAAAACACACACAAGGTTGGGAAGGGTTCAGTGTAAAGACAGTAACATACACACACATACACACACACACAAAGTATTAATTTCACACATTTGGCAAAAGACCAGGAAGATTCAAATGTGTTGTCCCCGAACCATATGGATACACACATCCGAGCCTAATCTAACAAACACTGCAGCACACACATACATATTCTGGCCTGCTCGCAGACACACTCAGGACTGTAAAACAGCATTGCCATCTTGAGCCCCCTGGATCACTGGGGCCATCTGACACTGTGGAGCTTGAATGCATTAAGACTGGCAAGGTGGCTGCACTTTCCATCTCAGCTAGTACAGTTACATAACCACCCATGATATGAATGCATTAACTGTATTAGTTCTGCAGGTTAGAACACTTCCCACTGCTCACAATTGATACCACCTCAAATTTCCATAATAGATAATGTTGCTGCAGCATGTCAAACCAACTTTCATTATGGTAATTATCTGAGGTAAAACAGCTGCTGATACAACCTCAAATCTGACTGTCATGGGAGAGCGTCTAAAAAGACTGCAAAAAATAAAAAATAAAAAAATAAAATAAAAATGTGTCCATTTCGAGCATGATTTTATATATGCATAAATCCACTCTACTAGGATTTTGAGTGGAAGCAGAGGACATGACACCTAGTTGAGTCTACAGGTGTCAAGGGGTCCTCTCATGTTCAAAAAAAATGAAATTAAAAAAAAAAAAAAAATGAATGGAAAGAGGAGATGGAGAATAATGAAGGGGGAGCTGAGAAAGGATAAAGCACTGGATTAGTTTGAGGTGGAAAAAGAGAGTAAACAAGGAATGGAAAGGCGTAGTTGCATTGGCAAGCTAAAAAAAAAAAAAAAAAAAAATGGTCCCATAACATAGACTAAATGGGACAATCTGGGCTGGGGTGTGTCTTGATGCGCCCTGGATATGGATATGACTGGAACAGTAGATCAGTCAGTAGATCAGACTACTAGGATATTTGGCCTAGGATGTGATATGTACTGCGTCTGGTCTCTTGCCCCCACCCATCCACCCACCCGGGCCCAGACACAAACACGCCCCCGTACCCCTCCTCAGACCTAAGAAAAAAGTCTGACAGATGGGTGTACTGGAAAGATCCACTCAGGAGACCAAAACATACTAAGGCACTGTCTGTCCAACGTTTGGATTTGGAGAAAAACTATAACAAGAGAAAAACAGGACAGAGAAAAAAGGGACATCTGTGGCATTTGTCTTATTTCCTCTCTTGTGGGACATGATGTGTCATGTGTGAGCACAGAGTCTTTTGGATCATATTCCATTTCATTAATGAACCCCCCACACACACAACATTCACACCCCAGCTCATAGCTCCTCATATCTTCCCTGTAAGTTGCCTGTGCCCCCAAGTGGTTGACCATGATAACTGCATCTGTTATACAAATGCATCTATTTAAAAACTTGTGAAGCAACTGTGCTTCTGTAGCCAAAGCCATTGAAAACTCCCTCATTTACTGTAAAATGTACTTTGGCACTTAAGTCTCTAACACTCTTGCACCATAATAATACTAAACATGTTTAAATAACAAACTTGAGTATACTTAAAAAATACTATGTGTAGAGCTGAACAGAGATTTCTCACAAAAGGAGTGAGCTTTACTCTTCTTTCATTGTCGAGTGCTTGGGGTCAACCCAGCCTCTTCAGAACATGTGTGTAAATAGAGGTTCTCCTGAATGCATAAAAACCAACTGTCACTTTTACTAAGTTACAAAATGGCAGAATGATATATAAATAGGTTAATAATGTAACAGTAATCACTTGTCTTGTCTTTATGGATGTTCCTCTGTTTTGTCAATTCTTAGTTGTGAAAACCACAAAAACTCGAGATATGAGTCGACTTTTCCTACCGCTTTTGTCACGGCTAATTGCTACTGGGGAAAAACAAAGGTATAGTTAAACCATTATTTGTGCATGTCATCACTGTACAGTAAGAGTTATTAAAGAGGAATTTTAAATAATAAAGTTGATGCTCCCTATAGTGTTACAATGACAGACGCTTCATTCTTCTTACCAACAGGGATGCCTTTTGCCCTCGACTCCTGCCCAGACCCAAAGCCTTTAATTAAGACTGGCTTAGGCCCGATTGATCCTGACATACCAGGAAGTTTCTTGAATATCTGACTATGGAAGTATTATATAGGCCACAACCCCCCATAGCAGCCCACAGCCCCTACCCACAGCCCACATAAAAAGCACTGTAAGCTGAAAGCCCTTCTAGTCGGCCCATGGGATCTTACATGACTGAGGTATGCCTACACATTCTGCGTTAACCCTTAGCTACTACATCAGGCTTGTCTCTTGTCTACATACATTTTTTGAAATTACTATACACATTATGACAAAATTACAATGTCTGTACTCTATGTTTGCACTTAGTCTATGCCACAAAATGGCCTGACAACAGTAATTAAATCATTAAGTCATGTAAAGTGGGTTGTATCCAAGTTTCCAACCTCAACATCAAACCTTTGGTATGGCTCTGTTAAGTAAAATACGTTGGGAAAAAAATACAGCAAAACGTCTCCCCAACAACAGGCCTACACACCACATCATTAAATCAACAATACATTTCCCGTAGCAAAAGTAGTGATGCAAATAGGAAGCTGGGATTGTCAGATTGTCAGGGCTCTGCGTTCTGCGGGTGTTGTGCACCACATGGAGAGAATTCTTGTACGGGCTTTCACCGCCACAGCCACTGATGAGTCAGTGAGCCCCATGAAAGTGCAAGAGCTTCACAAACACTGTGTTCTCTTCATGGTGTTCCAGGATTCCCCCGGACAAGTACTGTTTGATAATGTTAATACAATGTTACAAATAAAGCACACAAAATAAAAACCTACATCTGTGAATTATCTTTTTTGTAGTTGGAGAAAAAAAAAAAAAAGGACATAAAACCTTGTTGTTAGGTGATAAAAAAAAGATTTGTTGGACCATTGGCACCTGCGTCTTTGTCAACATCTGATTTTAGTAAATTGCCAAAATAACAAGTGGATGCAAATTTTAGATGAACCACCCTGACTCTTCACAGTCTGACGGAGGTTCCACATGACAAGCTGAAGGGTTTGGACATGTCCAAGGGGAGGAGTGAGGTGTTGCAAGTGAGAGGAGGGGAGTTTACAGTTAAAGACTCTAATCTGCCGGAAGAGAAATCCAATGAACCAGCCAAGCTTTTACTTCCAGATGTGGACACAATAAAAAAAAGGTAACAATTGTGAAATGTAATGCAAACTAATACAACAGCTATTCAGTAAAGGCTTCATTTGATAATATCAAAACTACACAGTGTTGGGGTACAGACCTGAATAAGATAACATGTCTTGATCCATTCAGATAAACAGAGAACATGTTTCTTTCCTGGGAAAATAAAAACCTGTTTGCTAATGATTTCAATGGGTCCATGATGCGTCTCCTGGGCCTAACAAGGGTCTAGGTAACTAGCAATACCAACCATAGAATTAAGGAAATAACACTACGGTATTTCCTGTCGTTTAAGAACTTCACTCTTGTCTTTTACAAAGACACTTGACAAACTATAGCAACAAAACTAGAATTAATTTCAATCAAGACTTCCCAAATTTAATTAGATTGTAATATTATCAGTTTTAAAAAAAGGTAGTATTTAATCCATAACTATTGGATTGTATTAGAAATATCCCACAGGTGTTCCTGTTGCTACACAAACCAACTCACATCCAATGTTTCATCAACAGCTTATTTACAGACAAGCAAAGAACAGTCACAGAACAGCCACTTTAGTTCAACCCTAATATTAAAGGCATTTGTTACTATTAGCAGCAGTCTCATCTTTTATTACTAAATAATTGCTGGATATAAGGACTGGCATTTTTGTTTTTATTATTTTTCTTCATTTAGATGCAAATCAATATCACATTTTGAAGTATACAATCCCAGAAACTACCAACACTTTTTTGTGTTTTAGTGTTCTAGTTTTTTAGTTGTTTTCTACCCAACAGACAATGAGAGATGAATTCCATGCACTACTGTGTGATAGTTCTAGAAGGAGACAAAGGTTGACAAATGTTGCGCTTATGGTGAACTGAGGCTGTCATATTGGCTGCAACGGCTGATGTAGCAAACCTAATGATGGTGTGTTGGGAGATGAAACATGCAGAAACATAAACACAGACAAAGCCACATGGTGGAAAGTGACAGGGAAAGAGCAGGACCCTACCTTGGCCTATATTGGGTGTGGTGGAGGTGGGGTAGGCAATGACCAGTGCCCCTTCCTTCCCATTCTGGGAGGATCATGGAAACTAAACACAGTGTCATATTTTCAACTTGTCTGGCACCAAATCATTTCGGGACCAGCCTGAAATAATGTGTTAAAAAAATCTCAATATATTGCGACTAGCCTGGCAATCAAGAAGTTTAAAAGTAAAGAACAGATGCTAATCTTACTTTCTCAACAACAAAATAATGAATGTTACTAAAGATGCTACAGCATTTGGATATGAATAAAGTCCCTTTTACACTAACACCCCAGGTTGTTGAGCTCAGGTTAAACTTATGTCAGGTCACAGATACAGGTTGATTCTGTTCACACAAGATCAAGAAGATGTCTTCAAAAATTGTTGCTACAATGTTGCTTTTCTACAAAAATATCAGAGGTTGCAGAAAAGAAAGTATAACTACTGTATTTCATTTTTGTATGCTTATGAAAAGTTAGAGCAACGACTTACACTTCACAACAATAATAATAATAATTATATCTCTTTGTGACAGAAAAAAGTCATTTATGGCTGAAAGTTCTAGAGTGCTAATGCCTACCAGTAGGTTGTTAGAGTAACCCTTTAAGAACTTTAACTTAAAATCCTGTTTACCCTTTTATAGCAAAGCTACTGTAGACCCTTTCACCTTTTCAAATATAGGTTTTTGCCCAGGCGTTAAGTGTGAAGGCTACAAAAGTAAACAACTTGTTTTTCCATCTTTATCCCAGGAAAATATTAGCATTTGAAAAGATCAAATAGATTTTATTCAGACTTATAGAGAGATTTGTGAAAACCTGAATGTGGCTCTGCACAGTTTGGGTATAACATGGCTACAGGATAATTGGGCTACAATGGAATTACAACACTAAACCTATAGTTACCATAAACGCATTGCAAGTTATTAGAAGCAATTTCCAACTCTCTAAGCCCTACAAACATGAACTTAAATGTAAATCTTGAGTAAACGCACATTTCATAAAGTGTCTGAGAAAAAATAATCACCAAATTGTGCACCACACCATTGGCTACCAAAATCTACACTGCAAAAGCAACACTGCAAAAATACCAGTGCGTTTCAATCTTAATTTTGAACTGTGACCCTTTCAGGCTAATGAATTGTGTTAACTTTGCACTCACAACCTTGGTTGTAGAGATTCAGGAAAAGTGACTTGGGCAAAACAATGTAAAGTATATCAAGGTAAGCACTACAATCCTCCTACAGCTTTCCACGTAAACTTACATTTTACATAAATAATTTCAAATGCTTGTCTCTGAGTCCAAACAACAGTAAATACATACATTACAGTAGATTTGTCCCCTGTAGCTAAAGTGTTGGGATCTACTTAAGGGGAAACTGGTCAGCTAACCAAGCTAGCTTTTTTTTTTTGGTTTTTTTTTTTTTTTTAAATGATGACAAAACATATGAAAACCTTTGCCAATATGTATTGCACACTTTTGTATAAATCAATAGTCTATCATTCCTACAGAAGCACAGCTGAGGACCCAGTGCAAGTAAATCAAACTTGAGTTGAATGCGGGTTCACTCACCCATAATATGCACAGGGCATTGAGCTGACCTGAGCATTGGCATTGACATTATTCTCAGTGGTCATGAACGCAACAGAAATGCAACGTTGGACAAAAGTCAGGAGTACAGTCAAACTTGGCCGATCGCTGAAATGCAGATAGCAACAGCAGGCATCAGGAAGTCATTAAGAAGATTCCATTTGGAGTTAGTAAAAGGTTTCCTGAACAGAATGCAGAATGGGTGTTGGCATATTGTTGGTGGAAATGTCTGCTGATCGACACAGGGCATGACGGTTGACATGCTGCAGATTGTTTTGACTGGAGTGTAGCCTAATGACCAAAGTGTTTTTGAAATGTCATGATATGGAAATTTTTAATAATCTTCACAAAAATAGGTCATTTTATATACGAGAACAAATAGGAGTCTTATCCAACTGCCCACAGAGGAAGAGATTCTGAATCATGTGGTAAAGATATCCAGAACATATCTAGAAATTTTTGAGTAATAAAAGTGGACCTCTTAAAACTCAAACTTGGAGCTCAGAAAAGTAAAGAAAGCTAGCTGAGTTTTCTCTTCACTTTGGCAGCTTGACGCTGGCTTTGTCCTTCTGTAGAGGGCCTGTAGTAAAGCTGGACTTCAAAAGAGCCTTATCACTGTCACATTTTCTCAGAAGGGAACACAGTAATGGAGACCGGATGCACAGGCTTACACTAGGTTAGGCTAACGCAAGGAGAGGACTGAAGAAATGCTTTGAATGTAGCCTTGTAAAGGGAAGAGCTCCCGTACAGGCCTCCTGACCTTCCCACTCCACTTCCTTCCCGAGAAGTAAAGGAATGCTGTGTCAGGTTTTATAAATTAGTAGGGACGTGCATTTTAGACTTCCCCTCAGTAAAACCTAGAGTGATATTTTCAGTCATCATAATTTCAGTCATTTCTTTTCTGTGACGTGACCACAAATAAATAACTACCAAAAACAAATTAAGAGGAATATCAACATCCAATTAAATTTGTAATCCGTAAGAATCACTATATTATACTCGATTTAAGTTCAGCATTTTTCAGCAATAACAATTTAGTTGTGTTTTGTAATTGTTGTCTATATATTGTGGTAGTTTTCATTTTAACTAGCAAAGTCTGCCTTTCCTACAATGAATTCTAATTTCATACTCCCTGGAGCTGCAACAATAATCAATTAATAGGTTTATTCAAAATGCCAAAAAATATTACCTATGCTACAGGTTCTCAAGTGCGAGACTTCACTGATTTTCTTTACCTTTATTATAGTAAATTTAAGATCATTCGGTTTTGGACTTTGGTCAGACAAAACAAGATATCTTAAGATGTCACCATTTTTTTTCCGTTGGTGCTTTCATTTGCCATAAGAGCAAGGAGATGATGCTCTAATGAGCCATTTTGTCTTTAAAGGGTCGTAAATAAACCTGAACTTGAAACTTGAGTGTTACTCTACAGTATAAAAGGTAACACTGCCAAGCGAAGTATTAATGAGAGAATAACTTTGTAAATGTTCAGACCTCATTTCTTGTTTGCAAACAATTTCTTATCCCACTTGCGCCGCTTTTGTAGACAAATATTATAGGACACAGTTTGCATTCAAGCTTTTCATCAGTTTGTTTGAAATATTTCCACACTACACTCCTGGCAAAGAAGTGGCATTGTTAGGATTATTTAGAAACTCTAAATTGAAGTTACAGGCTGGATTCCGTTCGCATATTGCACAAAGTGGAAAAAGACTGCAAAGAGAAAACATAAAATAAAAAGCATTCAGTATTACGTTCTTCACCTCATCTTCTTGTACATCTCTGCTGTTCTCTCTCCTCCATCTTTGCTATGGCTAACTCAGTCTAACACAAGGTCCCAACTTTGACTGTGGCTTCATCCTGTATTTTCCAATTATCACCTTTTAAAGGCCAGCTGGGCGCATTCCAAACCATCAGGGGGCAATTCCATTTGCATTGCTCTGAGACAAAGTCATGCCCAAGTACTTTCATGCTTAAGTTCATAGCAGACAGTCTAAAAGGACGCTATAGCTACAGCCAAAAAGTCACAACTATAGAACCAGATAACTTATATCAAACTGAGAAAAAGGTGGGTTTTTTTTCCCCTTTTATAAATCTAATGATTTAAAATACTTAAAGAAAAATCTGAAGAGTTTTTAGGTAAGTTTGTGGAGAACTTTAAGTTAACAAGTTTGCTTTACAGACACGACGAGCACTTTGGCCAGACTTTCTCATTTCAGAATGATCGATGTGACTATCCTTTGAGTACTCGGCTCTGTTTACAGTTTCAGCTCATTATGCTGATTTTATTCTTCTTTTTCATTAACTTGATTTTTAAGCAGCTCCAGGAATATTTTACATCTATTTTATTTAGGTCAATTTGTTTGCCCATTGAAATTCCCCACAATCAAATTGAAATGACCATTGCATATATGTGTGTATATGTGTGTACGTGTGTGTGTGTGTGTGTGTGCGTTGTTGGGGGGGGGGGTAACAGTTCCATTTACTTTGCACATTAATGAGCACTGCCTTCTCTGCCTGCCTTTAGGCTCTCTTCCTTAATGCTGCGGCTGTTCACTAGTGTAAACCTGTGTTTGATTTCTCCTCTCCACTCCCTCTCGGACTGCATATAGCAGCATTTAGCTGTGAATTAATTTTCATGTTTGGATATACCCTGCTGGGGTGTGATGCCGGTGGTGCATAATCAAAATCTGCAACACTACATATGGGTAGATAGGCCTTGTGGGTATTTTCACAGTGCAGATCTGTAGCTAGGCAGGGGAAATTAAAGGCAGAGAGAGGGGTCAATGGCCAACAGACAAAAGCGAAGTCAGAAATAGGACAATGGGACATTTAACACAAAAGAATAAATCTGTTGTCTTATAGAAGAGTAGGGAGAAGAGGATACCTTTTGCAGTGTGTTGTGCAGCTGTGAGTGTGTGTGGGATAATGCGCATGTCTCTGGCCATGGGACAAGACACGCACCCACAGCCACAGCTCACACACCAGCAGCCCTTAACATGGTGTGTCTAATGCTCCTATTTAGTGTTTGGGGTGCAGCGGCGCGTGGCCTGAGGTTTTTGGGAGGGGAGTGTGGATAGCACCTAGCCTGACAGCTGTGCCCCAAACTGGAGACAAAAGCCTGAGGAAGTACCGCATCATCGAAGACGGGACTAAAAGGCATAGCAGTTTGCTTGTGGTCTGACCTATACCGCCTTCTGATTCGGTGCATAGTCTACTTTTCATGGTGAATATGGCCCAATAGCAAACAATACTCTTATAACGTGAGCTTAAACTTGGAGGACATCTTTAAACAAATTCCACTATAAAAAGGACTAGGTATCAGGTGGTACATTTAGATCAAAAGCAGAAACATAAACTACTAATTCATAACAGTCTTTATTTCAAACAAACAAACAAAGAACATAGGCCACCTTTTGTACACCAGTCTTTTCAATGGAGTTTATTTGTAATCCTTTGATAGGTGGGAGTCTCTTTGTCAATCGGTGTACATCAAAGATAAGCTAACTTACCATGCTGCTTGTGTTTGTGTGTCTGTGTGCATGTCTGTATTCTAGTCTTTAACATCGCAGCAAGGCATGTTTTTAATCTATTGATTTAATAAGCTGAGGTAGCAGGCTGTTGGCTAAACAAACGTACCAATTGTAAGCATATAGGTAACGCATCTGGATAACTGAATAGCTAATGGAATTTACAGTACAGAGAATAGCCTACCTTTCTGTGATGAACACAGATTTTACTACAACTGGTGCATTTTTATGAACACAGATTCTTTGTCTAATAATTTCTTATCTGTTTAAAAGCACTGCACAAACACAGACAGGCACAAACATCTGGTGAATATGGGAGAAAAAAATACAGCAACAGCAAGTGACCAAAATTCCTGAAGTTAGGAAAGATCGAGTTAAAAATTTAAATTAAATTTACAAGCATTTAGCACCCAGGGTCATTTTTCATCAACACAAACCCTTTATTACCATACACAGAGGTGCCTCGATTCATGTGCCGGGCTATTAGAAAGCAAAAGAGACAATAATTACTCGTTTGTTGTCACATCAGCTATTAGGTGATAATTAGGCCTAGGCGAGAATTTTAACTCTTTTAAATGGTTTTAGATCTGAACATATGTTCTCAGTTGGATGTATCCTGCATTAATTATTATTTCAAATTAAAGGCCAATCAGACCTTTGCAAAACTGGATCTGATTCTTCAATATGCAGTTCCCCTCACCACTGAGTGAATATATACTACATGGCACTTGGAAGGTGCACTTACAGACACATCTGAATCTGCCATCTATAGATCATGTGCTACCACATTATATTACCATAAGGTGAATTGTAAGAGGTCATGGGTTGGAGGGCAAATTTTCTTTTTACAAATTTTCTTTAACGTTTCATGACTGTGGTGGATCTGAGTTTTGGTATGAATAGATACTGACTGTGTGCTTTACTTGGAGCCCAGCAAGGTTGATGAAACATAAGTAAACGTGAACTGCAGATCAAGGGGTACTCACAAAAGGGTGGTGCAGCCATTCCTGGCATCCATATCAATGATTGGCCTTGTTATAACATGGAAAACTAAATATTTAGAATTACATCTTCAAAGCAAAATAGGAAAACTATCCATCCCTCGCATAATGGAACTTCCTTTATTTTGCCCCTGTGTCCTCGCATACACACACATACAGACGTCAGGGGATTGAAATAGCTCAAAAATATCCACTGGTTTAAATTTGACCTGTGTGCGTGTCTGTGTGCGTGCCTGTGTGCGTAGGGGTTGGATGGTGAGTTGAAGGAGAGTACTGAGCAGGTTTCTGACCTCCCAGGGGCGCAGCAGAGTGAGTGCAACAGTATCAGCTCACTAAAACAACGTGTATAACAGTAGGTATTTCACAATGGAGACCCACAAACATGCCTTTTATACAGCCTGCTAACAGTACTCAGGTGTAATGACAATGACTATAATAATACTAATGAAAATAATAATAAAATTTTCAGTATAAAATTTGAGCTTCTAGGGCAGAATAGGACTGTCAAAAAAATGAACCGTTGACTTATCATAGTGTACCAGCAGCAGCGTACCTGAGCTTTGTCGTCATGGTTAGAATAATGGCTAAGCTTATGGAACACCATGGTTTGGTGAGGTGCAGGGAAAGATCATGGTTTGGGTCAAAATAAGTACTTCCTTAAGGTTAGAAGACCATCATCATCATGGTTACAATAACAGCGGTTAAGGTTGTGGAACGGTCATGGATTGAAAAAAAAACAATGGTTACTATCAGTTTCACATAAGAAATGCTACATTTACTACATCACCTAACTTCCTTCTTTGCTCCTGTCATAATATCTACAGCCATCTAACAATGAATTAGAGGTCATCTAACAATGAAATTTAACTATGGGTCATAATAAGACGCTTGCACAAACGATCTATGGGGGTTTATTTTTGTTGTTGTTTTTTTTTTGTTTTGTTTTTTTATTTTTACAGGGGGGAAAGTCTCAAAATTCCAAACACTGCACAGAGGTTTACAATACTGGACACGGGTTTTTTTTACAGCTCTGCAAGGTTATCACAGCAACCGTAGTTTTATCTGTTGTTCGGACGATCGCAAGGTTAACAGCAGAAATACTTATCCCCCATAGGGCTAAATCAGTCTGAATGCGACCTTTAGTAATGTTGCCGAGCTCTAGGTGGGGATTAATGGCCACTTGGTTGAGATTACTGGGTGACTGGCCACTAACTGCCAAGGTAGAGGAAACACCATTATACACTCTGAGTTACCAGTTTATTAGGTACACTTGTATGATCGAACAAGATCCAAATTCCCTGGAATAAGTATTATTTTTGAGAAGCTTATAATGTTTGGTCACGATTCACACTGTCAGACAGATGATGATTCAACTCTATGATCATGTCTGAAACTGCATTATATAAGAGGGTATGCAGGTGATGTTACTGTATGCATAATCAAAAGCTCTTCCTCAGCAGTCATATTGCATTTTGCATTCACACTGGAGAAAAACAGTGAAAACAGTAAAAATTGTAAATAGCTATTGTGCATCTGACTACACAGACTAAAGACGCACTCAATTCTTATAGACTGCCAAAAGTTCAAGAGAAAAGATGCAATGTGCAGTGAGGCTTTCTAAGGGGATGTGTAACGATAAGTAAACAAGCAAACCATTTTCTGAATGAAATAAGAAAATCAGAATATTTTTATCTGATTTGTCCACAAGCTACCACAGGTTCTTCGCCTGCTTCTTTCTCACCCTTTCCCCTTTCTTTTTAACTGTTAAGTACTTGGCAACAGCTTTTTTGAGGAGAGCTATTGAAATAAAGTTTGTTGTTGTTAAATGACATTTTGTCTACCACGTGTAAATAAATTAGGGCAACAAATTACTATTTATTAACACTATGGACAGCTGTTACAATGTAAACCCAGTTTATATTCCAATTTGTACTCCACAATATTATAATATAGTTCCGAAGAGTCTGGCATGTTGAAAAACAGCAGACTCTCCAATAGTGAGAGTGGCTGTTTCCTTGGAGGGCATTAGCACAGGCTTTATCTTGTTGTGCCAGACATTTCAGTAGTAAATACCCTGGCAAAGGGCCTCGTAGTAAACTCTGATGGAACTGCGCAGCAGAGCCGGAATGTTGTAGCCATCCTGGCATGGAGATATGGGTCATTCTAGGCTGTCCTCTCGATCACCCCAGCACCACAGCCCAAACTCTGATGAGATTAACTGGCCAGCCAGGCGCTCAGTGGTGGTAAAACACAAACACCACTGATTACGTGAACATTAAAGTCAGATCCCCTCACACTTCAGCTCAGATCCCCTTGTGCAGGGTCACGATCAGGTTAGTGCAATGACTGTGCCGCTATTCCCGACTTATATGGCAGTACTACCCCTATCTTGGCACACACCATGGACCCTGACATATAGTAAACAAACACATAATTATCCCGTGATTAGAGCTGATGTCATCTCAGACACGCGCTATGACTTCCAGTGCATGAAGAATGGGACAGTGATACAGCTGGCTTCCTAGATTCCTCCAAACTGCTGAGAAAATGTGTCTGCTTGGCCCTTTCTTTGATAACATGTGATAGAAATATGACACAAAACAGGTTGACATTTCCTTCCAGTGACTACTTTTTCAGGGTAGGTCAGTGAATGCAGTGCCTTGGCCACTGCTATTCTATTAAATCACTGCTAGAAATGGGATCAGGCAGGTTGGAATGCTAGGGTAATCGCTCATTCAGCAGCAGCCAGAAGAAAAGGCCTCCTTAAGGAAAAGGGGTGGGTTTTATATAGCTGAGAGCTTTGATTACTGCTCCGTCTTAAAACCGCATCCGATGAGTAAAGACATGCACCGGTCCTCCCCCACATTTACTGGGTGAGTCGCCCTCCTGGGTTCCTGTAAATAAGTGATGTCACAGCGCTTAATGATGCCCAGACTAGACTCAGCAAGGCCCTGAAAACAACATACTACCAGCTTCATCACTACTGTGAGCACGCTGCCTAACTGTCATGTCAACAAAGAATTAGTTTTGCACATTTCATCCTATTTCTCTGTGGGATTGCTGATGATGCAGTGGAACTGCAGAGTGGTGAACGAGATCAAGGACATTCTCTCTTATTCTATGAAGCCAGTAAAGTTCACCCTCGGGGGAAAAACATTGTCCTTATCTTAGGATCAACTGCTCTGTCACTAATGAAGATGTTCAGATGGAGAGCACAAAAAAAAAAAAAAAAAACAAAACAAAATGACATTTTCTCTGGGCTTTCTCCTGTCCTCCCCGACGCAGACTGGTAGTGACAGTTGTTTCCAGTTGCTACATATAAAGGGCCCATCATAAAGCCTGGCTGGAGGAAACAGGATAAGCGCTTAAGCCAAGGCAGTAAAAAGCTCTCTGGGAACTTGAAAGCCACACAAAATGAAGTCTGCATCTGCCATCTGGAAACAATAAACAAACAAAACCCAGCAGCCAAACAAACACCACGAAAGGCAGGAGGGGAGAGAGAGAGAGAGAGAGAGAGAGAGAGAGAGAGAGAGAGAGAGAGAGAGAGAGAGAGCGAGAAATAGATGCAATGATTGAGAGTGTGAATGAGTGATAGGGAGAGGAGGATGTCAATGTTACAAACATGTGCAGCATGCATCATTAGCAGACACTGATGGGAAGACAGACACAGAGACAACCCTTTGTATAAAACCTCCTTTGATGCTAGGGAGATGGCCCTGCTGTTTGAATGTGTGTGGTACCACTGAAACCTGGTTCTAATGAAGTGCAGTGCTAACAGGAGGATGCCTGTCTGCAACTTGTGCCAGTGATGTGATGAGAAGTTATAATTCCCTTCCAAATATGGCAAAATACCAAAACCAACCAGCCAACCCGTCTCTGCAAGCACAGATAAATCAGAAATATGATTTGTCTTTATTTTTAGAATTTCAGAGAGAAGTCATATCACAGTTGTTCTGTTTTCAGTGGAGGGTTTTGTGTGGTAATTATCATCTAGCTGTCCAATACGGACTGGTCAATGAGACAAGTTTTCTCACTGTACAGAAGCTGCAAAACACTGTGGAGTCAGTGGGGAAATGTAATGCCGATTACACTATAAAACTATGGGAATATTATAGTGATATCTCCTTAGGGCTATGGGGAAGGACGGACGCACGCACGTAAATGCATGCGCACACGCACACACACACACACACACACACACACACACACACAAAAAGGGTGCCAGGGTCTTTTACGTCACTGTCACCACAGGAAATTTAGCCTTATCATTTATTTACATTGCAAGAGCCCAGTTGCTTGGTATTTGGTAGCTATTCATTTCAGCGGCATGTAATGTTCATCAAATCACAACCCTGTTTGTGACAGCGGTAATTATATAATTACAAGATACCGAATCTTATGCATCTATTGAGTTAAGCTCAAGGCAATGAGGGCTGCAGTCAACGAATACTGATTTACCCATTGATAATCAAGTCTGTAAAATGTCAAAATTTGCACTTACCCATGCACGTGCAATGTCTTACAACTGCTTAGCCAGCAGTTTGAAAAGAAAATTTGACATTCAATTTACAGTGACATGAAGCGGAGAAACCTATATCTGAGCATCTGTTAACATTACATATTTGACACTGTTCAATTATTTGACTAATCTTTAAGCAATAAATGTAATAAAAGTCAAATCAAAGTAAAATTATTTTACTCATGTTAATTTCGGTTTACTGTTACAACACTACTACCTTTTCCACTAATACTGCTTGTAGTTCTACTACTTATAATAATATCACATATTACTAATACTACTTGTTTTCCTGGTGAAGATGTCTAATTGAGCAGCACAACTTTGTTATGCAGACACAGTTGTGGATATTCCAAACCAAGTTTCCTAGATAGTCAATCAGTGACAGTGTGCAAAGATTTAATTTTTAAGATTCAGTTGGTACTAGAACAAGCATCATAAGCTGCTCTCAAAGATCTCATCACAAGGCACACTGTCAACACTGACACCGAGGGGTTAAACCACGAACTGCAGCCACGTGGCCACAGCATGGACCCATGTTCTATTATAGATAGTCCCACCTATAGGTGTACAGATACTTAAAACAAACATGTTAGGGCAGAAAAGCAAAGGGAATCACTCACACAAACACACACACACACACACACACACACACACAAACTACCCCTGCTGTGTCTGGTTAACAAAAACTCAGCTATAAAAGCAGGCCTCTTACTCATTAGGATGCTCTGTATCAGACAGGAAATGCTGGGTAAATTACACCTCATCGCTCTGGAACTAGCCGACCATCGCCATGGCAATGAGCCAACCTCAATGCCGTGAGAAGACCAAAGCACCATCGTGGCAGAGGAAAAGGGAACAGGACGACACATAGCTTACCCTAATAACTGATAAAAATGATTGAATTTCAGCAATGCAAATGTACTCCTACAGGTTTCAGAGCCGTAAACTGAACCTAAAGCTTTATCTATTTAATAGCCAAAAGAGCCCCTTTGGCGTTTTGACAGAGGTGCTGACTCCAAACCTGGAAGCAATATCCTGCCCACACACACACACACAACTCTGACTGCTACCAAATTAATGATACATGGGCTAAACTGTACCAGACCAACACACTCTTTACTAGAAATTATTAGTTATTCCGACATTACGTGCTCTAATACAGTTCAATAAATAAATCAACATGGGCTGCAACTTTACATGCCAAGAGAATAGTGGCTGATCTCTCTAGGGAGGTCCGTGTGTAATATGTAAAATAATGTGACAGCTAATCACCGACCAAATAGATTATGATCCTAATACGTAAACAGATTAAGGATAAGTAACTTGAAAAACTACACTGCAGAAACACCCGACCACAAAGATTTTTGTAAAACATTTGTAAAAAAAATAATAATAATTTTTTCTAAAAATTAAAAAAAAAAAAAAAGAAAAAAAAAAAACTATAGTTACCAAAACATTGCTATTTCAAAATTTTTTGGACACCATGCATTAGTCTTATAAAGGATCATTTCATCACAACACTTGTATTGGCTTACATCTGTAAAAAGCAGAAACACGAGTTTCCCACTTGTGTTATCATTAAAAACAGAGAATATTTCCCCAGCTTCTCATTCAATCCGACCACCACGCTCAAACTCTAAACCACATAAACCACCCATTAGCCAAGTCCACCCCACGTTTCTAGAACAAAATTCTTTTGTTGCATTGTTAACACATTCCTCCCAGGCCGTGTTTATACAGATGCGATTCCATGTGCGCTCTGGGGTCCTAAGAAGTCCTACTCTGAAGCCAAAGATGTGCTGTTGATCAAAGACTTCAGTACTAGAGCAGAGACACTTGCTTTGGTTGTTTTTTCTTCTACAGGGATACAGGGTAACATATCCATCTGTTGGCCGTATGGATCCACCTTGGTGAGCACTGGGACAAGTGTAGGCCTCTCTTCTCTGCAACCCCACACTGCTCCCTCAACCACGTTTACTCAGCTGGTCTCCACGCCAGTTACCAGAGTTTTGTTTTCACACAGCAACATGTGTTAACTTAATGCTCTGTAACGGATTTCAAAGGCAGTATTTGCTGGGTCAATAACAGGTAATAGAGCGATTTATTGATTCATTGGCTCAAAAAATTAAAAAAAAAAAAGGCAATGTTCGAAAAAGCACCTCGGTAGGCACTGGCAAATATATCCACGGGCAGTGATGTTGTGGTGTAGACTTAGTTTACTCGAACCCCATCGTGTATGTGTTTTGCTAGTGTTGTTTAATTCAGCCTGACCAACAAATCGTCCCGTTTAACTGTGAGACTAGATGTCCCAATATATAATACAACGGGAAAGAGAATAGAAAAGATAGGCTTTTAAAAGTGGTTCACGGGTTTTTGAAAAACATCAAAGAAATTCAAAACTTTGGTACTGTGAGGCAATGGCCAAGAATGTGTCAAGTAAAAGATTAGATAAACTATTATATAGTTGAAGAAAGGTGTAGAGCTTAGGGTTCGAGGTTACTTGGCCAACCTGCTCGCTCTCCCATAGCTGCAGAATTTGGTTACACAGTCCCCATGGTTGTTTTCTTGCTTGATTGGATTATGGCCACACACCTCAAGCTCGGCTTCCACCACCAATCAATGAGGAAATGAGGTGTCAACACACTGGTGTTTATTCAACACTCATTTATTTTTCTACCAGAAGCCAATGCCAGTTCGACCACAGAAGACACCAGATGGGTGAAGGGATTTTCTTTAAACATTGGTTATTTCTAATAGCATTAAAAACAAGAAATTTGTGGTGCACAAGAGTGAGTTATGTTGACAAATAATAATCTACTCTGTTTTTGTTTCATTTTCATCAATTGCATTACATGTAAATTCCTCTGGTTAATTTAGGAAAGTTTCAAATGGAAATTAGCCAATTTACTGTGAAATGACTAACTGATTTGTAATGGCACTTTGTACTAATATTAAGAGTGTCTAATATTATGCGTATATATTAAAATTCTGTCTTTTCTTGGTTCTAATGTCTTTTACAACTGAGAAGACGGGGCTTTTAAACTTCAGGCTGTGCGTCCATATGACCAAGTTAAAGGAACTAGTAATGGGAAGACACCGGGAAGTCGGTAATGCTTCCAGTCAGCATGAAGTGCCATCAAAATAAAATTCTGCACAGTAGCTGCTGCTTTAAAACAACTGGAGCAATTGGAAATTCCCCTGCCAATTTATGCCAAATGCCACTTTATAAACATTCTAGCTTGACTGCCAAGTGTCTGCACTGCTTTATGCCCCTTCTCTTAATTGAAAACATTATAGGGGTGCATTACACTTGGGGGTTTTATAAGCTGTGCTATAAAGCCCTAGCAGGCACTGAGAGGGGAAACTGCCCATTAACTTATAAGGTCCAGGCCTTGGCTCTCTTAATTGACAACCTCTAGGCTACTTTCATCACTTGTCGACTTCATAGCAGCAGTCAATGCTTCCTCCAGGATGCTGTTGCATCTTTGACACGAGGGTGTTTGTGACAAAGAGCAGTCTGCCGCCAATGCCAGCGCAAGGGCTCTAGGCTGTCCATAAAACAAGCACACACATTCCTCTCCTAGCTCGAGCCATCTGAGATGGCTGCATTTAACCATGTAGGTCCTGTTGCCCAGAAACACCAGCCAAAATTAAATATGAATCTCATTATAATGGTAATGGTATGGTTTTATGTGCCTATACTGTACACAAGTCTGCGCATCAGATATTATAAAAATCGTATCCAAATATTGTTACTTTCACTTATTAAAATCAATGTGAGATGCTCAGTTAAAATAGGGATTACGGAGAGTGAGAAAATAGTATATTTCTAATCGGTTCAGGCTATCACCCCGAGCACAAACAGACAAAGACACACACACACACACACTGGCGTGACAGTCACTTCACACTCTAATTTGGCAGGATCATCAGCTTTGTGCCTCTGGAAATTCATGCGCCTTGAATTAGCGCCACATGTCACAATGTTGTTGACCAGTATAGACACATTACTAGAATATTAAACCCACTTCAGTTCTTTGTAACTCGCTTTCAGACTGTTAGAAGTTTGTAATTATACTTCCTATGAGACTTTCACAATTTACAAAAGGCAGACGAGCATTAAGAATTTCTATTTCTTGGTATTCTTAAAAGGGAGAAGTCCAGTGATTCAGTACTGCGATTATATCAAGTTTGGGGAACTGAAAAAGAAAACTGAAAAAGAATTGTCAAAATAAAAGCAGCAAAGGTTATATCCTGAATATTAGTCCTGCATATGCATCAGTCTACTCCCTTTGATTAAGTACACCACTGACCTTTGCTTCAAGTTACAGATATCAGTCATGTAATGGACGTATGGTCATTTCAATTGTTCAGTTGGTTTAATCTTGGCTTTGGCTCAAATCACACATGTAAGCAACACCAATAACCTTCTTTATCATAATTCCATAATTCCGTTAAGTGTTAGATCAATTGATATAAAAACAAAAAGTCACCTGGGAGTGTAGTTACGTAAACACTTGAAACTGTTGATAGGACAGATTATGACTACAATGTTCCTAGCTTAGATGGCCAGAAATGTGTGGGTGTGCAGAGCCAATGAGAAGGGATCTATAGTGGAACAACGACTAGTGACTGACAAGAGCTGTGTGGCTGCACTGAGTGGCTGTCCCGAGACACTGCAAATGCTTTCTGAAATATGAGTGTAACGAAAAATATAATCGTAATAATGAATTTTAAGATACAGATAGAAATGATATTAACGTGTGAAGAATATGTTCATCTGGGGATACAGGTCAATATAGGACACTTCTTGAGAATAGGCACTTTGGATAGTTAAGTAATATCTTTTTACTGTAGAGGTGTAGCTAATATTTTGTCCACTCCATTTATATCAGTGAAGGTAGATTAAATATTAGAAACACCACTTGCAGTAGCATAAAGCAAAACACTTCTACAGCACCAAAAACTACAACCCCCAAAATTACCATGAAGTTGAATAAACGCCTCTCTAAAGCAGATCGAAACTGCACATTATAACCTTGTGCACGATAAATACTGAAAAAACAAGCAAATACAGAAATGATGCAAGTCATACAGAAGACCACAGAAGTTTCTGGCGGACACCAAACACTGATGAAAATGCTTGTAATGAGTAAAAGGCTACCATAAGATGTCGCCAGTTTCTTCAGTAGTATCGCTATCATGCATCAGAAAATAAAATAAAGCACAGGCTGGTGCAGTGCCTTCCTAGACTCTTGGTATCACAGTGAGGTTGCCAGGTAACCAGAACTACAGCTGAAGCTGCTCTGCACAGATGTACTGAGCGGATGGAAAGGAAATAGCTACATAACCAAAACTCCTAAAACCACAATCTGCCATTGAGGTTGGCTGGTATCTATTCTTTAATACCTTAATACTTTACCAACATTTTACTGGGTTATACGGTATGATGATGATAATTGTTTAAAAAATTACTTAATTTCAAAAGGAGAAGTCATTGTCACACATGTATGACACTGTGGTAGACTGAAGTCTTGTGTAATACCAATTACTTGCACAAGTCTTGTTGGGCTTGCAATGCATTTTGACCTACATTATGTTGTAGTTCTGTGAATGAAGTTAACAGTGCAAAAGGATCAGATCACCAATCATTTCTACCTTCAAATGATTCTTCTATTGGCTGAGTTCAATGTTTGGTCAATTCGTTTTATTTGCAATTTTCATTTTCCATCAATAAAGGAACATTTGAAACTTCAGTGTTTCACAAAACTTTATTTGCAGAATTCACGAAGACAAGCATATTTACTTAATCTGGCTACAGTTAGGAGTGTTTGGGGATGACTGTGTTCCCCACTGTGCTGAATAGTCATTCAGATGCTGCACTTAAAGCACATATGCAGAGGGCCACCCTGGACAACAATGTTGTGATGCGTTACCCACTTTAACCATAACTTCCTTTTCGTCTTGGAATAAAAATAAAAAAAATAAAAAAAAACTAGATGATGTCATTGAATTATTCAGCCTTTTTATTTTTTTTTTAAAGGCCTATTTTTCTGTCTTGTTCTGCCAAACCTGCCCAAATAGCCTTTAGTAGACCTATTTTTAAAAAATTTCTTTCAATCAGTGTTTGTATTTTTTTTTAATGAAAGGGGTAGCATAGGCCTAAGCAATCAGCCAACAGATCTACTACTTAAATTAAGACAACTTTAACTGAACATGACATACATGTATTCTTGCCCATAAGAATGGGTCTATTATTTCTATTATTCAATTCAATTGTAATCATCAATAAAATAATCCCAATATTTAATCTCCCTGTAAACCACCTTGGTCAACACTTCTTGTTTTGAAATTTGCACTATACATAAGATTTCTTTATTTGATTGTATTTCTATTTCATGCATTCTCTATTGAACATTTTGCAAAAAAAAGTTATGTGAAACATAGAAGTTTCAAGCATTTCTTTATTAATGGAAAATTAATTTTCAAAAGGGAATTTATTAAAAAAATGAATGAGTCTATTTGCAGGTCTTGGGTTGTTTTCACAGTATGTTTGGGGTCATTATCCATCTGTCTTGTGAGGCACTGTCCTATCAGTTCTGCAGCCTTTGTCTGAATCTGAACAGGTAGTATAGCTCTATACATTTCATGACTACTTCTATCGGTAGTCACTTAATAAACACCAGTGACCAAGTTCCGCTGGCAGCCATACATGCCCACTCCATAACACTGCCTCCACCATGTTTGACAGATGATGTGGTACGCTTTGGACCATGAGCCGTTCCTTTCCTTCTCCATACTCTTCTCTTCCCATCATTCTGTTACAAGTTAATCTTGGTTTTATCTGTCCAAAGAATCTTGTCCAAGAACTATGCAGGCCTTTTAGATGTTTTCTGGCAAAGTATGATCTGGCCTTTCTGTTCTTGAGTGTTACCAGTGGTTTGCACCTCGTGGAAAACCTTCCGTATTTACATTCGCGAAGGCGTCTCTTAATTGTAGATTTTGACAAATGATATGATAGCAATGTTGACCTGGCTAGATGTTGTGAGAAGGTTTTGCTCACCAAGGAAGAGAATTCTGTAATAGTCCACTTTTAGTTGTCTTCTTTGGTCTTCCAGGCTTTTCGGTGTTGCTGAGCTTGCCAATGCATTCTTTCTTTTTGAGAATGTACCAACAAAATTGTTGATTTGGCCACTCCTAAAGTTTCTGCCATCTGTCTGATAGGTTTGTTTTCTGTTTTCAGCCTAATGATGACCTCCTTCATTTGCATCAACACCTCTTTGGACCACATATCGAGAGTTCCCATGAACAGCTACCAAATGCAAATTCAGCACTTGGACTTGACTCATGACCTTTTATCTGCTTAATTTGTTATGAAATAACAGAGGAACAGACCACACCTGGCCACGAAACTGAGTGTCAGTCAACCGTCCAATTACTTTTGAGCCTCTGAAAACCAGGAACTATGTATAAAAATGGCTGTAATTCCTAAATGGTTAATGCAGTATTTTTATTAAACCCCTTGAATTGAAGCTGAAAGACTACACCTCAATCACATATTGAGGGTTTTGTTTCAAATCCATTGTTGTGGAATACAGAGGCAAAACTACGAAAATTGTGTCACTGTCCAAATACTTATAGCCCTAGCTACACACACACACACACGTGAAATATTAAAAGCTTAAATACGGCCCACAATGGACCACGGTGGTGTTTATGTTCTGCACATTTTCAGCGATTCGAAAACCCATTCAAAAAACTAACAAACGAGTACGTCCTTTCTCGTTTTGGGAAACACAACTGAGATGACAAACGGATATACCCTAACGCTGGCCGCTCTCCAGCCTACAAAACAGGTCACGTTTGACCGACAGCCGCTAACGCGACATGGAGGGGAAGCGTCGTGAAATCTTAGCATGTGCGTTATTCTACAAGAGACAGAGCACATTTATGAAAAGGAGACATACGAAAAAAACCAAAACAAAACATAGACTGACTTACTGGGGAACTAGTCGTTTCACAGCACTGCTTATGTGCGCCGCCATGTTTCCTCCTACGACGCGCCACAAGAGCGGGCAGCGATTGGTTCCATAAGTAGTTCCCTGTTGCGGCCCGAGCCATGTCATTTGCCCAAGCACGGAGAGGGGCGGGCTTTGGGAGGCTGCAAGCACATGCGAAGGTAAACAGAGAACAAGTAATGGGGCGGTGCCGCTGTGGAGAAGGGGGGGGGCGCGGCAAGCGGCGAAACCGTTTTTGAGAGGGAAATTACCCTCGCGTTCGTGATAGTTTTAGTGACAGTGTTGTTTATTACAAATGGTAATTCAAGAGAAGTAATAGAAACAGTTGGTAAGCACTGATTAATCAGTGATATTCTGTGTGTTTGGTTTGTCATCAATCGTTTGTCTTTGATATATTCTGGAGATTTTGTTTTTATTATTTGCGTCACGGATGGTCTCCGTCTACAGTGACACTCTGGTGTCCCTCTGCTCTTTGGGACAGAGGGGACAGAGACGGGCTGAAGCTTGTAACGGAGAGAAACGGAGAGGAATAAAAAAAGGAAAGAGAGATTTGAGCACAAGGCACGTCGCCCCAGGAGTTCTCTCTCACAGCAGTGGTGAATTACTACCACCACCATCAGCATGGTCCGAGTGTGGTGCACAAATGACATGCAATATTTGCCATGATTAAGTCAGCAGGGGATTTGCTCCAAATGTCAGCATTCAGAGGACAGCCATTGGGCAGTGCGTGTATTTAAATGTGAATGTGCTGCCGGACTTACTGGACTTACTGAAGATTGTAGGACCAAATGTATCTGGTGGCAGACCTTGAATAAAAAGAGGAAAAGTGTTAAATCCACGATGACCATTTCTTGTTCTTGCTTCAGTAGGAAGTGTCCTGCCTTGACATCACAGATTATATCAAAGTAAAAGAGAAAGGATTTTTTTTAATGCAGTGCCCCCCCCCATTGGATCACCGTATTAATCTATGGGGTTGCACTATGTTTAAAAAATGGGGAAAAACCATGCTTTTCCTAGACAAATTACTGCTATTTTAATTTTTTTCTAACCTTTCTCTAGTCTTTGGTCTTTATTTCGAAATAATGTGACCTCTAAAAATTATTGAATTTAAACTATCTGAGAAGGAAACACCAGCCTGCGGTTGAACAGCTCACAACCTATATGCAACCTATAACAAGGGGTCATGTTTAGACACAACGTCACTTTTAAGGGTCACAAACTAAAAATGTTGGGAACCACTAATGTGACTATCTGCCAGTATTTACTGTCCAGGTCATTTTGTTGGATAAGTGATATTCTTAATAGATACGTTTCCCTCTCTTCCAACGGCTGAACGCATAAAAAACATATTTCATATTTCATTTTCATAAATGTGTCACTGGATTTTAGACAATAAATCTGAAATACACCTCAGTGTGCTTGCTGCTTCTCCAGTACATCCATGCATCAGGTAAGAAAAACTTGGACTTTTTAAATATAGATTTTCCTCCTAAACAAAGGGGGCTTATGTGCACATCCATTCCTACATGGGATAAAAATGCAATGGAGTTGGAAAATTCCATCCATGGGTTACTTGGAAACTACTTCTTTCCCTCCCCCTTCCGTTCATCGAACACAATTGTTGTCTACTAATCCAGTTTTGATAGCATTTGGCACACTCTCTTTGGATCACAGCAAGATGCTCAACTTCCATTCTGGTCTCCCCTAGGAACCTCTGAGCCCAAGAAAGCAGCCGACACCAGGTCGCGCCAGAGCAGGGGGGTTCTCTGCGTCCTCATAAAGCACAGAAAATTATTTTTTGATTCAAGTCGCCCCTTGCCACATGCACACACAAACACGCACACACACACAAGATCGTCAGTCTGGTTATTAATTCCAGATATATGCTGAATATGTGTTTATTCTTGTCAATCTGTTATGTTGTTAAATGTTGCAGTCACCTAATGACCCCCCTGTAAGGCAATAGAATATAAAATATTATGTCAAAGGCAAAAGCTTTTTGCCTTTGTCCTCCCTCTGTCCTCCCTGATCCAAATGGACAATGCATCACTAGGCCTTGATGCCTCAGAAGCCTGGGTTCATTAAAATCTTGAACAAGTGCCAAAGCTGTAGTCATAGATAAAAGGACTATGAAAGGATAACGAAATTTATGGATGGCAAGTCACCACCTCACCCTGGCATTTATAATAAACAAATGGTTTCTGTTTCCAATTTAAATTTCTCATTATACTGTGACTTTTGGAAAATGTGTTTTGATTTACCAACATTTTATCTGAAAAACTGTATAATTGATTAGATTTACATGGCTCTGATTTTAATGCTGATCGCCTGCCTTCCTCAACAGCCCCCACCCCCAGCCCAACACTCACCAAAAACGAATGATCTGAACAGCTCCTGAGGCACATTAACATCATATAAAACAAACCTATGTATCAAACAGTTTTTTTTTCTGATAAAATAATTGGCTTTAACCAGCATAGAATCCAATTCATCCCTTTGAAAGAAACTTCTGTGAGGGCACCAAAAAAAAAAATGGTGAGATAGACTTCACAGCCCGAGTGAGATGGACATCAATGCAGTGTGCCAGCAATGGCTATATTAACCCATGGCTAAATCCCATCACACAAATGTCAGTGTATCCGTTATGAAACCATGACATTTAGATCCAAGGTCTCCATTGTGGTTTTAGAGGGAGCTGATGTTTGTCCATTCTTTGCATCCATCAAACCTGCACATAGCCTCGCAGCCAACTGTACTCTCAGCATAGAAAGGTTAAATATCATAAGGGTTTATCCAGCTAATTTTATTGCATAATACATAATGTGTTGTGTACACATTTTTTATGATAGCACATTAATTTTTTATCTTGAATATTATTACACAGTATATCAGATTTTAATTATTTCTTTATGTAATTCTTTAGCCTAAAATATGACAAATGCACTGTACACGAAAAATTTATTAATTAATAAAATAATTTTGGTTACTGACAATGACACAGTTTGGCAATAAAACAATGGATATTCTGAAATGTTTCCTAATAACTTACAGTAATTTACTTTTAATTTTTTTAAAACCAATTTCTGATCAAATAGTTGAAGATTATGACCATCTTTTTGTACAGCATATGTCTGTTCTGGAAAGATTGCTTTTTATAATGAAATTACAATTAATACATTTTACTATATGTTGATATTTTAGCTCTTATTTTGTGAAAATTGTTAAAAGCATCCCGTTCTTTATTACATGCTCAGCAGATGTATTACCTCTAGAGTGATAATGCTGACCTGACAACATTTGACTAACTCCTTACTTACCCTGTACTACCTCCCCAAACACCATAACCATCATAGCAACACACCGGGATAGGCCCAATCTGACACATCATGACCACTCACAGGTCATGTGCAATGAGAAGCAAAGCCACATGCAAGAATGGGACAATGTGTCATAAAGCTCTCATGTTAAGAATTCGGCACCTATAAGCCACTTGGCTGAGAATCACGAGATGTTTGATTATTGCCTCCTTACATTAGCTTAGATCTCCCCCCTCAGGCATCACTTTGGGGCTGTGGGTTGGTGGGGAAGAGAGGGGGCAGAGACTGGTGGAGATGGTGAAGAGGAATAAAACCCCTTCATTACCTGATCTCTCTCTCACCCTCTATCTCTCTTTCTCCTACCAACGGCAGTCCAGATCAGGAATCACAAATGATATCATGACAATTTTTCACGCTCTTCAAACCAGTGATGTTTTACCGACTCATTTGCTATGATACCTTGTTACGGATCCAGCTGTGAATCAGGGACGTGTCATGGGGCTAGAAGCCCACCTCCTGCTGAGCCTGGCCAATGACCTGGAAGGCAATAGGGGATGCCAGTGCCTGCAGCATGTGCTGCACTGACAAAGCAGCAGGGCACCGTCAAAAACCCTCTCATACAAACTTTGCAGATCACTCCGTTTTTAACAGATGAGTAAGCACTGGTGCTGACTTTTTTTCTCTGTCCTAACACAAGGTTTATGGATTTCTCTTCACTAGTCTGTGGCTCTGGTTGACGCATAGCAAAACCCTTGCCCACAAGGGGAATAGTGCAGTGGTGGATCTGGAGTAGAAGGATGTAGATAGCATGTGGCAGGGTCACTGCGCAGGTTAAGCAACAATTCAGTCGAGTGCCTGTAAAGGAAGTGGAGTATGGTTGGAAAAGACCAGCACACCAGCTAAAGAGGCCGCACAATCCAGATTAAACTTTGGCCTTTGAACAGAAATTACAACATCCCCTCAACTGTCTCAGTAGTGTATGTTTATGGACTTTATCGTAGCATTTTTTTCAAATATTCTTTAACTCTTTTGCTGTTCCAGATCACTGATATCGAAATGTTTTAGAGAGATTTCTTCAAAAACACATCAGTCCCAGACAATACGGTGTAATCCAATGAGACAAAGTAGCAACTTAATCCATTAATTAATTTTTGCATTCTTCAACAGGAATTCAATGAGGTTAAGGTTGTTTGGGTTTCCAGATGAGAGCCCTCACGCAATCCTAGGCCCTGATGACTTCTGCATTACTAGAATGATGCGGCCGGGACTGATGGAGCTGAGAGTGTCAGGAGGCATTAGCCTTTACAGCCTAAGGCTGGTGGACAAAACCTGACTGTGCCCCCTTACCCAATCCACCGCCAAGCTACTGACCCAGCAATCAAGAGAAAAACAGAGAGAGAGAGGAAAGAAGCAATGCTATAAAGGAAATAAATATGTTGGGGAAAACCAAAGTGAGAAAATTAAGATGCATATGCATTTACAATGTGAGAAAAGGCATGGAAAAAGAGAAGAAAAGATAAATACTGAGCCTCTGACTTTTCTGCATGTTATCCAAATCACAGGAAATGGTTTTAAGGGCTTTTTTCCCGTTCGGTTCACTCTGATTCCCCCTCTCTCACTTCATTTAACTGAATTAATGAGCAGGTCCAGCCAGACCTCAGAATATTAACGTCTTGGGCATCTGTTATGTTGTTGAGGGATTGAGTTTTTGTTGTTCAGAGATTGTGGGGAATTTTTTACAATGAGTAAACATGTTTACTTTGGTTACGTTTAAATGAATGTCACTCTCAAACACTTCAGTTGATAAAATATGTGCTGCAAGAAAAGGTTTGAACGCAAAAATACAAAGAAAGATGAAAATCAACACACCGCTATTATTTTAATTTTCAAGATCTATGAATCCAATGTGAGTGGAAGACTATGAATGAATGTTCCCATAGTGCTCCTCTCAGCACACTGACGCGGAACAAACACAGTGGGATGGTGGCCTCGTATCACGACACTGGCAGACCGCGAAACACCTACATCAGAGAGGACCTAGGCTGTGTACACATGGTTCACCTCAGGACAGACCTGCATACAGCACAATGTCAATGTTGGACTCCCTCTGTGCACGCTGTTGAGTGCACCTCTGTGATGGTAAAGTAGACAGTGTTCTCATAGCATGCTGTGGGCTGTATCGTACAGGATATAGTATTATAGCAGTAAAAGCAGTGTAAAATCCTTGACTCAGTAGCATGAATATGCCTGCTTATTTCCATATGTTGTACATCCCATCCGATTTAAGAAATGATGTGAGTTCATTCATTATTCATATTGGTAGTGGAATTATTACCCTTTTCCCATCAGGCTTGCCACTGACACCATAAACACTATAAAATCACAGTTTGCCCAAGGCATTGCTGCTGCTGTGAAAAGTGGTCACAACTGGCTAGTCAGCACGGGCGTGCAGTACACTGGAGACAAGCACTAAATGCCATACAAGTGAATCTTTAATACAAGCAAAGTGGTGACAATAGGGCAAGTGACAAGGAAGAACAAAGACTGTGGCACTGAATATTACCGAGGCGTGCTCTGCTTAAAACTTTGAGTCGAGTCCTGTCGTTACCGAGCCTTGAGCAGTACAGGAGCTACAGTATATCCAGCCATGCCCTCAGTCTTAATGCAGTCCAGGTCCAAAGTGTGCCGTTATCACACCAGGACCCACCATGCAATCAACAGGTTCCATTTCTAGATGCCCTACTTTGATAAGCTAAATTCTTTAGCAGTGAATAAGAATTTCACACCACAGCAGACTTAGTTGTAAGCTAATTTGTCACAGGCTTATCAAGCCGTATTCATCACTGATCTAGTAATTACCGGAATGAGCTACAGGATAACCCCCCCTTTGTTCCCCCTCTTTTTTCCCCCCAGCGATGGTCAGCCTCTAAAACCAGGATGTGTTGGCACCTTTATGATATAAATACTCACACACCCTGGGCATAAGAAAGCTGTCAACAGAACATTTGTTTTCCATTTTTCACCACCCAAAGCACTTCAAGCTGAGGGGGAAAAAGGAGACAAGGCGTTAAAAATGTACCGCAACACTAACTATTTTGCCCCTTGGTGAATTTTGGTGCTTAAACAGATGGGGCTCGAATTGGTTCCCTTTTATTTAGTGCTACTGGATTGTCCAAATTTCCATTCAAAAAACTCTCCCTTCCACCCATGCTTGTGCATACACACACATACATCTGCACACACACAGCAGCTGCTAGCGCTGTTCTCTCTTAATGCCCATTCATCACTAAACTTTCTGCTGATTGAAAAACACAAGTGCATGTCAAGTGAACTGAAAGACAAGGGATGTCAGAGGTGTGTGTTTTGACCCACACATGGAAGTAAGCTGTTATGACCCACTCCATCCACCGTACCGTAAATAGATCAAAGCACATCTGTTTCTGTGTCCAGCAGCCACCCATCTATAATTGCAAACTGGCTTAAATGGCTTAGAGCGACCCATCAGATGCTAAGCAGTTTGGACACAGGAGATGCTAAAGCATATGAGCGGAGTGCTACCATCAGTAATCGCTGGACAGGGAATTCTCTGGAGCCACAGTGGCTGCTGTCTGGTCTCTAGTGGACTGAAATAGATATCACAACTTCAGCCCAGGGACGGAGGCCCTGAGGGGCCAGAACTGACTACACAGCTGGGATTGGGGAGCAGGGATTGACCAGTGGTCAGAGTCAGGGCTACTACTGGGATCGAAGACAGGTGTGGGAAAATAGTTGGTCAAAGCTCTAAAGCAATATAGAGGCTGGAGATGGTGTATTCAATGATACAAGAAAATTATTTTATCAGTGTGGCAGACATCTAACCTAACTAGAAGGTCCTGTTTTAGGCAAAAGAGGGAAGCCAGAACAGTTAATAGTTTCAAATTAGGTCTGGGAGAGTCTAGGCTGGTCTTGGCTGAATGGAGTAAGTACTTAGTGACAAGAGAAGCCTCAAGTTTGCCAGTTGTCACAGTGTGACACTGATTCGGCCTAATGAGCGTTGTGCTGTCACCACACATCTGCCTCTCATTCACTTGTAGAATCTGGCAGACTCAAAACCTGCTGGAGTCACTGCTAGATGCTGGAACTCGAGACACTGCCTCCTCAGTGCACCAGCCCCAGCCAGATTACAAGGAGCCAAACAAACTAACTCGTTCTGTAACCACAGAAACAAACTTAACAACAAACACTCACAATTTTGAGTCATGACTGGTCATCCACCCAGAATGACAAAGCATGACAAGAAATATTGCTATAGGTGGCTAGCAGCAAAAAAGTTTAAAGGACTAAGGAACAATAGCAATTTTTATCTCCTTTTAACTAGATAACGACATCATATTGTTTGTCCTCCCTAGGTCGTGTTCTAGGCTTTTAAAAACATTTTACTTGCATTTACCGGAATTTGTTCGCTTGCAATTGCAAAAAAAAAAAAAAAAAAAAAAAAAAAAAAAATCCATAGAATTTCTTATACACAACACAAATTTTTGCTTAATTCACTATCTTTTTATGACCCTCATAGTCATTACACCTAATTTGTTGATGAATATGACTCTCTTGCATGTCACAATTACGTGATGGGTATATTCTAACTCCAATAACACCCCATAGGTTCCTTACATTTGTTTATGATAAGAAATGCCACACTGTTTTTACCTCACTCTATGCAATTCAATAGATGAAATGTTACAGTAATGAAATTGGAGTGTATGAGGTGAATATTAGCCTCTCTGTTGATCAGATGAGACAACAAGACATTGAGAAAGACTGTATGTCCTTTAAGGTGATAATATGATTAGGTTGTGGTGTCCCTGATCTGCAGAAGACAGCAGTCCTCCCATCTGTCCTGACTCTGAGGGCGTTTCTGTAGACCGAGCAGCTACACATAAATTCCTCATGGGCAACCTCCTGGAAAATAGCACAAAGGTTTACTAAACATCATTGTAGCGGTGGCACCAATTATTGTTAATATACATCAAATAGCCTCAGCCCAGTCCAAGAAACAGACTGATCACTCCAATGACGGCAACTGTCAGTCTACTCCCCAATGAAGAGAGCTGTTGAAATAATTAGTCCATGCCCTGTGAATAAAACAATAATGCAACAGCAGAGATGACATTCAAAATATGCACGTTGCCTCAGATGACCTGAAAACCTGCCACAGCACGGACTGTGGAAAAAGGCCATATCTTCAAACGCAGCCCAAGTCACTGGTCACAGATGAATACAGGCTTTGTTTGGGTGTAGTATGTACATGTTTGGGGTAACATCAGTGAAGAGGAACAGTGACCGAACACAGCAGTTGTTGGGAAATCTTTTCTTTGAACTTGTGTTCACGAGTTTTGATCTTTACACACTGTGGTCATGAAGCAACGTCTTGAGATTCCGCTGCACTTTATACTTGTGAATTAGGCGTCAATAAATGTGAAGACAGAGTGAAACATTTGCCATATCTCTTTTTAAAGATATACACATTACCTTTAACACCAATTCAAACAGACGGCAGAAAAGCACAAATAGAAAATCAGGTTATATATACACTTAAACCTTAACATTAACAAAAAGATTAACGAAAATGCAAAAAATGAAACAGAAGCCACCAGTAAAGGAAATAGCAGAGGTCTAAGGTCAGAGCTCAGATCTGCATTTCTCATTTTTTCAGGCTTCTGATACTGAAAGCCTTTATTTTCACAGAAAAACTACACACCTAAAACCATGCTACATATAAACCTCCTGTGGACTGGTTTCAGAATGTGTAACAGCAAAGTATTCACGCTGCTTTAAAGTTCCTGAACAAGTCCTTAAATTCCCAACAGCCCCAGGGGTGCTGTACTGACCTTTTGACCTCTGATTCACCTGTGGAGTGGAGGGGGCTAAGTTGACAGGGGCATCAATAATTTATCACAGTAAATTTGTCATGTTAAAGCAATCTAA
The DNA here is from genome assembly GCF_016859285.1 of Xiphias gladius. Lineage (NCBI taxonomy): Eukaryota > Metazoa > Chordata > Actinopteri > Istiophoriformes > Xiphiidae > Xiphias > Xiphias gladius. The sequence goes on along the minus strand of NC_053415.1, from coordinate 20,133,453 downwards.
AAACTGATGAAGTTGATCAAACTACACGTGTCTGTGTCTGCAATAGGTGTTTTGTTCTCAGTATGATTATGACTAGCAGGACTTGTTTGTGTTGAGTACAATTTCAGCCGCGTATTCATTATTCAGTATTCAACAAATCAAAATGCAGCACTGAATATGCATGGGTTCATACGTGTTCATTTTTTGAGTAAACAATATAAATGAACTCTGCATGTGGGATTAGTATTATTTTGTTCTGCAATATGAACATTTGTGCTTTACACAAAAATTCCCAGCTACTGTAGCTCTGTGGATGTAAAAGTGCTTAGCTTACACCTCACCTAAAATAGTAGAGTGCAGTGTAGAGTATACTGTCCATAATTTCTCTAGTCAAGAGTGGTGTTTTTGAATATTAACTCGTAAGAAATGTCTGATTTAAAGCGGTTTTGTCCATGTTTTGTTGTGCCTGAAGCAAACCGCTGAATTAACCCGTTTTGAACAATTTCAGTAGACCTCCTTGTAATTTGTCTGAAAGCAAAAGCAAAATTATTTTTTAAAGCCCCAACACTTACGTATAAAGTGACAGGATTTGTAGAAACAGCACTGTAGGCTTTAAGAAATAACGTTTCAACACTGTTTTTGATACTCTATGCTCTTTAGGGTTTCAGAGTACTTTAAAGCTTTTTTTTTATCACTGCAGATTATCATTAAATGACAGTGATACAATGTTTTGTTTTTGCAGTGGTTTAACTTTAAATGTTTCCTGTTAAGAATTAGGCGCATCAAATGTGTGTTTCAGTTGTTTGTTTGTTGGTTTGGTTTTTTTGTTTTTTGTTTTTTCCTGAAGTTACAACAAAGCTTTTTCCTTTCACAGCATGGTGATGGGTGTGAAGCCATGAACAGTTCAACAGGACACCAGACCGTATTAGCTGGTGTGTGTTTTTCACAAGTAGCTACACTAGACATGCTAGAATAAGAAAGACTCACTCTGAAATGAAAGTGAGTGTTGACATTCTTTAAGATGCTGTCCGTAGACACCAGTGACAGCATTTAATGATGGTTCTTCACATTCACACAGCCTCAGTCTCTTCATCTCATTGCTGTCTTTTTAGACTTTCATATATACCATATGAGGCAGGCAGGGTGGAGCAGTATACTCACCTCTGTAAAGCAATGGGTGTAAAGGTGTTAGCTGAAAAACAAGTAGCTCATCAGTAATAAAGGTGACAAGCGTGAACCAAAGTGTGAACGAAGATTCTTCACGCGAGCATGGTGGAGCAAGGGACAGGCCCTGAGCAGGGCAGGCGGCGGCTGATGCATGGGGGGGGGGGATGGTGATGATGAGAACAGACACGAGCCACATGAGGCCCCCTGACAATGCAGGAGTCCCCTGCGGTATGTCCAGCCATCTACTTATGCACGCACACACACCCACACACACGCACGCACACGCACACGCACGCACACGCACACACACACACACACACACACACCTACACACAGATGCACTAATGCAGACAGGCACATAGGCACGCAATTTTAACACTTCTACACTGACTTTGTAAAAAAAAAAAAATAAAATGTAGAAATGTAACACAAAAATGTAAAATGTTAATGAAAAAGAAATGTTTTAACCCGGAAACATTTTGCTCAAAATCATTTTGTACTTTACTATTATCAGTGCTGGATTATTTTCTGTTTCTGATTTGTAATGATTGCTCACCCTCTAGTGGTGATATGTTTTATAGCAGTTATCTCTTGAAGCCTGCATTGCAACTGTATACATACATATACTTCTTTTTTTTTAAGTTTGTTTGTTTCTTGTTTATTTGTTTAGCTTTTTTTTTTTTTTTTTTGCATGTCTATGTATATGTGAAAATATCAGTGTTACTAAAAAGTCATTGTCCATCAGTGCACACCACAAACTCTTACATTCAGCTGCTGAATCGGTCGACAGCAGCACAGTGAAGTTGGCTTGATAAACCAGACTCAAATTTAAACTGTGTGGGGGAAGTTTCATACACAATTCATTTTGGCAGCAAAAAACATCCCAGATTTGGTTAGGCACCATTTGTGGAACCACGCTGGCTATTCCACACATGTTGTAGACACCAGAAGTCATTCCCAGTTTGCCTCACCAACACACCACTGGTCCTCCTCCACCACGAGGGTGCCTTTAAAACGATATGCCTTCTGGGGTGTTCTTTTATGGGCTGCAGTTGCACCATTGACGATTGTATAATTCTCTTCAAATCAGTTTGTTCCCCCCTCCTCCCCCTTTTTTAGCCCACCCCTGACTTAACAACCAGAAAAAGGTCACATTTCGGAGAAGTGACTTCCATGCATGTTCCATGCTGGGTCGTCACTTTCAATTTCCTAAGACCTTTCATGTCACACACCCATCAACCGGGAAAACTACAAACACACTACTACACACTACCACGTGTGCCATTCTAACTTTTCATGGTGCTGGTGTGATAAATTAACTAGAATACTGTAAAAAAAAAATAATTATATATTCTTAGCTATTGTTTTGACTTGTTGAAGACAGAATGCAATATGTTTTATGTTTGAGGTCAACAGAAAGCTGAAAGTCAATGATGCCGCTCTTTCATAAATCTTGATATTCACTGTTAAAATCGCTACACGGACTGGCTTTACTGAAGCAGATTTGGGGGACTTAGTAGAGGGCATGCATGAGCAGAAGTGATCATCTCATTCTTTTCGTGTCCTCCCGTGCTCCTGCAGTATTTAACAATGAGAGACCCTCAGGACACCTAGTGAGCACTCAACAAACGACTGTCTTTTCCTTTTCCAGCACACCGTTCAGATGCTACGAGATGTTTAACTCTGTGCACAAAATTAATGGAGCATGAAATGTAGGCCTGAAGTGCAGCAGGCTCCTAACCTGCAGGTGACATTGTCTACATGAAGCCCTTATTGTGACCTAAGCGAGCTGTACTGTAACTGCATTTGACTGGTGACAATTAGTGACCTTTTGCCTATCCAGCAGCCATCCATTTCAATTACACCAACTGGAGGGCTTTGGTGGGCAATCAAGATGAGATACTGTAGCCAATGTGCTTCTACTGTACTTCTACTGTTAGCCTGGCAAACAAATGGTACTGCCAGTCTTACACTACTTTGAAACAATTCAGCATACAACTGGAACATGTGTGGTATGAAATTTGCATTTTGATATAGTTTTTATTTGGATATTTTATTTATTATCTTTAAAGGGTCATGTCTGTGAAAACTCTTGATGAGCTTTCTTTGTCCATAGTGGCCATCATCAATATAACAAATAAGTTGTGAAAACAGTGCTGCTTCAGATTAGAGCCTGAAAATTACAGCGTAAATATTCATATACAAGGTGTAAGTACAGTACTCGCTGGGGACCTATACCAAGAGAAATAGGGGGATAAGATGAGAGGTTCGGAGATAAGGTGGGTACAACTGTGTGTTTACCAGGGACATAGAGGTAAATTGTACTAGAAATATTTTTTGATGTATTAAGTAACTAGTAATATTAATAGTAATGTTTACTGGGTAACAAGGCAGGAAAAATGGGATAGCCGTGTTGATATTGTAATGAAATTAGTTTTAAAACATGCAATGCTTGTAAATTATTGTTGTTTCTCGAGAGCAGAGCATCAGGCGAATCCTGAGAGGAAGGGTGTTCCTAGTTATAGTTGTAGCTTTAGAATAGTTTGGTGTGTTTTTACAATTATGATAAAATGCTGGCTAGAAGAACATGTAGTCCTGGGATCCAATGTAGGATTGATCTTAGCAATTAAAGAGATATATAGATATACTTTAACTCACAAACAAAGTTTATTGGACAAGATGAAGTGTAAGGTGTACTGTGATGAGCTACTTATAAATCTAAAACTGACATGTCAGTTTTCTGTTGAAAAAGGAACTCCAACCGATATAACAAACATTTCTTTTTAGCGACAGAATCTGTTGTATGCAGGCTGTAAAATAAAGACGTCCCCTGTTCCCCTTCCTTTTTCACAGTAATTACACTAATTTACGGAGTATGTGGGCTGTAAAATAAAGCAGTGTCATGCTTAGCCCTTTATCAAGCTAATTACAAAGTAAATGTTGGATATGGAGGCTGTAATATTTGTAATGTATTACTTTTTCCTGCACAATTACACAGTTTTTGTCTCCCTGTTAAACAGAAAACAAAATATATCTCCTGAACTGAAGATGGAATCTTCTGGATAAAGCTGAATAAGCCTGGCAAACATGTTAGCCACTTGGTAACATCTGAGCTTTTTGACTAATTCCTACCCACACACACACACACACACACACACACGCGCACCCACACACACACACACACTCACACAAACACACACACACACAGACACATACACACACACGCAGTACATCAGTACTGAAAAACTCTGCCACTAAAAAGCGCTACAAACATACTGTACTGCCCTGGCCTTCACTAACAACGTAGCTAGAATCCTCGTATACAGAAAGCACAACACTCTTTTAATGCAACAGGCCATTGAGGTTGTGTGTTAAATCAAGGTATTTTGGGTGAGGGAAAATGACAAGATTTCTGTAGCTCTTATAGTTTTCACTGTTTGAGTGTTTACACAGTGAAAGTCAATATGTCCTATTGAGTGTGTCTTTGCTAGATTGTTTTACTTAGTCAAGGTATAACGCATACTTTAGTTCCTTTTTATGACAATATGAAAGCATCTTGTCTGTCCCTTGTATGTACCCTATAATTATTTAACATGTACTGGGTAAGAGAGTACTTACAGAGTATTTTATGTCCTGGCCTCCCCTAAACACACATTTGTTACCCCCTCATTCCCTTTTCTTCTGTCCTTGTCCCAGCCGGTCAGTATTTACATATTTTGTACTTTATCGGTACCTGGTACTCACAAAATATATTCACTGTAATCTTCAGGTCTCAATCTAAAGCAGTTTGTCAGATGCAAGTCAACTTTAGTTTGATTAGTTTGCGGACGTGAAGCTGCTTCGTTTCCTTTGCTTGAAGCAGACTTATGTTTCCATATTTTTACCAACATGACTATTCTCAGAATTTAAAACCAAAGGTTTTCTCAGTTGAGATTGTTCACCTTTTTAATCTTTTTTGGTGGTTGAGATAGATGTAGATGTGACATTCGTCAAACTGTTAGTGATTCAGCCACACATCACAGCATTGTGACAGTTTTTTTTTTTTTTAAAAGCAGCAGCGATACTTCAGCTTCCTCCTGTATCTTCCATCAGCTCCACCTCAGGCCTGCCTGCCTGCCTGCCTGCCTTCATCTCAGCTACATAGTGTGCAAAGTTGAGAAAACCTCAGAGGCAGGAACATAAAATAAAACCTCACAGTCAATCATTCCATCTAACCTTTCTAAAAAAAACATGCTGCATCTACTGCAAGCAGTAGTGCAAACACATGTACTACTTTATTAAATTGTAGCCACTTTAAAATCACACTACAGACACTTTTGTCCAAAGCAACTTGCATTTACATGCACATGCATTTAACCTCTATAGGAACAATAGTTAGATGTCAGATCATGGACAGTTGGGTATCATCATACATGTTCATATGGTAGACAGCAACCGTATGCAGAAAAGAAACATTCACACAATCCATACTTGCCTATTCTCTCTGGCTCTCTCTCTCTCTCACACACACATACACACATGAGTTCTCTCTAGCATTCTTGTATTAATCACATTATGGGAAATAAAGGTCTGTTCTTACAGTCCCATTATCGGGACCCTAAATGGGAGCAAAGAGTTGATCCCCACAAAATTAAACATTAATATTCAATGTGAGGACATGGTTTCCAGTTAGAGTTATGGTTAGTATTGTCCAATGTCCTCTTAAGTAACGAAAACACGTTGCTGTGACTGGGTGTGCGCGTGAGTCACTTGTGCTTATCATGAAGAAGCTGTCAGCAACAGCATCAAATATGAGAATATAATAGATGGCACAATCGACAAACTGATGGAATCAATCAAACTTTGCTTGTGTAGGAGTTTTTGCGCAGGCTAGTGCAATTCAAAGGCCTTTACAAGGGACTGACAAACTAATAAAAAGGCAGGGCAAAGAGATTATTTAGATGCAAGATTGAAATGTTAATAAAGTGATAAAAGTGAAACAATAAAAAGACTAATTTAGAAAAAAGACGATGAAACAATACATGATACTGTTTCATGAAACACACGCTGCATTTTCCGTATTTTCTATATCTATTTAGTTATCTTACTATAAACTGTTGAATGAACAAAGCTCTAGGAGAGCCTACTGGGCTCAGTGCATCAACTAACTACTAAGGTTACAGTATGAAAAAGTTTGACAGACATATGATGTCAAAAAGGAGAGGTGGGATTTGAGCACTTCATACAACTTTTTCAGAGGGATTTCAAGCCGTTCAGTTTAGTTTACTACCACAACCCGAAGACTCAGCAGCATTAACGATAAATTAACTTGGCTATCGTATCTCTTATGTAAGTACTCTATACAATGATGATCTTTTTCTATAGCTCAGTGGGCTCTTGTTCCTTTGCTTATGCACACTTCATTCCTGCCTGTAACGATTTAGGATTTACAACGTTATCCTTTTCTTTACAATGACAGGTGGGATGGCTGTTGATAACATCACCCTGGACTCCGAAAGCTCTCCAAACCAGAGCAGCTGTGATGTGTTTGTCTACCAAAGAGCTGCAGTGGTCCTTTTCCCTATTTTCTACTCTGTAGTTTTCATAATCAGTGTGTGCGGCAACAGCTTGGTTCTCTATGTGATCTGCCAGAGGAAGCAGAAGTTCAACTCCACCTCCATCTATCTGGTCAACCTTGCACTGTCTGATACCCTGTTCACGATGGCCTTGCCGGGCAGAATTATTTACTACATCCGCCATTATGACTGGCCCTTTGGTGACATTCTCTGCAGACTGACCACACTTCTCTTTTTTGCAAATACCTATGCAGGTAATATCCTTTTCTGCTCTGCTAATTTTACACAATATCTTTGATTGTGTCTTTCTCTGCTTCAACACATATGAAACCATATCTCCTACATCAGGTTCAGACAACATTATTTTTCCATTCTGAGCTCTGTGTGTGAAAGACTTCTACATTTACAAAGGACAAGATAACAGTATAAGCTTAAGAGTTCATTTAAAATTGAATCAAACCTATATGATGCATAAGATCATATATTGGTATTAAGTGCTAAAAGTTTGTTGTGAAAGTATACATTTGTTTTGCCAGTCTGTTCTGTATGTGTTAAGCACAAACTGTATTGCATATCCATTATATTTCCACCAGGTATTGGGTTCATGACATGTATCAGCTTGGACAGATATCTGGCCATGGTGCACCCACACCAGCTGCAGTGTTTACGGAGTGTGAGGGTTGTTCGCAGGGTCTGCTGCCTGGTCTGGGCCCTGGTATCTCTGCAGATAGCTCCCCTGCTGTTTCGCAACGTGCTGCATGAGCAACAGAAAAGACGAACCTGCATGGAGTACTTCAACTTTGAGGGCTCTCGCTTCACCCCTTATCTCCTGCTTCTCGCCTGTGCTATCTCCTTCTGCTGTCCACTCCTCATTATCATGGGTTGCTACGCCAAGATCAACCTGAAGCTGCGAGCTGCAGCCAAGCAGAACTCTGTGACTGGCCGATCAAAGAGGAATCATAGAGCCAACACCATTATCCTCCTCATCTTCCTCACCTTTATCGTATGCTTCACCCCTTACCACCTCAACGTTATGCAGTTTATGTCCAGAAAGTTATACCACAAGCCAGCCTGTGAGGAATTGAGGGCCTTTAAGATGTCCTTACAGGTAGGAGTTGTAGTTTTTAATTTGATTTCAAACATTCTCCATCAATTTCCCTTTTCATAATCCATCCTCTGCCTGCAGATTACAGTTTCTCTAATGAATTTCAACTGCTGCTTGGATCCAGTGATCTACTTCTTTGCCATTAAGACCTACAAGAAGCGGGTGATGAGCCTTTTTAAGGACTGTCTGTATACTTCCGGTGCTTCTTCCAAAGTGACAGCTGAGAACAGCAGCAGCAACACCTGAGAGAAACCACAGCTGTGTTTACAAGAATTATGCCAACAACCATTGTCAAAGCAAAGACCTAGTTCACTCTGTTAAAGTCAAAAAGGCCTATTTTAGTTTCTTGTTTTTATGCATTCTCTGGAAATGACTAACAAGTCTTTCACTAAAGATATTGTGACAATTGTGCATATGCATATGTAGTAGATGTCCATTAAATGCAAGAAGGATCAAAATTGCTAATTTCCAGTCCCCCAAAACTTTCCTACCTTGTAAAAATGTTGAGCACAATTATGTTTGTCCGAGAACACTGTATAAAATTTCTTATTCCATATCTATTATGTTTTTATTTTTACATGATGCTGTATCAGATTGCCTTTCTTAACTTTATTTCCTGTCTTGTTAACATTTCTGTGCCACACAGTAACAGTGGTGTCATACAGTAGTGACATATTTTTTGTTTATCAATGTTTGTCTTCTAGAGGGCTCTTTGTTTGATTGTGTATCTGTGCAGGGTGAATATCCTAACTTTGATAAATAGGCTGAGCTTTTTTCTCTCTCTCTCTGTGTAAAAAATGTTATGGTCATTAATGCAGTATAACAGCAACTTTCACTTCCTTTATGTAGAAAAACATATATGGGGATCCAGTCATGAGGAAGAAAATTGAATCTAGAAAAGTGTGTAAGTGACTGTTACAAAAGTCTGCAGTCTGCTCTCCTACTATCAAAAACATTATTCCTTTGATCCTCACAGTAATACATATTTTACATTTTGCAAGAACTTTGGGTATGCCAAAATGACAACATGTCATGCATCTCTTTTTCACACCCACATCTGTCTTCTGTGTGGGAGTACATAGATAAATGCCAACACCACTTCCTCACACACTGTTCCTGCTCCCCCTCACAGGCCTCACTCCTCCTGGGTCCCACATCTGGTGGTGGAGCTACTCTGTGTGTGTCTGCAGGTGCAGGTTTTCTGTTTATAGTGTAGAGTCCCAGATTTAAATTTAACCTTCAACTTTTTCTGGGTTTTTGGAAAAGCTGCCCTATGATCTTGCATAGAAAGTAATGTGCACAAATTGTGTCACGAAAAACTGTTAAACCAGTTTCAATGATTACTGATGTTGTGATATTGTAAAATTTATTTATTTGTCAAGACTCACAATACAAAAACAAGTAAACACAACAATTTATATGAATTATTCATTAAAAGGTCCCTGAAATTCAGTTATTGAGTCAATAAGAGACAATAGTATGCATTAGATGACAAAGGTGGAACCACCAGGAGGAAAATAACAGCATCTTCTGATCTTAGTATGCAGTGTGGATGGGAAGGGCTGGTGAAATCTGCCAAATAAGCTGGAACTAACCCCTGATTTACTTCACATATTATAATTATCAACTTAAAATTAGATCTGAATGAGGTGTGGATCCAATGTTGTCAGATAAGGATTAATGCTAAAGTGTACAGTATGCTCTATTGTGGGACATTGCAGTCATCTAGTCTAGATGATAGAAATGCAGGGATAAGGGTTTCAGAATCTGGCAGTGTTAATGAGAAAACACTGACAATGTGTGTCTTTTTCTATTTAAAATCCGGTAGTTGTTTCAAGCAAAAAAATAAGCAGGAGAGACAAAGATGTAAATCTGGGTATCATCTGCATAAAAATGTAAGCTGAAAGTGAATATTGCCATTGTAAATATTTAAAAACCAAAAATCAGTGGACCTAACACAGAGTTTTGAGGTACCCCAGACAAGAAATTGTGACAGTTTGAGATGGTACCGTGTTCTACCTGATAATTATATCCTTAACCTATCCTAATAACATTTACTTCACTGCCTTCAGTGAGAATTAATATTAGGCTGGACTGCACAATTCTTTCACGTATTTTGGAGACAAACAGGAAGTGGTTTCTTGTGGAGCGGTATGATAATGATATCTGTGAAGACAAAAGGCATGAAGCCAGAGGAGACTGAGGCACAAAAGGAACCATAAAAAACGTTGTAGGTTTAGAAGATAAACAACAATGTTGACGGTTGGTTAAAAATGTTAGAAGTCATTTTTTCACCGGTGAGGGAAATGTGGTGGTTTTGGTCACTTGGATCCCACCTTCATGAAGGTTATAATGAAATCCTACTTTCATGAAGGTTATAAGGTTCAGTTTTTATTTAAATTTTTTTAGACAGGAGTTGTTTCAGCTGTATGAGCATTTTGGAGGATACAGTTTGTTGTGCTGTTGAACTGTACGACATTATATATTTGAGCTCACCTTATGAGTTGTTGTCCTAATGGACATAGCTGATGGCTAGCATGTTGGCTAACACAGGAAACAGTGCCTATTTTAGACACATAGCAGACACAGAGCACTATGAAATTTCATCAGGAGTTTTATTTTAGTCTCAGTGGAGACCCTTCACTTTGCTCTGTTACTATCCACCAACTCTTGAGTGAAATATCTAGCTCTCTGGCTGCTAAATGTTTCACTATGTTCACCATCTAGCTTAGTCTGTCTGCTGTTTGTTGCTGAGCGGGTAACCTGCACTGGGGTTTTATTTTATTTTATTTTTTTGCCAAAAACAGCTGCTTTCTGTGGCTGAAACAACACTGGTGAAAGCAGTGAGGGAGGAGTCACAACAGTGAAGTTGCAGGCCTAAAACCAAGGCAATCGATCAAGAGATGCGAAAAAGTTCTTGAGAACTCAACCGCAGAGTTGAGTGATACTTTCTTTGTATTTTTAAATATGAGCAACCCCTCTCACACTGCACGCAGTTCTTTGATCCATTAATAATATAAAAAGATTGAATAGAGTAGATTTAAGTTCTGTTGTAAATCGCATTGTCAGAATAAGGCCAAATAATGCCATAATAATTATGATTATATAATATAATATCATTTTATATAATATCATTTTATATAATACAATATAATATCATTTTATATAATATAATATAATATAATATAATATAATATAATATAATATAATATAATATAATATAATATAATATAATATAATATAATATAATATAATATAATATAATATAATATAATATAATATAATTAGATTATTATTATATTAATGTATTATTATATTATAATATTATAATAATCACTATACTTTATTATTATTATTATTATTATTATTATTAAAACCTGATTACGGAATTAGATTATATGTATTTCCTTTAATAGAACACACAGAGTGGGGCAGTTCAGAATGAGGAAATTTCATTTAATCAAAAAGGCTAGCTGCTTCGGAAAATGCATGCTTTCCATTAAAAGTAAACTGGTGCAAAAACAATTCTGATCTCAAGTTATATCTGTCAAATCAAACAATGTTTAATCACCCAAACACCCACAACCCATTTTGTTTCCTTTACATAGACAGTGGTGCATCAAAGTTCACAGTAGGAGCATTCTAGTTAGTGAGACAGAACACTTAACTGTGAATGCTCTCTCTTAATCAATACCCTTTTGGTATAAGTCAGCTTTTTGTTGGACTACAACATTCCCCCTCCCTCACTCTGTATAAATTCGGTTGGTGGCGTCTCGTTCTGTCGTCCACTATCGGCTCCTTTTTTTTGCCGACATTCGTCCGCTTTATCATACCCTCTTTTACTTTTCTGTGCCCCTAATGACCCCCAGTGAGGAGTTGTCAGATGATGCCTGGAGGTGCTGGCAGTGACCCAGAGCTGAATCCTCTAAACTGTTTACCTTAAAATCCCCTCAAACATTTCATATGAAGATTAAGGACAGATGTGTGTTGAGTTAGTAACTTTTAAGAGCAAGGCAAACTTCTTGTGAGAATACTCTGCACTATGATAGAACTGTCGAATAACAATGTCAACATTTTTTCAATGCTCAATGTGAACAATTTTTAATCAACTATTTCTTCAATATCTGCACATGAATTCCACAGTAGAGTACACATCAGTTTAAATAAAAAATTACTTTATCAGTGTGGTCATAAAGCACACTGATAACATTTCTCAGGCTTTTTGTTTACACAAGAAATTATTTCGTTTCCAATAGAAACAGGATGTTTGACATTTCTTAACATTACTGCAGAATTATTAATGAACAACCACAATTAACCCTTGATGTATTATATGTAACAAACACATCTGTTGATATATTGTTGTATTTGGTCCATTCAGAAGGGTTATTCAAATGGTGTCATAACGTCAAATAGTTTCCAACCAACTCAAATTTTTTTTTTTTTTTTTTTTTTTACAGCATATAAATAATACACAAGACACCAAATCCAGACCAAGATGAGACATTTCTTGTTCTTCATGATACTTCCTCATATTAAAACTTTTTGAAAAACCCAACATCAACTGCTGGTCAATGAGACAAGAAACTCAACTTCAGCATCAGAATCAAACTTGTTCCAGGATAAGGCTGGTGTAGTTTGTCTTTGTCTGTGCTTTCTCTTAGTTGCTTTGTACATTGTATTTTAAACTAGTTACTAAAGAAGGAGATACTGGAATATTTTTCCACAATATGGGTCCATAGAAAAGAATGGATTAATATATGGTTGAAAAGAGTACGACGAGTACTTCTTTTTTGTGGTTTCTGGTTTGGCCCTGTTTCCTTCAGTAAACCAAGCTGACCAATAGGTTTTGTCAGGTAATTGGTAAAGCCAGACAGTTACATATACAGCAACTGTACATAAAATACAATGTTCTGAAGGAGTTAAATATTGTAAATTAGATTAGCATATTTAATATGAGTTCAAGTCATACTAAAATTATTTCAGATGATAACCACGGATTTGCGATCTATAGTATCTGATTCAGTTACATGTAGTTGGCTGCATTTATAGCTGGGAGACAGTAACAGAAAATCTTTGACGCTTTAACTTTTGTCTGCAACAATGTTTTGAGTTTGTTTAGAAGTATATGGCTCTGATAGAGCAATTAAGGCAGTGCTGCTATCCCGTGACTGCCTGATGTTACAACTAAACTCTTTGTGTACTGTAAACAGGTGTCAAATGCAAACCTTTGACCTCTACCGTTCTCCTTTACCCCCCTGTGAATAATCTGAACCTCAACGGCTGCAGTACTCTTCACTTGCCAGAAGAGAGAACTGTTCATCCGAGAAGAGGTGTCTGGTTTGAGATGACAATGACTTAAAATATTATGCATTGTGCACAGAGGGAAAAAAATATACTTTTGGCGATGTGGTATTTTAAATCCCCTCCACCATTAGACCCTTATAATTGTTGTAGGGCTTAACACCTCCGCCAGGGAGGTTATGTTTTCACCTGTGTCTGTTTGTCGGTTTGTTTATTTGTCAGCAGGTTTACGGAAAAAGTGTTGAACCAATTTGCGCCGAACTTGCTGGAGGGATGGGCCATGGGCCAGGGAAGAACACATTAAATTTCGGTGCAGATCCAATAATTTTTTATCTCTTTCTTTAACATTGCGAGATAGGGCATTTTTCGCCTTACTGAGTGCCATTTTATTATTAAAAATGATTTATGAATTTGATAAAGAAATAAATTTTGAACAAATTCTTATGACATGGCGCAGCAGCCGTAAGTGGAAATAATGACAACAACATAATCATTACACCACATCCTGTAAATGGAGCCACTTCCCACTGATCCACAGAAACACATCACTGCAGTTACATTAACTCTGAGACATTTACAGTGTTGTTTCAAAGTTTTACGACAGTGATATGTTAGTGTCTCGGATTTTGAAAATGAAACCATTTTCATGGGTTTAAAGTGCTGACTTTAATCTTGAAAGGTTTTTAAAGGTGTTCACAGCCGTTTGGGTGAGAACCCTGAGTATGTCAGTGGAGAATTCATAGCGCTTTTAACTCTTGGGGGACCTCTTTGTATAAAGACTTTATATAAAAAGATCTCTCCAATCTCTGAGCAGTTCATCAAATGCAGACGTTGACAACTTTAAATAGTTTTATTTTAAATCAAATTTGCTGGAGTGCAGAGACAACGCAAAAAAAAATGTGTCACTGTCCTGCACATTCCGACAGTACTGTATGTTACACAAATATCACAATAAGATAAGTGATCATTTGATCAGAATTTGGGTCCAAAAAGAATTTGCTGCTAACAAGACTGAAAGTGATAGGTGAAGTAAAATGAACAGAAAATATTATACAAATGTTACTTAACATACTTTTATGATTGTGAAAATGTAGAAGCACTACCATAAATGTGTTAAAGATGTGTTAATTAATTGATTTACAGCAAATTTTTTTGTATAAAATTAATATTAAATGTTAATTGTTTTGTTTTTACCCCAAAAAACACAAATTCTTAGTCTATTTGATTCTTCTGAGTCTTGTTACTAACTTCTAATAGTCTGCTGTCAATTTTGTTACCCAACCAATATTTTTTTCTCTAAAGAAAAAGAGCAGCCACAGAAGTTTCCTGTACCACTGTTGCAATCTTATCTTAACCACAAATTGAAAAACAATGGAGTGCCCTGCCATCACACTATTGATGCCTTATTTATCACCAATGATGTAATTTTGCACCATGCTTGGTAGCAGTGGTACACTGTAAATACAGTAGCAATTAAAATGCATTCATGAAATACTACATAGTTGACATGTAGAGGCTAGCGCTACTTTGTGTTTTTTGACTTTAAAAGGATACTGGATATAATGTTACTTTTTTAATTTTATGTCAAGGAGAATTTAAATAATTAGCCCAACTTTAAGAACCAGATTATTCATCATGGTTCCTCAAAGCAACCACATTGCAGAGATTCATTCGCTAAGGGCCAGCGTTGTCACATATTGATCAAACTGCGGGTATAGATAACCGCTGTAAAATCTTGGCCAAATGAGAATACTTGTAATTACACAGAAAAAAAAAACCCCCAGTGAAGTAGGGCTACGCAAAAGCACCACCATAACAGAACATCACATTCTCTTACATTCATCCACCTCCTGTATAACCTCCTGTCACGCAACATATAATACATGAGAGCATCAGTAAAGGGCTACAGTGGCCCCAGTATATACTACAGTACATTTTAATTGCTGAAATATACTACAGTATATTTCAAAAATTAAAGGGGATTTCCTTTTTGAAGTATCTTACTCATAACATCCTCATGCACAGGAAGTACAAAACACTGATAAGTAATAATGGCTCTGCTGAGAAATGCCAATGTCTCACAGTCTATCCCATCATTTTTAAGTTCTGCAATTATTATTATTATTATTATTATTATTATTATTATTATTATTATTATTATTATTA
Source organism: Xiphias gladius (assembly GCF_016859285.1). NCBI lineage: Eukaryota > Metazoa > Chordata > Actinopteri > Istiophoriformes > Xiphiidae > Xiphias > Xiphias gladius. The sequence goes on along the minus strand of NC_053415.1, from coordinate 20,118,177 downwards.
TTATTATTATTATTATTTTCATTGGTTCATATATAAGTTTGAAATTAAGGCCCCAATATCTAGAGGAGCAGAGTGTTAAGACTTTTCTTTTGTATTCGGCCCCATTGTCTTCTATGAATAACCATGGCAGAATACCATGCCTGTTGTCTGTCAGTGATGGGTGTGATCAGTCTGTCTGAAGCCCAGTGAGTCAGACCCACAAGGCCAGGCAATGAGGAAGTTACACCGCTTCCCCTGCCTGTTTTGAAAAAATGAAGGTTGTGGTCAATAATAAAAAAAATGAAAAAAAAACAGATTATGATTTTTGTGGATATGTTTTATTTGCATTCGGCAGCACCTAACTATCAGCACAAGTCCTCACTTTCCTCACTTCCCAAAAAACAAAAAAACAAAAAACGAGCATATCCATTAATTTAGATAAATCCGTGGATTGACTGGAAACACAAAATGTGCAGGTAAATGTTTATACATACCATCATGCTCGTGTTATCATGGTGTATATCCGAGAACTTTAAGTAGAAGCCATTACCCAAAAAGGCACCAGTGATCAAAGGTGTGAAAACCACAGATTAACCGTTACTACTTGTGTATGTATGTGTATAGCAACACCTGGTCAGGTCTTTCACAATAAAACATGAATAAGAGTGTAATTAATCACTTTTGTAGTCACATTCTATTCCTTTTTTTCCTTTTTCTTCCATGTGATATCAAGGCTTGACCACACATTACATTTTAGTCTCATTTCTTACATCTTAAACAGTAGCCTATATTTTTTTACTCAAAATATTTGTTTACTCATTCTCACTTAAGAAAGTCATTGTCACTTCTACAATCACTACTGATACATCTATTGCCCACATGACACTCAGTACTTGAAAGCCAACGACCTCAAAAGAAATTTTTGTTCAGAGAAGAATTAGTCATAACTTTGGAGCTCATTTTTTGAAGGTATTCTGAGCTTAAAAAATCAGCAAAGGGGAAGTTCCTAATTTTGCTGTCACACATTTGTCGAATCTAAAGGGAAATTTCAGAAAAAAAGGGAATTTGAATTAGGGATTATCTGTACAGAATTGTGATTTAACTGCTGTGCAACAAAGGGGCAACTGGGGCATTATTACCAATTCACTACCAGCTTGTTTTCAGCTGAAGCCACATCCTCCCATGAGTATACACATGGCATAGCATGCGCTATGAAACCTAGATTTTCCTTTCCTGAAATATGTCAGAGATGGTTCAACCCCCACAGCCTTATCAATCACAAAGGACAAATGAAATATAATATACTTCAGTTTAAAATCACATGGCGTTGGACAACCTTTTTGGTGTACAGTTAGCACTGAACGACAGTTTGAAAGGTTTAGCAAAAATGAAAGAGGCAGAGAGACATAAACACATGCATAGGAAGAGAGAGAGAGAGAGTTACAACAGGATATTTTGTCACTATGGTTACCGGCAGCAGATACAGATCTTGATTTCTGTATGTCATGCTTTTCACACTCAGTGCAGTGCGGTGGTAGTGGTGTCGAGACAGATCCTATAATTTAAATAAACTTTGCTAAAGAAGTTACACGTCTTCTGGATCAATGTGGCGTCAGTCAATCTGAGGAAAAACGTATTCCGTCTGTGAGGTAAGTTTGGGAAATGAATCTGGATAATATATGTATGTGTGTGTGTGTTCTTTGACTCGGAACGAGGAAAGAACAGTTACATTTTGCAGTTAATCTTGTAATGGATCTATGCTGTGAACAATGTGCTATATTCCAGAGTAAGAGATTCACTGCCTGCAAACTTCTGAAACCCACCCTTGCGAAAAGAGTGACAAACGAACATTGTCTCTAAACTACGGCATGGCATTTCTGAATGACAAATCATCACGCCTTTACAAACTATATCCTCAATAGTTTAAAAATAACGAATACTGGATTATGAAAGAAAATTGGTCTTTTATGCAGGAAATCAGTGCTAAAAATACCTGGTTATGCCCGAGGGAAACTGTTAACTGTTTGAGACTCAGTGGAAAAGTACAAGGTATAGTATTGACATACGAACATGATTTATCTTCAAATTGCTAAATGTATATAGATAACATCTTTTCGATAAGAAAGGCATTTGAAAAATTGTGTTGTTGCATATTTGCCCCAAATACCCCTTTACTTGTGTCAGTGGGCAAGGACATGTGTTTCTCCACTGCACAAGGAGATAGCCACAGCAGGAGTGGGATATAATTTTGGCTCAAACAATACGACTTTCCAACTGCCAACCATTCTAATGCAGAGCACCCTGGGGAAGCACACTTCCTCATTTACAAAGACTGTCTCTCAACACCACGTTTTTTTGCTGTATAAGTGTGAGAACGTTGCAGCTGCACTCACAGTTACGCTGTGTTATTGTTCACAGGTTTCCTTTATGTCACTTTTCGCTGTAAAAAAAAAAACAAAAAAAACCCATCTATGTCCTGTTTGTCAGATATGTACATCAGTGGGTGGATGTGCTAATAGTTTAATATTACTCTTTTTCCCTTAACACACTGACATATCAGACCTTTATCTATCATAATCTTGGTGTACTCATAATGATCGAAATTAGGATTCTGACCGTCTTTATATGTCAAACTACAGAATAAAAAGAGCTAAATGCATATTACTCAATGATAAGTGAAAAAATTATAGGTGCTTTACAGCTTCAGTCAGACACCAGTGCATATCAAATCTTTTTTTTTTTTTTTTTTCTACTTTAACTCTCACCTTTTGTTTTAAGAAATGTCAAGGTGTGACTTTGCAAACCTTGGACTGCGAGACTCAGGCAAAAGTGAAGCTGGAGTTAGGTCTCTGGTGGGCTTTGCTAAAAAAAACCAAAAAACCCACAAGGTGGCACTACACACCACAAAAACAACCTCTGTTAGACAGGTGTGGTTACCTGTAAGACTATGAGTTACTTATCATAAATGAGCTCAGAGTTCACCTGCTTGAAAAACAACAACAAATAAAATTGCAGTGATTGCAGAAATGAGGTGCACATGAACACAATGAAATACTTAAACTTCCGAGGAAACATCTGTTTAACATTAAGGGTTATCTAGCAAGGAGTAACGAGAATACTGTAACTTGTTTTACTTCCTTTTTGAAAGCAAGATATCCAACTTGCATGCAATCTTGTTCCAGGACGGTACTAAACAAGAGTTCGTTTTCAACCTAGACAGAGTCAGTGTTTCATTCTGTTTTTTTTTAAACATGTCTGACTTTGTTTCCTTTAACATGATGAATACAGAAAACAAAACAAAAACAAAATCCACAATTAGATGTAAATCCCGGAGTTTAACCAAAGCACATTTTATTTTCCTTTTTGCAGTTACTGGTTCCTAAAATATCAAGATGGATTCTACCACTGTGCCTGTGATCTTCACCCCCTCACCCGCCAACAATGAGTCTAACTGTAACACCCTATACGCCCACCGGGACTATGCCAGAGTTCTCATGCCTATATTCTATTGCACCGTGTTTGCTGTGGGGCTGTTCGGTAACTGCCTCGCCCTCCACGTCATCCGCCCCAATGTGAAGAAGATCAACTCCACCACCTTATACTCTCTCAACCTGGTCATTTCCGACATCCTTTTCACCCTGTCTCTGCCTGTGAGGATTGTCTACTATGCTCTGGGCTTCCACTGGCCTCTGGGTGAGTCGATGTGTAAGATCTCGGGCCTCATTTTCTATATCAACACCTACGCAGGGGTCAATTTCATGACCTGCCTCAGTGTAGACCGCTACATCGCTGTTGTCTTGCCTCTGCGGTTTGCCCGATTCAGAAAGGTCAGTAACGTGCGCTACATATGTGTTGGTGTTTGGATATTGGTCCTGGCCCAGACCCTCCCCCTCCTCGGCATGCCTATGACCCACACAGAAGAGGATGGCTCCATCACCTGTATGGAATACCCCAACTTTGAGAAGGTCGACCATATTGCCACTATACTGATTGGTGCTGTCTTCCTGGGTTATATGATCCCTGTGATAACCATCCTGGTGTGTTACTCTGTCTTATGCTCCAAACTCCGCTTAACAGCCAAGACCAACCATTTGACGGATAAGTCTGGTCGCAGCCGCAAGGCCATCGGTGTGATCTGCTGTGTGTCCATGGTCTTTATTGTCTGTTTCAGCCCCTATCACATTGATATCCTGCAGTACATGATCCGCAAGCTGGTGTCGAGTCCTAACTGCGTGGATCTCACAGCCTTTCAGGTGTCGTTGCACATCACAGTCTGCCTCATGAACCTCAACTCCTGTTTGGATCCGTTTATCTACTTCTTTGCCTGCAAGGGCTACAAGAGGAAACTTAAGAAGCTGCTGAAGATGCAGGTCAGCATGTCCTTCTCGAGCGCAGCGAGGACGTCGCCTGAAGGCTCCTCCAAGGATGTTATTGACGGCAACAAGATCCAACTCAACAGTTCTATTATAGGTGCAACCAGTGAGAGACCCACAGAAAGGAGATCACACAAGTATGAGTAAACTGAAGAGCTGAGGCACCAAGAGTTGCATAACGTTAGATACTTTTATGTCTTAGTGGGCCAACTTCAATCAGGACAGTGTCTCGGACAAACTGAGCTGAACATTGAAATGGACTCCAAGCAGCTACTTAGCATCTGGATCCATATGAATTCAGCTGTATTGGACCAGATTAGCTAACACAAGGGAAGAACATCAACAAAATTTTGACAGGGAAAATACAGTATCTCTTCTGTTTACACATTTTCTGATTGATATTAATGAATTGCTCAGGAAAGCAGAAAATGATTGCAGCTAAGGAAAGAAATGAGGATACCGTTTTATTTTATAATATTACAAGTAAACTGAGGAGGCAGAGGACAAAGCAGGGCATGATGGAAGTGGACGGTCAACTGATAACGAGCTGAAAGAGACATTGATGAACATCTATCAAGTCCACGTGTCATGTGTTGTAGTCGTAAAAGCAATATACTCACCTGAAAAAAACATTCTTGAAAGCAAAAAAATATTTACAGTCAGACAATTACCTCACAACTGATCCCATCCCTACAGTGTTACTTTTAGGAACTGAGAAGTTGAGGTGAAAGTAGATAAGAGTTTCATTCCAAAATGAAATCAGACTCACATTCTCAAGTTTCAGTTCAACAGTACCCGTATTATCTCAGCTGCTTTAACATTAATTTACTCATGCTAAAACTGGATGTGAATAATGTTGTGATTTTATTTAATAGCTTGTGGATTGAGCTGTTTTTGGAGTTATACTGAAATAATAATGCTATCAAAGCTAAATAGGAAGTGTCAGTTTTAATTTTTGATGAGTTAAGACAGGTGTAACATCATTCATGCACATTAAAATCATGTGTCATTTCATTTGTCCAGAATGCTGGATCTGTTGACATAGCCTATTTAATAGTTTCTGTTTGTACAAAAATACACCTCTGTGGCAGTTCCGAAATTAATTTTATGTGTTTCATGTGGGATTTTTGTCTTTATTTTGGAATTTAGTTATTAATGCTCTGTACTTCCACGCGTGTGATCTGCATGTAGCAACACATACGTCGGGTCACATGGATAACAATCCTGTTTGAACGTGTGGTATATGTGGTAATCTTCAGAACAAGAAAATAATGACACGATATACCGAAAATGTCATGAAGCTCACAAAGTTGAATGCAAAACTGCAGCAAAATGGATTGAGCAGGATATACTGTAGTTTCAAATGTTTCTCTGTTAGTGGTCTGTGTGATGAGCTTCCATCCCCGCAAAAGAACCCTCGACATAGTTTAGACAGCGAAGGGGCATTGGGGCTGATTGGAAAAGTGGTGGGGGTCATCGACTGTAATGCATCCAAAACGTATCCAGTATTTCTTGAACAATGTTGTTGACTGTGTGATTGACAGATACCTCAGAATCACACTCTGCTCTTCACTCCCCTCCTCCTCGCCTCCAATCATCCCTCTGAACTCCCATCGCAAACGTTCGATTATAACATTTCTCAGCTCTGAAAGATGTTGAGGAATTAGAGATAATCTAAATGTTTAAAAAGCGACAGACACTCTAAATGAAACGGTTTTAATTTGCTCTGTCCACATGTGAAACATGCCACGCTAGATAATGCCATATTCGTTCTAACGTTTGAGCATATTTGAACAATATCTGAAATAAAAGAAAATTCTAAAATGTGCAAGAGTGAATGTTATTATGTCAGCTTCTCGTTAGAGCAGAATTACTGCACTGTGTGTATAGTATATGCACACATATACACACATATACATATACTATACATGTGTGTATAGTATATGCGTCACCATTTTACTATTTTTCGTTTCTATGCACAGATTTAACAGTAGTTTTACTTTACCTTAAAACACCAATACTGCACACTGTAAAAATTTGAGAAAACTGCAACTGCAACAAACTTCAGTAAAATTTTTAGTTAGGCAATTTAACTTAATTTCTTCAGTTTAGGCTTTGAGTTTATCCAATTTAGAAATTATTACTTCTGTTAATTCATTCCAGGTTCGACTAACATTATTTTATATTATCACAGCTCAGAATTTTTTTTTTTTTTTTTACTGTTTTTTATCTACTCAAAGTTAAAGCAAATCAAATCTGTATGTTACATGCACTTGGAATTTTTTCTAATAAGTGCGGAGTCCTTTCAACTTTTATAGTTTGATGTGCCAAACTTTATCCCTCATGACAACTTCTGCAGCACTGCCAGGAGCCACAATGAATCCTGGAACAGTGTTCCCCAATAGGATCACCGTGACTCAGTTGTCGTACATAAGAAGGGTGCAGGACGTGTCTGAATTACTGACCTACCTTCATCATGGTTTGCATTGTTTTAATTTTGATCAGAGAGAAGACCATCTGACACCTAAGAGACACATGTAGAAAAAGACACATTACCGTCAGATTTCTGGGGAATTTTAACCTTAATGCAACGCATGCGGGGAAGTGTATGCAAATAAGCCAACCATATTTCCAAATAAGTGCATTTCGCAAGTTAAATAAACAATTTTTTTTACAGTTGGTCAAATGAGCTCATGTTTTCAAGTTCTGAAAGAGATAATTAAACAATTTATGCATCATTCATGCATGTGATGGGCCTCAAGAACAGATGGCACAGAAAACAAGACACAACTGTAGATGCAAGAAAGCCAGGCAAAACACTGGAGAAAAGTTCAGCGGCAGTCATTTCATTATGTTGCAAAGCTCATCAGCATAGCCGCTGCCAAGGCTACAGTAAAAGCACTGAGCAAAACATGTGCACACAGTGCATAAAATGCAGTACATATACTGTGTTTATATTCCTGGTAGTCTTTTTTTTTGTTACGTAATGATCTTATGATAAGGAGGATTATTAACCAAAATTCATTTAAGTCCTCAGTTCCAGGAACTTTGCAGATGTGGCATCTGTCGTCATAGGAGCAGAATAGTGAAACCACAGCAAAAAATACTGGGAATTTCAGCTGAAACATTTAGTCAATTAATCGTCAGCTCTCTGATAATCAGTTAATCGTTTGTCATTTTCCTTTTTTTTTACCATTTTTCACATTTTAAAAAATTAATAGATTCATAAAAACGAAAAAGATTAGTCAATATTGAAAGCAAGCATTAGTTGCAGTCCTAATAGGAACATTATAGAGATACTCGTTGGTTGATACTTTGTTTCTGTCATCATCAGAAATATTTCCACATAACCACACACACTCTTTTCAACCTTTGATACCTTTTTCTGACTTGTCAAATTGGGCCAGTTTGCAAATGAATGCAGTTATCACTGAGACATACTATAATGGTAATTAGGCATAACTCATCACAAACTATTAGATGTTTATATGCTTTATTTTTTTATGCTATTTTTTACAATTACATATTTTCCATTTTATTTCACTGAACATGTCCCTTGCTGATAGGCTAGCTACTTGTACTGCAATAGTCACTGTATTTCACGCATTTAATTTCCATCTGCTTTATCATGGCGTTTTTTTAGTATTATTTCTTTCTTCTTATCGCTTTTCTTTGAGTGCTTGTTTGAAAGGGATTGGCTGGAATCAAAGGAGAGCTCAACACAATGTATCCACATTTCTGAAACCAGACAGGGATACATTCACATTAGTGCAATACTATTACTGTGTTAATAATCCGAATATGTTGTCCAGAGAATGATTTTCTTTATTCTCTGCATTCCCTTTGACTGAAAGCGTATTTTCTGCAGCAGTGACTACAGATAAAATGTTATCCGATATTTTCATATTCTTATAATATCCTAGTATTATAAGCAGCAACAAGAAATGAATTATTCCAAAGATAAAAATGGTTATTGGATGCAGACTCAGTCTTGTAGTATTTATTTTCAGCCTCTAGAGGACAGTGTAAAACAGGGTAAAGAGGTGTTAGTGAAAGAAGTAAAATCATTGTACACCTCATCTCGATATTGACAGGTCTGACAAAAGAGGATCAATTAATAATTTTCTTGAAATTGTTCTTTGGTCTGTTTGACATTAAACAAAACTAGGAGAGAATAAAATAAAGACTTTATGGCAGAGATAAAAAAAAGAAAGAAAGACAGAACCCGATGTTGTCTAGTTACCTGTGAGTAAAAATGCACTTATATTCTTTATCATACAAGTGAATAATAAAGGATTTAATATGGAGTGGAGAACTTACTGAGGCAACCACAAGACAAGTATCCAGGAGAGGTAAACATCACAAAGGCTGTTGTCATAACAACATATTGCGATGAGCACAAAGTACCATCTGGTATGAGATTTTTAAGACACAATGAGAGGACAGCCGATAGATAATTATTTCCCCGGAATAAGAATTCGACTGAATGAGCAGCTTCCATATAAACACTGTGCTGAGAATACAAGGGTAAAAATAATGTAGCAGCCACGGAAAAAGGTTCAACATCCGAGCTGACCGAATGAAAAATCTGCATCAACGAAATAAAATATGTGACGAGTAGATGTAACCGTTTACGGAGCTCAAATAGACAGTGGTGAACAGTCAGAGTGCACAGAGAGGAAGTGCTATAAGTCGTGGGAAAGTATGATTTACTTGCTGTTTCATAAGATCTATAATGAGAAGGAAAAATGACCAGTCAGGAGATCAGGGGAAGAAGTTTTGATTGCACAATGTTCTTTGAGCCAAATGTCCTAATTCATAGTTGTTACCAGTTAACACACACATTAATCACACACAGTCATCTGTATTCAATCCAGGTCCAGACTGACCTTGAGCGTTTCACCTGAGGTATGCGCTTTGCATCCATTAAGTCGACGTGGTGTAAAACCATCTCACAGCATCAGCGTGAAGTGTCTATTACCACCATCTTATTTCCTGTTTATATGGCAACTGCCTCAACATCCTGTTTTTAATTACTTCTCTCCAGCAGCAGATGCTTCTCACAGCAACCTGCTGTGGATTACTCCCCTGAGAACTAATGTGCTGTGACAGACCCCACTTTTCCAATCAATAACTCGCCCTAAATCTGCCATCTCTCTGCCTGCCAAACACACTCCCACTTCTAATGGCACATCATTTTCTTTAAGGGGGTGTAATTGCAGACTGTGGAAAGCTGTAGCCCTTTGTGTTCCAACTACGTAGTTACTGTAAAGGAATCTAAAGTACAGAAACTACAGCCCAGGGTTGACACAGGAAGTGATGGGGGCTTTACACCGCGTTCAGTCTCGCCACCATTTTCATCATATTACCCTTTAAGAAAGCACTCACTTCCCTGTTTTAGCTCTTGGAGGCAGTGCTCAGATAATCTGCTGTGTTGCTTCACGCAAGCTTGACAAGATGTTTGTAGGATTTCTGTGGTAAGTCCGGTCTTTTATTGTCCAGGCAAGGCTACCTGATCAGTTTGGCCTTTACGATGGAGGGAAAAGAATAATTTTGTCGTGTTTTGGAGCTATTTGCTATATTTATGTATTGGAGCTATGTTTTTGGACAAACTGATTTAAATCACATTGTTCGTTTTATTTCTCAGCTTTACAGTAATTTTTTTTTTGTTTATTTTTCTTAATGATCACCCACAATTCACATTATATAGGATAGACAGATGGTTAAACACAGATGTCACTTGATTTCTTTTCAAGATGAAGCATCAATTTCTCAGGGATAGCATTTTCACTTTCACATTTTTACCCACACTATCTACACATGTGTATATGCATCTATTTATCAGTCTAGATGGATAGATAAATAGATAGACAGATAGAATTGCAGTTTGTTTGCTTGTTCGTGTAATATTTAATAACAGAATGACACATCTAGACACGTATGGTCTATTTGTTTTTCAAACTGTAAAACACAGACTTGTCCATATTTAGAAAAAGCCTCTGGCTATTTCAACACCAATCTCTCTCCTGGAAACTCTCTCAAACACATTTTTTTATGGAACTTTCTCATGTTTTTTTTGTTTGTTTTTTCTAAGCTTTCTAACTTGCATGGACTAATGAGGGATTATTTCCACATAATATTCAAAAGTAAGTTGCATTACCTATTCTTGCTCCTCAGATCATTTGTAACTTGAAATTGAAAGTGAAAGTATTTCAGTCAAACATTTAATCTAAGAAGACATCTTTAACTTTTCTGTACTATTTTTGTAGCTGATAGCAAATTACATAATTGCTCAGTTCAGATTTGATTAATTGTCTTCAAGGAGACACCATAGCAGACCAAAATACCCCTTTTTTCTTTACTAAGACCTTCCTAAAGCACATGGCCTTTCAACACAAGTGATTCGACGAGACTTCAACTTAATGAAAATAAATGGTCCACAGCTAGCACAAATTTGTGAAATAAAAAATTGTTTAATGGAAACAAACATTAATAACTCGCTGTATAAAAATTCACTAAACAATGTTCATTCTGCTGAGTTCTGTAAGTTTCAGAAGGAAGCTGGATCTGAACAACCCCAACATGTCTGTGGAGACTGGTGCTGAAAAGCCAGAGCAGGGACCGGTGGAGTACCGCATGGCGGGCCTGATCTTCTACTGCTTCATCGTCACCATAGGAGTCATAGTCAATCTTACTGCTCTTTGGGTGTTTGCTCTCACCACCAAGAAGAGGAACTCAGTCACTGTTTACATGATAAATGTGGCAGTGGTAGACCTCACCTTCATCCTGCTGCTTCCCTTCAGGATGGTTTACCACCACCAGGACTACTGGCCCTTTGGAGATCTATTCTGCAGGATCAGTGCTGCTCTCACCATTTTCTACCCCTGCATGGCTCTGTGGCTGTTTGCTCTGATCAGTGCTGACCGCTACATGGCTATTGTCCAGCCAAGGCACGGCAAGGAGCTGAGGAATGTCCCCAAGGCCGTGGTGGCGAGCTTAGGGGTGTGGGTCATGACCTTGTGCAGCACTGCACCCATGCTCTTCTCTCAGTATGACCCCGATCGCATCTCCAACTTCACCACCTGCATCAAGATGCAAGACATCATCCACTTGCGCCACGACAACCCTGTCAACTTTGTGCGCCTCATCTTCTTTTTCCTGGTTCCCATTTGTATAATGATTGGCTGCTATATCGTCATAGTGGATAATCTGATCCACGGCCGCACCTCTAAACTCAAACCGAAAGTGAAGCAGAAGTCTATCCGGATTATCATCACACTCATTATCCAAGTGTTGGTGTGTTTTGTGCCTTTTCACGTGTGTTTGGTGCTCCGTTTGCTGGGGAAAGGCAAAGATGGGGGGTTTAGCACAGGGGCAGTCTTCACCACATTCCTGATGAACATGAGCACCGTGTTAGACATTATTCTGTACTACATCGTCTCCAAGCAGTTCCAAGACAGGGTGATCAGTGTGATTTTGAACAGGAACTATCTGCGGAGTGTAAGACGGAAAAGCAGGCACACACACACAGGCAGCATTCGATCAATGAGCAACATGACCAGTGCAATGATATGAAACAGCCATCTAATTTTCATGACAAACATCACACCTATAAGTACTGTGCACACTTTGGCAAAATGTAACATTGAATGCATCACTGTGTACATGGTTCATATCAAAAGGATCAAAATTTGCAATTAATTTCCAAGGACTAATTTACACTCACAGTATGGGAGTGCTGCTGTTGTGGCAAAAACATCTGTGTTCAGAGCTGATTGACTCACCCACGAGACTTAAGATGTTTTTCTGTGCATCTTTGCTCTGGCAGACACAACACGGGTGTCTGTGGCTCAGGTGTAATACATGCAGGTGAAAAATAAAGCGGGTAATCATTTAAGACATTGCTTACAATATCTCAGTGCTTGGTTTGTCATCACGTCTAAATACTGAAACTCTTCTCAGCCTTCCCACTACTACATCGCCCAACAACCATAAAAGGCTTGACAGCCGCCACGCGGGGAAACCTGAAAGGAAACAATTGTGGGTTCTTAAGGGTTTGGTCGCTACAGCATGTTTGTAACTTCGCCTCCGTAGCACCTCAGTGCTGCATTATGATAAAGTAAATGTTATATATAAAAATATATAACTATAACACACACCACAGACGTGCCGCAAGTTGCTGAAAATGTATTGACCAGGTGATGGCAGCATGGCACAGCTAGATCACATCTACCTGCCTGAGCAAGTCAAGTAAGAGCTTTCCTTGGTTTCAAGTGGATAGTGTTAGATTTTTTTGTCTCTCCCCCCGTAGAGTACCGTACATTTTTTTTTTTGTTTCTGCATATGATTACATTTCAACTGGCTTTATAAAAGAAAATATTTCAGTTTTTCTTCAGTGAAATCACAATTCCACGTCCTCACAGAGAAGTTGTTTACTATAGTCGTAACAGCTTCCTCAACCAGGAATCAGACTGAAGTTTGTCTGTGGTGCAGTGCGAATCATATTGATTAGATGTTAAATGATTCAGTCACTTGAAGTGCATTTACAGTAACATCCTCAAGAGATGTCAGGGAGGCTATTTACAAGATTTAAAGCAACCTTAACCTTAAAAGAGGAAACCTTTTCTGCTCAGGGATACTTTAATGTCAGGTCTCTGCTGCGAGTATAAGCACCGTGTCGCAAGATCGTGCAGTTTATCTCCAATTTATCTGTCAAATGACAGACAAGTGGTGACTTAGAAGGTACTGATTGTGTGACAGTTCTATCTCTGTGAAGAGACTGTTTCATTTTAAATGAAGGAAAAAAACTCGTGTTTGAATGTATCGGTTTTGATAGGTGTCCTGCACAAACAGTACCCAGGCTAAGAATTGATTTGGTTTTGCCAGTTGCTTAAGTAATCAAGTTAGTGTGTCTGTCACACCAACACAGTCTTAACTGGATTAGACAGTGAGTCACTCGAGCTGAGTAACTATGTAGTGCCTCATACAATTAGACAGGCAACGCACCCTGTGGTGGAACCACATCTACCATAGCAATTCTCGGAACGGTTATCGTCTGGCAGATCATTCGCAAACACAACCAAATGAAACATGTCATACTGTGAGACTCCTTAAAGAGGTCCTGCTTTTATTCATCTTCAGTCACATCTTCCCAAGCAAGCCCAGCTTAGCCCACTGACATAAGTTAGTGTACTACAGTGGTAAAATGATCAACTGCATTGAGAGTCCATATGGTTCTTGGCTGTTCTGTACAATGTTCGTAGTCAAGAAATGGCCAGACTGACATAGAGAAGGGGACAGATTTACACTGTGTTTAATAAGAGGAGGCAGACTACAAGATTTCCAACTCTCATGGAATTCTGGGAACTGCAGTTTATCACATGATGATAGCTTTATTGGCCGGTAGACTACAAGAGGATTTATAACCGAGAGGTCAAAGGTCAAATGAAACATCAGAGGGTCATCTATCTGTCCCACCTGTTAGACATCAAAGAAAAATCAGCCACGCTGCTCACAGCAACTGGCATTTAAAACAATTAAGTTTCCTGTCAGGTCTCTGTGATGAATTATCCGGAAGCTTTACCGGCTGTAATTCTAAATCTTCCCAACAAGTGCCTTTGTTGTAGAGAAATTAATGAAAACAAGATTGTCTTTCATAGGAGCTGATCTAACAGCGCGACAGCCAGCTGCTCTTCTTTGGGAATAAAAACAGTCAGCATTAAACACAGCTCAGACAAAATACTTTTTTTTTCCTACCACTCGTGTGGAAAACAAATCAGGCGGCAAGCGCAGTGGCCATCTGTTTTGTTATTTGATATGTGTGAATACATGTTGTAATGACTTTGTTTGTGAATCACTCTGCGCGGCAGAACACACGAGAGCTCTCGAAGTGCTGGAGTGTTCAAAGCTAATCATATAATTGGACACAATAGTCGATGACAAATGGAGACGCTTGGAGCCAGCCAGCTGGGGAAGTGAATATGTAATCATTGTAAAATCATATCATTTTTGCATATTTGAAGACAGCTTAATAGAGTTTGCATGTCAGCACAGCATCAAATGATGATCAGACACAGTGTTGCTGTATTTGTTATTCTAAATAGTGTTTTGTTGGACTATTTATTTTCATCATGTTTAAAAGTGTTTCTTAAGAGTTTGTTTCCTATATGTTCATTTATGTATCATAGTATTATGTATGTTGAAACAAATTGTGGACAAATAACCCCTCTTAATATGAAAAAAAGGAATATGGTACAGCAATAAACAGTGATTCCCATTTTGAACGCCAGAGGTTACTTCTGCAGTTGCCATGAGATATATATATATATGTGTGTATATATATGTTCACACATATATATTCATAATATGTAGCTAGAAGTATTGGCCGAATGGTGAAAAGGCCAAAAGTAGTAGATAAACGGTCTAAATAGTTAGCTAAAAGTAATTAAGGAGTAATGGTTGAAATGTCCAGCTTCCACCACTGTGAGTGGTAGAATTAAAAATGCTAAACGCAGACAGATAAAATTGTATGAAAAAATATTGTGACATTATTGTGACAATTTCCTTTTATATAATTAATAGAGTTAAGTGACATCCAGTTCAAATGAACATATCAATTCAAAGGAACGTATTTGGAACATGATTGGTGGTGTCATCGGAGGGATACTTGAGTTAATTTGTCAGACTGTAAAGGTAAGGAAGCACTGGTCTACAGTATACCATCCTGACAAAAGTAATCTGTTACCACAAGGCTACTGGATATCAATAAAAGTTGAAGGCACAGTAATATTTTCAGGTGACCTAATTTGGCACGCATTTATACTATAACCTAGAAAACACACCTGAAGCACTTTTTTCCACCCAAATTCGTTGTTGTGTTTGAAACAATAGCAGAAACCGAATATGTTGCAGTTTGGTTTGAAACACGCTTCCCAACACTTGTACTATACCATTAGTCTTCATGCTGTTCCCATTAGAGCCCACGAGGACATGAAAGAGAGCCTATAATATTATATAGATACTGTACACATCCAGCCTCGACTGGGCCTCTTCGTCTACTGTACGGCATTAGCAACAAGCAGCTGCCTGCATTTACATCATTTAGCGTTTCTCTCTGGGCACTTTAATACACTGAACCTCTCCCCTGGTAAACTTTACAATAGGATGTTGAAGGATACTCCTGGACTGCCATAGGAAATGAGAGGCACATGTGCATGGATGTAGCAGTGGGTTCCCCCCTGTGATGCTGAGCTTTAGGGCTGCACAATGAGACTAATGGATTCCTTTTGTGGACAAAACTAGGTTATGCACATGAGCTATTGTTCTTATCTGTGGTAGATGAACAATGATATCTCATGTATAGTAGGAACTGTGTGAGGTATTCCCTTTGTACACATATTTAGCCGGGCTAGCTTTACAGAGGTAATCTTTTCCTTTGGCAATGGCAATCTACTCCGGCATTGTCTTTCGTCTCCATTAAAAGGAGATAATCTCCTGCAAGACTTTCAAATGCTACTAAACTGACACCAATTGACCCTGCAGTTAGCAGAACAGGAGAAGGA
Organism: Xiphias gladius; assembly: GCF_016859285.1. Lineage (NCBI taxonomy): Eukaryota > Metazoa > Chordata > Actinopteri > Istiophoriformes > Xiphiidae > Xiphias > Xiphias gladius. The sequence continues at coordinate 20,102,264 of NC_053415.1, read as the reverse complement.
GGAAATGTATGGCCTTGATTACAGCCGTGTGTCTATTTTAGCAGATTGTTCTGTTGCTGATTCACACACACAGCCAACCACCATTAGCGTGTATAAATAATGTAAGGCCCTCATCTCTCTGTTTTGTTTTTTTTTCCAACTCTGCTCAGCTAAGTGCCTGCATGGAAACCTTGGCCTCCTCCTTGTCAGGTTCTCCATAGATTAGTATAAGGTTTATTTTAAGTCTGTAAAGCAGTATGTTCTTGACAAGTGTTCCACTCAATGCATATGGGAATGTTTTTAATTGTATCATGTGAAGTGGAATAGGAGCTCCGGTGGGGACTGTGTCAGGTTGTGTTAATATTTAATCCGGTCTCACTTCAGCTTCCCCATGATCCACAGTATCGTAAGAGCAGAATAGGAAAGCAACATTACAAGACAGATAAAGAGACATGAGTAAAGACATTCTAGCTCCAGGCCGCTGTCTCACTCAGGATGTAGTGCTTTGAAAAGCCTGTGAAGACACTATCATGAGATTCCACTTGTGTCTCTCTTCTCTGTCGAGGCCTGGGCCGTAGTGCAGTGTGCCCCGAACAGTGAGTGATATCGGGGCAGTTACTGCTAATGCACTCATTTCAGCTGATGTGCATCTAAAGAGAGCTGACTGACAAATTTAAATGTAAAAGCAGGCGGAGAGGAAGAGTGGAAGAGTTGTGTGTGGATGGGAGGAAAGAAAAAAAAGAAGCAGGACACGGCGTTAGCCTGTGTGTGCAGGAGAGACAGAGAGGGAAGAAAGGAGGGAGAGATTGAGAGAAGGAGGGATGGAGGGAGACGCGAGAGAGGCCTTTCACTTCCTCTGTGTGCACATCACGTCTCCTCTCCCCAAGCTCAATTACAGGATTGATACTCAGAGAGGAAACTTCATCATGTCGTACAGATGTCTTCACTGAGAGAAAGAAGGAGACGATGCATCTTGTCACATAACGTGACATGGTCTGCGTAATTCAAAACAAACAAAATGAGAAACAGTTGGACTAAAGATTTCATTATGGGCTAATAATTAATATGGAGCACCAGTAAAGAGTGGGAACTCATAGCAAACCCTTGCTGGCGGAAGAAAGCACTGGAGTTGCCCCTGCCTGTTAGATAGAGAATTTAACAATTCTACTGAGTGAATTAATCTAAAACAGTAACTTGTAAACAATAATACTCTTTCAGTGAGCCATTCAGCTCCATCATAGTAAACATTTTTTATAACCCAGACAGCTCTATAAAGTGCTTTAGGCATCATTGGGCACAACTGTCATTAGTCAGTGCCTGTGTGTAAATCTGAATAAAACCACTATGTTGGTGATGCTGCGCAGACACAAGCCCATATCTATTTTACAATGTTTCATTTCAAACGTGACACAGGCAGAGAACACACTCCACAACAATGGCCATGTTTTGCTTTAATTTGATTACGTTTTGTCTCAGCAAATGCCAAGTCCTGTTTCGCCTCAAGAACATATCTCTTAATCACGTTCCATCCAGGCTGTGTCTTTCATCTAAATCTCACAGCCGTGGCTCACACCCAACTTTATTTCGCTGAAAGGTAGAAAAAAAGCAGACACACAAATACACACCCACCAGCACACACGCACACACGCATCCAACAAGGGGGAATACAATGACAAAAGCCTAGCTCTCATCTCTGTCACATAAAGTGATGTTTTGTGTTTAGCTGCGTGCAACTGAGGTGTGTGCGTGTGTATGTGTGTGTCTGTCTGTCTGCAGGGCTCAGATCCATGTTGTTTGGTTTGCTTCTCCATTAAGAGAGCTGTAAAGGAGAGGGAACAGATGGCTGCTGGCCCGCTCTGTCCTGCATCCTCTCACAACTGCCACACTTCCTGTGCGTCCATTAATCTTCTCTCACTACTCCTGCAGCACAACTTTATTAAAACAACTCAGGAGAGAGCGAACAACAAGCCTGCGCAGCTGTCAGGAGTAAAAGACAGAACCATTCGTCCACAGAAGAACGGCCTCGGATTTCTAGACACATCTGTAAAACAGCCCGCGTAGAATCCGGTTGGCTTTGAAGCAGGCTCTGCAAAGCACTCGCTGTAGTAGAGATGCAATAAATGCTCATTAGAACGCAGCTGGAACTGCTGTTGTTGTTGAGTTCATAGGTACAGTTTGTCAAACTTAAACATGTGAGGGTCTAGTTCCCTGCCTGGAACGGGCTACTGTTTCCTCCGGCCTTCGGGAACATGTCGGAAATGCTTTGTAATAGTAAAGTTTGGTCTGAATGATGGCTTGGAGTGCCGTTAAACAAACGGCTGTTATACATCTGAACTTCTTAATGTGATAGAACAAGTTTGTTCATGTTTGTTCTCAAAAATGAATAAAATGGTTCCTTTGGCTAATTAGCGGGGACCTGTTAAGGGAAGATCAGTAACACCTAAAAGTGAGAGATAAATACCTGATGCTACCGTATGAAAACAAGGAATACATCTGTTGTCCATCCTGATTTTTCTCACTGGGGGAAATATATTACTATTTAGGAGCCCTGTGCAAATTTACATGTAGGGCACTGTCATGACATATATTCTAGGTTCGTAGCTCTATTCGGCCCTGTGCTCTGTGTCCATAGCAGTGAGTGGGTAAAATGAAAAATCTATTCCAATTTAAATGAGTGGAATAAAGAACTCCAGGAGCCAGAGATAAAAAAAAAAAAAAGAAAAAGAAACAACCTTCTTCTTCTAGATCCCCTTTAATTGGAAAGTCATTTCTTCAGGGTATTCTAATGGTTCTGAGGGAAGATTGCAAAATAAAGTTGATGAGCTGGGGGGGGGGGGGGGTTGGTGGTGGTGGTGGTGGTGGTGGCGGCGGGGGGGGGTTAATAGCACGCGCTTGTGTTTGTGTGTGTTTGTCTGACCCTGTGTGTTTTCTTTTCTCTGCCACACAGTGTTCAGTCTTCCTCTCCCTTATGACAGAGGCACCAAATGAAGACTAATCCAGTGGGCTCGCACACACTCAGACACACACTCCCTCACGCCTGTGGTCACTCGTCTCATCCATCTGCTATCTGGGGGAGTGTCGGAGGCTCTTGGGTCAAACTAAATTAACCATCCCTCGCTCACAATTGTAAAAATGTAATTGACTTAATATAACCAACCCTGGTGATTTGAATACTCTGGTTCTGAGTAATTTTGCGAAAGCTTACAGACGCCACTTCAGGTTTGAAGCAAATTCAAAGTCTAATATTGTACCGATGTATCATGACATAAAGTGGCTGCTTAGAAAATTCTTAAGTAAGCTGTGTGATTGCAGCTAATTTTAAAAAATTACTGCAGAATTATTTTTAAGAGCAAAGTCAGTAGTTGACATTGAAACAATCTTTATTGGGGTCTATTCTGTGAATTTACTCCCTTTTCTGATGTTTACTGTGATAAAGATACTATTAAAATGAATGGTAAATTTATAGTTTAAAATGTCTTGTTTCCTGGTATGGATGGAAAGAACTACTTAAAGTAGCTATAATCAATTTTTCTATTAACAATGGATCATATGATTACTGGTACTACTACCAGCTTGTAGCAATAAACCCACACAGAGGTACCACCAGACCTGGCAGTTCCCCTTAGTTCAAATGAGAAAGATAACAACATCTTTCATTTATTGTTTGGGTTTTATGGCCTGTAATGATACTCTTGTGGTTCACTCTAAGTGCCCTCGTAGCGTCATTTTTGGCCATAGCCGGTAGCTGTTTTCAGCGAAAAACCTCTATAACCCACTGTACAATGCAGTACAGCTGCTGGTGAACATAGTGGAGCAGTTGGCAGCTTAAGAGCCAGATATTTCACCCAGGAGCTGGTAGAGACCAAAATCAGAGGTAAAAGACACTGAATATTGGACTTAAATTGGTCAGGTGGCCATAACCATAGGTCTAAATCACTCTTAATGGTGCTCTGTTTCTACTGGATGTGAAACCTCCTGCTTGCAAAATTGTCGAATCAAAGTTAATGCTGTGTCAGTGCTGTTTTTGCTGCCCCCAAGTGGCCAAAAAAAAATATAAGAAAAAACACTTTTTGCAGGTTTAACACTGCGCACATCACTTGTAGCCCCAAGGCTGTAAGTGCTTATCCAGCATAGTGGAGTGACATGAAGACAGAAGTGATGTATCAAAACTTCTTTTAACAAGGCCTCTGGCAGTTGAACAAGCTGGAGTTAGGTAGACGTTCCTGTGCATTGGTTTACCCAGAAACTGAAAACAGTTGAAATGAACAAACTAAACAGTGGCCAGAATTACAATACTTAGCGTGTTATTTAAATTAAATTATTACAAAAAATATATATAAATTACATAATGCTCATCGTGTGTGCATATGGTCGTGCAAAGACCTTTACCACCTCCATCATTCCTGCTGTTAAACCATTATCACTTCAGTGTAAGTGTAAGCCTTGAACTGGCATGGCGCCCTCCACAGGGATCAATATTACCAGAACATGGTTTTATTAAAATAATATGAAGTAATCACTTAAAACTTAATTCTGTCTTGTATTGTATCAACAGGATATTATAGTCCATACAATCTTGTCTAGATCAATCTACCTTTCTTTTGGCCCCTATCATGCCAACCTAGTCCGAGACCTTTCTGCGCTGCCTTGTTGACATTAAAGAAGCACTGTGCAGAGACATTTCCATTCAAGAAACTTGTTGACATAGTTATCAGACATCAAAGAGCCTTGTGTCATTTTGAAAAGGCCTTACACGAGTAATGGAGATGTTAAAGGGCGTGTTGGCCCCAAATATCACAAAAGGATGAGAGGATATGAACACGCCTTGACTGAAAGACTGAAAGCAGAGAGAGCATGATGAAAAAAAAAAACACTGATACATTCTCTAGAGAGAGAGAGAGAGAGAGAGAGAGAGAGCGCTCGGCTCCATTTCCGCCTAAGAAGCGCAGAGTTAAAAGGTGGCCCCTGTACAAATGAAACTCAATTTCACGCCACATTATCCCTCCCTGTTCTCTTTCCTGGCTTTCATTTTCATTAAGACCAGAGACAATCATAAATTAATAATTACTGCCGAATGTCTAAGCGCAGGCCGCAGTCCTATAGCCCTTCCCTCGCCTCTGTGGTCTTCCATGTTCACGCTTGCAAAATGTTAATTTAGGTAATGTGGCCTGGCCCTTGTCAGATAAAACTGTTTTGTAGTTTCGCTAATACATAATGGTCTATCTGATTAGGTGACATTAGTCCTATCTTTCAGACGATCAGCCTGCACCTTCCTAATGTCTCTCCACAGACTCAGGGCACCACTGAATTATCAAGAGACATGCAAAATTACTGCTTTCACTAAATGGCCATCTCCTGGACGTGATGATGAGCAAAAGAATGAGCTCAGTCGGGGTTAACACTGCAGTTGACACTCTGCTGAAGTATAAATACAACTTCAACTCTCCCTCGTGAAACTTTTTTATCCTTAAAAGTGTGAAAGAAATTCAGCCACAGCGCCAGGGTAAACACTTTTCTTCAGCTGGTCAAGCAAGCACAAAACAACAACAAATTGTGCAAAGAGTGAATTGAAGAGACAGGATCGTGAGGAATAATCATGTCTGGATGATGTCTTCATGAGCCCATCTCCACTTCAAGCCAAGTAAAGAAAGCACACAGCTCACACGGCTTTCAGTGCTCTGAATATGCAATCAGCACTGCGCTTTCTGCACTACAGTGAAGTGAATTGCAACAACACAGCTATAATGCACATTTGGTATTTAAAGTCTTTGTGCCTCATGGTCATATTTGTACTGAATTGAATTTATTACAAAATGTGCAGTGATATGAAACATGTAGCTGCAGGGCCTCTTCTCTCTGATGCCGGTGCAGGAAAAAGGCATCAGATAGAGAAATAAACAGAATATCTGAGTAATAGCTGTGAACAGCCCACGTCTCACAAGCTCATTGGAGGCGAGTGGAGTGAATCTTTCACTGCAGTAAAAAAGGAGGAATGATCGAGTCATTAAATGGATAAAGTGGACGCGATGTCAGAGTTTCTTTCACTCCAGAGTGAGCTTAAGTTTCGAGAGGATCTGCGACAGTCAGTCGGAGTCTGAACTCAATGAGAGGCCTGGTTTCATGATTGATTGCCCATTGTGTGTCATATTGTTCTTTCAAGGTTGATTTCAACTTTAACCTCGTTTTTAATAAAAAGAAGAAAAGCCTGAAGTATTTCAGGCCTTGAATTTTTACAATGCAGCATTGAATTATGCAGCAATCAGTCAATTATTCATCTCTGTGGCTGTGTTATGGCCATGCTTTAAAAAGCATGCAAAATGGGAATGGGCCAAGCATGCTGTGTCAACACATTTCTCCCAGAATTGCTTACTAGAGAAATTTGTCTCTCAATGTCAATTTCAGATTTTTTATGTGATTCAAGAGCTGTACCTGTTACAGTTGTTCTGAAATGATACCTGTGGACAATAACTGCTGTCTTTAGAGATAAAATCAATAATGTCAGTCAAGAACAGTCGATAAAAGTAGTCATTACGAGGAAGGAAGAAGTCTGTATGAAGTGCCACAATAACAAACACATTTGGAAACAAAAAAGTAATTGAAAAATTGTTTAAAGTGAATATTATAATGCATGACCCTACAGCATTTACAACTGGTTAAATTGTAAGAGTGTTGTTTATTTTATGGCGATATATAGTGAATTAGTGTCATACACTTGAAAGTACACATGAAATAATTTATTTACAGTGAGCTTGGTCACACCCTCATTTACACATTTTTTCTAGGATTAGCCTATGCGTTTAAAAAAAAACAAAAAAAAAAACACGCTCACACGTGCAAGTCAAAGGGTACGCACACTCGCATCCACACTTCAGTGAAAAGGAAAAAAAACTGACACAAGATATTCTCATCATTTGATTACGCATACAGTTGTTTTTTTACTGCAATATAAAGGGAAGAACAATATGTTCATTTATTTTTCTACAGCACAGTATACCTGCAATGTTTTTAGGCCATACATAATACATAGAAATGAGTTAAAAGACTGAGGGCTAATTGCAAAGGTTTCAAAAACGGATACGCTGGAAACACAACAATGATTCAGATTCGCAAAGAAAGCAGCTGCCCCCGAAACTTGCCTACCACTTTATCAGATCATCTTGAGCCGTTATGTTGGGCTGTCCCAGTGGCGGTGATCTCCGTGTTTATGCGTTACTGGCTGTATATGGAATATTAAATCAGTGTCATGTGGGACGTCTACCTCAAACCACTCAGCGCTGTGTGTTCACAACCTTGAGCAACATAGTTAACTCACGGTTTATCATCAACATGTTAACTTTATTTGAACTTGAAATACAATGAAGAGATGATTCGAGAAGCTATATAAGTTATCAGTGACAACAGACCTAGACACTCCATTGAGAACGAAAAGAACAAACACATTGTGAACATGGGACACTCCTCCGCCTCCGCTCCTGATTGTAACACATAAGGTCTAAACTGTTTTGCAGTTAAAGGACTGACATCAGCTTATGTCTAGAGAATATACACAGGTGTTTCAGCACCGAAATTCGGAATTCTTTAGGGAAAGTAACGGGAAAATTATAACTTATCGTGAGTTTTTTTTTTTTTTTTTTCTCATCAGGATACCATGAAACACTCTAAAAAAGGAAGAGCGTGTTTGCGTAGGTTCAAAAGGGATTTGAGCAATGTCATTAAATGGAATTCAGATTAGGAACATTGTGTCATGACTGATTGTTTCTCAAGCTGACACATGATCATAATTGTTCTGGAATATTTTTTTAAAAAAGCATTGAGAGGTGCAGATTTTTGAGTGTGTCTCACGACAAATGTACAGTAAATTCCAAGAAATATTACCTCTGTTACAAAGATTACAGTACTATTGACAGCAAAAGTCTTCATTTTGAAAGTGAAATGTTTGATAATTATGCTTTCAAAATCGTCTGGGCTTGAGTGAGTCAACCCTAGTATTTGTTCAGCACAATATAGGATTTATTAAATATCATAATTCCAGGACAAACATTTACATGCCTGCATGCTTTCTCACCAAAATGGCAGCTATAGGAAAGAATGATGGCTCAGAAATAGAACAAAACAAAACTGTAGGTTTATATAAATGGTGGTATTGTTTGCCTAATAGCTCTACTGCATACACAATACCTCTTAACATTATATACACATACCTTATCAATCCACTCGGGTTCGATAGAGGGAGTTTTCCTATCATTATCATCAGATCTTGTATGTACAACAATGGTAAAAAGGAAACTTGATTGTATTGTCATCTAATTTAGAAAACATTAAAATCAAACATCAGTCTTCTCTTTTGATGAACACATGGATAGATTCACATTTTTTTTCCCACAAGGTTCATCTCCACGTGTCATTTTTAGCTTCTCAAAATTCAATTTGAAATACAAAACAAAACTTCAGTCGAATTTCTTTTTCGAAGCTTTCTCGCTGGCTGAGATACAGTATAAAAAATCTTCAGTGCTGTGAATTTATGAGTTATTACCAACGGTGTACCATGGGTACATTTTTACTGTGCTCAATATATATGTTTATCCTTCACGTCGGCCAACCCGTTACGTCAAAACCTGCCTTATCAAACTATTTCGTGTTGGCCTCTGTGATGAAAAAAGATTCTACATTCAGACACAACTTCCTCCAGCATTTGGGTGAACACAGCATTTCCATTGAACTCCTACAAGCAGCTCAACTTCTTTCCACTACTAAAACAGCCTGGATAAGGGCTCTTGAGAATCTTCATGGGTTTTCTTTTCTTTCTTTCTTTCTTTCTTTCTCTCTCTCTTTTTTTTTCTCGCCTTTTTTCTGAAATTTTTATTTCCTCCAGCTCCTCACGGCCTTATCAGTACATCACTGTGGTTTTCAGGAACAGTCTTCCATCTGCAACAGAGGACACACAGGAGCAAAGGATTAGCCAACAGCTAACATCCTGCTGACGCAAATGTACTATTCAGGATGTGATTGTTGATGAAACGTAACTTTGAAATGTTGCCCTCTAGTCTTTCAATTTCAGCAGCGTTACTATGGATTCATAAACCAATTTAAGGATAAGATAAAGTTAGCACCCATGACAAATATGATTAAATATCACGTACACTCACTTTCTTTTCTTACTAGCAACACATTTAAGAAATAATCATGTATGAACTATATCATTTATTATGTTAATTCAAAGTAGTTTTACCACATAGTACATCAGTCAGGACAAACAAATATAATTACACTGTTACATGCATATTTTATTACCAACAAAGCACACACTGTAAAAGCAGCAATGATAACCACACTCACGGCACGAGATCGGTGTGCTGCATGTGTTTAAGACATCTCCGCTGATACGCTTGTTTTAACATATTACTGCACTCATGATGTAAAGCGCTCTCTAAGTGACATTTCCTACATGGAAATAGTGTTTATTGAAAACAGTAGACATTCCTCTGCCGCGTTATCTCCAGACACCTCAGACCTAACGAGCTTTGTCCATTTCCAGCGAGCGCTCTTGTCTGAGTGTTCGCCTGAGCGAGCAGCGCTGCTCCGACGCTGAGCTGGTAAAAGCATCTGTTAGGCACAGCTCAGGAGCATGTTTGACGTTTATTACCTTCACATTTCCTCTGCCGGAGAATTCTACAGTAATGCCTTTAAGAAGCACACCTCTCTATGGCAGTGTGCCTAAATAATTCAATGTTAAAGAGAAACGCGCACAAAGACATTTAGCAGCACGACTTGTTGGACATGACACAGGACATCAGAGGCTGTAGTCCTACTCTTGAGAGACATGGAGAATACACCTGGTTACACTCTGAGAGTACATTTACCGCTGGTGGGTGACACACTGAAGCATCAAGTTATTTTCTATAATTAATAAGAGATTTTTTTTTTTTCTTATTTTGTCAGTCAGAATTTTAACTTGTTTTTGCTCAATTTATAATCTGTACTCATTACATTATCAATATTTTATCAATTAGTCCTTTTTTCCCTTTTAGCCTGTCTTTTATGTATTGTGCACAGAGAGTGGAGACAACAAAGGCTTGTTGTGTGTGGGTGTGTGTGTGTGTGTGTGTGTGTGTGTGTGTGTGTGTGTGTGTGTGTGTGTGCGTGTTTGTATATACAATATGTGTGTGTTGGGGGTGTACAAACACACGGGCTAATTACCCAGCACTGCCGTAGGTCTCAAAGGCATTGCACTCTGGCTGCCTCTATTCAAGCAACAACTACCGAGTTCTGTGTAAAAGTCATTACAGCATGAATGCAGTGCTATAAGAGAGGAGAAAGCCAAGGTGGGGGCAGGAGAGTGCTCAGAGAGAGCAGGCCGGCATATACAACTTGATACACACGTGCACACCTTTCATAACAAGAGCAGATGAGAAATCACACGCTCACTTCGCAGCCTGCCTGTCTGCCTGCCCAGCTCCACAGTCGGAGCAGTTTATAGGGGTGCTAATGAAAACGAAGATGATTTGATTATTTGATGGATGATGACGTTTAATATGTCGTCAAGAGGATGTTAGCTAGTGCAGCATTTTACTCCAAATGGACAGAATTATCTTAAAAGATAGGGAATAAGCGAGGAGGCTCGATAAGCAAATCTCACTGATTCAAATCCATTTTCAAATTAGCGCGCGGCATTTGTGCAAATGTTGAAACATCTGCTTTATATACACGGATAGAAAAATTGGTGACGTCTTGACACTGTTTTATGAAAGACCGTCTCATTAAAATATGTTAAAACTTTAGTATTTTTATATTCAAATCAAGATGAAAAGTTCATTAAAGAGAATAAATATTTCATTAGATGCTAAATAAAACAAAGGGAATTTTTGGCTTCTCTCAGCATAAAATTCCTTTGAAAGATTAATTAATACATGTAAATTATGCAAATTATGCCCATGCAAATATTTTATGAAGACAATTAAGGGATCCATTAATTACAGTCTTTTTTGCTTCAGTGACATTCATTCATTTAATTTTAATTTCACTTTAACTGTTTTGATGTTTAATCTTGCAACAAAGAACTTTATCTCTGTGCACAGGGTCGTGTAAACTTGCCGAACACATCGAGTGGGAAGCGGCAGGGAACCAGAGAAGATACTGGGGAAAGATATTCGCATGTGCACCATTGGCAGGCAGTACTGGCGAGGTATAGTCCCAGTAGCTTGCCTGCCTGTGAAAAGAGCCACATTCCCTCTTGGACCCAATTCAAAACACTGTAAAAGCAATTAATAAACACAGACTGTGTTAATATCACAGAATTAGAGAAGTGTGACAAAAGACAAATAGAAATAATTAGTTCTCTAAAATTATGCCCTCATTATTTTTTTTTCCCTCTCTCTCCATTCGCCTCCCTGACTTTGGAGTTGAAAATACACCCGCACATTTCTCTCGGCTTTCATGCGAGTGATAGGCTTGTTTTTTCCCCTTCTGCTTGTGTAATTTATCAACATCATTTTTTGCCATTTGAGGTTAATTATACAGCAAGACTTGCAGAGTAGAGCAGAGGAGACATGGGTGGCAGACAAATGCTTCTCTAATTGAACAAAAACACAAAGTGCAGCCCGTTATTCAGTTTCCTCCTTCATTCCACTCTTAAAGGCAATGATCAGAATGATTGAGAGACCTCAAAGATAATATGCCATACGGCTGCATCGCACTGTTCCAAGCAGGGATCAGATTTAAAAAAAAAAAAAAAAAAAAAATTTCAAAATGGAAAAAAATCGAATTCTGCTTCATTTAAACATAGACTATATATTTAAGGAGGACAACGGCTGCTGTTATTATAATTGTAAAGCTTTAACACATTTAATTTGATAAAATTGCACTACAGAGTGCCAGCTCTTCATATAAGTGTAAAACGTTAGAAATTAAAGTGGCTATATATACTAATTTGGTATGAAATAGGGGGCTATAATTATGCTGTATCTGGAAGTTATCTTTGTATTTAAATGATGACATATGGATTTCCTTTTTTTGGACATCAAACTGTTTCAGATCCCTGCAGTGACTGAATGACATTTAATTAGGGAGGAGTCATCATTTCTCTTAGTACATTTTCTTTCTTTTTGCCCTTTCACAAAATATCAGTTCAAGTAGACTAATCAAACATTAAAGAATTAAAGGGACCTAACTTATTCTTGCATACAAAGATGAATATTTTCCACTTTTCACAGCAAATTACACGGAGCATTTTCCCCAGATAAATTGGGACCTCTCCCACTGATAAGGCCGGTTCTGAGCAGATGCAGCTGAGGCGTATTAAAGAAAAAAGGTTCCGAGTAATAATGAGGATATTCAACCTCTGCAAGGTGTCTTGTATCTGGGTAAACACAGATAGCAGACAGTCTACAGAGGTTATCACTAGAGCGCCCTTCCCCAAACACATACTGCACCCCCAAGGCTAACAAACAAACAAACCATTAAAAATGTACAAGGCTTATTCATAAAATGGATTGATTTGCCCCGTTTATTACTATCAAAGGGGGGATTCCACTGCTTTTTGTGGTTTTATGACTCATTAATGCCTCCTGAGCTGTAAACAAACCACTTCTTTCATTCTTTCTCCGCGTCCACCTAGCTTAGTTCTTGTACTGTTTCTACTTATTGTATTGTACAACTGAGTTTTTTTCTGAAAAAGATCTGTTTCCTAAAGGGATCACAGCAACCAAAAGTCAAGTCAAAGAACAATATTATTTCTACAGAAAAACCAATGATCTTGACCCAGTGCTGTGGCCCAGATGGTGAGCTGTATGCCTGAACAGCAGGCACAGAAACACTAATGTTCATAAACTGAAGCCGTGTGTGTGTGTGAGAGGGAGAGCGAGGGGGGGGGGGGGCAGAGAGAAAGAGAGCAAGAGTAAGAGCCAGAGAAAGAGAGAGAGATTTATTGTCTCATCTGAGCCCCTGTACCTTGTATTGTCCTTTCAGCATCTGTTCTTCCACTGCTGCGGTCACTCTCCATCTCAGGGGTCAGAGAGTCTGAGAGAAGAGAGGGATCACCGCCGTTAAACATCCCTGACATCCACCTATCACAATGCTAGTTTCACAGCATCGTTCATTCAAAACGAGAGGCTTAGCCTTCCAGCTATATCTCGTGCGCATGTGTGTATTGGATGCATTGTGTCATTATTATCAGTGGTGAAAGAACAGGGCAGTGAAATCCTTGATGCTGCACTTTGGAATAATTATCCATTAAGAATGTGACCTTGTACTCAATTGTTTGCTAACATAAAAGTGTAAATATGTTGGTAGTAAAAGTTGTCAAAGGTGAATGGGACTGGTAGTAAATATTCATAGTCATATTTGATTTTTCAACTGGCCTAATAACTCCATCACCAGTTCACTTCACCATCATCAGTTCAAACATCTCCACAGTAAATGTAGTAGATGTACGTGTGGATTTGGATTTTTATGCATACAAAACGACTTGCACAACTATTTTACATGTTAAAATGAAATTTTCTTTGAAGACAGCACGCTCTTATATGACACACTGGTTAGTTTAAAGTTTAAAGCTTTCCTCTGTTTTGTATCATTTTCAACTGAATATCTTCGGGTTTCGGACTGTTGCTGGCACAAAACAAGACGTCACCTTGGGCTCTGAGGGAAACTGTGGTGTGCTCCCTTTTTTTTTTTTTTTTGGAACTATTTTTAGACATCGCACAGACTAAATGATTAGTGACTTAATCAAGAACATAATCGGCAGATGAATGGATAATGAAAATAATTGTTAGTTGCAGCCTTTAAGCACAGGGAGAGAAAATTCAGAGGACATAATGAGAACAGAAAGCAAATGTGTATTTCAACAGTGGGATGAGATATTCATTTGACCAAAACAGCATTGTTGTACTTACCGCTGCTATAAATGTAAAGCAAATAATAAGATATGGTTACAGATGGGAGCTATTTTATTACCATGGTATATAAACAATAATTCAAGTAACACTTATCTCCTGAAAAATCCTATGTAACATTTTGGATTGACACATTTGCTTTTTTGTCCTCATTTGTCTCACTAAAACCCACTAAATGTCTGAAAGACTTGGAAAGGAAATGTATAGTAATAGTGTCTCACTGTGGAGCGTCTGACCGTTGAGTGAACGCATGCTGTCAGAGGGTGAGGGCTGCTTCAGAGTCTGCTCAGCCTGCTCTCTCCTCTTGGATTCGTACTCCAGAGCTTCTTGGAGTTTCCTCTTGGCCTTCTTCTCCTTCTTGAGACGCTTCTGAATGATTGCTAAGATGGGGAAAGACCACGGTTACGAAAAAAAATGAGCTCTGGGGCAAATTAGAGGCAACTTATTTTGGCTAAAATCTGATTATTTTAGATATCACATTCTAATCGCTTCATTAAAAAAAGAAATCTAGCATACTGTAATAGAGAAAGCCAAATCAATTAAACCTAAATATTTTATAATATATAAAGATCTTCCCTATAAAAGAAAATCTTAGCAAATACTGACTGCCGCTTGGCAAACTGCTGGAGGGAATTAAAGCAAATTGAAAAATTTATTGGGATATTTTTCATGAATTTCTCTCATTAAACATAAACGGCACAGTTAGCATATGAAGCTGATGCATTTAACATGAGATGGAGAGGGAATTTCTCTAAGTTAATGTGTATTTCCAATTATGTTAACTGACTATAAGCAAGAAAACCGGTGCTAAGCAGATTGCTGTATGTAAAACCAAAGAAATACACAGCGACTTATGTCAGTGTTTCAGTAAGGAACATTAAACATGCAGAAACATGGAGAACTGTGTATGTGCATTCAGGAAGTATCACATCTACATGTGCAAAGGCCTGTGAAGTCTGAAATGCTGCGAAACTCCACGCACGCACACACACGGCTGACAGGGAGGATTCAGTGCCAGGTAGTCATCAGGCAGTACCTCTGTTCTTCTGCTCCATGGCGAGCTGCTTCTCCAGAGTCTCCCTGAGCTCCCTCTCTCTGAACAGCTCCATCTTCAGCTCTGTCTTCTCCAGCTGCACCTGCTTCTCCTGAGCCCGCGCGTTGTCAATTGCCACTTTGAGTAGGCCCTGCACACACGCACACATACACACACACGAATGTGTACACAAAGAAAAGATACCGAAAATCCGAGAGCGGGGAGCAGGGAAAGAGAGTGTGATGTGGGCTATTTAAGGGCCTCGAGATGAAGTGACAGCGAACCGCGCTGAAAGTATGTCACAGCAGCTCTTTGTACTGCCCACAGTAGTGAAGCAGAACAGAGGGCCAGCAGCTGACTGCTGCTACATGATTCCTTTCAGGCGTACTACCACCTTTGCTGGTCCTTGGATCTGTGAAGAGATCATTACCTTTTAGCCGCTCCACAGCTCGCACAAGATCTAGTCAGATGAACACAGATCAATCAGAGTTTTTGTAATAGTAATTTTTAAAACAATGAATAATGACAGCTACAAAGGGAGAGCGCGGGATATGTCTGACCCTTTTGGGTCGAAGCTGTGAAATACAAGTTGAGATGGACTAAACATGCTGGAGCTACGGGAACCAAACCTGAAATAAGTTTGGCTTGATTGGGAGAAAATTAAAAAAAAACAAAAAAAAAACAAACAGGAAAAACAGTTCAACACCTTCAAATTAAAACTGAAGTAGATGAAGTAGCTTTCGGACAAAGCTCCAGTCTGTTAAGTAGAAAATTAAAAAGGCTTATACTGTATGGGTTATGTCAGCTTCTTCACACTCCATTTTAACCCCTAATATACTGCCCTCTTTCAACTCCACAGCTGACAACTAACTGGATTGGTATTAAAACCCAGTATCAGTCTCTGTGGCACATTCTCAAGATCCTCACAGACCACAGCAGGAATGGATAATATGAATGTCATGTATCTCATCATGTATCAATCACATTACTGCCATTCCAAATATACTCTTGACAGTCCTAAACTGAGAGATACTGCATTCCCATGTGAATGCTGTACAGTACCGCGGCCATTTTCATCACAATTATTCCCCATCCACACGCAATTATATCAAATGCACTGGGCTATATCTTACTAATTGTTGATTCTTCTGACCCCAATTTATTCTAAGTTGCCTTATCTTAATTTTCTGCTTGGTTTCATTTTGTTGATTTGTATATAAATATTCAATGTGAAGATCATTATCAAAAATGACTTAGTGGAGTGGTGGGAGCTTGCGACGGGTTTTTCTTGTGGCTTTCTAATCACCATGCGGAGCCAAAGGAGAAGCGGGACTCTGATGCCAATGGTACAAGTGCAATGAGAAGGGCACAAGTGTACACACACCATTACGCTCAGACAGAAGGCAAATAAATTCATCTTTCTGACTGAAGGTGTTCGACTTAAAGCCTTAATGTCAGCCTGAGTAGATGGGCATTGTTAAGGTGTGTAGATTTACAAACTGAGTGTGTCTGTGGTCCTTATATGCATGTTTAGCCTCGAAAGGAGAATGTGGATGATGGCCAATTTTAGGGCTAAAAATGAGCTCTTATAGAGTGTCCATCATGGTGATGACTTTAACCTACATAATTTAGCATGGAAAGCCTAAAACTGCAGAGAAACTATAGCGGCGCTATATTTAATTGCAAGACTGAGTCATTAAGCTTACGGACCTCTGGTAAAAATAGCATTAAAAAATAATAAATGGAGAAAAAATTGAAATATAATGACTTTTTTGAAATGAAGCAAGCATTGAACTGGGTGTAAAGACACCTGCTTAGTTTTACTCTTTGGCTACACATAGGTACTCTACAGGCTATTTTTACTGATTTAGTCCTCATGCACTGATGACAAAGTAGACTGTCAGTGGATTTCAAACTGACCCATATGGACCTTGAGTTAAGATATTTTTGGCAAAGTACCATTTCCAAGGTCAAGAATTAACTTACATGCCACTCTTGGGTAATGTTTAGAAAAAAGCTTGCAGTGATAGTCACATTACTTGAGAGTTCACCACTATGATTAAAGAAAACCAATGTTGACTGTTAATAGGAGACGGGACGTACGCTAGTCTTGATCGTCAAATAGCGGCTTTAAAAATTCCATGCAGGTGAATTTTTCCAGAATCCAGTCAGTTGACAATACCTGTATGTTGGTGAGGAGAGTCTCTATTGACGACAAGCCGTCTGGGAAGAGAAATGGTGAGGGGAAGCCAGGAGGTAGAGCCTGTCCAGCCAACGACAACCTCTCGTAGCTATCTCTTGCTGTTGGGGTGCACAGTGGGTTGTCATCTGCAAAACAGTAGCATTGACAACTGATTAATCATTCATAAAAACTACTATTTGTGCAAATGGAAACACAAGCTAAGTAGTGGAAAATGTGAGCAGTTTTTGGCCATGCCGATGAATTCAGGCAATGACCCTGAATTGCAACAACTGGGTCTGTATTGATCTCCAGCAGCCAACACCAGCTCTTCCCTCCTCTTAGAAATATAGTGAACTAGCCCTTTGGAGATTCCTTTGTATTATTTCTTCTCGAGGCCTAAGTGCGGGGTTAAAAAATATCAACCAGGACATAAATTTAGCTTCCTCCATTTAAGAGATGTCATGTGGACTCAAAAATCAGAAGCAGGCCTGCGGTTCGACTCCAGAGGCTCTGGCTTCCTTAGTGTAAGCACGCACGGGTGCCTGTCAAACCTAAGATGACATCATACTCTATTCATCACCAGTAGAGGGGTAGGGCCCTGCCATCTGTTGTCCAGCCTCTTCACCAGGCCTCAGAGGAGGAAAGAGGAGCAGAAGAGGGAGGGAGAGAAAGCAGGAGGCAAACCAGCAGACACAGATACAGCCTGGTCGGACTAAAACAGTATGTCAGACACTGCCATTTTGTTGCCCCATCAGATCTGACACATGTTTGTTGCCAGTGAGCTTTTATCGAGCCAACAATTTGTAAGTGCTACCATTTTACAGAGAGACCGTTTATTAAACACATCCAGTGTAAAAGGGTCTCCACAGGAAGTATGTGCCATGAGCTGTTTAATTGTTAATTTAATGAAAGGGGGAAAAGTTTTATTTGTAATGTGGAACCCTGGCTGTGTCGTGCACAGCACCTCTCTGCTCTCATCCAGTATTCATATCTGTTTATGTGGCAGGCTGAATCTTGTACAAACAGCGAGTGGAGCTGAACAGCCCTGCCTCTCCCTCCCATCAATATTCACCAACGCCAGCCAAGTGCTGGGAACAGCTGGTCTTACATTAATTAGTTTAAAGTATTTATTTCACCCATCCTCAGAGCAGATTGAGCAAAAACATTGGAGATTATTTCAAGCATCTGCAAATGCCCTGGAAACATCTCTGCGCCAAAAGTCGAGTGTTAGGATTCACAGTTTAGGTTTGTAATTTGGAGAACATTTTTTTTTTTTCTCTGAGAGGAGAAGATGGTGAAATATGCACCGCTGGTCCGTGGAGACAGTAAACAACCTTTCTCCTTTTTCAGATGGAGTTCACTCCTGTTGATTAATTAGAATGGATGGTTGCCTAATGGATTAAAATTTGTTTATAATTTGACTTCATAAAAATAATGAATTGCCTACTTTTAAGAAGCCACTCCTGTGGTAATTTGTTTTGTTTGGTGCAGTCCTGTCTGCATTTTGAGGTGGGCGTCTGGGTGGAGATATAAAATGCACTCTCCTCATACAGTGGCATAACATGAAAGTCCCATTTTATCTCAATAAAATAACTAATCAAAGATCAAAAGCATTACAGTTGGCCCCAGCTCAGGTTGATATAGATGTATTGCATGCACTATATGCATGCATCACCCACCTCCAATAAAATCACCATAACAACTAGAGACGTTAGTAGACCTCGGGGAAAGGTCTGCTGTTGTAGCTTTGTAATTGATTTGTACTGTAGGCACTTTGTCCCTTATTTAGTGTTGGCATTAATCATAAATCATTGCTTTAACAAACTCCGGCTTCCCACTCAGCAGGCCTCCCCTCCAACACAATGTTGGATCACACAGAATATTTGATGGCTTTGTTGCAAGGGAAACAACCTGTCATGCTCTGGGAAAAGCAAACAGCGTGTTTTGTTCGACAGACTCCAACAACCGTACAGCACCTCTTGTCAGATAACATTTCCACCAGGAGCTATGCATAAATAGCGGCACTTTCAAAAAAAGAAATGGGGGGCTAATAAGTGACTAATTCAATCAATATAATCAAAACTGGCTTAATGAAACTCAAATGTAAATTCTAGTGAACATGATCTAGATCTGTAGTTTCTGTGCTTCTAATGTTTTTGCCCCACAAAATTTCCCCCCTCCCCTCCCTGTTTTTCCCGGCGCCTGGCTGCAAACGCTGGCATGTGTTTGCATGTTTATTTCTCACCATCGCTCCAGAATCATTGACTTCAACTTAATTACAGCGACAGGCGTTGGAGTGATGGGGGCTGGTGGAATGGAGTACTCTGTTTCCAGGTGATATTTCTCCACTAGCAAGGCTGCCAACAGCAGCTGTGACAGCCTCTTGTGCTTACCGTACGGTAAAGGTACAGTTAAGGCCCCGACTATGAAATACTGCGTGGAAAAACACTCGCAGGTCACCCCTGTCACAAATAACATTTCATGCACAACTGTTTCGGCGGATAATAGGAGCCACAAATAAAAATGGGACGCTGTAAATACAATGCATTCTGAATGAAATGCCATAATTTAAAACAACGCCCCCCTCCTCTCTCCGTTCTCCTCCTCCACCCTGCTCTCAATAGCTGCAGAGGGAGTCCTTGACAGTGTGCTAGCAATGATGAATCACCTATCCAGTTAATTTTCTCACTCCTCATGTGTTGTGCTGCTAAAACAGGGGCCCAGGAATTGACTTGACAAACTATGAATGTAAAAAATATCACTTGGAGGGATCTGGGCTTATCTCCAATTTACATGTTATTAGATTTGTGTTGCAAGCGGCACTTGGACCTAGCAAAGCTGAGGCAAAAAAGATGGGGCACATGATAACCAGAGATAAAACATGTCTAAAACCCACTCGGAAGCCTTTGAAATATTTGATGGAAAGTCGCAGAGAGTGGAGAGAAGCAGAGGAAACTGGCCTGATTTAAAATGTGACAGACAGACATTGCAATCTGTGGTAAATCTAGAAGAAACCTTGGGAAATTTAGCTGCAATCTCTGGATAAATAGCTGTAATTGACCTTGGGAGTTGAAAATGTGCCATATGTTTCTGGTTCCTGTGTTTGAAACTGGGTCCCTCAGGACATTTCAGCAGAGTCCTCACACGAAGGCAGTGTGAGTGGGAGGAGAGGAAGATACAGAAAGACACACAAAAAGAGAGAGAGAGAGAGAGAAAGAGGGCGAGAAGGATGCCAGGAATGAGAGATAGATGGTTGAAGACAGAAGATGGATGGATAGATAGGTGAGGCAGAGTCTGAGGAAGAGGAGGCTGGAATAGAATGGGTTTGTAGAGAATGAAAGACTGACAGAGAAGAAGAGAGATAGGAGAGAGAGGGAAAGACAGAAGGAGTGCAGAGGTACATTTGGCCGGCCAGTCAGTGTGATATATTGACAGGTGAAGCCTTTGTCCTTGCAAACCTGTGTTCCTCCCAGCAGGAGAACTGAATGCTAAACCTGGAGGTTGTCAGCACAGCCAACACAAAGCAAGCCACTGCTTTTCACTGCACAATTACATTTGATTTGACCTGCCAGGGCTGCGGCGAAACCAGCCTCCTTCAAATGGAGTAGTTATGACCTCTCGGACAGCCATTAGCAGCTAACGCAGCATTATTCCACCTGCACTTAAAGCGCTGGATTTGGAAAATCTTGTCAAGGAGAATATCTGTCTTCTGGTACAAATGCAGTGATGCAGGACCGGGCAAAAAAGCAGTTGCATGCAATTTGAGCACTTTAAAAAAAACATGAGTCTGGGTTATCTTGCAAATGATGTCTGAACTCTGAAGGGTCTTTCAGGCGAAATAAGCTTTCACTGCCTGATAGTTCTAAATAGGTACTACAGTATGTCACAGGTTTATTTTAATATCTGGATATGTTATTTTATGTCTCCTGGTTTTTTAAATTGTAATCTCTGCACAGTTGTGAAAGCAGTTTTCCAAATGTTTACAAAGGTTGAAATGATTCACGATACCTGGACAGAAAAATTGTACACGAAAGTATATAGTCATACTACCGGAGGGTAAGATTGACTTGCAGGCACACTTTCCTTAAAGTAAGGTAAAAAACCTTCTGGACATACTGAGAGAGTGTGTCTGATGATCCGTACAAGACAAATTCCTTTAGAGTGACTATCACTTGCATATGTTGTGCACATGTGTGTGTGTAATGTACTGTATAAACTGTGAAGAGAAAACACATATGCACACTGATGTATGCAAACAAAAACCTTCAAACACATACACACCCATTACACACATGCACGCCACACACACTAATGTGCTCTCATCACATTTAAGCTAATTTCCTTTTCATCACGGAGAGAGGAAAATGAGTGTTTGCCCCATCCCTGCTGGGGGACAAAGTCAAGAGCCCCGGTCGGTTTGGGCTAGATTAACAGGTAACATTTGGCTCCCACTCTCTTATCACAGCATGAAAATCAAACCGCGTGTTTTCCTCTATCGCTCTCTCTTTCTCCCCTCCCTAATGTTCCCTTCACTTAGAGATGAAATCGCTTGCTGCACAAACCCATTTGGAGAGAGGAGAGAAGGTGAGCAGGATAATCAGGCTGGCCACTGGGCCGTGTTTCCTAAATGCTCTCCAAAACATTACTGTGCACAGGCATAAAATTAGCACTGGGACCTTAAAATGTTGACATTTAGCATGACTTTTTGGAGAGTGACACCCTCATATTTTCTTGTAGGATATCATTAAATTTCAACTGCCCTATGGCTGTGCCTTTCCATTAATAACCAATTCAGTGTGTCAGTTCTGGCTCTCTCTCACTCTCTCTCTCTTGCCACCTTTTTAAAGTAATGAGTCCATTGCTTTGCCTTAATAAATTGAATCGTATTCTCAAGGCCATATGAAGATAGAGCCACAGATGGACAGGCTGTGTGGAGGAAATAACCATAAATCCTTTACTGTCAGAGAGGCGGTCTGAGGTGACAAAAGAAGACAATCCTGATGCCCAATTGGAATCACACTGAGATTACAAAAGACCCAGTGAAAGGTTGATTCCCTCTGTTAAAACTGTCTTTTCCTGGCATGGATAAAGACTATTTTTTTTTACTGCTTTCATTGCTGAGAAAATGCCCGCTAATGATTAAATGTAAGAATCTAATCATGCATGAAGATTAAAATACTGACAGATGATTGTCCATAATATTCTGCAATGTACATTACGTGTAACACCAACAGGAGCAGAGAAAATTATGAACTACAAATCGTGCTTTTGGAGCATAGATTACAATATTACGGTGCAAACAATTAAAATAGATTTCATCATTTGTTAGACTGCTAGCTGGAAAAAGAGGGAGAGAAAAAAACAGCGATAGAGAGAGAGAGGGCGAGAGCGAGAGAGACAGAAAGAAAGAAGAATGGAAACAGAGAGAGCAAGAGGCAAGGGAGCAGAATCCATGTTGACTTCCATTCAGGAGGAAGATATCTTGTCTTTTTATGCGGCCCATGTCATATTTATTGCATAAAGGTCAGAGTGTTCATTTGTTCAAAGTCAGCGTTTTCCCTCTCTCCTCTCCTCCATGTAATAAATGCAGGGGCTATGTCATTATCGGACCTCTGAGGATTACAGGCTTGGCTGACTGTGATGACTGCATAAAAGCACACAGGACTTTTGTTTCTGCCAGCGCATACCTTCAAATGAGCTCTTAAAGCGAACGGTAGTGGAGACAAAATGGCATTTTGTAGAGAGACGATCACAGTTATGAGTGGTCGAAACGGAATGGGGCAAGGTAGTTAAAGGTTAGAGATCACAGCGCTAAATCCGCGACCTTAGTTTTTAGTTAAACCGGGAGGGTAAGGCTCAGGTTGGAGGGTAAAATATACTTGTGGCTCAAAAGAGGAAATGAAAGCCAGGCATACTTAAATAGATTTCTGTAATTCACCTATTGAGTATTAGCCCAATCTGTCAAGAAGATAATACTTGGAGAAGGACATTACAGTGAGGCACTTTGAAGGTGTTTAGATTGTCTTTGCATATTGGCTTCCGTTGACCAGGTCCATTTATTGACCGAAGAATCCCAGAGATTAAAATGGCCTCAAGTATTGATTGGGTATTTTGCCTGAATCATTCCCATTTCAGAAGAGGATCATTTGTACTGTATACCCCACTAATCTCACTGACCCACTAATCATCCAGCCACTTATTTCTCACTCTTTGTTTAGTTATCCTTTGTTTAGCATTTATTAATTCATTAGAGCAACTTCCCATGCAGCTTAACTTGGACAGTGACTTGGGAGTCCTGTTTATACCCGATAGCAATTTGCATTCCAGTAAAATATGCCACCGAATATGCACCCAACATCACAATACACACGCCAATTACATATTGATAATTAAGCATTCAAACAAACAAACAGTGAGGAAATCCCCCATAATCACCAGGTTTTAATGGCACAAGTATTAGCTTGGTGTGGTTGGCCAGATAGCCTGCTGTTAGATCAGAGCTTCGCTGGGTGTGGGAGGGGGGACAGAGAGATACATTGGTTTCATTGCCTGGCATTGCAATCCTACAGGGAGAGGCTCTGCCGTTCTGTAACTGCTGAACGAGCGTCAACGATGGCTGGCACTAATCCAGACTGGATATACTGAGCTGCTTTTAAAGGAAGATGAAAGAACAAAAGAGGAAATGGGAAATGTAAACTTTAAAAGGCCTGTCTTAGGAGCACTTGCTCCATGACTGCCTGCTGTAGAAGCTCAAAAATGGATGCAAATCCATTAGTAGTCCTGGTTTCACAGTTATAAAAATACTTAAGGGGTTTTAATAGGAGCGACGTGTTAAACGTGTGGAAATCTGTTTTGATAACATTATTCATAACACTGGCTTTGCGCTGTGTGAATTAATAACACTTCATTTACAGACGGAAGAAAGCTGGCATGGTATTTCCAGTTAAAGAGATTAATTTTTAAACACCTAATTGACAAGCTGGGGTTAGGCAGGATAAGCAACAGACTATAAGGCTGCAGCTGCAAAGTCAAGGTGACTGGAATACTCAGAGAAAGGCTTTCAAAAAGCAGAATAGGGAACAGAGAGGGAGGGAGTGTAGAGAATTAGTCCTCAAGCACTTTTCCCTCCACCCCCTATTCTTCCTCTCTTTATTAGGAATGATTTACTTTCTCCGTGAAAGGATATAAAAGCTCAAGTATAGCAGCGTAATTATCGCAGAGTGAAAATTTAAAGGTTTGACTCACAATGTCCTCAAGTCAGCGAGCAGACTGCCAGACGATAAGAGTGACTGTGTTCAGCGCTCAGCATCCAATTGGTTGTGTTTTATGGGCTTTGCCAAGGAAGAGCACACAAACAGCACTCGGCTCTGCAAGTCTGTAAACATGATGGACTGTGGCAAACTACCAGGGCTGGTGTTTACCTTGGCAGAGCCTGGCCCTGGCATGTCGGTAGCATCACTTAATTACTGTTTACATGTAAATATTAAATTATACAAACAACCTCACAGAATGTCTCCAAAAGTACAGAAATACACACTCAGGGTCAACCTTATCTGTCTGCAACAGTTGCCACTGCTAAGATATGAATTGTTTTGAATCACAAATTTTCTGCATTGTACATAATCTTCATAATTGTTTAATGCTGTTGTCCAAGGGCATTCGGGGAAAATATGTTCCCATAATCTGCATAATAGCAGATGCTCAGATATGTAAAGCACACCTTGTATTCTCAGGGAGAAAAAACCAAAAAAAGAAGGTTATTGTTCAAAACAGTTTTATCAGGAATAAGGACTGTGATCATTAATTTCTCCAGTCAAGACCAATAGATGATTACTTTGATTACAGACCTGTTTCCTGACAGTCCAGAGCAGCATATATAGTAGAGCACTGGTGTCTACTGTGCATCTCTGGTATGGCTGAGTAAAGCGCTTGTTCATTTGCAGTGAAGGGTAACATGAAACAGGCCTCAGCCTTCTGATGGACAGGGAGATTTCACCTTCGCCAGTGAATGATAATGCATTATTAAATTTGCCTCTCTGCTCACTAGATACACTTAGCTGACCACAGCATATTTATCTCCCCATCCGAGGCTCACGTCTTGGCAGGAGAAAGCATTCTGTCACTTTTGAGGCATTTCAAAGATTAAAAAGAACCTCTCTCTTTTCAACGTCCCTAAAAGCATCCCCCCTTTTCAGTGAAATGTGATTAGCAGGAGATGGTGTCACGCAATGGAACATTCATGAGGGGGAGAACAAATATCCAAATGAACTCCCATGTCCTCGAGGAATAGCCCCTCTCTGCACCATCAGCAATCTCGCTCACATGGGCCGGGGAAATTTGATTGATCCTCTATTGAATTATTTTTTTACACTCTTTCATTTCAACAGGACGCACTGACAAGTTGTTTGATCATAGAGCATTATTGTCTGCCAAGTCACATTTCAGGGTTGTGATGGCTAATGATCTTGCCTCCTGACTTAGGGAAAGTCAGGTAGTCAGCATCTGTTTGAAGCTTGCAACGCCAAGGACATAGGTAGGACTGAACAAAACACTATGCATTAAAGTCAGAAAGATGAAGAGAAGGAGCTTACACTGAACATATCGAACTTTTAATGATACTGTACGGAGATACCATCAATGTCAGTGAAATATTTACACCGCAAAAAGATCACAAAACTGATGCAGAAACTTTAACTTGACCCAAAGTCTCCCAACTTCCTTATAATCATTGCAAATGCTTATGCACAGAAGGAACAGAACAAAGACTACAAAGGGGAAAAATCACTTTTTTGTCTTTTTCATCTTTTTTATAACTATATCCCCTGTCTCTACAGGAGCCCCACAGCGTCCACAGGCCCTTGCCCAAAGCAGCTGCATAGTAATAGGTACTGGGACACTGGTACCTGCTCCACTTCATCATTCAGACTGTAAACTGGGACTGCAGACGATGCTTATTGAACCGGCCCTAAGCACATCCACTGGACATCTAGGCAGCATCCTGACAAAGAAAAGGCGTGGCAAATCGGCTTTGTCCATTGTGGTCACACCAGTGCTCGATGCATCAGCGATCGCTCAGTTGATAGCAGGTATGAAAGGATGCACCGCTAGGTGACATAATACACCGCAGGCTTCCATTTGTGCTTGGGAGGACATTATGAGTGCATCTCCTGTTTTGTCAACAAGGATATATAACGTTTACCAAGGAAGTGCCAATATCACATTACCAGTGATTCACCCGCTTTTAAAATATGGTTCGCAGAATCAGTTTACACACTGTAGGTATCTCTGAGTCTCCTGTTAGGCGTTTTAGCTCAGAGTAAAAGAGATGTGGCATGCTTAACTGCATTGGGAAGGCTGAGGTAAAGTGGTGAAATTTGTTCTTGGCAAAATGCTTAAACTGCCACATGGTATTTAAAGAAACTCTTACACTTCAACATACATGCATATGGCTTGTGTTTCAAACACCTTTTCCCCAAGGAAATAAAATGATGTCAAGTGTTTGATGTCCAAAGTGAGTTTACAGCCAAAGGCTTCCGTACCTTTCAAACTTCCCCTTGTTTGTCAGCTACCTGCTGTTTCACGAGACAGAGGCTTGTCGGAAGCTATCGCCACAGACTTTCTGTTTGAAGCAATTCAATTAGTCACATGTGAGATAACACTTAGCTTTCTACTAGCCTTTTTTCTCACACATCATCTAATCTCCCTTTTTTCTCAGGCAAAATTTGGACAAAAAATAATCAAGTTCAAAGAACAGCCCAAAAAAAAGAAAAAAAAACTACCATCTGGTTACTCTGCACTCGGTGACACAACTTTGGAAACGGTCTTTTTTAGACAACAACAAACAGCCTTTGTCCTTCATCACCAGAGATGACATGAAAAAGATGAGACATGTTCATAGGATATGAGTGATGTGACATTATAGTGCGCTGTGTCTCTGAGGTGTCTGGGTATTTAAATAGCCTCCATATGAGCTGGGGCACTGCATCCTTCCTCTGTGCCTACTGCTCTCTTCTAAGAGTGCATTGCAAGAGATTAATTTAATGCTGTGCCATGATCATAAAGATCAAACAAGTGGAGAGATATCATTAAACCATTGGAATGTTATCTCATTTATCTAAACAAACTGATGCGATGAACAAGCCTAATTAAAAAACTCACCATAAACAAAGCTTCGGATGGCGAGGCCTCTCCCCTCTTTAACAATGGAACACATTTATTTTATTAATCTAATGCATCATGTATCATATCATTACAGTTCGATATATCTATCATTAATTTTATTCCCTTCACTTAAAGCTTTTATTGGAATTACTTTGGTTATTAGTCGGTTCTAATGTATTGGTTACCTCTGAATCTGGCTGCTACAATCTCTCTTATCTCGCTGCATAAACCTGTGCATGTTATTCAAATTGCCTCATTTATTATGATAGCTTCCTCATGTAAATTGTGCTGACTGCTCGCCCTTGCACAGTCCTCATTAGACTAATGAAAACCTTCAAACGAAAAAACTAAACAACCTGCCAAATAAAGGTCTGGGGTTATTATGAAAATTACAACTGTGGGAGCCGGGAGAAGCTCTCTTCATTAATTCATGCTCAGCAAATTGGTAACTAATTTAGTTGCACTCCTCTGCATTAATGGGTTATTTTATAAAAATGTTTTCCACAGCCTGAGACCTCTGGTGCACACACTGGAGAGCTCAGAATCCTAATCAAGCCCAGTGACATATTAGGAATTGACAATCTCAAAGATAATACAGTGTGTGTTTGCTAGTAGATGTGTGTGGGTCAACTATCTACAATTGGTGTGGATTGGCTGGTCATTTGCTTTCTCCTCTAATACTGTGAAGAAATTACGGTCCATTTGTGTTGATTATCCGAGTATCGAGTAGGCACTTCAGTTAAGATGTGAGATCTCTGCTATTGAGGAAACATTCAGTTCGGTTAGTATGTGGATACTTGGTTAAACCTTCTTCTTTCTCCCTGTTTGTGTTCTAAATCTTTTTCCACACGCAAACACTCTTAAACAAACTTACACACACACACACACACACACACACACACACACACACACACACACACACACACACACACACACACACGCATAGGCAGTTTGTGACCCATAAATTCAGCTCATGATCCTGCTAATTATTACTATTCACTGCTTCACACACTGTGAGTGAAGGTCTAACACTGATGTTCACGTCTGCCTTGCCAACAGGGAACACACAGCCCAATGATTTCCATAGTGGTTTTAATATCATTATCAGCCGCACCCCACCCTGTATCACCCAGTACAGCACAGCATAGCTCAGCTAAAACCAACAGAGAATACTAAAATCTATTATTTGCTTCATTTTGTATTTAATCTGCCACGCTTAGGAGATTTCTATCTGTTTCTTTCATTTTCCTTTTTTTTTTTTTTATAAATGCCCAGCAAAACTATAATTAAATAATCCCAGCAATTATCAATAAAAAACATTTACTCTGGACAATGTGATTGAGGTTAACATTTTGAATAGTCTTCCCTCCAGATCAGAGTTAGTGGGGATAATAAGAAATAGCACATGTGAACACCACAAGTGAGGGCTCATTACTTCCCATATTTATGTAAAAATATAATAATTAATATGGTATATATTATAGATATATCACACAGGTAAATCTCTGATGTAATGCAAAATGCAATAATGCAAAATCTGTGTCAAAATCAGATTATACAAAACCTATTTCTGGTGCTAACAATAAGTAGTAGCACTTTTTAATGTTTTTTAATTACTTAGAGAACTTGGAGACTGAGCAGCATAATCAGCAGCTCTTTTACTGTCCTTTTTCCCCACTTTTTGTCAATGTAAGAATATTTTGGCCTGTCTACATCTGTTTACTGTAACTGCAGTGAACAGTATCCTGTTACAGCAGGGGTCATGGGTGCATGGGAACAGAGAATCTGAGTGAAAATTTGTTGAAAGTCATGAGCGTCTCTTGAGAAATGCAGGTAACATGCTAAAAAATTTGAAAAAACAACGCAGATTATCTATGGACTTTTATTGTAAGAAGGTGATTAAATGTCATCACAGCAGGTATAATGTAGGGCTGACATATGCTGTAAACATAAAGCATCTACAGTATGCAGACACAGAAACACCCTGCTTTTCCAAAACAGAGATTGCTGCAACCAACAGAATATGTATGACATGTCATCCAAACAATTGTACACATACACACACATCCACACATATTTGCATTTACCTTTGTTATTTACATTTATACAGTTTACCTCTCCTTAATATTTGATTTTTGCTCTAAAAAAGAATACACATTAAACTGAGAAACTAAGTCTTAGAGGGTCCGACTAGCTACTTCAGGAGTATTACAGTTACAGCGATACAATATATAACTGAAATAAACTGGAAGCAAGATGAATAAACAAAGAGACTGCTAATCCTGTCAAAGGCTTAGCATTTCTTAATATGTATCATCAATATTCAAGACCTTAAAAGATTTTCCAAAATGTTTCTTTTGGTGAAAAATTATACAGACTGTTTTCTGATGAATCAACAGTTTGTTTCGATTTTTTTTCCCAGTGATGAAATCAGAGTTATCTTCTATTGCAATTAGTACAAAAATGTCTTCCATCCAAGTTGATTAAACTTTCATGCACCCTGACGAACAATGGACTCAGAAAGCAGTGCTGCCTTTGGTGACACATTCACCAAATGTGGGCTTCTTGTCTCCACCGTTAGCTCAGATGCTCCTCCTGACTCCCCTGATTTTGGAATATTCACTTGGTTCAGACTTTTCTGCAGACTTACAAACCTGCTCTGCTCTCCATAAATTGTGAGCCTTTGTCTTTGTTACAAATTGTAATTCTGGGAATTAAGTCTTTTATTAAATGCTCCTAGAATAGAGCCTAGGAGCATGAGGGGGTTGTTGGTCCAGAGCAGTATGAATGTACTATTCAATCACTTTAATAGAAGGAACATTGAATAGAAGGAAGTACAAGCTAAATTATCAATCCCTAACTCAAGAAGAAAACTTAGAAAAGAAACACTTATCACTGCTCATTTTGCAGTGGGCATACTGAAAATCTTGTTGATACATACTGTATACTGCATGTATCGTGTAGAATACACCACTCTATCATACTTTTTTTCTTGAATTAATGAAACTTGACTCACCTTTGTCAGTGTGCATCCTCTTTGCTTCATGGCTCATGTCGTGGGCCAGGTCTCCCTCTTTAGGTCCAGGCGGAATGTTGGGGGACAGGCCTAGCAGGGCTTGGTTCATGGACAGGCCATTGTGGTGTGTGGCTGGGGTGACGGTAACAAAACAGGAGTGACATTACCAAGAAGACGTATTTCTACTCTGTCTTTGTAAATTAGACAAAACAACAACAGTTTGCACGGCATATTTGGCTTTTTTTCTGAGCGACTAACTGCATGGCGAGGTAATATATAGACATACGTATCCTGTCCGAGGAGCTTTCCGTGTGGGCCGGGGAGCTGGACACACTGCTGCTGCGGTGGGACGATGGGTGACTGCCTGGCCTCCTGTTGTCTTCTAAGGAAGGAGCAGGGGAGGGACTGTCTGGCACACGTTCCTGCAACCCCAGCAGCCACAAAAACACATACCCAAAATAAATATCCAGTGTATACTGAAAAATTTTCACCAAAGGCAGGAGCAGGTTATGTTTAAAAGATCTAGTGTTATGATATTGCAGCTTTCTGTTTTAAAATTTACCTTTATAACGGAGGTGACCATTCTGGAGGGCAGACTCTGGCCCTGTGCTGCAGCGGCCATGTTTGCGATGGTGCTGAGGTGGTTCATCTGGCTCATCGCCATGGTGACAGAGGCTGGGGGCAGGCTGACTGGGATCAGGGGGTGTGGCATCATCATGAAGGGGAGTTCCAGGCCTGAGACACACGAAGAGGTCGTTGGTTACTCAATGATGCATATTATGAGTGAGCTATTCACAGGGGAAACTTCTGAGGCTCTGTCAGAAAACTCAGAATCTGCCTTTGTTAATTCAGTCAGTAACTTCCACCACTGAGATACCCTTTAAAATTGGTGTCCAATAACACTAAAGCTTTACACTGCAATCCATTAGAAAAAAAAGGGAATAATTCAAATTAATTGCTTCTTGGGTATCCTTCCATGTTAACATAATACACATAAATGTTTTACAATATATGTTAATAATAGATTCTACTGCAATAATAATAAAGAAAACGGGGATGATAACTATATACATAGTCATTCAAAGACCAAAGTTTACACAGCAATAAAGTTGCATCAATTATTCTATGATGAATAAAAAGGGCACATTATGGAAATTGTCTCAATATTTACATATAAAAAATATCACCGTAAAAACAAAGGCAATCTTGAAAGCCATTACCGAAATGACTAGTTAAATGTGCTAATGACAAACAAGTACTATCAGACTACAGTATGGCAATGACTTTAGGCTAATTATAGCAGCCTATATTCCAGACCAGAGAGAGAGAATAAGAGAATGAGACCAAAAAGAGTCACTTTCGGCTCGCACAATAATGGGATTTTCATTTCTTTCTCTTTTATATGCACACAAATTATTCCATTACAACATCAGAGATATCTTACAAATGTTTTAAATTATTCAATTGCTGTCTGGCAATAGACGCCTAATTGGGAAAACTGAAGACATTAGTAGTCTGAAAATGTAAAGAATGTCTAATAAAGATACCATAGGGGGTTAGTAGTTAGTCAAAATGTGGCCCTGTACTGTGCTTCTGAATGGCTTAATGAAAACAAGCCAACTTTCAAAGGACATGAGCTCAGACAGAAGGTCAAAGCTAGGTGTCTGTAACGCCCCAACCAAGGCACCCCCTTCCCCTTCCTCTGCTTTATCGGGACTTTGAACTGGCAGGATCAAAAGTGACTGGGAACAGTTTTGGTCTTATTCCTCCACCACTCAGATGCTTTTCCTCAAATGCTTTAAAGAAAACCTCATAGACACTATTGGATCTGATTGAGCCTCTCTGTTGATTTTCACTCCTTTTTTTCTCTCTTTCTTGGCAGCCTGGTTCAAGGTAAAAAGCTGCGTGAAAGAAGGAGGGAAAAAAAAAAAGATATGGCACTACAGAAAGCTGATCCACAAAACAACTCCACTCTTCTTTTCTGACAAAACATCAGTAGCCAAAGGGCAAGGAGATCTGCATGCCGAAGCCTCTAAAGAGAAGGACACTGGTTGAAAATGAAAGGACATGAGAAGTACTCCTCTCTATCATTCCCCTCCTTCCAAAAGAAGCATTGATTTCCATAAGAAAGATGGCATGCAGTTTCTCAGTGACGAGAATTCCCAAACAATATAAAGCAGGGGAGATTAAAGAAAGGCGGAAGCCAAGCAGCACCTTGTATCAGCGACTCTGCTGTAGCTGAGACTGAATCAATTACTACTCAGCAGGCTAAGCTCAATTAAAAAACACCACAGAGGGCCTGATTGCGGGGGTACTTACTGTAGGACAACATGAAGAGGTCTGGGCTACCTATCAGTCTTTCAAGGCCACTCAAGGGCCAGAGTGGAGAGACTTATTCTGCCTTTGAGGTGGATACACTACACCCATTCAATCAAATAAAGCTACATGCATAAAGACACATGGACTTAAATGACCAAAATTTTCACCAAATCAATTAAGTATGAATGGGAGGTGAAGGAACAACAAAAAAAAACACAAATCAACTCGTTATAAATGACATTCCTCTACCTTTCGGTTTCTGTGTTATAGCCTGTACTTGATGGTATCTGAATTTCAGTGATGCGTCTCCACCTGACAGAAAGCCTGGTGGCAAAACACTAGACCTCTGTTCCCTCCAGTGGGTATTAGTCTCGCTTTCAGTGTCTGTCCAGCCCCTTTCATGTCACCCCATCCTAAAGCAGTGTTTCTCCCATAAAGGCCCATTCAGGCCACTGTAGGGGAATGTGCCACAGACCGACGAGGGTCCACCAAATCCCTTTATTTGTAGCTGAAAGGAGCCAGGTGAGGAGGATATTGGTTTATTCAACAAATCTGGCATTTTTGCATGACAGTTAAGTGCTTTTGTTTCATTCATATGCAATTTCTTCCCATTTGCTCGATTTACTCTTGTTAAATGAAAGGATTAAAAATAACTGCAGTCCACTGCCCTGAACAATTCTTCGCTTGGTAATAATATGCAGTGATTTTTGTGTATTTCTTTTCCAAAATAAGAATCAACATACATAAGTGATACTCATTTATCACTTGGATATTATGTGGATATTCCAGTGGGCAAACCATCAGAAACATATTTGTCAGTTTCTGTTTATCTCTGATACAGAAGTTCAGACCTGATGCGAGGTGAATTCCCATAGGCCCCCCTCGCTCCTGAAGGGCATAAACAATACATTTGGAGTAATTTACCTGAAGTAAGCCTGAGGGACCTGCAAAGGTGAACTCCTATTTACCATCATTAAAACTACAAATCACTTAATACCAATATAAACAGCTCAGCTATTATGTCGTGCAGTGCTTGGGAGTTCATGCATGGATGAGTAAAGATCTGAATCACAGAGGATGAATTGAATGAATTGAATGAATTAAAACAGCCCTTGGTAACAACATGATTAAAAAGCTGTTACATCAGAACCAAAGCGCACAGCTGACGGCAGGTCCGATACTCAAAAGAATCAGACTGAAAAAAAGATTGAATGTTTTTAAATGATTAAAAAGAAAGCAATTTATTAGTAATTTATTTTGATGACAGAAATGACAACCCACAGTGATTTGTGCTGCAGTTAATCTTCATCTAAACAGGACTCCAGCCTATCTGGCCTCCTAATCCTACAGAGGAAAATAAGTAAAAAGAAACTAAGCCATTGTCATTGAAAATGGTATGGAGGTTGAAGCCAGCCCCTTACCCTTAACTCTGTTGCGGACAGATTTCCCCTGACAAAAATTAAACTAGCTCCTACTTGGCACTTTATTATCTCTTCAACTCAATGATTTATTGTTTGTGGAGCGAAAGAACCAAAGAGAGGGGGAAGATTACATTTCCAGCCAAAGCTCAGGCCTGATCTCGTTTTTTACTCCCTCTGTCCAGAAAAAAAGCTCCCAACAAACAATAATGTCAGCTGTAATTGATCGGAGGTCGCCGGCTGGGCCTGCAGTAAAAGCGCACTATTTAAGCG
Source organism: Xiphias gladius (assembly GCF_016859285.1). Taxonomy (NCBI): domain Eukaryota; kingdom Metazoa; phylum Chordata; class Actinopteri; order Istiophoriformes; family Xiphiidae; genus Xiphias; species Xiphias gladius. The sequence continues at coordinate 20,067,994 of NC_053415.1, read as the reverse complement.
ACAATCGGCCCTGCGCTCTTCAGACGCTGGCTAATGAAGCTGTCTGTCTGGGCTATTTACCTTCTCTTAAATGGAAGGGGAGAGATGTACTGTAAGAGACAGGGCTGGAGAGGATCTGCCTCTCGCTCCCGTGAAATAGGACCTGCACATGCCTCAGGAATGTATAATTGGTTGGCGCAGCCAAAGCTGGGGATCCGGTGCTAATTAAATGACTTGTTTAAAGCCTATCTGTCTTTGTTTGGGAGGCTCTGGGCTTCAGAACAATGCATTGTAAATGCTGTTGTCAAACAAACATTCCTGGTTATCCTTTGATTTGAATTGAACAAGACAAAAGGCTGATTTGCTCAGTGCTAAGCCTTTGGTTTTCATGGTGTTGAGATATTTTTCCTCTTCTGATCTGTCAAACTGAACAGGACCATTCCAGTCAAGCAACTAAATGGACTGACTCACAGCACAATGCATATGCAGTCTGCTGAAGCAAAACAATCTCAGTTTTCCTCCTAATTGTGCTTGTAAAATGCCCCCATGTCGTGTATGTATTTCTCAAACAAAGGTGAGACGGTGGTGCACACACATGGAGCCTTTGTTGTGGTCATATCAAGGGTTTGCACACCAGTCCCCAAAGGAAATGAATGGCTCATGAAAAAGTGTCTGTCAAGCAGCAAGACATTTAGAGGTCTCTCCATAGCACTAATCAGCTATTCATCTTAACTATAACTGTTAATCTCCTCCAAAATCAGAAGCCCTGCCATGTGAGCTGGAGGGAGCCTTATAGCCATTAGATCAAACATGAGACACAGCCTCCATAAATATGCTGTCTGGCATCATGGTGCCACTTTATACAACACGAGTGCATGCCTATATATAAACAGAAACACAACTGCTCTCACATTAACACACACACAAAACAAGAAAAAAACAGACACACACAGATGGCAGGTTCAGTCAAGGCTGGTGAGTCCTGTTTCTCATTAAAATGGGGGGAGAGAGGAAGGTATTGAGCTTTGATGTAGCCACCCACAGCCCCTCAGTGTCATTGAATGAAACTTTGAAGCCTTTTGTGTTTACGCAGTTAATGTTGATAATAAAGCAAACATCTTGCCTTTGTTAAATACCTGCTGCACACTCATGTATGCTCACACACACACACACACACGCAAACAAAACATAAAAATAAAAAAGAATACATCATAAATAGAGAAGAGACATGTAAACATGAAACATATGGGCACAGACAAGACAGTGATGCAGTTTACAGTAGATAGTAGTGTATACACACACACACACATGAGCCAGAAAGAAAAAAAAAAACACACAAAAAAACAATATGCTTTACATTCCAAGAGCCACGATACATTGGATACACACGCAAACGGACACATAAAAAGAATACATCTCGCTATAACAAAGAGAGGTAAACATGAAAACATATGGGTACACACTCAGACAGTGATGCAGTTTACAGTAGATAACTGTGTATAGGGTGGTACACATGGAGCAGCCGCCAGAAAGAAAAAAAATGCAAACAAAACATACATTACATTCCAATTCCAGATGATTGGATACATTTCAAGCTCATTCACATCAACAAACAAAATGTGTTTAGCATTCCAGGATAAAGAGATACACTCTCCAATGATTCAGGTGGGCAAAGATTTCCTGCCAAGATACCTAATGTAATGTAATGTAAGAGAAACCATGATAACAAAACATTTCTGGTTTGATGAGGTAACATAATTGCTTTCCTACCCAAACCACTGGAGTGTAACATGTGGTAGAAATTATCAAGGAGACAGACAGAGGTGTTTGTCCTTTAAGTGTATAAAATCTAAGGCTGGCAACTTTTATAGGATAATTTAAATCCTCAGCTCTAATGGCATGCATTCCTTATGAAATTGAAAGATCAATCATGTCTGCGACAGATCTGTTGTGAAAAAAGTTCTTCCTATCTTTGAAGAGAAAATGCTAAACACGTTTCGCCATCGCCCCGCCCGCACTAGCCCACGTTTTAGCTGTCTATTTGTCTCTTTGCTGAAAATGTTAACGAACAGGGCAATAATCAAGCCATATGCTTGCATGTGGCAAATCTCATTACAGTAAATGACCTTTACCAACCAATGCCAACATCCTTGTGCTTGATAACACTGAGCGTATAGAGCGGGGGAGACAATGGTGGGTTTAGTTAACGCAATCATGCACATGGCTGGGGGTGGCCAGTACAGTCAGGCCTTCAGGACAGATTAACAAACAGTGTTCGCTTCTGTAATTTGGGTCAGAACCAGGCTCACTTTACATTTGTCACACATCACTCTTGATAAATACACAACATCGGTGTGAGAGCAGCAACATCCAATCACTGACAATAAGCCGTGGCACAGAAAGTGATGTGAGCAGAAGAGGAGAGCAGACGGAGAGGAGCGATATTACTAGCAGCTGTTACTTCTGCGGGTGCAATATATTCAAGCCCAATCAATAAAGCTCCTACAGACAGTGACACCCAAGCAGACAGAGGAATCATTTTCATCTGATACTTAGCAAAGGCTCCCCCTTTTAAAAAGATTGCTTTCAGTCAATGACAACCAGTTGTCATTTGACTAAGGCTCCTGAAATGAAATATATTGACGAGTGTTATCAATCACAGCCCACTCCTTCGTCATATCACTTTGGTGGGAGAGAGGGAGATCAGTTTGCATGTGGTCATCAGATCGTCAGTTTTAATTACAAAATTAGCATCACTACCTCCTGCGCTCCCACTTTCTCCATTACAATCTCCTCATGAGAGAAAATCGGTAATGCTTTGTACAGTTTATAGTTGCAGTACTGTTTGATGTGTCTGTCTGTAATGTCAATTTTACATCACAGCAATCCAGGAAAATGTAGTTAGTTTGGATTTAATTACATTTAAGTGCACAGATTAAATAAAAAATAACACTGTGCTGAGGTTATTTCAATTATTTTTTTGGAATGAATATTTTGTTAGGGATTCCAAACACAATTTATCCAGAAATACCTTCCTCTGTTTGTTCACACTGTGAAGGACATGCTGAGATTGTGAAATTCCTTAACATTGTTTGAACTTGCTTGCTCTCTCTCTCTCTTTATCTTGGTCCCAGAGGAGCGGCTGTGTGATGGCGAAGATGTCTGGGCTCAGTATGGCTGATAGCTCTATTTGGATGAAGGTTCCCGTATCATAATTGAGAAGAAACACCTTTCGTTTCAGGCAACCGACAGAGTGCTTTTGTGGAACAGAACCAACTATTTCTATCACACAAATGCTCTTTGATTCCCCCGTTGATTACTGCATAGGCGAGCAATGGAACATTTTTACAGCGTAATCACAGTAAAAGAGATTGTCATTTTCCTGTCGTCATCACTGTATTGTCATTACTGTTATTGTGTACACAGTAATATTACTACTCTATGCTAATGTGTCCTCTTAGACATAATCATAGTGAAACGAGAGCACATGATATCCAGGCTCTAATGCTGCACCATCTTAGCGCTGTATGTGAAAACTGCTCCACAATCTATACAATTACACGCTGTGTATATTTCACATTACTCCAACCTGCGAAAGCTCATCATCACTGAAAGGTTGAATGTCATTTATTACACGTATCACATTTACACCAAGTGACATTGTCTTTTCAAATTGTGTTGATCTCTTCACTTTCAAAGGTCAGCCCCTTCCCTGGCTAAATTTAACCTGACAGAGAATAGTGAGGAGGGGACAGCCGAAACGCATGCATCACCCCCACATCAAAGCGCTCCAAATTAATCTATCCAATTAATGAAGAATGAGGCCTAATGTTGATGAGGGGTGACAACTCGACTGGTCAGTTGTTTTTTATAGCTCTGCTCCTGCTATTGTGAACTAACCACAAGAGACAATCAAACAAATATTTCCATGACACGAGGTTTGTCTAGCATGTTTGCTTTCCTCATGTCTCCTCCCCTCTATAACGCCGCAACACCACTGCCACTCAAAGATGATAGAACGTGATGTGGATCGTTACGGAAATAATGTTTAATCAATTCCTCCAGTTATTGTAATCTATTTCTGCAGCTTTCTGTGTATGTGTATTTTGTAGCTACATCACTGCGCCTCAAAATTTCCCAATCATGCATATTCAAGTATTACGCTGATGCTTAACAGCCGACTCAACTGGAATTAGAACGAGGACATTAGACTTCATTAAAAAGAGAAATCATTATCAGGTTTATCTTTTGAAATGTCTATTAAAATGTGTGTGTCGTTCTTCACTTATCTGTCACCTGGCTCCCATGAGCCTGGCAGACTAATAGAGCAATGGTGATGGCCAAAACCCAAGAGAGAGACAGAGACCCATCAAGCTCTTCACTCAGGCTGGAAGGCTGTCTGTCTGCTCTGCTACTCTCTGTCTAGCTCAGTGCGTCTGACTCAGTTACCACCATTACTCCCCTTTATCCCAAACACTGGCAGCTTAAACAGACCCTATTTTGTCCAGTTCTGCCTTGATATCAGCAAAAAGAAAATCAAAGCAAACCACACTGTAATGGCATGAATCAGACAAGACAATAATCTGTTACGGTGAAAGAAGTGTTATGATATGTTCGTGAAATGAATTCTATTCAGCCTATGGCTACAATCTAGTTTCTCTCAAGAGCTTCGGCTGACAAAGGCTCCCACAAGAGAGCTAGGGAGGAAGATGGATGAAGTTGCCCCTAGACACTCATATCAGGTCAGTATGTGCTTTATCCCCTAATGGTTAAGGTTAGGATTGAGTAGGGGGTGATACTTGATCTGAGCCGGAGGGCCATTGTTCTGTCTAGAGGAGCAGGAAGTAGCCACCATCCTCCATCATGGCCCAATTTTAGTTGCGCTGGGCCACCAGCACTGGTGCAGCTAGCAGGTTGGAGAGTGCAGCTAGCTAGTTGGATGTGTCCTTCCACCCAGAGAGCTTTATTATTAGAAAGGACATAAACAGACTAATTAAATCGCAGCAGTGGAGCTGGGCTGACAGCTGGCGCAGAGAGTGTGACCAAACAGATCCCTATCAAAGTGCAGAAGCAGTGTCTCTATATATGTCCTGCTTTTGTGTGCATAAATGCATGTGTCTGCTGACATGCATGCCTCTATGTTCTGTACGTATACATACATGTGGGGCTGTTAAATTTACCCATTTTAGGCTTGTGCTTATTTTATAATTGATGACTATCATTTTTTCCACTGTAATTTCACTCATACACACTGTCATCTTAATGTCTTATTTATCGGTCTAGCGCAAAGCACATTTACTCAATGATATGATCCAAAATGGTACAAATGCTATCCAGCAGAGCAGTAAACACTCCAGTAATTAGTGCATGGTCTCCAGGCTGACTCCGCTCAGCTCTGCAGCATGGCCAAGCGCGGACCCCATATAGAGAGGAGCCTAGTTATGCATTGATCTCAGAAAATTAAGGCTAACTGTCCCAGATTGCAGCGTCTTGATGTACCTTCTGGATGAGTAATGTACTTTACTTGTATTGTTTGTAGAGTAAACAAGGTGATTTGGACTTGCTGTGCTTTAAAATGAATACATCTTGAATAATTAATGATGCCCCTTAAAGCCTTGTTATCTGTGTGACCGCGAACACAAAACCACTGATGATGAGAAAATATGGTTTTAACAAGTCAATAATGGTGAGTGCAACAAGACCAGCCTAATCAATGAGGCTGCAACGTTTGCAAACAAGGACTTGAATTATAACGCCAATAATTGATCTCTTCCATTTTTTCCTCTCTCCTTTGTGTGATGTCATTGTTTATTGATTGCTTCCTGTCAGTGAGGGATGATGGGAAGTTTCAGAGTTTGTTTTTGCTATGACTTTTGCCCCCCCCCACCCCCACCCACACCCCAGCCCCCCCCCCGCCCCCACCCCCCTTCCTCCATTTGAAATTTGCAAGCTGTAGCACCAGCTTAACCAAAAAGGATTAAGTCCCATACCCAACTGAGAACACAGATAATGCTCAGTAATTGGTAAAAAATGAAGATGAATGGGACAGCTAGATAAGGACCAATTAGCTGCTGGGAGTGTACAGCTGTGGTCTCCTCACAGAGCGCTCTCAGGGGCCAAGGCCCCCTCTTTCTCTCTCACGTGAGCACGCACACACGCACACACACACACACACACACACGCACACACACACGCACACACACACACACACACACACACACACACACACAAACATGCAAGCGTGAGGGTGGGGCTTGCAGAAATTAGCCTGATGACCCTGGGAAGAGAGAATGATGCTTCCTCATCATCTCACCCACAACCTCTTCCTCTCAACTCTCAGTCAGGCAACACTCCAGGTACCTGTCAGCACCCGTCCAGCTTCAGCCTAGCATGTGGCTCTCCACTCCCTGTTGGGCGCAGGCGGCCTGGACTGAAGCCACCGATACAAGACAAAGGGCTTTCAGTTTTGAAGGAGTGCTGCAGAATGTAACTGTTTATACAGCTTAGTTGTGGTGTTACATGTTTAGGATAGATTTAAAATGTGCAGTAAAGTCCGAAAGTTAGCTGTCACCGTTGTGTCTACTCGTTTTCCTGCAGTGCTGTCTGTCAGGGAGCCGTTTGGTTGGCATGTCGTGGCATCATCTGGATGATGACAAAGGAATTCCCATATCTAATTACAAACAAGATTTCAGCTCCATTAGAGTTGTGCGGTGAGGAGTCAGATGAGTGGCAGGGCAGCACCCAGTGGCCAAAGAGAGACAGAGGGTGAAACACAGAGAAGTAAGTGAGACAGAGTAAAAATGAGACACAGAAAAGAGGACAGGGGTGAATGCTGCCTTATCCTTTCTTCCCACTCATTTTCGGAGGGTCTAAGAAACACTTTATTTTTCTTCTGCAGCTGAAAAAAGCAATTCCTCTTCTTGAAATTGGCAGGTGTTTGTTAGTGGGCAGCTGACAATATTTTCTCTCCCAGTAATGAAGGTTGTGGCTGGGGTCAGTGCACTGGGAGCGAATGGCGGGCTGTTTATCCCCTTCAAGGCCCTGCGACACACGTGTTTTGCTTGGTCTGTGATCTGTAATTGTGGCATTTCCTGAGAGGCACAGGAACAATCCACATTGTGCTTTGAGAGGGCTCTGTCTGCCCAACTAAAGAGTGTAAGGAAAAAATCAAAGAAAGACACCCCCACACACCTCTCATTCTGTCTCTCTTTATATTTTTACCACACTATATCTCCATCTTTTTATCCACCTCTCCCTCATATACTCATATACTACAAACATACCTGTTTCTCTTCTCTCTTCTCACTCAGGATGTTTGGTTATTTTGGCTGAGAGTTGAGCTGGCTGTTTTTTCCTTATAATTAATAGCATTGATGCAAACAGGAGGGTCTAATTGTGATGAATATTTAATGCGAGGGAGAAACATTAGCCTGTTCAGTTTACATCAACACAAAGACAGCGACGGGCAATCCAACTCTACAAACAGAACAGAGTGTCCTTCACTGGCTGTCTCTGCGGTGCTTTGCTTTAAAAGCTTCAAAACACAAGATATGCTTCAGACACACACTGAGATGAGGCACCTGTATTTCAGCTCGAGAACGTTTTTCTTCAATGGGTTTATGTAGTAGAGCTTTTAAATGGATCTATGTACTTAGTGGTATTAAGAGAAGCATGCTCATTGTCATATCAATTCATATCATGCTTGGTAACATAATTTGTGTAAGTAAACACATCCATTTGTGTGAGTCTTAGTTTAAGCTGGATGATGATTAAAGTCCAGTCCATTTCCTCAGAGCAGCTGCGGTCTGAGTCTGTTAAAAACAGCATGAAGTCATACCCCAGGTCAGTGCTATGAACCACAGTCAGTCCAGTCCCAACAAAGCTACAGCCAAATACAGTTCTCCTTCTGCTCACTCCATGCTATATTAGTCAAGTGATTTATAAGTTTAGATTTCTATTGGATAAAAGCCTTGAGAGCTGGACATATTAGGCATTCACAGTCCAAAATAGTTTATGAAAACAAGCCACAGTGAGGCACTTTTGGAATGTTAAATAACTTTGTAATCATGCTCTCTTTTAAGTCAGTTCAAATTTTTGCAAAATGACAAAATGCTTCCATTAAAAATAAACAAAAGAGTGGAAGCCCGGGGCTAGTTGAAGAAGACAGCATACTGCTGGCTGTGTTTCACGGCCCTGCAGTGCAGAGCAGGCCATATTTTCTCCAGCGTATTATCAGGATGACTCCTGGTGGCCACCCTGTCACAGGAGAGTGCTTGATATAAACAAGAGATTGCTGCGACACCCAGTAATCAATATTAGGATGGTTTCAGTACCAAACATCATTTGTCTCTGCGACCATTCCTTTGACCAAACGAAGCATTAATTCAAATCATAAATCTGAGCTGATTTAAATCCGAGGAGAGTGAGGGAGTGAGAGAGGCCCCTGTCTGACTGCCTGCCCCTAATGATTTATTTTCTACATTTCTGCGAGCGAGAGATTTGTCCATACTCACTGACAGGTCACCTTCAAATGCCAGTGGCAGACTGTTCATCACCATGCAGACGAGCATCTCATCGCTGCGAGTAAATATTAAAGGAAAAGAATCCAATTGATTGTGGATGGGGCCGAGAGGCGTCACTGCCATATATTTCACTCAGAGAGCTAATGCTGTGGCCCATGCACCCAGACCTAGAGCTGCTCCCCCTTGCCAGAATTATGATTCTACCGGGAGCCTGTGTGGCTGACTGTGGGCTCAAGGTTACAATTTAAATTGTAAAAAGATAAAACAGTTTCTTATTAGCTCCATTGCCACAGCCTTGCAGTTGGTACTCACATTTATCTTTATTTCCGTGACCTCGTATGCTCGTATTCTCTTTTTTACACACTCCATTCTCTCAGAGTGATGACCTCACACTTTATGCATTTTGCATTGTTAAATCTGCTCAGAAACACATCCTGTTTTCATCTCGCGTCAAGTATTACTATTGAAATGTGTTCAGGAGTCGAGCCATTTATTACTGTAAGTGAATCAAAACCTCCATTTAGCAACAAAAGCTACAGGGATTACATTTGGTCTATAATTTGGAACTGGCATGAATCCACACTAACATACATTATCATTCTCTTTAATACACTAAGTGGGTCTGTGTGATATTACGAAAATCCTTCTGCATTTTAGGGCTAATAATTAATTGAAATGGCACATAGTGGAAAAACCAAGGCTCTCACAGCAATTCAATTAGACCTTGTTAAAAGCTTATAGCTTTGGGAAACTGTGTTCACAGTTTCACTTAGCTATTAAGAATGTTTTTTTTTACACTTCAAGACAAAACAAGAATTAACTTACCAAAGGTAACACTTACAGTGCATAAAAAATGAACAAAACCAATATTTCAACATTTTTTAAACAAAATAGCAGCACAGTGGAGAAAGAGTCGTGCAAATCTTTGGTTTAGGACCAGCTATATTTATAGGATCATTTATTACCTTTGGCAAATAGCTTATTCTTTTTGGTCTTGTATATCTGTTTGACTGTTAATTAAGCAGCATCCCAAAAGCTAGGGTTTCAATTAAATTTGGTAGAAAGTTAGGGAGTGGGTCGCGGAACAAGGGATAAGCTTGTAGTGTGAATCTGGAGCAATGGTGCAGACATTTGCCCATTTGTAAAACACAGTTTGCCGCATGACTGTTGAACCATGAGATGTTTTTTTTTCTTTCTAAATTTGCATTCTTGGCTCTAGATGAATTTATCAGTATATGACACATTTCATTTTTGTTTGCCCATTTCAACCTTATTATCAGATAAAGTAAACAAAGTTGAAATCAAATATTTGCATAAGCCCTGAATTTTTTAAAATGAATTCATCAGGTATTAGTTTTATGATATGTTCTACCATATTCCAATAATTGGTTGTCATTTTCTTGTAGGCAAAAGGTGCACACATTTACATCCAGCAAACCTGCAAAATATTATGCGATTCTATCCATCGGTGGTGCTACAGAAACTTGAAACTTACAAAAAATGTAATCGTCACAACTCAGTGTCCTTAAGTCTGTCTCACTGAAAATTCAGTCTTCTACAAACCCTTAATTGTAAGGCAGGATTTAAGAATTTTTCAAAAATCATAGCTGGGATCAGACATTCTGCATGATTTTCAGTTATGATGTGTATTTTGATGCAGATGCGGTTGAGATACAAATCTAAAATTAGTAGGGCTGTCAACGAATATTCTAAATTCATTAATATAATTGAACTGTAAAAAAAACAAAAACAAAAATTTGATTGTGAAAATTAATGATCGATTGTGAAAAAAAAAAAAAAAAAAAAGCAGGACTACCGTGACTGACTGTCTCGCGAGTTCTCACGTGGGCCTGGGCCGCTGGACTGCCTGATGGACAGTAGTCACACGTCAGTTTCATTGACTGAAAATGAAATTTAGGTCAAGCTGAAAGGAGCAAATAACAACAACAACCCGGTGGTAAAGATTTCACAACCCAATTCGGCCACAGAAAGAGCAATGTGCACTCTGAGCAAAATAAAAAGCCCCATTTGGAAATACTTCTGATTCTGGTCAGCAGACGACAAAATTGTTGCATGCAAGCTATTTAAGCTTAGCCTATTATTCCAGCTCTCGCAACCTCAGGGCACATCTTGAAAATATGCACCCAAGTAGTTATGTCTCTAGTTGTACTGGTTTGCCCTCTCATGGAAATTATGCGCAAAAATAGACATTGAATGTTTTTTTAGAAGGAATAATCAAGCAAATAGCCAATTCTGACAGCGCTAAAAGTTTGTCATTCCATATTTGTGTGAGCCCATAAAATTTTTGTTATTCATTTTATTATACGCCCTACCATTTTGTTATAATTGGCTGCCATTTTCTTGTAGGTGTGGTCTATTGGACATAAACTGCCACAATTCTTCAACGCATGGACTGAAGCTGACACTAAATTTAGTCGATGGGTGCACACATTCACTCCTAGCTATCCTGCAAAACTTATTGGTATTCTGTCCGTAGGTGGTGCAAAAGAAACTTGATGAATTTTAAACGGTCGTAATTCAGAAGTCATTAGACTCACTCGAAATGACTCCATGTACAAACTAATTTTAAATAAAGACTTGGGATTTTTTTATAAATCATGACTGTCAACAGCAAATCTGCATTAGTCTCAATCAGTATTTGTATTTTGATGCAGATGTGGATTGAGATGCAGATTATATTGTAAATGTTTAAACTTTTTTCTTTCTATCTATTATTAAAATTGTACATAAACGATTGTGAGGCAATGGGAGAGTTATGAGTTCTCTCAGTGTGTGTTGAAATGGTTCTAAGTATGTAAGTCTTAATGTGTGTGTTTATGTCTTTGTCTGTACAGGCACATATAACATTTTGCAGCAAGCATTTGCCTTCCATTTATGTGAGTATGGGCGTGTTTTTGTTTGTGACACTGTGTTTGTGAAGGGCATCCTCACCGACACTGGAGCTGAGGTCTCCGTTCTCTCCGTCGGCCCCATGGTGGTTGGCGTTGCTGTGGTAGCTGCTCATCGCCTCCAGCTTGATCTTCTTGACCTTCATGGCCTCTGCGATGGCTGCGTTGGCAGCTGCCGCCGCCGCCGCTGTCAGGCCTGGAGGGAGGAGGCAGAGGAGACAGAGCGCTTACAGACAGCCACATGTCTGCAGGGGCTGAGCCGCTGCACTTGCAAAACCTTTCCAAAACCTGGCCTGGCAAATAAAAAAAAAAACAATGGAGGAGGACTTTTGAAATAATAAAACAATGAATAATTTTATACACTATGTGGAATAAGCACCTAGGAGATCACGGCTTGGTTTTTCATCTTCTGACAGGGGATATCTTCACAGCAGGTTATCATGCTGATGGGATGGATCCCTGTGTGTGTGGCAGCATATGATTTTCATCAGTGTTTCACCAGCTCTGGCATTCCTTGCCACTATATTGATCTATTTGTACCTTGATGGGAATGGATGCAGTCAAGATAATAGTGCATGATGCAAGCATTTTTTTCTGTACAACTTATAATATACAACGTATGTGTATATGTAATGGAGCAATAGTGACACAGTGTCACACGGGAGGGTTCAGGGAGAGATAAACTGAAACAGGAGGTGAGAGAGGTTCAAAATCTGAAGAAATACAGATAGAGAACTGCATTTTAAAAACACTTCTTAGCGATGGTATTTCAATGATACCTTCTAATGTATTCATCAGATCGAATCACTCTGAATAATGCCTAACATTGGTATTGAAATTCATCACAGCTATATACTATAGTGTTTCATAATAAGAGGGCTCTTCCGAGAGTCAAGGCCAGTCATCACGCAGAGTGGAAAACCATAAACAATGTACCATGGGTTCAAGTATTTGATTTTTTAATACTTGTAAAAGGCTTTGCGTTTATTCAGTACTTAGAGGGCCATGTGTGAAAATTATGTAAAGAATATGATTTATAATCAAGGCTAGGTCAAAACCTAGTAAATGGCTGGACCACCCTTTATCTGTTTGCTTCTATACTACTGTCTGTGCTCACATATACAGCATTCTAATACAGCCGAATTCCCAATAAAGCTGTTCTCATTTACATGTTTTTCTGTTTCTGTTGTCAGACCTGCTGCTCTGCACCGCTAAAATCCTGTTTTATAACCTTGACGTTGTCTGACAAAATCACAGTACACATAAGTTAACGGCTCTGCCGTGATTTTGGCTACATTTACCTGTAACAGACAGTTAAAAGCTCATTCACGTCTGTGTCAGCTGCCGTGCGTTCAATTGAATGAGACGTATAGAGAGAGGTGTGCCCATGGATGGAAAGCCCGACCTCGCCCTCATGGGGCAATGCTGACGAATCTCTTCTTCGGAAAGTAGCTAAGGTTTGTCCAAAAAGTCGCTGGATTTGTTGCTAGGTACTTTTGTGAAGAAAAGTCGCTAAGGGGGTGTGAAACGTCAGTAAAGGTAGCGACAACGGCGCTAAGCTGGCAACACTGCCTGTGAACAACCCCATGAAGACGCGATGGAAAATGTTTTCACCAATTCATTTTGAAAAGCAACAGCCTATGGGGAAACTCAGCACTCAGTGACGCGGCATTGAGCTGACATATGGTGTAATTTGATCATGCACTCACTCAGTCAGTCAGTCAGTCAGTTATTTGCATTTATAGGGCTAAACCCGCTGTTGCAGTCCAGCCAGATTCCTCAACTTTTATAAAGTGGCAGCGAGACTGGGTATATGGGCACCAAAAAAAATCCTGAAAAAAAAAAGGTAGATTATAACATATTGTATTGTGTTTATGTTTGTTTGCAAGACATTTTTTTTTTTCATTTTCTGACTTTCTTTCAATTTCTGAAAAGATGCCAAGTATTTTTGAGAATTTAAATGTATTCTTCTCAGGCTCAGCGCTGCTTTTTTCTTGAGCAGACTAAATGACTATTGACATCACATTTTAAATAGTCATTCACATTTCCGCTGCCATGTCTGAATATATACTGCAATAGCTATATTTTACATGGTTGTCCACCTCGATCAAAATGGACTTCATATGATTGATATAGTAAGTCTGAGATTATAGACATACATATGCTGAGCACACTGCAGAGATCATAAAGCATTGGTTTGTCATTGTGGTAGTTCCAGGGTTCTGGTGTATTGAACGTGACTGAAATCTTTATTCATGAGGCTGGTCTCAAACAGCAGGGACAGATAGTGCTAAAGCTCCTCTAGGCCTGGTGTGTCTCAGGAGAGTCCCAAGACGCTTCTTGCCAACCCTAGCAACAAAATCAAAGATGCATGGCGAGAAAAAGATACGTACCTATTAGTGGAATCACTCCACAATACGGTATATCACCTGCCCTTTTACAGAGGCTGCTTGTACTTGATATGCAGGTTTGCCTTACGTTTGATGCAGAACGAGGCAACGTCTGCGTTTATCATCACTAAGCTGTCACGTCTTCGTGATGGGACTCAAGAGCAGCTATTAGCCATGCAGTTGAGGGAAGACACAAGTACAAGGAGAGGTAGAAATCAAACATGTGGCTTTAATAGATACATACGAGCATTCGCACACACGGATACAAGCACACACTGACAAACACGCACACAGGAACATACCGGCCTGGGCACCCTCTCCTCTCATCCCCAGCTGATAGGCAGATGGCGAGAGTCACTCTGAGCCACTGACATGGAGGTGCATATAATTTAAAGCCTTGTTTGCATCTTAAAATACATCAGTACCATATTGACGTACAGTATACATCATGTCAACGAGGGCCCTCTCGTTTGCAATGGGCCCTGGCTGCTGTTCCATATGCATAGGCAAAACAGGAAGAAAAAAAGAAGAAAAAAAAAGCCATTGCCTCATAAGAAGGTGATACTTTTCCACATAATGAATGTGGCCTCTGCCCAGTCTGAAGGTCAGCCTTCATTTGTGTATAATGGGCAAGAGTCAACTGTTTTCCAAATGAGACGTATGCAGAACAGACTGCCGAGTAAATATTGAAATCACCTCTGGGCTGTTTGTGTGATAAATTCCCCCCACAAATCAGGTGCCGCTCAAAGGATTGCCGCAGTGGTGCTCTCTGATGCACTCTAACTTTGGCTGTGAGAACACTGTGGTTTATTGCACTGCAGCTAGTGTGTCCTCAACAGTTCTTTTTTCTTTTATAAACTGGACTGAACTGTAAAAATAAAATCAAAGAAACAAGCAAATGAATCCATGAGGAACAAAGCGACAGATTTTAATCAAATGTGTATTAAGTAAATAAAAGATAAGAAATTGTATTATTTTTAAACAGATGAAATAATCACTTTTCCATTTTTCATTTATCATTCTGTAACAACTTGTGTTTGACTGAGTGACACACTCCATAAATCAAAATCTTTTTTCCGATAATTGTTTCATTTCACCAGATCAATTGTCATATCTACATAACACACACCTCAATACAGTGGATGTAATGAGGAAGCCTGGGAGATGTTGGTGCCCGGCAACAAGTCTATTAAGGCACTAGAAGTCTAAACGTCAACAGGACCAATCCCACTCAGTGCTAATCTGCATTCATTACTATGCAAACAAAACAATCCAGCCTCATATATTCTTTCAAAGTCACCTTTAGATTCAGACACTTTTCTCATATAGACACACAAGCAAGTCAGAATCCTCCTGAGCACAAAACAAACAGCGTAACACAGCCGCATGTAGAGAGCCACACCAGTCAGAGAACAGAAAAGGGGACATTTCAACAAATAGAGAATAGCATGGCACTGTCACATGGGGAGCACAAAACAGCAAATAACAGAGACAAGGTCTGATGGTAGCCCTTGGAGCAGCTGTCATATTAAATAATAATGAAGGATCTATTAATATGCAAAGGAAGCAGCAGCCGACTGGCTTAACGCTGTCATGCCTCTGCATATTGTCAGGATCTTCATCATTAATTAACATGCTAGCTGCCCCATACCTGCGCCAATGTCAGAACATTCTTACAACAAACACCCCAATGCTTGTGCCCTCCGCAACTAACTCATATAATTAAATTAAAATCAGATTAACTTCACATCAGTACGCAAAAGACTGACTTTTATGACTTTCTCTAGCAGTGATTAAAAAAAAAAAAAAAAAAAAACAGAGCTTATCTGTTGTGTTTCCATTCTGTCTCCTGTTTGGGACTGCACCATGGGCAACAATGAAAACACACTTTATTTATCAGGGAAGCAGGATAAGTAGAGAAGAGA
Organism: Xiphias gladius; assembly: GCF_016859285.1. Lineage (NCBI taxonomy): Eukaryota > Metazoa > Chordata > Actinopteri > Istiophoriformes > Xiphiidae > Xiphias > Xiphias gladius. The sequence goes on along the minus strand of NC_053415.1, from coordinate 20,052,269 downwards.
CCCTCCATGTCAATGAGCATGGCCGCCTAATTTTATGCATGGGCTGATGGCAGCGCAGCAATGACAAACTGGGGTTGGGAACAACGCGACTCTTAGGTACACTGCGCCACTTGAACTGTGCTATTCGCATCATGACAAATTTAGTATCAATTACAGAGTGTACTAACCTTAGGACAGGCAGTGGACTGACAGAGGAGGGGTAAAGGCACAAAGAACTGACACTGAATTACCTGGTGCATACTGGATCTATTTTAAAGCAGCTCGAAATGGCACCAGATTAGGTGATCCACTCTAGAAGCTGATGTGCTAATTGTAGATCAAATGAACACGAATATTATGTCTCCACTTACTACACTTGTGGGAAGAACCAGCTCTCTGAGGCACTGGTATCCACACACATACCTCTACAGTGAGGCAGAGCCATCTAGCATTAGAAAATATTGTTTTTTTATCAGTAAAGTACAGGATGCACCCTGGTAAGATGTAGGTGACATTCATTTCTTTAATGGTAAATGCAATGCTCTTGCGTTATTCAAAAGGTTGAAGCCATATCCAGGACATAAATGAATTATATTGAAGCTGCTGCTTAAGTAGTGGCCAGAGTGTGAGTGGAGGCCCTCTCCACTTTAAAGGAGATGTCATCTCAGTGTGGTGTCAGTCCACAGCAAATAATCCGATTTGAGGGCCAATCTGCCTGTAATGCATCAGCAACTGGAAAGGCTCCAGCGAAGACCCCCCCCCCGGGCAGGAACACAAGCATGCACACATTCAGATACTCACACATACGCACGTGTGCTTTAACACACATATGAGGGTATTTCTTTAAATGGAAACCTAAGCATATTAAGATGTCCTTTTCTAAATGGAACCGGTGTCAAGGGCAAAGATACATATGTTAACAATGTGTTTCACATAGGCTTCTCTGGTCCTGTTAAAGAGTGTGAGGAGGACGTTTTTCCACTGTGTTGAATATGGTCATTGATTTCAATCTAATATGATTTGAATCTATGTCTAATGTCCATGACTAATATCTAAAGAAAACATTTGCCGATCACGGTTTGCATGACAAAATCACAGCAAACAAAATTCCTAAAAGGAGGTAAAGTGAAAAATGACACATTGGTTCTGTCAGCTCATTCTCCCCTACAGGACCTTTAAGATTAGATAAATGTTTTGTTTTGTTTTGTTTTGTTTTACTTTTTGCTAAATCTTAGCTAGAGTCACCCACTCCTGTGTGATAAGGAGCTGGGGGAAAAAGCACCAGAATCATAGATTAGCACATGTAACACCAGGAGAGAATTGACATTCAACGGTGAACAAAACATTTCATGGAATGTTTCACTCTTTCTCTGCAGCCCAAATTAAGCTGCGCAGCGGTGTTTTTGTGTCTTGGAGTACTGGTGAAGCCTCAGAAAAAGCCGTCGGCCCGTATTCCGCCTGTGTGTGCAGGCAGTAACTCATCTGAAATATGAACTAATATGACATGACATGATAGTGTAACTATTTAAGACAGTTTCTCAATGTTGGTTTTTTATCATCAATCAGTGCACTTGGACATGACAGGGAGATCAATTAGTCGCCTACTTAGATGCTAACTTCTGTGTGGTCAATTATACTTAATTATTAATCTGTCAAAATCTGTAACTTCCTTGACGTTTAATGCTTAATACTATCATCAAAACAATAAATGGTTTAATTATAACACAGAAATTGATGGAAAAGTTCTGTCTCGGCACAATTAGGACGCTTAAGGCAGTTATGAGAAGACCAAAAACCTCAATTACTTTATCTCTGCCCCCTGAATACCCTGACTAAATGTCAAGATCATAGAGTCCCTCTGGGCTTAAAGGGGATGATATCAAAAGGCTTTTCTCTTGCTTTATGTTCCACTAAATAACACGGGTCTTTTTCAACTTTGTCCTCCTCTGTGTTCACTTCGGCCTTTAAGTTCGCTCTCTATACTACTGAGCAGATAGCCAGTGACCTCACCCTATTCCCAGAGTTCAAAGCACTAGCCTGTGAGCCTCCATTGTACTGAATTGCAAGGAAGGCCCAATCTGTGTTTAATATTGTATTTCAAACACCCCACAGACGCCGCTGTGCTGAAGAATAAAAGAAAAGAAAAAAAAACACTTCCATATTGTTTTTACAGAGATGGAAAAAATGTGTGAAATAAGATAATTACTAGTCTGCTAAAACTGTTATGCACCAAAGATCACCATGGAAAACCAGCTGTAGTGTTTTATCTCTTTGTAAAATACTATAGTTATTAGTTGGTTAAATACAATGTGTACTGTACGCCGAGTGAGCATTCAAAGAGCTCCTTTCGACAGTACAATATCATTAAATACATATCAAAAAGGAGAGCAAAATATGCAAATCAGAGCACTTACAGCCACCGACATCAAAGCAGTCACAATGAAGCCAGCCACAAATAGAACAAAAGCATTAGTTGCAATAAGACTTGGCCCAGGGGTAAGTTAGGGCACAAATGGTTGTTGTTGATTCTTGTGGCGATAAGCTTGCTTTAGCATCACTACTGCCTATGTACATATACCAGTGGAGTGGATTTAATCGCACTAATTAGAATGCACTCAAGGCAAAATGCAACTTCTACTGGAATAATCTGAGAGAAAAGATCTCCACTCCAATTTATTCTCCCCTTTTTGGTTTGCGGGGGTTGAGCAGAGGATCTGTTTTTGGTAAACGAGTGAGTGGCTGGTGTCTGGTGGTTGGGTGCATGTGTCACATTGGACTGGTTGCCATTTCGAGGACAAGCTGCGGGGAGGCCACTCATAGGGAGGCTTCGTGTATGTGTGTCTGAGTGTGTGTGTGTGTGTGTGTGTGTGTGTGTGTGTGTGTGTGTGTGTGACTGAAAGAAAGAGGGAGATAAAGGAGAGCCAGACAGAGTGAATCTGAGCCTTAGCGACAGCAACAGAGCGCTAAAGCCTAAGACCAAACCATACCTGTGGGTGGGATCATGCCAGGGGACATGAGGCCAGGGACCGAGTGGGGCATGATGTGGGGGTTCTCTGGTGATGTCACACTCTGGGTCCTCTTCGGAGGCCGGCCGGGTCTGGAGCTAAAACACCAGGCAGAGAAGGAGGAGAACGTGGATGAGAGACGTGGAGGAGATTGGCAGAGGGAGGAGGGGTTGTGTGGGTGGTGCTGGTGGCGGGGGGTGTTAACGTTTGGAGCACTCCAGAATGCAATTCCATTCCAAAGAGCTAACATGTACTGTAAATAAATTTCTTTTCAAGGACAGTTGCTTTCTGCAGCTCAACATAATAGACTTCCATAACTAATTAGATTACACGGTGAATTCATTTCCTTTATTGAAGATCAACCACTTTTTGATGCATAATTCATAACCCGTACCTCGTTACCTGTTCCTCCGTATTAATATCCCCACACTATTTGAATTGCCTCGTTTGCATATGCTAAAATCCAGTGCGCGGCCCTCGGCCTGGAAATTACATGTTAACTTGTTATAATTATTGCAGTCAGGCCACTATTGATTTATGAGACTTTTAAAAACCAAATATGTGTAGTTCTGGTAATGAATGATATTTTAAGGTTCTTCAGGAAATTAAAAGGCAATGGCTGCCTTAGGAAATGTTCTGCTTGCTTGATTTAATGCGTGCCTTAGCTGGAAGGTGGTGTGACAGAGTGATTCAGACCTGTTGGACGGTTCTGATGGGGGAGTTTTATTACACCAAACGAGGGGCACAGATCCAGCCATGATAAATGACTGTGCCACCTTACTGTGGAGGAGAAAAGGCCTCCAAAGCAGATACACCCCTGACTTTCTACACATCTTGCTCATTCACTTATTAATACAGCTTCGAGTTGCAATCAATACCTACTTTGCTGGCTTATGGTTACAAAGAAAAGCCTACAGGGTGAAAAAAAAAAATGCAATGAGCATATAATGAGGGAGCCAAGATCCTATGGAGGTATATTCTTTATGAACAAGGAGCTGGATGTCTCAGCTGAAGATGAATTATGGTGACATGACACAGGTGACATATTGGCTTCATACATTATTTCACATACAATAGTCCATTTCAGGCTTAACTATGATACTAAATTCTCTCCAATATGAACTAAGTTTAATCCATCTTTAAAACACCAGAGGATTTCCGTAGCTTGCTGTAACTATGGGAGGAAACCTTAACAAACATGGGTACTTTTTACATAAAAAAAAAGGGCAGGGCTGGAAATCAAACCCTCAGAGATATTTGTTGTGAGCCACTGTTCTCCCTCTGAGAGGACTGCACTCAAGTCCCTTATTATTTTGTTTATAAAGCTTGAAGGGGTCTGCTAACATTCTTATACAATAATGTCACTGTCAAGTTTGTTGTAAGGTGTGTTTTTTTTAAACCCCAGGTAAATTCTCCCCATAAATATATCTATAATCAGTTATGATTATGCTTGTGCCATGATACTTCATTGTAGTCTCTTGAATCATGAAGGGGAATTTTATCTCTTTATTTTCACCGACGACACTCTGTTGTATGTTCTGACTGTATGTCAGTTTAATGTGGGAAAGGATTTTTATCGTGATCACTGACTTATGGGGTTTTTTTTAAATAACGTTTACAAGCTGTTTATATCCAACAAAGGTTTGCAATTAAACTTAAAAAATGTAAACTAATAAATGATGACTCATTCTGGACTTTATCAACCGGCAAAGTATATGAGGCTGTTTGTGCTACAGTAAATTTCACTACATTTCCCAAAGGCAGTATCTACGGGGTGATGCAGTGTTTTAGTTCAGATACCACACAGCCATAGAAGTTGAATTTATTCAGCCGTGTCTTGTGAGGTTTATTTACCTCAGCCCTGCTAATAGAGTGCACTCGCTCTATCTGTCTAAATGTGCTGACTCTCGTATACCAGCTCTGGAGGTTTTAGGACTAAAAGCAGACCTTCGCTCGACTGTGTGCCTTTGGAGGGAAAACACACAAGTGATAGAAAGAAGTAGCGAGAGGGAGAGCAAATGACAGAAGGCAAGGGGAGGGCAGTGAGAGTGAGAGAAAGGGAGGAAGAGAGAGAGAGGGGCAGAAATGTAATTCCTATTTCTATAGAAGCACCTCTTTGATCTTATGAGAGGGAGAGATCGCAGACAGTTTTGCTGTCATCACTTTCACTTGTACTCTGGATGAATTATTTATGAAAGACCTCAATAGAGGGTATGTGATGGGAAAAGGGCTTTTTACCAACAATACTAAAAGCAAAAAGGCCCTCAAATGGACAAAAAAATGTCACATCAACCTTAGATCATGTCAAAGGATGTGAACCCAGGTACAAAGACCCAGTTAAGTAAAGGTAAAGTTTAGATAGGCTGCAAGAGAGTCTGTCCGTGTGTTTAAAGGGATTGCATTTCAGCTACTCTCTGAACACAAATAACACTGGCTAGCCATGAAAGCAATACACCAGCTGAAAAAGAGCTTTGAACTTAAGAACCTCCGAGCAACAGGAATGCCTTTCAGAAATTAGTGTTATTTTTTCCTTTCCTTATGACTGAGTAGGTGTCTAAATTTACAGAAAAGGCGTACACTTTGCTATGGAGGGGGTGCACTGGGTTTTTTTCTTCAGTTTTTTCAAAGCCTTGTGATTCATGTAGTTTGGCATAATGTTCGTAAACAATATGTAATTTAGTTCCTTGAAACGCCACAGCTGAGGCACAATGCTAACATCCAAACAGATCCGCGATGGTCAGAGCCATCCAGGCTAATAAGCTGGGTCCAGAGAGGAACTCAACCTGGCCTCAAACAAAAGAGCCAGGCTATTTATCAAGCAGCAGATGCTGATTCCCTAAATAGCCTGGCACAGAAACTGCTCCAAACTAGGCCATTATTGCAGAAAAAAAGATAGCACAACTGGATTTATGATCGGAATTCTGGTACTTTTCATTTCTTATCTGCTGTTTTGGTTTTTTTTTCTCCCTGAATCTTCTCACCTTATTTTCATTTGCGCTTCTCAGCTTAGAAATGTTTCAGAAAATAAGAAGCTCTGGGTTTTAAATCAGACTTATTTGGATCATTTCTGCATTGGAGGTCAATCATGAAAGAATCTTATTCCCTGCTTTATTTATATTTATACTAAAGATATTCAGGACCCTGATATCTCTGGCTTCAATTAAGGAAACAAAATAGGCCCCACCAGCTTTGGGCTGGGGCCACAAATATGTAACACATCTATTCTCTCTTTCTTGTTTTGCTGCCATGGTGAAAAGAAAATAGTGGTGAACTTTCCCTGAACCAGACTTCCTTTAATGGCCCGGCCGTGTGTTGACCCAGCAGAGTCGGCTGGAACCCGATACTATCCAACACACTACGCTGCACAGGCAATCAGATTACACGGGGCCCAACAATACACTCCACACGAGTCCAATTTCAGCGCTACAATGCAATAAAAGCACAATAATTAAATTCACGTTCTCACCCCGTTTACAGGAAGCCAACACGAGGTGATAGGTATAATAAGAGGTATAATATCGCAGGAGATATTAGGACGGTTTTCGATCTCACTGCAAAATTCTGACATCTCACTATCAGACTCTTTTCTGTCAACGGAAGCAGTGACTGAGATCTTATTACCCAGAACAACGTTAATGCAGTGATTATGATCTGTTATAAATCAATTGAAACCACAAATGTAATGTTTAGCCCAAGTGAGCACACTCCCTTAGTGGATTTAGTTACACACAAAAATCATCTGCTCCTCCCATCTTTGGATATCTTTAGGAATTCAACCTGATTATGTCAATAGTGACTCCGGTTTGCAGAGAAAGAGCATAATATTATTTCCTGCGGGTTATGATTGAGCCATTAACCTTTTATCTCAGGCTTTTGTTTGACGTTTCTAAAAGGTAAGGATGAAGATATTTATTCCATTTCCGCCTAGTCGGCCAAAACAAGCGAGTGAATCATTCCGTCTGGGGCTTGTGTAAACAAAAGGCCTCTCCAGGTCTCTGCCAATCAGGCCTTATAAAATATTAACCCAATGTCATTGCCCTTTTAAAATCTCTCACCTAGAATTCCCTAATTGTTCCTTTTCTTTATCTCTCCAGTGCAGAGAGTAAATAAATTAACAAAATAGCTTTTATCGCCCTGAGTAACCTTTTAACTGAAGGATTATCTGGGGTTTATTTTTCATTTCTCTCACAGCGATAGCAGAGCATGCCCCATTGATTGGTTTGCTGGGGTGGTGACCAGCCATGAAAACAAGGTCTTATTGATAAAACAAAGCAGCTCCTTACCTTTTAAGTGCCAGGTCAGGCAGAAATTCGGAGGCCTCAGACCATCAGGGGCTTGAACATGCTGAGTTTATAGTTTTTTTCATTTGGTTTAATCAAAAACTGTTTAACAATATGCGCACAAATCCCCTGAGAGGTTAACTATGTCTGTTGAAAGACAGGGATAACATGGCTGTAGTGTATTACTACCAATTTAAAATCCCAACAGATAAGATAACAGCATTGGTTGAGAGGGAAAAAATTAAATATCTACATATCTAAAAATTCTAGAAATTAGTTATTTTAGAAACAAGCTCTTCAGTTTGTTTTCTTTGCCTCGAAGAAAAAGCTGCCTCACAGCAATAAAGGGAAGACTGACATTGCAAGTATTAGTATAAAAATTAGATTTAAACTACAGCGTAGGGTGAAAATGAACAAATACTGATATGCCACCATAGATTTGTGGTGATAACATACATGCATATTTAATTATTAGCTGAATTGAATGTGATCAGAGTTCTCTGGCTCCCTACTTGGCTGCCTGCCTTAAATTCTGCTATGGTGGAGACAATAATGTTAGCAAACACAGAAGCGCAGATAACATCACTGTCCATGCAAACTAGCAGATGAGGAACCAAGAAGTATTTTATTAATTATTTATGTTTCCTGTTGAAGAGGATGGCTTTTTTTGAAACATGTCACAATATTAAACAGTAAGAAAACTATTAATTGTTTAAGTTATGTTAAGGAAAAATGTTCCAGCTTCTTAAACGTGAGGATTTACTGCTTTTCTCTATTTTAAGTCATTGACACTAAATATATTTGGGTTTTTGTCTGCTTGGACAAAATAAGACATCTGAAGATGTCACCTTGGGCATAAAGAAAATCACGGGTAATACCAAACAATTAATAAATTATTTTAAAAATAATTATCAGATTAATTCATGAAAATAATCCAGAAGTGTAGCCCTACATAATGGCCATGTTAAATAATATAATAATCTGGTTAAAAAAAAAAAAAAAACACTTTAAATGACAGGAATATATATTACCTTCAACAAAAAGTGGGAAAAAAATGATTTATATTTACTGCTGACCTTGACAGTCTATTGGTTGTGATGATCATGATCTCATAGTCACATTGTGATACATGGGAATGTATTCACTCATCCATCTTTTTCATGCATCCATCTATCCTCACCCTCATCTTGTATCTGTGTTTGCATTGAACCTATTCTTGGATTATCTCAATCAGCTTCCCCTTGCACCTGTCAAGCACTGCCTCGCACAGGTAGCCACATCGCACTTATCTGATCTAGATAGCTGGATTACAGTGAGTTTGTGAGTGCGAGGAGAAAAAAAAAAAAAAAAACACACACTTTTATTTATTAGGGGTAGGAACAGCTGCATCCGCCTGCAAACTGTGAACCTTTGTTACGGAACAATATATCACAGATCAAATGGTGTGAAATCAAAGGCGAGAGAGAGTTAGCATCAATCCCACTAAAACCCCTTTTAAAGTGCTGTCTGTGCTCTGATCCCCGTGTGGACTAATGTGCAGGGTTGAGATCAGTAGTACTTGGGAGAGCGGTTGCCTTCCTGTTGTCTTTGTCTGGGCTCAGGCCTGATTAGAACAACGCTGGGTGAGACTATCACAGCGTCAGATGGTACGGAGGAACTCAGAGCCAGTCACACTCCTTCCACTGCCCTCAAGCCTGTGTTATGAAACCACAGCCAGGCTTTGGGAGAAAACCACTGTTACAGTAGCTCCAAAGAGCTTACTCTTGTAATCACATTCTATTAGAGCTGTTTGAAGCTTCTCAGCTGTGAAATAGAATCTAAAAAAGATCTAAAACACGATAAATTGCTGATTATTCCCATGCATCATTAATGTTAAAAGCTGATTTCATAATTGTATGTCCCATAACTACAGAGTCTAAGATTGTTTAGTATCACATCAACAGACTGATAATGAGTAAGCAGACTTCCTACATCACGGGAACTGATGAGGAAAGCCTAATTGGTTGACTTTTCCATGCCTAATGGATGATTCTCTTAATTAAAAAGATACTGTACCAAATGTTAGAAATCAGATAGCGCTTTAAGTAAATGCAGTTAATCAAATGTATGAGAATGAGCAGTTCCAGGAAAGCCTAAATGAGATTGGTAGATATGATTTTGCTCCAATATTTATTAATTGCAAGTGCCTTTGGTTAGCAAAACAGAACAGGTCTTATCTTAAAACTGCGAGGAAATTTCATCTAACCACTCTCACTGATCTCTCTTTTTCATGAACTGCGATGCATATGAAACAAGTCTTCAAAACAAGGCTTTAAAAACTTACCCAGTCAGGGTGCCTTTGAGGATATTTAATTAAAATCTAATCCTGCATTCATTAAGGCTCACATAAATTAAGCTGTCATTCATAAGATTTATGGATTCTCATTTGCATATTGCATACAATTCATCAATTACTCAAGTATGAAAGGAGCGCATTTCCCTTGGAGCTGCCTGCTAGCCTGCCAACATTTGAAATGAGAGAAAGAGCACGACTGTCAGGCATTCACTGCAAACTTTTCCCCACAATGTCTGTGCACTGATTAATCTCATTTTCTAGGCATCCCTTACAAGATTGTACACAGTCCAGCTGCACTTTTCAATTATTTCTCCTGTCCTCTCAGCTAACTTTGAAAGCAGGACGGGCTAAATGTGGACTGGGGGCTACTTTAGTCTTTATGTATATAACATGTCTTTTTGCGAGGGTAATCATAAATTAGAGAGAGGGGTTTTAGTGATCCTAATGGAAAGGAAATGTAGTAATTTTATTGCAAATCCCATCAGGCAAATATTCTGCATGCTATAATAGCATATTTCCTGTCACATTTAGAGAGGAATACATCCAGCAGGCATTCTGACAGAGGGGAAAAGAGCGAGAAAAAGACAGAGGGGGAGGGTGGATGGATGAGAAAGAGAGTGGCAGAGAGAAAACAAAAGAGAGGGGGAGAATCTTAGTGCTAAACACATAAAAACTCCCTTTTTGGACGTGAGGCTATGGGAAACACAGTATGGAGTAAGTGCTTAAACCAAGCAGAGCGTGAACGCATCTAAGATAAAAGGTCAGGCAAAAACAAACAGACCACTGGTGAGGACGAATGGAATTAATTGACTCATTAATATGCATGGCTAATAAAGCTCAAAATCCGAAAACAAAAATCATTGTCAACCATTCCCTTTTAATGGCTCTTATTTTCAGCTTGAGAAGAGCTAGTCTACAGGGTGTATCAATCTTAGGAGGGGTGGAGTTCCTCCACCAAACAGACTTAGGGTAACCTCGGTTTTGTATGCTCATGTCCTCCCCAGTAGACAAAGGCAGAGTTGTTCTGGTGGAGGGATTAATTGAGAATTAATCCCAGTTTCTGGCAGTGGAACAGACCGGCAGTTAGAAGTGAAAGTCATCCTGAAGGGTAGTTAATTGGTTCCCCATAGCAAAAGCTTTGGAGAACAGAAATCAAGCTGCATTTTCATTAATCCTCCCCATTGTTTTGTGAAACTGTTGTGGAGAGTGACTTCAGATAGAGTCAATAGTTAAGGCTTTTAATTTGCTTTTAATTCTGCCAGTGGGGTGACAATTAACAAACCCCAAAGAACAATAGCTGTGAAAATTATGCGTTCGATTGACTCTAAATGACTCTGAAATCAAAAACCGATAAGCAATTAATATACTGTACTCTACAAATGGTAAGTACCTCCAACATGCTTGATGCGCTCCATCTCCCTCTGTCTCTCCCTCCATCGCTCTCTCTCTTTATATATATATATTATCACTGTCTCACCACTAAAGCTTTTGAACTTTGAGAATAGCACCACCAGATTGTCGGACGTGATTAATTTCAGGTCTAAATGGACACAACAGACAGAAAGGGTGATGTAATCATAACATGAGGAGACACAGTGACTAACAGCAGAGATGGAGCAGGAAGAGAAAGCAGAAAAAAAAGAGAGAGAGAGTATAAGGGAAGAGAGAGACAGAGCAAAAGATGTAGACAGAGACAGCAACGACTCACAAACACACATCAAGTTCAAGCTAAACAGGAAGACCATGGTGATTAGCATTAATTGCACTGAGGATTGGAATCCTGTGTGAAACATTAAACAAAAATTATCTACTGTTTATTCACTTTTTTTCCTGATGTTCTTTTTTTCAATAATTAATGAAAAGTAAATACTTGGAGGAGTCCAAAAATGATCTAGGGAGGAAAAGAAATGTTTACATAATCAGAAAAAATGTTCCTGTCTCTCTCACCCCCCTCTCTCTTTCTGTATACATGGAAAGGTTAGGGCTGGAGCCTGTTTCTCACTGTTTCCCCACCAGAAGTAACAGTGTCTGTTCCCCTGAGTGTCGACTGCTGTGAGAGTGTTTGCATATTTAGATACAAGCAGCCCTGTTTATGCAGCCCCACTCTCGGCTGCTCGAGTTCACTCCAACGCAAGCCCTGATCAATTTGGCCAGCTGTGCTTTAAATGCTGTTTACAACAATAACATCGCGGCTAACAGAGCAGAGCTTAGTGTGCAAGCGCACACACTTCCGAGAGAAAGAAAGACAGAGAGGGAGAGAGAGAGGGGGAGAGAGAGAGAGAGAGAGAGAGAGAGAGAGAGAGAAACAACTTCAGAGGGAGCCCCCAGCCTGCACATTCCCAGACGAGCATTTGTACTGAATTAAAGACAAATCAAAGCCCGACTCCTCTGCAAGAGACGGAAGAATTGGATTCCGTCTGTGTACATCTCTGTGATCCTTCCGGAAGAATCTCTGCTTGTGAGCACCGAGAGGAAATAACAAGAACTCAAACTAGATTCCCACCCTGAAGTGGGCCAAATTGAAGGTGGCACGTAGCAGTTACAAGCTTTATTCCTGATAAGTGACTGGCATTGAGAGCAAAATATAATGTCAGGTTCACTAAAATCCCCACACACATGAAAACTGCTTTCGACAAGCCGCTGCACATTTCACAAATAACTCTGTTTGGGTGAGACAGTACATTCCTTGAGTCTTCAGATTTCTCTTAAAAGCTTCATAGGAGATAGAAAAAACTCCATTTAAGCCTGGCAGGAGAGCAAATAGGCCTACTCAGCAGATAGTAGTGAAGCTGCTGGTGTCCTCTCGCTTGATGATATAATTCTTAATGTACAGCCTGACTAGACATAAATCTTACCCAAGCATCACGTCACCTGAATTCTTCTCTCTCTCTCTCTCCCCCCCTCCAATGATGAATTGTTTGCTACATCTCAGAGACTAAAACCCTTCAACCTCTTCAAACCCGGGTTTCTAATAACGCGTAGGTGCTGGGGAGAGGTGACAGCATGATGAATATCACAACAGACAGCTCCAATATGGGACAATTTTACCAGATCGATATCTCACTGCAATATCAGAGAAAAGGAGCTGATATTAGTCTACACAGTGTATTACAGATGGGGTACATTTCTTCTCTCTGCACTCCCAGTGAACCTAGGCTATATTTCATCCATGTCGGCAGTAGTTTACACACTCACAAACACTCTGGAAACTAATCATAGCATGGTAGCAACGCCAGATGCATCTGCTTAAAATTATCCATATGTGTGACGCGTCCATAGCCCCTTGTTCAACACCCCGATGGACTTGAAAATAAACTGTGAATCACATTAGAGTATGCTACAGACCATTATTTCTAGAGAGAACAAATGTTTTGTCACATTTTAATAGAGAGATCTCGGGTCTCATGTGGGAGATGCAGCTTTTCAGTTGAAAGCCGAGGCAAAAAGGGTTTCTCATGTGAAAAAATCTAGAAACTACATGGTCAGGCCACACACAGTAAAAATGTAATTGAGCAAAACTCTGCAAAGAGTGAGAAAATACACGTTTGCTAAAAATGCCATAAAAGTATTCAATATTTAAGTGACAATTTCAAATCCGGTATAATGTCGGTGTGTGGAATTTCACAAGTCCTTTAAAATTTTGGGATAGGGTCAGAACACGTTGCACACAATTAAAGAAAGAAAAAGTCTGGGTTTAAAAAAGATCTGTCACTGTGCAGTTACCCATTCTAAAATGTTTTTTTCCACGGTTTTAGGTGGCACAACAACTTGTGTGCTTAATAACTCTTAGATATATTCAAATCACTCAAATATATAGTGTTCTTTATTCAAATGTGTGTGTGTGTGTGTCATTAGATGTCTGAGTTTAATTTGGTAAATCATGGTTCAGAGGTTTCATCACAGTACAAACAATTTGTTGAGCCCTAGATGAATAAATCAATCACAAACACTCTCCGACAAATTAACTGACAATATTCTCTTTGTCAGACTCCACACTAAACACGGTGGTCAAGTAATGTGTGCCTGAAGAAATAGAACGAGACACCTTTTACTTCCAAGGGAGGAAGATGCATATGGGGAGAGAGAGAGAGACAAGGAATGAAAGACAGACCGAGGGAGGGAGTGCAGACGTTGCTAACGCTTAATATCTTCCCTCTCCGGGGGGCCGGGACTGAGGGCCCCTCTGCTGTCAGCTGCAATAGGACCAGCCTTTTTGTGAGTGCCCAAGGTTCGTTAAGGGCTATTAATGGAACACAGTGTCCCTTGTGCAAGGAACTTGTCAGTGTTTCATTAGAGACTGATAAACATATAATACATAAGTGTCAAACACAGTGTGTGTGCAGTGTCTGAGCAGTGCAACACAGCGGCAGGAGGGGAAAAGGATTTTGGGATTGCAATGCAACAGTCATTCCCATGCTCTACACTGACAATATTAATGATTTCATAAAGAGGGAGGAGTACGGGGGGACACGTAAGGACTATGTTGCATGCTGTTGGCATCATAGAGAGGAAGTCTATATCTGGATTGCAGCTTGGCAAACACTGAACTGTATTATAGTCTTGAACAGTGTTCTAAGTAAAGAAAAGTATTCTTTAGTCCATATCTAGCTAAGATAAGACAAGTTGGCACATCTCTGTTGTTCTCTTCTACCAGCCAGGGCCCAAAAGTACAAGAAAAAGAAATACATCATATTCAATTAAAGTTCTTTTTTCACCACTACTGAACAAATCAGCCCACAGCTGGGACTCTGGGTCTAGTTCACAAAGTCCTTTTGATCATTTTGTGGCAGTACGAGAGTTTGGAGTCCCATGGAGTATGGGACCAAGCTGATCTTATTATGATAATTGGAATACATCAACTTCAGATAGCACTAATGGAGTGAGATTTCAGTGATCAAGAGCACATATTCGAATGTAGAAGCAAGTTCACTTTTTTAGAAGGAGGCATTATGCATTGCTCTGGTTGTGGTCCCAGTAGGCAGCTACTGAGACTGCCAGCACAACCAAGAGTATGCTTTTAGCTTTGGTGTTGGAAGCGACGCTACACTCTGTGATGTTTAGCGCTGAAGAGAAGTGTTACTGTGGTGAAGTTACCCCATGAGTGAGTAATTGGTTACCATGACCATTAATCAGTTAATCTTCTCTTTTTACCCCCTCTCTTCAACAGAGAAATATCAGAGGTTCAATAATTAAAAACGTGTCAGGTGAAAGTCCAACGCGCTTCCTCACACTGTATGTTCTCACATTCCCTGCTTTGTTCATCTTATTAACCTCCTCTCCACTCGCCGCGCCTTTAAATGAAATCTTTAGCCCCTTACATGTGAAATTAAAACTGCCCTCCCTTGAGCGCTTTTAATTATTCTTCTTGAGGAGAAACTTCCACTTCCACTTTTGTCAGAGCGGCCTTCTTTCTTCCCAGTCGCCCTTTCCTCACTCCCACTCACTGCCCAGGTCTGTCATGCTTCACTCCTCCCTCCAGTCCGTTGCTCCCTTTTTTTTTCTTTTTCTCTTCTTCTGCAGGTCTGTTTAATTCTCACCTTGCACTGCCCTTGTCATCAAGCCGTTGAAGCACAAAGCCAGGAGCAAGGGAGTGTTTACTCATTTCCCCACTACATTACCCCTCCTATTAATCACTGCATGGAAACTTCTGGACACTGAAACATCTCTGCAGTCGCTGCCCCAGCTGCCCCTTATGCTAACAGGGCCAGCTTTAAATAACTGACATTCTGAAAATGATCTTGTATTAGTTTAAAGTTACTAGCGAGTCCACGGTGAACATTAAAGTTATGAACAACTTGTTTGTTCAAGTGAACTCCCTCAAGCCAAGGCTGTCATTATGTTGAGGGGTTCAATAAGTCAAATAGTTGATGATCTGTTTTTGGTTTTTTTTTATGTCTCAAATCCTGCCTTTGCGGAAACTACACGTAATGATGGTTCTTGATAAACACAAAGTTGAAGTAAAGATAGGTTGGTTGACATTGAAATGCACGATATATTATGTGCACGCTGGATGGGCAGAGGTTAGTGTCTCCAATTAAACTAATTTAATTGCATGTAAATTGTATTTCCTTTTTGAGGAGGAGAACGTACCCTCTTGTTACTCTTCACTTACTCTATTTGCTGAGATCAGAGAGTAGAAATATCAACACTTTGTCAAAGTAAGCTATATCTCTAGCTGCTGTTTACTATCAAGGTTTCTATGATATCTTTGAAAAACATGGAAAATAATTTTAAAAAAAATAAAAAGAGACCTATGTCCTATGTGTCCACACTGCCCTGTGAGCAAGGCAAAGCTGCTGCAAAGGACCCTTATGAAATTCAATTAACACACAAGCAGCTTTCGTTTTCTCTCCTGCCCTAATTCCCACAATTCCGCTGAAATGACTGCATTCCCAGCGATTATGCTAACCGCTTGGAGTGCACCATAAATTCACAGGTCTGGGAGAGGCTGTAACTAGAGCTCCTTAAATATGGGAAGGAGATGTTTGAGAAGATGGATCACCGTGGGCTGGCGGTCGACCCGCAGCGGGCAGGGGGAACTTGTTTGCGAAACACATGCTACTAGCAGCTATACTGCTTCTAATGAGGCTATGGACATAAGCAGCATTATCATTAATGGCTGAACCGCTCCTTTTGCTGCTCTTTCTTCAAGTGTTTTTTTTTTTTTTCCTTTTCCTTTTTTGCCACAGCCCCCTGTCCTTTTACAATTATTGTTTTACTGGATGGCCCAAGGCAGCAGGCTGCATGTGTGTCAGCTACATATGGGAAAGCGAAAGAACACAAAATATTTGAAATTCAAATAAATGAGTAATGTAAATAGTTTTGAGAGAGTTTACCCAGTGAACAATGGCCCCTTATGAGACACAAGTGCGACAGAGGGAGAGAGAACAGGACTGCTGGTGTGGGGATCAGAGCAGTGGGGGTTGGTGGGATGATCCAACACAATGTGGCCCTTCTCCTAAAGCAACTTGTTATCAGGCTCTACGCAGAGCCCCCCATTCAATCTGCATTTAAATACATTTCAGTCCACTCACTCATTTGCATTCATTTCTCCCATTATATTTGAAAATGGCCAAATGTCTAGCCAGCACAATGTGAGAGCCTATCACCAGCCAGGGGAAGCCCACACCTGATGCCAATTTAGCCTGCTTGAATCTATTCATTGCCATGGCCTGATCTGACAACTCCAGCTCTTCCCCATCCAGGAGACTTTTCAATTGGATCTGCTTGTGGTGACAAAATTGTTTTGCTCATTGAGGTTTTTTCTTCTTCTTCTGCCCCCCCCCCTTTCCGTCTCGCTCTCCCTCTCTCATCGTCACTCCCTCCGTCTGTGAGTCTGGGTGTCTATTTGGGAGCCATGGGAAAAGGAGAGGCAAATGATTCTCAGTGGCTTCTGATTTCCACTATTTGTTCAGCATTAGGCCCACTTATCTCTGAAAGAAAAAGCAACATGTGGAGAGAAAGTGACAGGCAGAAACTCAGCCTCACTAACAGGCCTATTGTGTGCTGAAGATCTGCATTCAAACATGAGGGGCCCTCTAACTCTTTCTCTCTCTCCCTCCCTCTCTCTCTCTCACTATAAAACGCACACATACTTGTGCGTAGACCTCTGTCGCAGTCAATTACTGCTGCTAATCTGTACTGCAATGGAGAGTAAATATTTCATTACTTTTTCAAATAAACAGTTGGTCTGAGCCCATGAAGTGTCATCTATCCTGTGAAAGGAGCGGTGACGTTCACATTCAATTACACCATAAAACCACCAAGCTTCTGAAGTGGAGTTTTTTGTGCTGAGAGCACACTACTAAAATCATTAGACTTGGTAGCAACATCTTAAGATGAAAAGCTGAGTTGAGAGCCCACCATTTACACAACAGCACCTTTTCTTTGGCCCAAAAACATTCTGTGAGTGCTGCCCCCACCTCCCCTTCGCCTTCCTCCACAATGCTCTCTCTTCCCTTGCTTTTATGCCTTTCAGAAAAAGTTCATCAGAGTTGGTGTCTACACAGCTTGGCAGAGACACACAACACTGTCTTCTCCGCAACATACCAACTACGAAGTTTTGTGTGAGATTAGTCGATGAAATAATGCAAGGACCGGGGAGGGCAGGAGGGGAGGGGGACTGGCGGGGGGTTGACAGAGAGATCCCAGAGTCTACTGCTCATTAATCACTGCA
The DNA here is from genome assembly GCF_016859285.1 of Xiphias gladius. Lineage (NCBI taxonomy): Eukaryota > Metazoa > Chordata > Actinopteri > Istiophoriformes > Xiphiidae > Xiphias > Xiphias gladius. The sequence goes on along the minus strand of NC_053415.1, from coordinate 20,034,494 downwards.
GCGTCTTTGACCTTTCATTTGCCAAGGGCGCAAAGAGAGGAGGAGGAGGGTGGCCGCTGCTGCTAACGCTGCCCAGGAAAGAAGGAAGGTGAGCTAGAGTGAGGGCTGGATAAGAAGCAAAACACATGACCGAGAGACTGTGTGGTGGTACAGAGATATGCTCGTCCAGAGAAGATGCCACAACACATTCTTAATGAAGAGTGAAATTAATCAGCTTCACGGGCTGTTAGATGAATCAGGCATTTCCCAGCCCCTAGGTGGTATCAGCTGCTCTGCTCCACTCACCAGGCCTGATAAAGACCGATAGGCCCCTTGCCCATTTACACATGTTATTAAAAGAATTACAAAGATGTCTGCTCGGCTCCCTCCTTTCACACCAGCCCGGGCTTTGGGAACCAGGTGCTGGAAATGGCAAGGGGGTGTGACATTAGTGTCAGTCGTATTTTTAGCGTCTGGCTGATCGGCTCTGAGTTACCAGGTGGGATGTTATAACTGAAGACAGCCCGACAGTGGTGGTGGTGAGAAAAGCTTGACACAACCACAGCTATCTCAGAGACGCGAGTGTGTATCTGTACCCTGTTTGTGAGGCAGAGAGTGAAAGAGAAGAGGTAAAGTGACAGAGAGAGAGAAGTTGTACAGCCTTAAAAGCTGGATTGTGACCCTGCTTTAGAGAATTGTGTTGATTGATATGTAAAACGATGCCTGTTGTACATCATTACATCTCCGTTGTCTATTGTAACTTGGAAACACACTCCTGTAATTAGATAATGAAGTCTCAATGTTTCACAACGGGAGCGCTATAAGAAATACTCCGGACTAAGTAATTAAGCTACAAATAAGCATGAGTGAAAATAAATGATAATGCAGGCTAATCAAGGGATAATAATGCCACTTACTGAATCAATACAGGGAAAATGACTGATACAACTATTGTATAGTTTAGCATTAAATATGGTGGGCAGTTATTAATATACATTTAAACTTATTTTTAACCCTAATTGATGTTCAAGGTTAATCTAATCAGACCAATTGTACCTCTGAAGAGCCTGCTCCAGTTTAATTGGCTATTTTTATTGCCTCAGCGAGATTTTAATTGAAACCAAAGGGGATCTAACAACAACTGTGACATGTTGATGTCTGGGGGATAGTTATAAATATGTGACAAAATATGTGCATTATTAATGTGATTTCTTAATGCATTATTGTAATGTGTCCCCAGAAACACAGAGATATTACTTTACACAACAGGGAAGGTGGGGGCAGAAAAATTATTTCATCCTGAATATATCAACAAAATAATACAGAGACGTTTTCCTCTGACTCCAGGCAAATCTACAGTTTTAAGTCCTTAACATCCCAAAGAAAAATTTTAATTTCTCAAAAGAAAAGCATTGTGCCACGAACGCTGTAGAGGCACAGAGCTACTCTATTACGTACATCTTGAGACTGCTGAGAAAACTGGCCTTGATCGAGTCTGTACAATTGAAATGTTGGTGAAAGTGTTAACTCAGCTTACATGTTCAAAGCTTCTTTTTTTTTCTTTTTTGTAGGGATACAGATTATGTGATTCAAGAATAGTGTTACAACCTAGACTGGAAAAGCGATGAGACCATGAAAAATTCTCATTGATTCAAAAGAAGAGATTACATTGTATCTGACCTGAACATTAGCATGAGACTCCTGGATCAAATTCTGCACGGCAGCAGTAGCCATTGATGATATCGATCAGAATCATGGCTACTACCACAATACACGGGCCCTCACTTGGCACTTTGAAAACAAGCTTCCTCTCCTCATAGAAATTTGTGGGAATTTTCCCCTTATATCTATATGAATATTTCCTCACTTGGCAGAACTGTGATATTAGAGTTAAAAGGCTTATTAATTGTATGCCGGCTTCCTGCTAACAGATCCACTGAGATTTTAGAGGCACACAGGATTCAGCGCTGGTGGAGTGTTGTTTTTTTGTCCTCTAAGGGAATGACAGTTACTCTTTACCAGTGCTTTAAATATCAGACCTATTTCCAGAACTGATATGACAGAGGTTAAGATAAGGGAAGATACGGAGAGAGAAAAAGCGAGAAAAGGGAAAATCTTTGCTCTGTCTGTATTGCTGTGTCCTCTGCGAATGAAAAGAGTCTAAGGGAGCCCATAGTCCCACAGTAAGAGTGGAAAACACCACCTACTCAAGCCTGACATCTGTATAAAAACAAAAATAATCTGCTGTCAGCAGAATGTTCATTGACTCCTATCACCCGGGTGCTGATAAAGACTCTGGCCGCTGTAAGGATTGGGCTGTTATGTGAGGGGCTCAGTGGATTGGAATGCATGCTAATTGCCATCAGAAATATGTGGTGAGCCTTACAATTTCTGGCATTGCTCCGCACCTTGGCGAAGGACATGCCAGAAGGGTTCTAGCAAAACAAAGATTAATGAACAGTGTTGAATCGCTGTAATGCCATGTCAACAGTACCATACATTTCATTACAGAGGTCACCAGTGCTTCTGTGTTAATGCCATGCGAAAAATTTTCACAGCACAAGTCTTAGTCCTTCCAGCAAGCTGAAAACAGGAGATAAATATTTTACTTGTTGGATGATATTATACTGTTGATGTGATTACACGGACCCATTTACACTGGCAAAATGCACATTCACTCAGCCAAAGGTATATAAAAAAAAAAAAAAAAAGGGCGTGGAAAATGTAAAAGTCCATCGCACCACTGCAGTGAGGGCAGAAAATTATATTCAGTGTGTCAGTATAATCCAGTATGTCAGTGAAACCTGATGTTCTAAACAGGAGCAAACCTCCCCTTTTAAATAATTGATATTTTCTGATTAAATGTGGCAGTTTGGAGATAATGAATTCTTTATAGTGTGCCGTGAGCAACTCAACAGATTTGCCCTGCATGACAGCTTTATGGGGCGTCTTTTTGCCCAAATTTTGAAAGTTTAACCTATGTAGATCAATGTGCTTCCTTAAAAGAGTTTAATAAATTAAAGTGCAGGGGGCTTTTTTTCCTCAGCGAGCAGAAAAAGCTGATGAGACAGGTTTAGTTTAATCTCAGGCAATAGAAGTCATTAACCATTCTCCCAGGAATTAAAATATAGCTTGCCCTTTTCTTCTCTCACTTATCATTAGCATCACTTTAATCTCCCCGCGTTTCACACTGCTATTTTAATCATTACTTACTGCCTTTTGACAACTGAAGAACATGGCTTCTCCCCGCTCAGGCAATATCCTGATTTTAGCTGACAAAATGTAGGACATCATTTAAAAATATCTAAATTTCCTCTTCCTTTTTTATTCTTCTAACTTCCACTCTTCAGACCCCTGAATGTCTGTCTATTTATATCAAAGAAAGCACAAAAGACAAGAAGAGATTGAATGGACGACATTCAAAATGTAATTTGAGTTAGCTACAAGGGTAACGAAATATAGAGTATAGTTTATTTGTATCTATCATGTTTTTTTAATGGATGGTGAACCACAGTACTGCTCTATGTGGGTCATGTAGGGTGTTGGGGGTATATTTGTTTGCCCTTGAATCAATGAACATTTACAACAGAAACCACATATCTCCAGAGCAGAATATAAATAAAGTATTATGAACAGTCTCTCAATGACAATGACAGATGTAGGGCAAGCGATTTCTTTAACTTTTGTTTCCTTATTGTTACTGGTAACAGTAAAATTGAACAATAGGAGTGGATCTGGAGCATGATTAATTTGGAAATGATGAAAAAATGATACAATGGCCTACAGCTGATAGTACATTATATTTCTAAATTTGGCATTGTGTGAAATGTGTAGTTTGGGAATTTCGTGATCCAAATTCGGCAAAGTTCATTTAATTTTTCAACAAAATATCACATTACTGTGCCTACGTCTGTAAAACTATTAATGTCTGCAGTACAGACACCCCATATAATTCCCACGATTCGCTCTTTCCTGTTGATACACAAAGAGAAAGTTGACACAGCTGCATATTTATGCAAATAGACACATTTTTGCGCCATTACATTTTATTTCACTGATTCAACAGTAATCCATCTAAGCTAGTGTAGTTCTCCCGTAAAATACATGAAATTGAACTAATCTGCTTTTCCCTCAGTGACTCAGTAATTCACTGCCTTTTCTAAAACTGTGCCAAGATTAAAGGCATTACCAAAGAACAGAAACCTAAAGTCCTTTAGATTAGTGTTCAATTACTTAATCCTTTAATAGAATTTGAGTTTTGTCCAAAACAACAAAGTACCTCAAATGCACATTATTACCGCTGTCAAAAGCAACAAGCAGATTAAGTATAACTGTTACAAGAAGGTTTAACTCTTCAGATTCTGTGCACGTCCAATGCTTTTACAAGTGGGAAAACTGATATAACGATCATTTAGTGAAACATATGGATGGCATATTGTCCTAATGAGCCACACAAGCAAATGCAGAGCTTGAGACTTTGGACTAACTTGAGGACTGCATCTAAGAAAACTCCTCTATGGGGGAAATAAAAGCCGTTGCTCCCCTTGCCTTGTCATTGGGTGCACACGAACATAAGACCAGCACCCTCCCTCCTTTCCTCTCTTCAGACCTTGTGCCTCCCTCCCTTTCTCATGCCTCAATTTAAAAATCAACACTGAGCTTGTTCTCTAAACGGTTGGAAGCAGTTTATGAACATTTCAACAATAAAATCCCCTCCTCTTACATCAAAAAGAAGCTAGATTCATTTCTGATCTCTATCCAAGTTCAAAGGCTAAAGTTAAAGTGATACTTCAAAGACGTGTGTAATCAAAGACACGCAGCTGTTAAAACAATCTTTTGTTAGTACATTGTCTTCAAAACCAGACTCTTCACAAAATCCCCAAATGAAGGGAAGCCGAATCAAATAAGTTACATTAAATCATTTTGAGTGGGAAGCTTTGGTGTCATGCTAGAATAAATGCAACACTAAAGATTTACTACTATTTACAGCAGCTGAAGCAGTACAATAAGCCTGGTATCCTGCCGCAGGAAAAACTACCATGGTCCTCTTAAATATGCCAAGGGCTCGGGGCATTGTAAAATATGCCCTAGACGAAAATGAGGCATTTTGACAAATTAAGCACCTAGTTATGAAGGCTATATTGTCGTATTTGATGTTGTATCCTTGCCTCCCTTTTGCAGGCCTCTCCGGGTCTGTGCAAGCAGTATAATGTCCTATCAGTCCTTTCAACGTGGCCTGCTACACAGTGTCATTTGATTTCCTTCGCAAGGGCGAGTTGCAGCTGTATTAACAAGTCCCGATCACTACCCTGATGGCATTGAAATTTTAATGCTAGACTGTCCAAAAGGCGTTACGTGGAGCAGAGGAGAAGAGGGGAGGAAAAAAGGGAGCTTTGCCAGTCCACTGGCTTGGCTTAATTTTTTAATATGCGTTAGCACCTTGCTTTAATCCGACTCTAATGTACATCGTCAGGGGTTACTGTTGAGATAGAGAAAGGGGCTGTCAATCAAGGCTTGGTCAAATTATACCCAGACTCCATTAGGTTTAAAATAGAGTGATGAGGTGTAGCATGAGTCAATCAAATCATTTAAGGATGGCTGTTAGGGTTATTACGTTCTACTTGTTATGGAACCTACTCTTACCTTTATTACCATCGCTGGCAAGTGAAAGTGAACGATCACTGAATTGCACCTGTTGTTTTCATGTAAGAAATGTTATTGTAAATTTTCCTTGAGCTCGGCTTTATACTAGCTCACATGCAAAAAAAAAAAAAAAAAAAAACTGAAACTGTGCACTTACAAGCCATCTGTCAGAAAATTTCAGTATTATATTACGAAGTGAGTGTTTTGTTTTTTTTTCCAGCGGTTTATGAAAAAGTAGAACATATGGAGTAAATTGTCAGTTTAGAAATTGGCAGATAATATTGACAGTGACAGATAATATGAAAAATCTTTGGATCGATATATTTAAAAGTTAGATACAAATAATTACTTTAAAAATCTCAATAAAAATATGAATAATAATATATCAGATGATTAAGTGTGGGTGTAGTTATGTGCACTTTACATTTTGGTGGCATAACAACTACTAACCTGTACATCAGAAGATCCAAACAGGACATGAGCAGGACACCACATGGAAAAAGAGAAAAAAGGGGAAAAGTTAGTATAATGATAAAAGAAACCTACTTTCCCAAAAGTATAGCTTATTAACTGTATTTACGAAGTGAACGAGAGGAACCATAATGTGTTTCATCTCCAGAATAAAGACATTCACATTCTGTTTTTCTTTTTGGGCATAACTCCTTAGATGGCTGTAATTGCCAAATAAGACAAAGCAGATGCATCTGTTCTTTTTGGAGGGGAAATCTCTAAGTGAATAACAGGCCAACTGACAATATGAGTAAAATGAGAACATTGTTGTGTAACATTTTCATTTGGATTGTTTGTAAACATGACATGAGCTGTATAACTGCCAGGCAGCTCTTAACAGCCACATTTCCAACTAACAGAAAAGTGGGGGAAAGACAAATTGCCAAAAATGACATTATCATTTCCGTATATGTCACAAGGCAAGTAGATCTATGTCAACCACTGAAAAGAAAGTATGTGAACCTGCCTGTGTGTGTGTGTGTGTGTGTGTGTGTGTGTGTGTGTGTGTGTGTGTGTGTGTGTGTGTGTGCGCGCGTGCGTGTCCTTCTGTATGTAAGTGAGTGAGTCTGTGTGTGTCTGACCTGCTCCATCTGGAGGATTCAGGCACTCGGGGGCTGTCACACAATAGGGAGACGAAAGCCCGCTGAAGGATAACAAATGACTTCATGGCAAAACAGCTATTGAAATTCTTTCAGTATGTGGCATTAAAAACAACTGAACAAATAGAGATAAGAAGGTGGGTAGGATTTGAAATGAGATTTTTTTTTTCGCTCTCCCCTCTCCCTTCCTCTCTCCCTCAGCTTAAAAGCTAAACAAAACAAATGGAGCTTATTACTGCAGATTACCTTACACTGGACAGATTCACCGCATGAGGCCTAGTGTAAACAATGTCATTCTCTCCGTGTACTAACTATGTGCCATTTATAACAGAGAGAAATCATATCCAAGGTGCCCATAGATAAAGCAAAATATATCCAGACCAGCAGTTTAAAAATATAATTGTTTAAGGGACTGTTTCCATGTTGGTTACCATAGCACATACTGATAAACCAATTAGTCCGTTATATTAATGCTTGTTTTCCAGCGGCCGCCATTGGAGTCTGACTGGGCGTCTATGAGCCAAGGGAAAAGCTGAGCCCTCCATCCCTCTCAAAGTGTCAGTCAGGAGGTGTCAGGCCTCTTTGTTAACATCACAACAACTAGACAGTCTTTTCTATTTTCCATTAGCTAATTCATTTTATTAAAAAAAACAATATAGTACATTAAATGTACTATATTGTCCTAATGACTAGTTTAACCATAACTTTTCTTATGTCTAAAGGCGGGTTTGCGATGGATTTTAAACAAAAATTCAGAAAATCGTCAAGAGAAATAAATATGCGTTTCCATCCACTACTGTTATGCAAATATTAGGTGTTAGGCGGTAATTCTACATTCAGGTGCCATTACACTATTGCTGAAGAAGAGGGCACAATGAGATGACGTAATTAAAAGAGCGCCGATCAAACCTCAAACGCACGAAAACAATGTGGAAAACAACATGCAAATATGGCATTTCTGTCGAACAGAAGGTTACAGTCTGCTTATCGCTCCACACAGATCTGATGTTTTTCGTCTGCCGCAATTTTTTGTCCCTTTTAGTGAAGCGGAAGCTTCAGTGGATGTCACATCCTTCATGTACGTCATGATTAATTCGCTTTGTCTGTTTCCATTGCACTTAGTTACATTTTTCTCTTATCGATACACCAACTTTTCCACCGCAGCTGAGCGTAGAAACGTCTTCCAATATTTCAACTTTTTTTTCAAATTTTGAGCATTTCTTCTCCATTTTTCATGTGCAAATTAAAAATGCAAACGAAAACAGGTGTATGGAAACACACTTGATGACTGATGTAAAGCACCACCATTTTATCCAGAGATGGACAGAGCGGCAATATTAAGAAAAAACATATTTTGTAAGGCAATTTTCTTTACTTTTCTCCAGTTAAATAGCTATTATCTACACTGGGTGTAAATGGTCAAAGGAGTGGAGTTTAAAGGCAGTATGATTCATGTTAGGTGCAAGGGGCAGCAAACACACAGCCGTTGCACAGAAACAACCTGCTCAAAATTTATCATGCGACCTAGTCGGCCTAACAATCAGGCGTTAAAGAGAACAAAAGCCCATTCCAAATAAATTCCCACTGTATTTGTGCTGGGATTTGATTTACTGGCCTGTGGGGAGGCACCATTTGGTAGCACAAGAAGAGGCGGGGAGAGGTAGGTGGCGTCTGAGAGGAGAGTGTGTGTGTGTGTGTGTGTGTGTGTGTGTGTGTGTGTGTGTGTGCGCGAGTGTGTGTTTGTGTGTGAGGGGGCTGGGCACCCTGGGATGGTGGGTAGGGGGGTGCTCATGTGCCAGAAGTGTTTATTGTGTCATGGTGATTTATTGAGTGAGCTTCATTTCACTGAATGTTCTCAGATATTTATTTCCCTAAAGGCCCCACAAAGATATGAACAGGCCTGCATCCACATATGTCATCATTGCCCATTTTACAGCGTCAGGAGATTTCTCTCAAACTAAGAGGGGGAAGAAAAAGAGAGAGGGAGAGAAACAGCTAGTGGCGATCAGGGCACCTCTCCATCAAAGCCCTGTAAACAATAGTACCTCAGCAACACAGAAATGGCATTTTGGAATATGGCTGACAACTTTTCAGCGCTCATCCCTCCTCATCGCCCCACTATTTCCTGTCAAATACATACTTACAGAGCATACATAATTTAAATGAAGTCTTTGAAGGCCCACTCAGCAAGACTGGTTCAATGTTATAGCACTCCTTTAAGCTTTAAGTTCTCGTTACAGTACACTTTCTAGCTCCTGAAGAAGAACTTGGACAGATTTAATACCTGCAGAGAATTAAAGGGCAATACCATCATCAAAAAGAGGAGAGAATCTAAAGTCAAATGATGCTTGGACATCACGACAATTTCAGAACAGTTTGGAGTCATTTTCAGACTGTAATCCCATAAATTATGCACATCTGGAAAGTGTTGGTCTAGAAATAGAATTTAGTAAATTATCAGCAAATTAGCATTTAAAATGAAATTTCAAAACTGAAATATGATTAGAAAAATTGTCACTTTGTTTATAAAGCATGGGTTTAATTTTAAATACTGTTATTCCAAAACTTTTCTATGCATAATTCAAATATATACCGTAGATCTGAACAGTGAACATGTGTTTACTGAGCAGATGCGAGACTAATTAAAAGCGTAAGACAACGATGGAATTAGTAAATATCAGGTTTGGCAGTAGAATGAGCATATGTTCATTTTAAAGTCTGATTTTAACATATGATGGCTTGACGAATGAGGGTCAATTCTATCTTCCCATTCCTCCAAAAAAACAAGGTGTACACACAGCATATCAAAAACCTGTTTTCTTTAGCCATGTCTATGAATGCCGACAGGCTTTTTTTTTTTCTTTGTTTTTTTTTTTAATTGAATGCAGTTTTACCTGACTTTTGTTCTGCAAAAGGCCAAGGAGTGTTACAGCAAAGTACTATCTGGTTGATTCTTATTCTGTAGGGGTAGAGAGTGGGTGAGGCAGCCAGATGGTAGGAGTCTTTGATTCTCCAGATGGCTGTTCTGTGTGGTGCTCAGTGACACTGGGCAGGCTCATTGACATGCTGCCTCCCTCCCCTCCATCTCTTCGCCTCCTCTTCCTTCACCTCCTCCTCCAACATAGTCACTGTTACGAAGATGGATACCAGCCCCCTGGCCTCTAGCTGCAGATCTTGAGAGGATGGGATGGGGCTTTCCACTTAGCCCACCAAAGAAAATGTCAATGTTTGGAATCATATTGATGACACCCATTTGCCACTGACAAATGTACCTAAGCTGTCTATGGGAGGTGACTGCTATTGAAACTAAAATGATTTGAGGGATGAGCAAGGACTGATCTTTGGTCAGTTGCAGCATGTCTACAGGGTAAGTTTTGTATTAGGATTCGAAATACAGCTCTCGGTTCTGGAAATCCTCCATCTCTCGCGGTAACATGTCAAAGAACATACGTTCAGCGTCTCTGTTTATTAGAATTATGAGACATCTGTTTAGTGTCAATGCGATTATTAATTCTATTTGGCAATCTAACAGTGCATTGTAAACTTTTCCTAGAATAATATGAGCATACAACACAGACTATAACATTATTATTATTAGGTCATTTTGTCAGTGTATATAAATTATTATATCAGGCATTGACTGCTGACATACAGAAAAATGCCATTCTGACCCTCATCATTATTTTTATGGGAGAAGAAAACACACCCTAGACATACTCACTGTTGGAAATGAATCTACATTCATGCACATCTAAATTAGCCAATTAAGCAAATCTTGGCCTAATTTGAATTGGACCAGTTAAGACCGTGTTTCTGCAGATCAGCCAAGCTCTGCCATTAAACGCTCCCTGCTTTTATTCCCTGACCCCTGGTGCACCTCTCCTTTTGAGGTCATATCATCATTACCATAGTGCAAGCTCAGAGACTGTGTTTCTGTGTGCCTTAATTAATGTGTGTTTATAGGGGGGCACAGGAGTGAGTGCACTTAATGAAACATTGCTACGGTACCCTCCGGGGTCCAGAAGAGACAGCTTCTCTATTGTGCTGCTTATTCTTACAGGCTGTAAACACTTAATTGATCTGAGGAGCATATTTCACTGCACATTCTAGGGAAATCCTTTTCGAATTGGGACTGTTCATGATTACTTTTTAACTTCTCTTTTAGGGAGTTGGAAAAAAAATGAATGCTATCTGGCGTCTGTTTATTTCTTCAAACCAAGGGTTAATTAATGATAATTCTGTGTAAAAACTGAAAGCTAATCAAAAAAGAAAGGAAGAGGGGTAAATAATAATACAGAAAGAGATCAAGAGAGACAATGTGAATATCTATCCACGTGTGCGTGTGTGGTTATGATGATACCACTGAAAATGATGTCTGATTTTTGTGATGTCACGTCTGGGAGTCTGGGGGGAAAGTATTGGTGCTATAAAAAGGCCCGGAGGTCCCTCTCCTGTGGTGGATTGCTTTCCTCCAGCAAAGAGTGATCCTGTGTGTGCGTGCGTCTGCTCTGTCTGTGTGTGCACTGGGGCCGATGACAGGGGCCATGGCCTCCACACCCGGGGGACCGCCAATGAGAAAGAAGCATTTCCTCTAACATTCCATGGGTCACAAAAACAATTTGCCCAGAGGAAAGCAGCTAAACAGCCGCAATTCTACTCAGTGGGGCTGGGGGAAAAAGCTAAAACTAACTGCCAGCTTTTCTTTCTCTCTTCAACTTTAATGGGAAGAAACCATGCACAATACCTTACAATTAAGCAGACAAAACATGACAGCATTTAAAAATATTATTCTGCTAGCTCAACAGCATTGTATAATTAATAAGTTTGCTGTGTGTGTTCTGAAACTGTTCTGCACTGCAAGAAACAAATTCATTTTTCACGCTTCAGCTGCTTCGTGATTACTGTTAATAAAGAACACAGAATTATTCCCTACTTCATTACCTTGTACACATACCATGTCTGCTGAAAAAAATGTAACTACGTGACTTACCCCTCTGAAGTGTCCCCATCCCAGCAATTCCTATTCTAAATATGTCCACTTCAGTTGGCCATATTATCCAAATATAAACATAGACGATCAGCTCATACACACAAGTACACACACATGATTATCTGCTGTCCTTTAATCAGCACAGAGTCTAGACCCCTGGAGAACGTTCATGATGACATAACATCAGGTCAAGTGAAACCCGGGAATGCCAGGCTAAGCCCATCACAAATAAGTCATAGCTGATAGAGGAACATAGCTTGAATGCTGGTGAAGCACACAGATCGCTTTCTCTTTCTTTCTCACAACCCACAGGGGCTGACTTCTGGGAGATGTACGGAGAACAGAGCGGACACTCCTCAAAATACTCCCGATCTAGGACAAGTGAAAAACAGACAATGACAAGTGGCTGGTGCAGTGTTACTAGGACAGTAATCTGAGGACAGGAAAAAAATAAAATAAATAAATAACCTTTGTCAAATGACCCTGAGGCTTGCCCATGATAAGCTGCTGCGGTGTGGGACACGATGCGTTTAGGGAAACAGCACAGCTTATCCTTTTCACTCATCCAGATAAAAGTTGGCGAGAGTGTGAAGTGGAGTTCTCTCACTGGCTGAGTATGAAAATGTGTTTAGCGGCAGTCTTAAGAGGAGTTGATTGGGGGTGGAGAATTCTCCCTGAACACAGTGATTTCCCTGGGAGAGTGAGGCCAGGTAGTTAATAGGGGTCAGAGCCAGGGCTGAAGTGTAAATTGGCAGGGGTGCATCAATTAGAGGGTGGCAGAGGCTAGGATAAGGAGAGGAGAGAAGAGCTAGATGGAGCAGGAGACAAGCATATAATCTTTATCACCACTGCGGGATGCTGCAGGAGGTCTGTGCAAAGAAAAAGAGAAAGCTAAAATACTGCACAAATTAATGAGACAAAGCACTGGCTTTACATTCGTGTTCAGAATGAGATTTGAGTAATCACTGTATCGCAGAGTAGCTTGTCAGGCTTAGCATGTCAGACTGGATATATTATGCTTAGTCTCTTTTCTAAAGAAATACAAATAAGCCTTTTCTGCTTCTCAAGTATCTGCCTCTGTTTGAATGAAAGGATAGAAGAAACCCACCTGGATACAGTAGCACTCCAACATATGTAGAATTACAGAGGTACCCAGGAGAAAATAACTCGAGTAGGCTCTTTTCTCATGTACAAGGCAACTAAATGGATCTGTTTGTGTGCATATATACTTGTGTGTGTGTGTGCCAGTGTGCCCTCTTGTCTTCTAACATGCGTGTCCTTGTGTGCATGTGCAGGAGTTATTCAAAAGGAGAGATATTTGATTATATTGTGTTCACCTATCCAAGTGATCCAAATGATTTGAACATTGAGCATTGGAGCAGACGGGCACTACAGAGCTTACATTTGCAATCTTATACCGTTTAAGTGTATATTGGAAAAAAGACAATCTCGCTTATTGAACACATTCACCCTGGAGGGCAAACTGCTACGGTAATGAACACCACACTCTCCGAGAATTACAGTGTCCTTTATCCTGCTGTAGTGGAGGATGAAAAGGGATCTGGCCGACACGTGCACACAAGACGCGCACGCACGCACGCACGCACGCACACAGAAAGAGGGAGAGAAAAGAGAGGAAAAGTGGAAGAGAGGGAAAGAGAACAAACACGCATTTCAAGACCCCATAAACCTGTAAACAAAATCTGTGGAGCAGATAAATTATAAACGCCACAATGCAATTAAAGCCAAATTCAATTTGAGCACACACTGTCCATCTGTCACGGTGAAACAAAAGCCGAGAACCTCCATTATTACCAAATCCCTGCTCCCGTCAATTTGCTTGCTGGGAGATTTTGAGTTTCTAGGAGCAGGCCGTACTTAAATGCCAGGGTTGCTCACTCAGGGTGTACGTCCTCTGAAAACAGCCTCCAGATGCTCCCAATCAGCCTTCGTCAAACTACCACCTTTTTTTCTCCAATAACAATATTTTTCTTTTTTTCCCTCTGATCTTTATAAGGTTTTTTCTTCAGCAACAAATACAGCAAAACCAGGATGCCTCTGGAGAGAGACGCGATAATCTACATTCTACAGCGTTTGCTAACGGTGCAACAGAAATTAGCAATAAATAACAGAGAAAATCGAAACATCTAAATAAGAATTTGTATTGGAGTGTGCTTTTTAAAAATGCGCTTTTGATCACATCAGCGTGCCTTGCAGGGGATGTCTAAAAGCCCCTCTAACAGGTGAGAAAATAACAGCTGATACAGTCACAGTGTGCATCTAAGATCTTTAGTCAAGCTCTGGTGAATCATTGTGTACGCTTCCTTGGTCCTGGTGAAATAGAAGCGCTCCTCTTCCTAATCCTGTTTGGCCACTTTAGAATGGGAGATAGAGATCTGTGCCCCAGAATGTGACAGTGGGGTTCATGGGACTGAGCTTTCGCTGCTTAAGCCAGCGGGGGGAAAAAAAAACTGTCATCTTCAAAGGTGGAAGAGTGTGTCAATTTAAAATCAGAAATGTATCTGGCATCTTTATGCTTCTTAAACTACAATACATCTTGGCTGATTAAAGCACATCAAAGACGGCTCATTCATTCCTCAGAGCAATGAGGGGAGATTTTAATTGCAAAATGTTAAACCTCACAATTAAAGGCTTTGTGCTACTCAGAACTAACCCAAACACAACCATTAAGGACAGCATACAAATTAGCCTCAGCACGAATGAGATTCAGGGATAAGGATGGTACTAACAAGTGTGCTGTGCAAATGATAATCTTCCATCAGAAACATCTCAAGGCACTGTCCTCACTATTAGAGAGTGAGGATACAGCTGGAGCTGGGCTTTTCATGATCTCTCCTTTCTCTGACACTTTCTCTCGCGTACTGAGGGGCAAGCCTGCTAACAAGAGGAAAAAAGAAAAATAAAGGGAGTTATTGAGCCTCGTCACGTCAATCTTCTTCTTAGAAAAACAGCTGGACATAAATAAGTAGATAAATAAAAACCACGCATATGCATTAATAATAATTCTATCTGTATTTTATAAAAAATAATTTGCCTACATAGATGTATGCATTCAAACAAGTGCACCAAACAGTTCACAGATACACAAACACATACACCATTGAGGTGTCAGTGTGTCAAAAAGGGCTGTGCCTGCCATGATAAGGGGCTGACAATGATACTGTACAGCTATTAGGCTGGAAATAGCCTGCCAATACAAACAGTTGTCGGGCCAGCCCATTGTCGGGCTCTGGATCACAGTGAAGCCCAAAGAATTTAGTCACCTGCACTTTTGTAGGAAGTTTCCTGAACCTATTCACAGCATTGTTTTCCTTCAAAATACTGGTTCTTTAATAGGGAAATATAAATACCTTGGAAAGGTGTGACAGTCGGTGAACAGATAAAGCCTGCCATTACCTTGCACACACACAATGCGCACACATGCCTCCTTGTAACAAGCACAGAGCCCCCTTTTACAACCCCTCAGAGTAACAACCGTGTCTAATTAAAATTCACATTTCAACCAAAAAAGGAAAACAAGCCATCTCTGAACAATCCCGTCCGTCCTCGCCCTGGTCATGAATTTCAGATAAACACTGCGATACACCGAGAGTAGTGCCACATTAATTAAAAGCCTTGATAGACGCGGCTTCCATCTAACAGACCTATCAGGAATTAAATTTGTATCAGCGGCAGAAAGAGCAGTTGAGGGGTCCCTCAGGGGGATTAATGAAACAGACTTTCATAGAGGAGTCATCAGAGCCCTGGGCTGAGGGGAGGAGGCAGGGAAGAAAGGGCCAGCAGCAGGATGTCATGTGTGGGACCGTCGCGTCACTGACCTCTCATTTCATACTTTAATAAAGTCGCACCCAGGTGTCCTTGATGCTTTCCAGTCGCCTGGGGCTCTGGGAAAAGCTAAACAGGAGGCAGCCATAACATAATTCTGAATGCTCACCCCTCCCTCTCTGTGTTCCCTCTGTGGTGTTGTGTTATACATCCATGGGCATGCACACACAAGCACTCATGAAAGCGCACACAGACATACATTGCAGACACCCGATACGCTTTGTGTTAGCTAGACTGTACAGATTTTAGGCCTTTTATCAAGATGAAACTGTGCTTTGGTTGAGAAACATGGGGCTATTTCCTCATTGAAGTATTTAACTCGAGTATTCAGCTTGTGCAATACAAAGTAACAGTGTTACATCAATTTTTGCAGAACAAGCCTCAAATTCTGTAGAGTTGGTAAAGCGTTTGGCATGTCACTTCAGCTTCATGATTTACTATCATGTGCAGTTGGTTACAGGAAATTGGAACGGCGCTGACTTGCCTTTGAATTGTGGTAGAGACAGTTTTCTGTTGAAAACAGAAGCAGATTATCTCGATTAGAAGGCAGCAGATTCAGAGATGTACTGTATGCAATATGTTATCACAACGCAGTCAGCCCAGACAGCTGCTATCTGTCATAAACTCTGGCTATTGTTGGCCACACTACACAGCAACATGTGACCTAATCTAGATGAGCAGCCACTGAGCAAATACATGGAATGGTGTCATTTTTAATAAAGCTGTTTTATGGACTCCAGTCAACAGAGCCAGAGGAACAGGCTGAAACTTCCTTGTGCAAATGATATGGCAGAAGGAGTTTCATAACTTCCTCTGCTCAGACAAGCCTGTGGCAAGTCTCCTAACAGAGCACAGTGCAGCAGTCAGAGAGAAAGAAAAAAAAAATAACCTCAGCCTTATCAAGATTTTACAGAGACATTTCTTTAATTAGTTTTAATATTTCTTGTTTAGATAATGTCAGCCAATTGACAATTCAGTCCCAAACGGACAGGGGGGAACTCTGCACTCCTCCGATACAGAGAAAATGGCTGATCGAAAAGATTGCTTACTTCATTTGATTTAAATGCATATGCATATTTTGGACAGGAATCAAATACCTTTGCATGCACAAATTTTCATTGCTGATCTTATCGTTAATGTCTGAATGGTATCACACTACAGTATTTGTTAAATTCACAAGCAAATTGTTGAAGAAGGAAAGTTATCTCCACAACATTAATTGTGCAAACACACTCATAACAGTTTCATGCTTTCCTAGCGTTACGTGCTCCTTTTGCTGCCCGAAAGGCAAAGTGGACATTAAGAGTTCTCACTGCTGACGGGGCGGTGATGGAAAAATAATTAACGCTGCTAAGGAAAAGTTTCCTCTCTCGGAGATCTCAGACAAACATGCTGGGCCTCTACCCCAAAACAATGTTGATCAAAGCACGTAAACATCTGGAGCAATGAGACGCCTGCCTTTGGAACAAAGATATCTATTTATATTTTTCAAAGATTACAACTAACGATAACCAGACTTTGCACATGAGGGAACATTTAGAATACCAAAGGTTTAGAGTGTGTTACTTTAGCCTACCTGCATATCCCCCACCTGTCTCTCCTCTAATCTTTGTTTTTTCACAATCCTCACTCCCACATTAACACATTCTAAGGCTTTTGTACTCATGCCGCCTCTGACTAACCACCTATCTCTGTCTCCCCCCTCTCCCTTCTCTCCTGCACACACCTTTTCTCTTCACTGGGCAGCAGGTGTTGAGTGGTTGTGTTTACGCCCCCCCCCCCCTTCCCACCTACATCCTAACCTTACCTCTCACTAAGGCTCTCTTTCCCTTTCTCTCTCTTTCTTTCTGTGTGTCTCTCTGGCAGCTGGTAGGAGGAGGGAGGAGGCTATAACAGCTGCACATGAGGGCGGGTGAAAAAAAAAAAAAAAAAACACACAAGGCAAACAGCTCCAATCCCCTCAGGGTTGTCAACTCCGATCCCAACAACCTCTGGCGTTTTTTAACCAGGCAAACAGAGGGAAAACTGTTGCAGTCGGAAGACATCAGGGTCCCCATTCCATCAGCCCTACCTGGTGATCTCAGCCACAGCGAGCAGAGTTTACGCTCCCAGAGGGTCTCTGGATGGAGCTATCTAGTAGCCTACATGAGAAGTATCCACTTTATTCCACTTACTGCCATTTAATAATTTCGAGTTTGAAAAACATGTCACTTCCAAATGGAAATTGTGCTCGAGGTACTTACATCTGTTGGAGAAAAACACAAAACAACGGACACCATCAGGGTGCTTTTTTTTCTTTTTTTTCATCCCTCTCAAAGTCTGAGCTGTGTGTGTGTGTGTGTGTGTGTGTGTGTCGTTTTCACAAACAGCATCAAAATACATGAGATCAGCTCTCGGGCTTTGTTTGGCCCTGGCAAGGTTAGGCCAGCCTCATTCCAAATTTCCTGAGGGGGAACAGAGAAAAACGATTCCATGCAGATAAATCACTTGCACAGATCAAAAGACAAATCAGTGGCAAAGACAAAAGATGCTGACTTGCAGAGAACAATGGAGACAGGGAGACGTAGGTATCAGAGAAGCCGGCCCTAAGATCCCCGGCCCCACTCAATCAAACCTGCTAACCAGGGTTTGCATACTAGGTCAAACAAACTCTGCTTCTCCAAGACAGAAAGTGTATTTAAACTGATTGTGTTGAGCTATTTTTCGCGAGGTCCACTGAGTGTTCAGTTCTGTAGAAGTACATGTAGGATGGTTGAGAGTTTCTGGCTTTGCAAACTCATCTTCTAGGTTTGATTTAATAGCTACCCCAGGAGTGGGAGACGTCCTGGTTTTGAAAAGAAAAATGGGAAGAAAAAGAAAGAAAGGGGGTAAACTATTTGATGTAGAGCATCGGTGTGCGTGCGGGTAGTTGTGCATGCACACGTTGGCGTGGTCTGATGTATGCGTTCAGCCTGGCTTTCTATACTTCTGCATCTAAGACAAGAAGTCCTGTCCCATGCAGCCCTTCACGCTTCACAGCCCACAGTCCTCTATTAACTTCTTCAATACGAGCAATAAATAAATATATGGAATCCACAACTCTTTATCATGCAGTCATTCTTTTAAAGCATCGAGGTGTCACTGAGAAACGAGCCCTTTGGGAAGTAACATGTGGGAAAACAAGAACCAGCAAAGCCCTTAACCAATATTACCTTTTGATCAAACTGCTTCAAAGATATCAGAGGAAGCAACACAACACTTTTACAGCTCTGTTCTCTCTTTAAAAACCAATTCAAAAAAATGGGAAGGGTCATATGAAAAGCACCTTGTGACTTAGTTTTAAAGCGTATTTTATAATGTAGAGCACCAAATTATGTTCAAAAACACAGTTCACCATGCACCACTGACAGTCATTATTTGATCCCCTCCTCTGAGATCCATGTATGATAACACATCAATTTAGATTAAGGTGATATGAAAGAGAAATGTAAACTAGATTTCAAGGGGGAGGAGCTGATGCATTGGAGATGAATAAAATGATCTTAAAATTAACATGTTGAGCCTCGGCACAGTCACAATTGACCTGTGAGGTGTTCTTAGGAAAATGTTTTAAAATGAAGCACTGGGTCCAATACGCTGTAATAGCTGCCCATAAAATCTGCTGAACTTGTCAAAAAATGTCACACCCGTCTTGACATCGGGCTTTATTCAAATATCAGGGTGGATAAGGGGGCCGACAGGGTCAAAGGATTTACCTAATAGATTTGGATAGAGGGTTACAGCCCCATTCAGGTGTCACAAGGAAGATTACCATGAAAATATAACTGTTAACCCAAGCTAGGTCGAGCCCCCAATGAAAATGACCCACGTTCCACACTCCATTTGCTATCTCCAGTCCAAACAAGTGAGATTTGATACTACTGTTCTGACCTAGAACAGAGGGAAAAAACAAGCCCACTGCCACAACAAAGACAGGAAATTCAGCATAGATTCCTACTTCTCTCTTTTCTCCTGCCTCTCTATACCTAACAATGCTGGTAATGGAGAGAGAACAGTGCCCGGAGCTGGCAGAGACACCTGCGACATATTTTCTCCCCCACACCACCCCCCTGCAAACCACCCCCCCCCACACCCCCCACCCCAACCCCCACCCTCTCGACATTAAAGTCCTTCACAGAAATCAGAATTTAATAAATCACCCCAGAGCCTGACAGAGTTTATCTCCGGGGGTCGCCTCCACTGTGCAGAGACTCACAGACAGACAAAGCCTGGCCCGATAAGATGTGAAATTAAATACAGTTAGCAGTTTGAGACAAAGGAGGGAGAGTGTCACACCGAGCTTTGTACAGCGTAAACGGCTGGCTGCTGGTCGGGGCACATACACAGACGTGCGCGCACACTCACACAAACGCCAGAGAGCCAGCAGGGTGATTCATTTCAGGTTTCCTCTCACATTTAGCCTCATTTGCATCATCCACTGTCAACATATCGCCTCTCCCAGATATGTTCAAGAGCTTTCATTAGACGTCCAGGGGATGACATCCTTTTTACCCAGATGCACCATTATTAATCACTAGCTCTACTCCTATGTGGACTCATCTCCATCACGGATCAAACGCTATCTGCCTGTGTTTCCTTTCATTCAGCAGACATCCCTGACACCAGCCATCACTACAACTAAAGGAGACTTATGGGAGTGTGTTGGGGCTCAGACGACCTTATGAATGCGGTACATAAGCATTTAGCACTGAGAGGTTATAAATGTGAGGATCTGTTCGACACTGGTAGGATCTGTCAGAGCAAACCTCCGGCAGCCTTGCGCACATGCTGTACAGCTTACCAACTGGAGGACTCTGTAAAACCATTAGCGGTACTTTAAAAAATGAAACATGCGACATGAAATCACTGTCTGGTGTTATAAAGAAGCATGATTGCAATGGCAATTAGCTGTGGTCTCCGATTCACATCAGGATATGGCCGACCTCAGCTGTTCAAAGCTGATTTTTCCCCTACTCAGTAGTTAAGAGAAAGCACAGTCAGGTTTCAAGGAAGAAGCGGTGTGGGTTGTTTAATAGGCTTAGCCTGGTCGTTGGACCTGACCTTTCCCTTTAACAATACTGAGGCCGATGGGCTCAGGCCTGCTCTGGGAACACAATGACCCGTGGGTGAAGCCTAATCTTCTCCAACCCCATTCTCTCTGCTGACCAGACTGCCTTCATCCACAGGCTCTATGTTGCTCCAACTGATGTCTTCCTGCTGAGACAACAGTGCCAAGGAACTGTAAACAGGCCTGGCCCAGTAGGGCCCCGACTGGGCCTCTCCACGCACCGAGTGCAAGTGCTGCTCTGTAGAATGTCAAAAATGACAGGAATGCTGGGTGCCATCAGGCATCCTGATAACATTCTACATCTAAGAGCATGATTAGCGGTCTCTGCATACAGGCCGTCTCTGGATGTGATTGAAAAAAAGGGCTGCTGGGTGTTATAGGCCTGTCATTACAGCGCATCAGCTTGTCATTTCAAATAACCTGATCCTGAACCTCTCACATCACACATATAACCATTAACTACAAATTGTGCTGCAGTAGCTATACTAATGCAAAATCATTATATTTGTAAATTGGGGCTTTAAGACTTGAGAGTTAAGTAAGTAGAGCTCAGTAACTTAGCACTAAACAAGTGCTCTTATTAGAAGTGCAGTGGACTTGAGATCTTATAGCCACACATCCATTTCATCCAAAGCTTTGCGATTCTTTGGGGTTGATCTTTCTAATTATGCTTTGTGAAAAGCTTTTTGCTGGGCAGCATCAACTGAAATAATATTAGCCTACCCAACATGCAGCGAAGGGGGAAAAGCAAATGGCATAGGTCTGTAAAGAGGTTTCTATTATATGTCAATATTAAAGAGCATCGCAATCAGCACAGTAAATGCATGTTTACGCGCTTACAAACACACACACACACACACACACACACACACACACACACACACTCAGGAGCCTAGTCTCAGATGATTATGATTATGCCCTCCTAGAAAGCCCATCAGATTAAGTAAGAAATAAAGAAATACCTCAGGACCCCGATGTATCTGATGCTGCATTACTTTAACTTTTTACGTGTTTGATCTGTGCTGGTGCTGGAAAGGCAGTTCATTCTTTCCCAAATATTTTTCGGTTTTATTTTTCCGGTGTTCAAATGATGGGCTATGAAAGGTTGTTCTTTCTTGCCCATGCAAATAAACTATACAAAGAGGTGTCTGATCTCTGAAATCCGATCAGTATTTCTAGCATTGTCTCCAGTTCCTACTGTGGCATCTTAAAGGTCAGGAGTGAAAGGCCATTTGATAACTACAGAAAGACCTTTTGGCTTTGTTACACTGCCTTTCATCTCCTTTCCTGCGGAGGTTAAAACAAAGCATTGCATCCTTTGAAAAAGAAAGGATAAAATGGATCGCTTTGGAGCCTCAAGCCTTTTTTTGGTCACTGGGGGAAGTCTGGCATCCAGTGTACAAGGAAAAGTCTAGTGGGATATGTGTCTGAGAGAGACGAGTCTTCTCAGGCACAATTAGCATATGTCCCCTCAACCTCCTACCAAACCTCTCAATGAGACCCTGAAATCCTACTGCGATATTATTACCACTCAAACAGGGCATTACACAAAACATCTAAAGCATGCACACACATGCACTCATACAGGTACGAACACACACACATACAATCAAAGCTCAATGACACCCACTTCTCACTGAATATTCCTTTCTTTTTTAATGGTAACCTTGGGAGATGGGCTGCACCGGCGCAACACTTAACAGCCACTAGTCTGAGAAAAATGTTTTTGATATGCTTGTGTCATTTAATCATCCACATTCTGCCGAGGATGTGCAGGACAATTTTGCAGGATATTAACTCCCAACTAAACCCTGGCTTGTATCATTTGTGGGGCCAGTCAAGCAGGAGTCCCAGGAGGAGCAGAGACTTCCTCCTCACAGTCGTAGTAATCTAAGCTTGACTGGGTGCACGCACTAAAACACACACACGCACACACACACACACACACACAACCACACAAACAAACACTGACAAACACACAGCTATAGACAGGTAGAATTAACCATAAAGGAATAAAGGTATCAAGAAATGTACGATGCAAGTGAATCCCTTTACTGACAGTCACAACGGTAAAAGGATGTGTGTAAATGTTATTTAGGTGATCAAGTAACAACAATAATACAGCAGATAATGTAGAACTGTAAGTTGTGGTAGGAAATCCCATAGTGTATATATTACACACACACACACACACACACTATATATATATATGCATTTTTTCCCCCCACAGACAGCGATATTACTTCCTTTTCTTTTTATTTCTATACCAAAGTTAGAGATTGAAGAGTATTCGTAAAAATGTCACTTTAACGTGATCCATTTGGACAGCTCACATTGCTTAATGGGGTAGGAAATTCATTTTTTCTGCTGTGGAAAAGACATAGTGGATGATGTGATTCTATGCAAAATATATGAAGCCATTACTAGAAAAATGCATGAGTTTCAATAGTTGGAGGAGAAAAAAAGTATCTCATTGCATGGAGGCTATCCCTATTCTTTACCAGGGACTGTCACATACACACACACAATGCAAAAGACAGCAAAGGCAACTGATGAAAACCATTTTTGTTCCATCACAAAGAACTAGGTCACCCTCTCATAATTGTCAATCATGCAATAAATCTCTCTGTGGCACAAATGAATACAGCATTGGAAATGAGACAAAGCTTATTGGCATGCTATGTCAGCTTGACTCAATTCATCCTCCTTTTCACACAAGACCATTCATATGTGAAGTTGTGCAAGGGTGTCTCCCTCTCTCTCTCTTTCACACTCTCCCTCTCCTTCTTTCTCTCACACTCACACACACACACACACACACACACACACACACTCACTGAGTACCTAACACACACATGCACATGAGCAAACACAATCACACGCTGCTAATGTGAAAGTTACATGTGATTAATGTATGTGGACAGACCATTTCAGCCAAGGGCTGCTTTATTATCATAACCATGTTTATTTCCATAGAGAACATTTCTCATTGTATTTTCTGCCAGGAACATACACATGTAACTGTTACAACACATTGCTTTCAAGGCATTAGCACGTGCATGGTCAGAGTCTCACATTTTAAGATCACGGTGGAAGTGACTGCTATGACACAAACTTTATTTTTATGTTGAGTGATTTTTTTTTTTTTTTTTTACATCCGACCACAGGATCTATGATTTCTTTAAGTAGAGGCAACCAGCATTCATTTCAAACTATGACACAGAACTGCACGGACTCATGACTTATCTGCTTACCACATAGCATACCAGATGTACAGAGATCTGTTTCATGCAATCTGATTGGCTAGGAGCATTGGCTTGACACAGCACTACAGCTCCATCCGCAGAGGTTTGTGTCACGTCTCTGAGGACCCAACTGTCACTCTTTAAGAGGAGGGTAATAATAGCCAGGCGCCACAGCAAGTGGTGGCACAGGCGATTTTAAAGAAACATCAGGGAGATGGTGACATTTGAGTCTACGAGGAGAGAAACCTAAGCGCTGCAACCAATAAAGACTCCCACCGATATTCTCACTAGGCTTAGAGGGAGAGAGACAGAGGCAGAGAGACCGCGTGAAAGGCAGAGAGAGATGTCGGTGTTAGATGAAAATGTGTTGAGCTGGTGATATTGATACCCCGCTCATAACCTCTACAGGTGTGCGATGCCGTCAGGAAGCAGCTCTGGGTGTGGCTATCTCTGTGGATAAAAGCCAGAATTGCAGACCTTATCATTTTACAGTACACCAAACGAGCTGCCTAGTTCACTCTGAACTGCTGACAACTGAAATGGCTCTGTACTGAAAATCAAGCTACTGTACAAATAATACATTCACACACAGCATGGAAGATCTTTTTGTCTTTAACATTTGCATTCTTTTTTATTTTGAACCTGAATCTTCAATGACATATGTGCCGGATAATGTTGTTTAAAACAACTCATATATCAGCTAATAAAAAAGGTTTTTTATTTGACTGTGGGAACAATTGAACTTATTACTTTTTTTTTGATTTTCTAACATAAGAAATATTCAGCTGACAATGACCTTAGGATTAATGACTGAATTTTGATTGAGCAGATTTAGCAAGGTTATAGTGATTTTTTTTTTTTTCATCATTTGAAAGACAGATCTGGAACAATCTGCTGATCAGTGTCCAAGACTGTTGCCAAAACTAGTCATATAGATATGACCTATAAATGTAAGAAGAGAAGGTAATTTGCCATTTGTGGCAACTGGTATTAGAAGACACACAGATCTTACAAAAAATTGTGAAGAGCAAAAGAAGAGTAAAATAAACCTGCATCAGCAGTGTTGTCATCATAATTAATCACTAGAGCTGGTTTAGTTTAACTTCAATTTATATTGTTTATTCAGTTTTTAATTTCTTTCTACAAACTATTTGAAGCTTGAATTGAACACCAGAGTCTCTGAAACTGAAAAAGCAGACACAGGAGAGCAGTTTCATGTCTAGCCTGCTGGCTCAACAGGAGCTAACTTTATGCACATTGTTAGTTATAATTCAATGCAACAAATTGACTGCATAAAGTGTTTCTTGTGTCTAAGTGAATTTAGTCTTCACATAAATAGCTGTGGGGCCGTTTTCTTAGGTTTTCATCAGAAGGTATTGACTGAGCAGCTGCTTTGAACCACCACAGAATGTGCTGCTAGTCTCAAGTGTCATTAGCTTCAGGGCTTTTCCAGCTAGCGCCAGGTAAAGATTAGATAACAATCAGCCCTTTAATAGATACTGTTGGAGGCACTGGAGCCGTTCCTGTGCTGTGCCGTTCATCTGAAGCTAACAAGAGAAGAAGAGCGAGTGGAAACCGATGTCATTTCCTCCCTGGTTTCTTTGGTGTGATGTACTGTTGAGCCCAGCATGGAACAAGGCTGTTGTTAAATTACATGTAACTGTTGCCTCAAACTAGTGTCAGTGTACAGTGTGTCTGTCTGTCTGTGTTGAGCAGGTCCAACTGGAATTTGACGTGGTACATTTTTTAGTGTGGGCTTTGTTAAATAGGAATACACTGCAATCTACTGAAGATGTTTTGAAATCAATTTGATATTATTTGATCATTTTTGTGTTAAAAGTTTTTTTCTTTGCATGCATCTACTCGCCAATCACCTGCCATTTACACACATCAGCTAACTCCTAACATAGCATGATCCAACTTGACACAAGATGTCATTTGAATTGCTTGACATTCTCTTTATATAAAGGAATGTGTATCTGCAAAGAGTGTTTCCTAACTTTCAATAAAATAAAAAAAAAGATGTATATGATGTGCTTTACTTCACTCAAAATCCAAAAGTACAAAGGACTTTTTGTTGGATGACATTCCTTCCTTAATATACTTAAATTATTAAGGAGGAGTCCTTTGTATTGAGTAGAGAGCTCCAAAAACATTGACACTGGCGAAATAACATCTGCATGTTTACTCAGGAGAAGATTCATCCCTGATAGCTCCCACGAAAATGAAGAGGGGGACAAAAAACAAGTGGAGGAAATTTGTGGAATCCCATCTGAGATTGCTTCCCTGATGGATTCCTTTTCCTGTCAGCTCAGACGAGAAATGAAGCCAGGGAAAATTAACTCCTGATACAGCTACGCTGAATTAGACAGAGAGGGAAGTAAAAAAAAAAAATCTACACACTTTTTAAGGATTCCAGCCTTGTCATTTTCAATTTTATGCTCTTTGGACATGCTTGTATTCAGATTCCCCAACATCTATTCGCCATATCAATCCTAATTAGACAATCTGGGCCCACGAAGGATGAGACCGGAGTTATTTGCATAATTTAATCATAAATACTCAGTGATACATATTTCCAAATGCATTTGTACAATTATCTTTTCATCCTTGGGGCACAAGTATTAATATGATTGGGCAATAATTCTTTAA
Organism: Xiphias gladius; assembly: GCF_016859285.1. Taxonomy (NCBI): domain Eukaryota; kingdom Metazoa; phylum Chordata; class Actinopteri; order Istiophoriformes; family Xiphiidae; genus Xiphias; species Xiphias gladius. The sequence continues at coordinate 20,007,944 of NC_053415.1, read as the reverse complement.
AAAAGGGGGAAAATAGGAAACCGGCAAGTGTGCACTCTTTTTTAAACTCCAGCTTTGGGCTATATGAAAAATTAATTAATTTCTGAAGAAAATCAATTTCTCTATGTGACCATATTAGACAGAGCCAGGCAAGGGCCTGCATTCCTTCTCCAATCAGGAAATCTCATCTGCCCCCTCTAACTTCTGTCAGTAGCATTTAACATCCTGGTACAAGCGTCAGTGACTTTTGCTGTGCTTCCTAAATGTGCTGTAATGTGATGGAGCCCGTGAGTAAAGACAGGCTAGGGAGCTCTGGCTGGGGAAAGGGGAGAACAGAAATCAGAGTGACCCAAAATCTATTGCTGCTCTGTCGGGCAATCAGTCTGAAGTGTAAAAAAATCACAAGGTAAAATCACTGTGAACAAATCTAGTTTAATATGCTAGATAAGTAATATTGACAGATATATTTTAAACAGCTTAAGTCAGTTGTCTATATAGATCACAGCTATTACCCTTCTATGGTTGGTGAACATAGTAAAAAATAGGCCATTTTAATATACTGATTAATGTGGAAAGACCTGATGTCGATTTTAAACCATTTCATTTTGGTAGAAGAATTAATTGGTAATTCAGTTGCTGTTGCCGATCCAGTAAAGGCATGCAAATAAGTTAGGAGCTTGGACAACTAATGCATCCGACAGGCAAATTAACAATACAGGCCTCTTTGCCATGCAAATAGCCTCTAAATCCACAAATGACATTAGACAGTGTCAAACAAAGCCTCTTTAACAAGTGAAATCTTTGGTTTCGACAGTCTTGGCTCAGCTTCATTCTAAGCTACAAAAATGTGATCTTAAAAGAAATGAAGAAAATTAATGTTACTTTTTTCCACTGAGCTAGTCCGTGGATTTTCCTAAAAAATGTTTTAATTTGCTCTTGTTCCAGCTGAGTGAATGTCAAGTCAATAAAGCAGTTTTGATTTTCAAGGAGACTGTTTGCAAAAAAACACCTTGCCGCCATCTGCCAACTGCACAGTTGACTTGCGCACATGTACTGTACCTAATCAAATTTAGCAGAGCCCCACTGAAGGATTAAAAATGTAGAAAAAAATAAATAAATAAAGAGACAACTTTAAATGCTTTTTTTTTACTCCAATAAAGAAACAACACACAATATGAGGGCCAATTTGACTTTCAAGAAAGTACTTGAATAGATTTGGATTTTAAACAGCTTTGTATACCATTATCTCTCCCTCTCCCTCTCTCTCTCTCTCTTTCTCTCTCTCTGTCTCTCTCTCTCTCTCCCTCTCTCTAATCAGGCATCTGTCACTCTGTTTTTGAAGTTATTATCGCCCAAGCTCCCTCTTGGATGTGGTTGCTGGGTGACGGGTATCTTAGCACCCACTCTGACTGGGAATGATTTGAATGGAATCCAGAAATCTCCCCTGAGTACCTGTAAACACATCCGTGCCTTGTAGAAAACAAATATATTATAAGAGAGCTCAGCAGAGGAGAGGAGGGAGAGAGACAAGCTGGCACCCTCAGTGGCAGCTCACACTGAGCGCTAAACAAAACAATTACCGTCATTTGCAAATATGTGTGTTTAGGCATAAACACTCTTGAAGTAAGAACAAGAGAGGTGATAGCTCTCATAACACTTGCTGTCATATCACTATTAATTATATATATTTGTTAAAGAAAAAGTAATTTCACCGTGACCTGGCACTCGTAACATTTCAGAGGCAGATCTGTTTGACTGAAACGAGCCAGGGAAAATCTATTTAAGAAGGGCATGTAAGTGAAAAGCCGTCCCATTCCCAGTGGTGGGACATTGTCTGGGGCGTGTGGTTAACCTTCAGGGGTAGACAATGATTGTCAATTAACTGCTGCATTTCTGCGCCCCAGCGTCGGATAGCCTGCCTCCACAAAGCACACCAATGAGAGATACGCGATATCTCTGCACCGCCCCCCGTGTTATAATAACCTTTCAGAGAGTTCAAGTGTCACACAGCAATAAGACCCTTTTCCATCCCACCGCAGGGAAAATGAAAAGGAAAACAAGTAGCTGGAACAGAGGGCTCCTGGAGGGCTCCTGGAGGGCCAGAGTCATAATGTAGGGGAAATTACTGAACCTGGATCAGTATGGGAGCGAGAGCGAACACTGCTAATCTGGCACAAGAGTCCTTAAGAAAATGAATGGGTCGAGAATGACTATATTCCTAGTATCGTTAGAGATGAACAATAATTACTAAAATATGTGTCACTTATAAGGCAAAGTACACATAGTTCAAACACTCACTGTAAAAGTATGCAAAAGGAATTTTTCATCATAAATTCTCATTTCTGAATCCCTCAGTAAAACACACACACACACAAAAAAAAAAAAAATCTAACACTACAATTCTAAAAAAAAACCTGTTGTCCATTTAATGTGTTCAAATAGCGCTATGCTAAAGTAGGCATAGTTGGGAACAATTTGGTTGGAGCTTGTTTGTGTCCACATCAAAACTAAAACAGCGGGATGCAGCGGTGCTCTGTGATGCTATTCACATTCACACTGTGTGCAAAATGAGAGTAGTGTTGTTTTAACACAATAGACCGTGGGAGGAGAAAAACAGCATGTGAAATAGTAAGACCCATTTTACAGGAGTATTATTCACTTCATTGTTACTACTCTGCTACTGTATAAAAAGAGTAGTCACATGGTGGTAACAGGGCGAGATGAAAAGACTAAACTATCTCAGGCAGCAAGCTGTTGTGTAACCCGGCAGGGTTAACCAGTGAACTCAAATACTTGTTATCTTACAGTAAGTCGGTAGAAAACGGAACATTGACTTTGGAGAGGGGACCTATTTTCACCTACTGGGTAACCTGTGTCCTGTTTACTCAGACTGATCATTTTGTCAGCAGCAATTAAATGACAGACAGAGTAAAGCACACATCCCGGCAAATAAAATCAACTCATTCTGAGTAACAGAAGCCTTTTATCCAGCGGATGCCTCACTGTTCCATGATGTAATTCTCCAAATGGGGCAGGCAGGCGGGCAGACCGGGTCTGAGTGATTGATTTCAGCCCAGCACCGGGAGAACCTGGCTGCTTTCAGAGACAATTACAGTCCTGTCCATGTGCCTGTAATAGCCCAGCACTTTAGCGTCATTAAAGCGACGCGAGGCACTGCATTATCCTTTAACCCCATCGCTGGCCACCCCCCCCATTGACAACCCGGAGAGTTCAACTACATACTTTGTCACCTGAAGCCCCACGCCAGGCTTGAGAGGAGGATCGCCACACGGTACGTTCCTCTCTTTGGCGGGGGGGGGGGGTTGCTCTCTGCTCTCTTGATGCGTAAGCATCAAGATGTAAATGATGCTTAAGCAGTGCACAGGTGAGGTGTCAAGACAATTGCCACTGGAATGGAGATATGGAACTGCAGCATGTTCGCAAGGTCCAAATATTGTACGTAGATATACGATGCTGACTGTTTTGAAGCAAGCATGAAGGGGGAACTGTGTTTAATGACGACAAAAAACTGTAGACTACTGAGATTTTAAATGACTGAGCTACATGAGAAAAAATATTTAGAATGAAAAATGTTCCAGAGGGATTCTCTCTCTCAAAGTTTCCCTCAAAATGTTCAGAACTACCTGAGTTTGCATTTTCTGACCAGGCTTTCAGGATCAAACTGTATTCATTCGCATCATACATATGGATCTTAATGACATAAAATGGTACTTAAAATTGTCTGTTTGCACAGCAATTTCAGCGTGCGTGTCTGCATTGGCGTGTGTGTTTTTCACATGCTTGTGGTACTTAAGCGAGCGTCTAAAAGTAAGAATTAAGTTCAATCTCACAGCATAATTTTCCAGAACAATTTATGTTTTTTAACTCAGACTCAAAGTGACTCAGTGTTTATGGTTATTCCCCACTGATGTGAGCCTTTCCATCATATTTGCATTTCCAGCTCATTTCTGGGTAGGAGATCAATATGGAATCAATCAAAGTGACAGGTAAGATGGTAAATTTGACCAGGCTGAACGATCCTGTGAGACTGAGTGATACATCAAAGCTCGCAGCAACAGTAAAAATGGCTTTTAATCAAATATTGATCCCCACTTAAATCAATCCATATTAAAACATATAAAGCTAGAAATATTTGATTAGGTAATGTTGGGTAATGCCTTTATTTTCAAGTGTAGTTGTTTACCTCACTCACTGTATATTAATTTCCTTTTTTTTATAGAAATCAAGGCTGTTTGACTAAGGCACATTCTTATGCGTGTGTGTGTGTGTGTGTGTGTGTGTGTGTGTGTGTGTGTGTGTGTGTGTTGAAATTATCCCAAGCATTTACAGTGTTTGAAACATTGGCTCCCTACGCTCTTTTTCAACTGGAACCATGAGTGTATGATAACCTCTTTAAGAAATGTGCCTGTTATCAGTACCAAGAGAACAACAATTAATACAAAAAATACTCCATGTCATCTAATTCCGACAATCTGGGTTAGTCTTGTTTACTTTCTACAAATCAAAGCTACCATAAGTGAAATCATATCGCCCCTGTGGCAAGGATATATAATAAGGTATAACCTACTTTTATTTCACTCATTTAGCAATAAATCTGAGATGGCAGTTGCCTTAAATTGAAGAGGAATTACAGTAAAGTCTGGCCCATAAAAGATGACAAGGCTCCTTCTTTCTAAATTTGTCTTTGCAGTGGCAGCTCCACACCTGACGCTTATTCCACAGCATTGCGAGACTCAGCAGAGGTGTAGCCTACATGATCGATTCATTTGCTCGGAGGCAGACAGGCTATCCATCATGGCACAAGCTTTGTCCGGCACGTGTTTAAAACTTTCGCTAAACTTTTTTTTTTTTTTTTTTTTGGACTGATCCTGCGCGCTGGCCTCTTCCCGTTCACCAGGGAACTACCAGCACACTACTCGAATGTTTGGACGGAGTTTGACATACATCACACACCTATACACGCTATAACAATCGATTAGGAAATCGGGCTGATAAGTTAATCGTGTCGCTCGGGCCACTTGTTTCACGGAGGGAAAATGTCTCCCCCTTTCTTGCTCCTGCGCCTTTACGCACGGCTGTCCGCAAAGACATTTAAACCAAAAATGCCGCACACAAGCTCCCTACTAACCTCGCATTCGTGCAGTCGTTGTACAGAGTCTCGAAGTCTTTTCTGGAGATGAGTTTACAGCGATTCACCCCGGGTTGGATGGCGCCGAGCCCTCTGAGGATGCGGACCTGCTCCACATTGCACACCACCGGCGTGATCTCCAGCCGCTTCAGCTTGGTGTAGACCGTGTGCAGTCCGCCGACCAGGTGCTTCAGGAACAGGTCGAAAGCCTGCGGAAGGCAGATGAGCTCGCAGCCGTCCACGGTGAAAGAGGCCACTTTGGCACCGCGCAACTCGACCATCTTGCACTCATTGTTTTGCGGTATGTTTTCAACAGGCGACGGGGTCGAGTACACGGGTTTGCTGGGGGGTAGAGCCGCGGTCGGGGTCGGGATGCCCGGGCTGCTGGTGGCGAGGAGCTCTGATCTGAACAGGTTTTGTCCGGGTCCGGATGGGGGGGCCAGGGATGGAGATGGTGATGAAGTTGTCGACGGCGGGGACGTCGTTGCGGAAGGAGTCGAGATCGGAGGCGGTGGGACCAGAGGAGTTGGTGGGATCAGAGCAGCCGGTACGGCCATGGTCACCTACAGGAGGGGAAGAGAGTAGCCGAAGTTCAAAGTATAAAACCCAGCCTGCCGAGACACCCCTAAATGAAAGAATCCACGAGAGTTTAGCTCCTCAGATAAGTTGGGAAGTAAAAAGAGCTGCCGAAAAAAGGCGTGCTGAGTGAAGGGGGGTTTTTTTGGGGGTGGGGGGGGGGCTGAACGGCGGGACAGTGATCAAAGATAGGAGGAGGAATGACAGGAGGAAAATGAGCTGAAAAGTGCAGCTCCGCTCTGTGGATGAGTTGTTGTTGTCACACGGTACAGAGAGGGAGGAGCTAGGGGACAGTGGAAGCCTTTGAAGAACAGATAACCCGGTACTGGCTACCGCTGAAATGTTTCACGTCTGTTGCGTTGTTGATTCCACACATGAAAGATCCGGTTATACCCGAGCACAACCCTGTGAAAAATCCGCATCAATTGTTTAGGGGTTTTTTTGTTTTTGTTTTTTGTTTTTCTGTGATTTTAAAAATAAAAAAAAGAAACCTGCACCCACTCGACATATGTGAAATTTCAGTTAATAGTTATTGCTGGTCCCCAACTGCACTTAACAGCCGTACAGGTTGCACCTGCTATCCAACAGTATGCAAATCCGCTGCACCAGTCTTCCGAAGTTGACAATTAATCACTCTGAGCACCAAAATGTTTTGTGTTTGTTTACATCCTCCCAAGTATTTCAGAGGCATTTTGCAAACTTGTAATTTCCTTTCATTCAGGCATTAATACTGAAATGCTTTTATATCTTTAAGTCTGATGTCCTATTTTCTGACTGAGTATACCATAATGAGTCACTGTTCAAGGTACACCCTATCTGTGAGAAGGGAAAATATGTCTCTTTTAATTAGTTCTCCCTGGTTATTGTATTTACCCAGCCAAAGTGGGTATCGCTTTTTGTATGAAGTAACAGCATAACACAACATGAGGCAACAGCTGTTGAGATGGAAGTTTTTTATGCTAACTAAAACACCATTTAGATTACGGTGTAAACCGCATGTATATAAAAGTACACTTACTCATTAAATTTTGAATCTAATCACTTATCAGCAGCGAACTTAGTTGTATTGTTATGTGAGTTACATCAAACTAAATGTGCAGTGCTTGATGTCGGTAGTTGTCTTCCACTTAAGGTCCATTTTGACAGCCAACATAACTATTATTTCGCTAAGTAAGAATTACAGGTGAGCAGGTGAATATGTCAAACAATGTGTCCTCAGACAAAACTGTTAAAATTGCTAATGAACTTAAATTTGTCGTAGATAAGGAGGCTCTACGTGAGAGAAACCAAAACCTTCATATTGCCAGAGCCAGTTACATTTGAGAACTTGAGGTGGTGGGAGAAAACTGGTAAATACCTGAAAAAAATAAAATCCACATTTACACAATGACCATAAAAATGGTAACTGTTCACACGACACACCAGCTTCTTCAAGGGAGGTTGTACTATTTTCTGATGCTGAGTACTGAACCAAAGTTAACCCAGCTGGCACATGAACTCTCAATCTTTCCCTCAATCTCAACCTCGGACATTAGAGGAAAGAAAGAAGGATGACGTCAGAGAGGGAGGAAATGCAGCACTGTATAGAGGGTCAGGTCCATGTACAGTAAAAGCAGCTCATGTAATTTACACTTGTATTCAACCACTGTGGTACATCATGAAGCCGAGTACGTTTCCTGACAACTCAATCAGTTGGTGTAACACTACAGTATGTAAACATGCAGCAGGATTTTCCTAAATCAGACCACTCATTAATAGAACGCACCCTCTTACAATTAGGGCTTAGGTGTGTTAGATAGGACCAATAAACAATACTCAGCTTTTATTTGTTATTCAACGTATGGCAGAATACCACAAGTGAACTTATCAAACTCCGGTTTTGCGGGGAAACTTTTTTGGAGTTTTGCAGAAATTAAAGTGATGTCTAAAACTTAGTTTGAGTCAGCACAACTGTAAGGGTTTTTACTTGCCGTTCCTAAACTTGGTGGTGCACATTTCCTTAGATTTCCAATTAGCCAGTGGGTCTGGAGACACATATATGAAAGTGTAAGTCATCAGGAACAGCTCATCACAGTCTGCATTTGCCTTAATATTCAGTGTATCCCTGTTGTCATGTTGTGTCAGATCAGCTTTAAGATAAGCAGTGTGCCATTTCAAAATTATCATTCAGGGAAAGAGGTAGCTTGTAGTGTAAAATCAATAGCTGCTTAAAATTCATTGCCAGGCAATCCATTTGCCCTTTATGTTGCTAACCTTTCACTTAAATATGCACCATATTAAGATTTCATTATATACAATGAATGTCACAACAGTTTGCCCACTATTTCTCTTGTTTGCATGGGTTAACTGCAAATCATTGTGCTTGTAATGTCTGAAAAATGACTTTCATTAATGTTATGCAGGAAAAAAAAGGAAAATATATGAGTATGAGTAGCCTAATAGGTATTAAAAGGCACCAAAGGATGTGTATGATGTTTTAGATACAAAGGCCTTTCAACAGACTGGGTGGGCTGCATGTGTTTGACCCCAGTTATGAAAACACCATGTAACACAAAAATGACGTCTGTATACTGGTGCATTGATTTACACCCCAGTACTTTGTTGATATAATTCAGCACAAATGCAAAATCATTACTGCATGTAAAAGTCTTGTGTGGGAACCTATCTTGGAAGGAAACAACTTACTAGGAAAACTGTTTACTTGTGACAAAAATGTGCCATAGCAGTCCTTCAGGCAGAGTGGATGTTTAAAGTAATGGCAGTTTAAAATTGTCCTTACAAAGTAGTTGGAAATTAGCACCGTGACTCAAGTTTCCAGCGTGACTGAACTAAGTCCCATAAACAGTGAAGAGTTTTCCTAAAAGTACACAGAAGTACAGTACATGTGGATGAGATTGCGGTAAACAAATGACTATGTCAAAATGTAATCACCCAGTATGATGTATGGCATCAGGAAAGTGTTTGAAAATGTATAGATATGGGCCAAGACTTGTGTATGATCAATGACACAGTATATTGTTTGATGTAATAATTTATTCACCCCATAAAGCTTTGATAAAACAATGTTGAAAAGCAATTTAAATTGAATTCATTTAAATGTCAATTCTCATGGTTAGGATTTTTCTATAATTGGCTATTTAATTAAAATAATTTTCATAGTCATTAATATAGCCAGCAACTTGTAGCACACTGACGTGTTTTAATTACATGGTATTAACAAAATTGATATGCTTTAGAAAGCATGGTGAATAAGAAATAATTAGACCAATCATACATCATCCTCTTATGGACATTAAGTGTATCACAATATAATTGATGAACCTAAAAAACGAGAGAGATAAATAACTATAATTGTACAGAGTTGGTGTACAGAGCTTGGAACAAAGAATCATACTCACAATGTATTATATTTCAGAGGCAATTCATTATCTGTAACATCACTTAGCTCTCTGTGCCCAGCGCTCTCCTCTAACCTATGATTGCATGACATTTGAAAGCGATGATACTGTGTAGTCTTTTAAAATGTCCTTTTACCTATTCTGCATAAATCTTCAAACTGTTTTTCTGCATGGGCAAATAAGGGGGAGAGAGGCAGCTTCAGACATAAGAATCATTTAGATGCTCAGAATAAAGCACTTATTGATCATGAATATTTGTTTCTCAAAGGTTACACTGCCTTGACCCCATCTATCCTTAGACACCGTCCAACACAAACATGCCACTTGGGGTAAACGGGTGACGCGGAGAGCACTGTGATGGTAGAGGGTGTGTGATAATAGTCTGGCCGCATCGATTTCTTTCCGATTATGAATAAAAGTATAGGCTTCCTCTTGCTGTTTAGTTATCGAGTCTTTAGTGATATCTTCTGTAATCTTCTGATCAGAACCACTAACTTTTCAGTAACTGTGCAAAATGTGATCCTGTGACAGTCAATGAAACAATTAGATGATTTGTTTGTTTGTTTGTTTTTTGTTCTAGGAACTTTTGATTGGCGCTTTTGATCATTTTCTGACATTTTATAGACCAACTGATTTAAATAGAATTATTAACCAAGCGATAATGAATTTAATCACTTGTTGCATTCCAACTCTACATAAAACTGCGTTTTTGCTTCACAGTTGTTGCTTACACATACATCACCAACTAATCCTGACCAAACTTTTATGTATAAAGTGAAAGTCAAGTCACCTGATGTATTTGTAAAGCATATTTAAAACAATACCTGCTTACCAAAGTGACCACAGATACAACAAGGGAAGCAAAAAAACAAAATTAAAAAAAGTCCAAGGAAGACGGAATGCCACATTTACTGAGAATTCTGGGAAATCAAGTCTGCATCAGCTATGTCATTGAGGTTATCAACTTTGTATAGAATCACAGTTTCTTCCATAGCAATGACCTTATAGAATGAGATCATTTAGAACCAACACTTATTTGTACGCTTACAGTAGAGTTAATCTAGAAAGACGTGCGCTGTAAATTGGTAAAGTACATGCACGATCCTCCACCTATTGATACAAGTGCAAAAGGCCAGACTAGGATTCAGATAAGATAACAGAATGCTCCTTCACACAAAGTATGTAAAATAACAGCTTTCTGGTAATATAAGTGCTCAAAAGAGGAGCAAATGGCGCTCACTTCATTCTCAAAAAGCCAGCCTCACCAATGGTTCCACAATTAGAGAAGTCATGGCCCACGTCCTACAGTACTTCATTTGATGCCACGCAGCTTCGAATATAACTGGGGTGCAAGAAACAGAGAGATTTGTGGATATCTAAATTGCTAAAGCAGAAACCTGTATAAACAGCGGTAATTGCCGGGCCATTGACAGTCTCTCAGTGTTGTGCTCATTCTGCCACAGCCGCAGTGATTAAAATGAATCCTCATCGACTTCTCCATTAAAGCGCTGGCAGGAGCGATCCCGTGACCTTTCCCCATTGATTGAACATAACAATCACAATTCAATTGTAATGCAAAGAGAACATTTGTTATAATGTACACGAGATGCATGAGCCATTTCCTGGGAGCGGGGAAGGGTAATCAATGGAGTGACTCTTGGCGTGATGCAAGGAGAATGAGGCTGTGTTTGCAGGCCCTAATTCATACAGCCTGCAGTGTATGATGGAAGGCAATGATATGCATGTAAACACTCTGATTTCTCTCTGCTTATCGTTCAATAGCATAACAACAAATCCTGATTTCTATATCCATGTAACAGCCCTGCGCTGCTATGATTGGCAGTAATGTAGGTATGTACACAGCCTGATACACTTCTGACTCAATCTGAGATCTATCATGTCACGTGGTGATATCCCCTTCAAATTATCTCTCAGAAAACGGCAAGTGCAATCTTTCAAGAGGAGTGACTTAGTGTAACATATGACTTCAGAGACAACGGACTGTTGCCATGACACTTGTAGAATTACTAAGCGCAAGACTGAGTACCCGCATAAACCTCTATACTACTAGAATAGTCTGAAATGCAGCAATATTGCAAGTTCTAGTGACAGTCAAGCAAGGACAAACTTGTATAACAGTTATTACTAATGATTAGCTAAACTCAGGCAAGTGAAACCACAACTTGCACAATCCATGCAACACAGAAAAGAAAAGCACGATAGGCAGAACAACCCATCACTATTCAGTCCCCTTTTAAAAGCTGCACTCGATCATGTCTTTCAAAAACTGTCTTATGAGGAGTGTATGCGAATGATGTCCTTAAGGGATTTCTTTTTAGAATCAGGAGATTATAGTTTACACGGACATTAAACAGATTAAACCAGCCAGCTCTCTAAAGGCAGTTTATCTAATGGAGAAAATGTGGTATGCTAATTGAGAAATTCCGATGGTAAAATTATATTTAAACCCCTCTCTCTCTCACTCGCCCTCTCTCTCTGTCTGCTAGAGGATTTTAGTTTGGCTTGATGAAATCAAATGGCTAATCACAGCCATAAGCTGTGAGACGTTAGCTGAGCGAAACAGTGTTTGCCATGCTAAAAGGTAATTGTCTCGGAAAACTTCATCGATGACAGATTCAATTCCATTTAGTAAATGTTTAATAAATGCTGTACAAACAGCCAGGCCTATCTCGCTGTGCTTAGAAAACAAAGGGAAACTTTAATTGCTTTAATCATCCCTAGCTTTGACGTTGTTATTGGCCTTAAAAATAGCAGTTAACAGAAACTGTCCTGCTGAGGAAATTGAACCACATTTGGAAAACGATCCGTAATTAAGATAGGGGCATCCCGAGCAGCTAGGTCCAGGCGAACTGTTGTGACTAGGAAAAACATTCCAAGTCATACAAAGCTATTCAATTAACAGAAGGACCCAAGGAAAACAACCTCCCTATTATGTATCACTTACTTTAATCAGATTGAAAGCAATTGTATTCCTTTTTGAAAATCCCTTAACACAAACATGTTAATTAACAGATAGGAGGGTGGAAAGATGTATTTTTCATTAGTGGGTAAAATAATGTTCCCCTTTAACATCAAGGAAAATCAACTGCTTACTGCAGTTAAACCAGTCAGTGGTGTAAATTCCCTGCCAGCATTTTTATTTAAAACCTCATTAATGTGTTTCAACCCTGCATAGCTGTACCTTTAATCTGCACTAAAAGGAAATAATGCGTTTCCTGCTTTATTTACCAGCCTTACTTAACAAGTGTTCCTGTACAATTAGAATTGTTAATAGATCTGGAAACAAAAGGACTTTGAAGGTGGGAAAGTGCTGACATTATTTCACAGGGGAAACACACTCTTGAGAAAAAAGATCTGCTGTAAATGTAGTTTCCTGGAACACAGGCGCATTGCAATGTTGGTCTCTCTCATTAGAAATGCCATGCACAGGACATAAATCAAGACCCATAAAACATTTCATTGCCACACAACACTAAATTACACACTTGCTGGTTTGCCATACTGATTGTGTTTAAACATTGTAATTTTACTTTATTCCCATTACATCTATGCAGAGTTTTACAATCCATAAACAGAGTATCTGTAATAAAAGTTAATAAATGTCAGAATTTGCATTTGGAAAAAAACACCCTGCTACATTTTTGCAAATATCAATCTATGAACCTTTCAACATTTCATCAAACAAAATGCTAATTGTACCTTTAGGAATTTAGGAGACAAGTGACAAGAAATGAGATGCAATGTCCTTTGGAATCAAGAAATCTGCTAAGTTGGAATACATTAAGTGTGAGGCCAAAGCAAAGTGGATACTTTGGAAGATGGAATTTTTTGGGACAGAACAAAAGAAATAGGATTATGTAGTGCATTATAATGAGCAGTCTATATGCAGTCTAATACAACTTTCCTGCAATAAGTACCGCATTATACAAAGAGGTGTGTCTGTTGTTTAGCCTACCCTGATTGATTTGAATGCAGTGGGCCAAAGAATACAAACACATCTCAATAATAGCGTAGTGCAGTTCAACAGCACCACAAAACACATCCTCCTAAATGATCAAACAATTGAATCAACACCTCTTTAACACAGTTTCAACAAGTTCGAACATTGAAAAGGTGTGATTTACTGCAGGCCTGTTGTATTAGACTATATTTGTTTTAGCTACTGTAGGTGTACCTAATAAACTGACAACTGAAGGTGTTTTCAGGTAATATAATCTTACACAGTTTACTATATGCTCAGGTGTAACTTAATGTCATTTAAGGGGGCAATGTGGAAGAATTGGCTAACTGTCGAATTCATACTCAGAAAAAATAGGGTGCAGCATATTACCAGAAAGTTGGGGTGTCCGCCCCTATCATTAGAAACAAGGAAATGCACTCTTTGGTCCCTCCTACCCCCTCCCCTTCCCCCTGTGCCATAGTTGGACTGGCCATCGGGGATATCAGGAAAAATCCCTGTGGGCCACGGCATCCTTGGGCCAGTTTACCGTCAAAAAATCCATAAAGTTTTGACCAGGCCTCTCTGTGTAACCGTCATTCGGGGCGTGCACGAGAGCGTGCTACATGCGTGTTCCGGGACTGGGCTCCCCGGCCTCTCTCAGCCCTCCAATTGAGCTAACGTTAGCTTGAATAAATCTAATGGCAGCATAGGGCAGTTCTTGACATGTTGCCAAACCTGCATGGATGGGGGAATAATGTTTTCCTCACACATTTACCTTGTAATCTGATTATGTAACTGGAGGGTTACAGTTAGACTGACAACAAACAATTTCCCACCCAGTCCGCCCAGTCAGAGAGACAGGGAAAATGTATTGGTGGCAGGAGTGGAGGACCAGCCACGAGAGGTCAAGGAACGCGGGGCAGAGCAGCTAAAGCAGCAGGACAAATAGCTGAGCTTGAGGAAAGAGTGGAGGAATGTCGCCGAGAGAGGATGGCTGCAACACAGGTTTATAGCCTTCTCGTAATTACTACTTCCTCATCCTCTCATGTTGAACTGAGGGCAGACTTGATGCTACAGTGACTCACTAACGCCTCTTGAGGTGCAAAGTGGTAATATGAGACGGGACGGGCTGGGGCTAGCTGGTTAGCATGCTAACTTCAGTAGATATCTCTGCAAGACAATACATAGACATCTTTGACATAACATCAGAACTATTTATTTCTTCACATTCTGTTGATAATCTTTGTAAATTTTTGAATGTTTTAAACTGAAATACTTACATAAGCCCCTTTAAGTAGTAAAAACATCAGTTTTGCCATTTGACCCTTTTGTTTGCTAGTCTATTCTGTACAAATTCTTCTCCTCAATTTTGCCTTCCTCATGGAATTAGTCATGGTAGCATTACACATGAGAAGTTTAAAAACACGACTGTCCTCTTGTAAAAAAACAACCCTATTGGTCAGCAGCTTATCACGACCCATAGTTACGTTTTATTGTTAGGCGACCTGTAGCAGCCAATATAACTGTGACAGGAGCAAAGGAGGAAGTTAGGGGATGTAGCATAAAGAGCAACAAATTCCCCATTAGCAGGAGGTTGGAGTGAGTGGATGGGTCGACAAGACAAAGGACTTTGATGCGGGAGACTGCTGTTCATTTCCTGTTTGAAACCTATAGTAGTCAATGTGGTCAACCTATATGGCCGCTAAGGTTGGAGGACTTGTTGTCAAAAACAGGTACATTACAATGACTAGTGTCAGGTTGACCTTTTGTTGACTGCGGTTTCAGACATTAATCTGTTTTCTTAGTTATAACTGATCACCAATGACTGCATATCAAGATCCATGAATTACTGGAAAATCTTGTACTACTTTATGAACTAGTGACCCTCTCACCCTTGTTTTAGTCTCCTGATACTGATTCAGATCAAGGTATTGGCCAATACAGAGTACTGATCTAATACCAGTGCTTTGTTTTCATTTTCAATTTAAAATCAATATTCCTTATTGTGTGGAATGGATTGATTGAAAATATTCTTCTGTGTCTAAGATAACATGAGGCTGTAACTCCACTTTATTTCTTAGCTATTTTAGTAGATTAAGTAGTTTAGGTTTGTTTAAATTTGATTACATGGTTGTGAAAGATTTAAACCCAATAACAGATTTTTTTTGGCCACAATGGCACAGTGGAAACAAGCTGTGAACACAAGACTGGAGTCGTGTTTCTGGCCACCTGAGATATGCAAGTCCAATATTCACTCTTCTTTTAGCTCTGTTTTTGGTCTCTAGCAACTCCTGAGGGAAATATTTGGATCTGTACTAATAGCATTCCAGGATCATTGTATCATTAACATGAACACCAAGAGACAAACTTCAATTTACTCTACTATTAGGCAAACCAAGCTAAACGCAAGCTGCTCACCAGCTCAACTGCATCAACAGGCTGTAAAAATGGAAGGTGATGTGTAGCCATTGTTAGTGTGTCACATGTTCATGTTTATTTATCATGATCACCATAAGATACTGATATTATGGTGCATGATATGATACTAAAATTTTATGAGTTAGTACAAGAAGCCATTCTTCATTTTAGTATCAAAGCTGCAATACATCAAAAAGTCTTGGCAGGGCAGCACCATGTGCTATAATATCTCTCAGTTTGCAGTAGGTCACTATGCTCTGCTGACTTAATAAACTATGCATCCCACAACAATGATTATTCATGTCATTCTTCAAAGATCCTTGAGAGGATCTCGATGCAGCAGCGATTCAACCTTTCGTATTAATTCAAGCTTGGCTAAGAATGTACCATCTGGGCCCTTGTACTTCATGATTAATGCCAAAGAGTTGATTCATATGTGCAACTGGAGTTTAATAAACAAGGATTTCAGAGTTAAATGGCAAATACAAATGCTTGGGATGAACTCATTCATAGTATCTAATTTTGTGTTCTTGGTAATAAAGCCCACTCATAATTGCTCGCTACAATCATCTCGAAGATACACAAATAACGGGATTTTGTGATTAACATAATGTGTTTCTTCCACAGAGAAAATAATCCTACAATTCTAAGATGCCTTTAGACATATGTACATAAGATTTTTTATTTGGTCCAAATTAACTTACTACTGGTACAGCATGATTAACACTGGCAAAAAAAAATAATTACTGCTCATCATTGTACAGATTATGCACCAACAAACTTTTCCCTTTTAAAACGATGTTGTTTGTACTAGACATTATAGCTTGGCAAACAAAATTAAGTTTGTAATCCTTCTCTTGCTCGCATTCTCTTAGTCTATTTCAATGTCACAGTGCTTGCTGCAGTCTCCATAAAGGAAGGCTTAGTGCTGCTGACAATATCCCAATGTGAAAGAGAGGACCCACACAACAGTGACCTCTACAGGAACAACGAACACACCAACTGCAATCTAGTTCATGCTTGTTGTAATAGTTTTACATGACTCTGCCTTTCTCTTGGATGTTTTCAGGTCATGGACCCCAAATTGACATATTATACTTTGAAGTCATCTGATTTTGTTCCACAAAATTATGATCTTTGTTGCTTTTGAATATTGAATTTTGTTTTATTTACTATGTTATCACACAAGCAAAGCATGGAAGTTGTTTTTATAAAAGCTTTGACTTTATACTGTATATTATATAACATAATTATTCCTTATTTACTTTGACATCCTTGGATCTGCTTCAAAGAACAAATAGGACCCATTGACTGCACTTTGAGAGACACGGCCAATGTTCACAATGGTTGCACAATTTGAAAAAATGTCCAAAACTGTTTTTGTTTAGACAAACTTAACATATAAACTAAATATTGTTTTACATATTGTTTTTACTTTAAAATATGTGGTTGATGTCTCTTTTACTACAAGCCGCATATAGTAACAGATCAAGATGAAGACAGATAATGACAAGGTATAATGCAAACAGGTGAGGGTGGTGCATATCAAAAATGTAATGCCCTTACACACCACCCCCTCTGCTTTCAGCTGAAAGACAAAGAACAGTGCAGAGCAGTGTCTTTAGTATGTTAGAGGAGGAATGGGAGGGCGCCAAGCCATGCAGACCACAGCCAAGTGCAGGATCACAGAGGAGGAATGAATGATGCTCAGATAAGGGACAAACTAAAGACGGCAGACCAAACAGGAAAACTAAGAAGGGAGAATGTGCGGGGCGTTGCCTGCCTGAGCAGGAAAATGTGCTGATATGAATATGTTTCATTCTTTTTTATTTTTTTGCCTTGTTCTTTAATGTTACGCTGTGTTTTTTATTTAAGTAACATAAAACATTCCAGTTTAGACATACACAATCAGGGCATAAGGTGCACAGACAGTGCAAACCTCTTCCAATGCTATCAATAAAATCTTAAATTATTTATGACATTTTAAACAAATCCTTGAGATCAGGTCTCTGTTATTTTTACAGCTAACATAAGACAGTCTTATGTTAGCTGTAACATCTTACATCCAGAGCACTACCAGAAGCTATTCTATCCCTCCTTGGCCCAAGGCCCATCTGTCCACCAAATTTTGCCCAAATCTGTTGAGATTTGAGATATCTAGCCGACAGAGAGCAGAAAAATGAACTAAGTAGAAGAAAACATCTAAGTTCTTTAGTGGAAGCAATAAATCTGCGCTTAACACTTTTACTGCAATGCAATGCATCTGTAACAGATTTGTGCTGTGGTAATGGATACTTTCATTAGAAATAAATGAACTACCGTTGGAGAGCAACACATTTGACACTTTAAGTGTGATGAGTCGGGCTAAAATATGCAATTGTTGAGCTAATGTACTTACGACACAATTACAGACCTTAAAATGCAAAATTAGTAATTGAGAATAGGGCCAGAAAAAAACATAGAGTAATCTGCCTCTTGTCCCACACAAGGGACCAAGAGAACACAGGCTATGCTGTACCCCCCTTTCCTTTTTACCGAAGTTCTCCTTTATGCATTCAAATTCACTTCAGCAGCATAAAATTCCCCCAAGAGACAGCATTGTCCTCCTGCTTGTCCCTTGGGCTTCCCATCTCTCAGTAACATCTCCTCACTCCACACACTTTAGCCCTACACCTAGCAGACAGATTTTTTTTCCGCAGTACCCTCTTTTAAAATAGTTCAGTGCAATTTAATGAAAATTAATTAAAGTGATTATAAAAGCCACCACTGAATGCACAGAATGTTTAAAGGCTTTGTGCAAATGTTTCCAGTTCTTAGTTTTTTTTACTAGGACAGTCTGAAACAAATGTACTGAATAGCCTTTCACTGGTTTTACCTCCTGAATAATAATCTATGTTGTGCTATTATGTGTGAAAATAAAGGGTACACACATTTTTCCCTGTCCCCTTTGCATTCAGGAAACTTAAAATAGCATTTTTTGCACTGATGGCTGAGTTGCAATTGCAGTTACAAATGTATGAACACTATACTTTCATAATAACGCGGTCCGAATGTTTCCAAAGGCGCATAGGTCTGCTCTAGTGAACTTGAATGCGTGGTCCTTGGTGCATAAAGTAAGCATAAGGCCAATTCTATAGCAATGAGGCTTTACTGAATGAAATGAAAAGCCTAAGGCATCAGAGTTAATACATTAACACAGGAGGACTAACAGACAAGAAATACTAAGAAGTGAAATAGAACAAATGATAGAGAAGACGGTTAAAATAATGATTATTCTGGCTTATATTTTCTTACAGTCTTTCTCACTGAAGTGGAGATCACGAGTTAAAGTTTAAAGGTGTAGCTCTGTAATGTTTTAGGAAAAAATAAATTAACATAAAATGCCAGTGTGGGCTTATCTTTCTGCTATCATGAGGGGGCCAGAGGCGCTCACTACAGAAAAATCATCACATAAACCACTTTAGTGGGAGTGATTCCAAAGTATCACAACATTATCATATCAATTCACTGCTAGCATGATGCAAATAGGCTCAATGGCAGGCTTTCCTCTACAAAACTCTCCCACAAGGTCCTAATAAAACAGTACAATTTCCCACTCTCCATTCTCCCTCAGAAATGTACCAGTCTCCAGCCCTGTGATCTGCGATAGACAAAATGAGACGCAGCAGCTACAACAGAACCGAGACAGAGTCAGAGTATTCCCTGTGCTCCTTGAATAGATAATGCTTTTCCTTCACATTCCTTTATTCTTTCAAAAAGAATGCATCAGAGGCCAAATATTAATTCTTCTCGTCATATGAAGGAGCTACGCAAGTGGCATACTAGGATGGGCCTTTGAATGATTAAGGGAACACATAAAGGGTTTCTTGTGGCGCTTTGAACTTTCTACAGAGTTCTGAGCACTCTCAACTTATTCCCCACTCTGCAGGAGACTTGATGTTAAAAGACAACATTAATGAAAGCTCTGTAACAGGTAGAGACAGAGGGATTAATGCAATCTAAACACAGCAAGCCTTACAGAACTGACTCTGGCTAGCAGGTGAATGGGTAAACACTTTTCCTCACTTTTACCCCTTCCTCCCACCATGAATCTCCTTTAAAGAAATGCCAATAGATCTGATTGCCTAATTCTCTATTCCCTCCCTCCTTCCCCAAGTCCATGAAGATGCACGTGTGGGGGAATCACTTCAAGGAATGACATTGACTGGGGAAGTGCTGACTTGCACCACTGTTTGTCTTTTGATGTGAGAGATCAAATCAATGTACACGGCGTTCTGCGAGCAATGTGCAGGCAGATTAGCATTCGCCCGAAGGTGCCTGCGTGCCCTCAATCATTAGCGTTTACGTCTGACTCTCCAAATAATTAGGATTTACTCAGTGCTGTTGTGCGCTGCATTGATAGGTGCAAAAACAGCATAACATTTAAGATGGAGGGTAATGCAAGGGTGTCATAATGAGACTAACACCTACATAAGCCACAGACACTGTCTGACGCTGACATTTGTTATTGGTGTGAGCTGTGTTATTTGTCACTGGTCCGGTGTGCAATGGTGCCTTCACATGGAAAATACCACGATGAGATCTCCTGAGTGCTTAAGTCAGATGGATTGAATGCTCTTGAACACTGATAAAGGTTGATTTCAGGTTGTGCTAACATTATTGTGGGCAAACTAATGCAGAATAATTGTCATATTTTGTCCTGTCAAAACCCAGAACAATGACATATTTAACACTAAAGTTTGCCTTTGCATCACAAGTGAGAAACTAGCACATTGTGTCAATATTTGAATATACTTCGATTTATATTTAAGTATACTTTCTGATGAAAGCATATCTTAACTGTCCTGTCGATGTTAAAACAGAAGTATTCGGTTTTAATTGTGCAAGAAAAACTATTAAGGGGTACCACTTTGAGATTAAAATGGTATAAGGATCTTGGCAGTACATTTCTGCCACATTTGAATTCATACTGTTTGCCTGTAACTTCATGCTAATGATCAAAGTTGAGGGGGGGATTCTCCTGAGTGCAAGTTATGAAGATGAGATGAGGAGAGAGAGGGAATGGGAGAGGGGGAGAAAAACTGCTTTGCTGCCCTGCTTTGAACACTTTTACACTTTCCAACAAGCTTTGTTTTTTAATTGGCTGAAATTAATCTTAGGGATGTAGATGCCTGATTTGCATTCATTAAAACCCAACCAAAAGAAGTCATGCTTAATTCCAATCAAATTTGCTTAATTATGCATGGCGAGATATTCCCAAATGAGCTGTGGATTTTTGTTAGACCCTTTTTTTTTTGTTTCCTATAGCAAATAAAATGTAATGAAGCTGTCTTTTTGTGTTTTACTGAATGTTGAGGAGCATATGAGGAGCACCTTGAGCCTGGGCTGAAAACAATATTACTGCTAAAGTAATTATAAGAATCTGCATTTTTCATTGTTAATTGTGGATGTCAGCATCATTAATTTTAATTTACGGCAGGCAATAAAATTAAGAATACTTTGTGCTGATGTTTTAAATCATGCTTGTGAAGGGGACACATAATGCAACTTAAATCTCAAGTAGATATTGATTGGGGTGGATGGTCTTTTCTATGAATCTTAAATAGGCAGACGCTGGGAATCTGCTTAAGACCTCACTTTTACGAGTTAACTCCAGCACCAGATAGCACAAGTGCAATACAATTAAAGAAGTGTCAGTTTATGCGCGTGCACACACACACTTAATCAGCAAACTGCATTACAGAAAGATCATAAAGGAGCGAATGCAAAACATTGTAATCTAACCAATTCTTACTCCTTCTTGAAGAGTTTAGAATAAGAACACATCTACATATCCAAAATGAAGTAAATCTGAACAGTCCTCTGAACAGTTTTCAACAGTCCTTGTTTCGATATTTTGACAGTCATATTAATTAGTTTGTCGGACATTGTCAGACTGTTTTTACAGACCGAATGAAAGCAGAATGGAGGAGTTTGAGGTGTGGTACTATACAGTACGTGGACTATGGGGGATGACATTATGTGTTTCTGCTCCAACACTTGATTTATAGCTTCATTTGGACTGTGCTTGTACGAAACACATCCTGCTGCTGCAGGAGCTTTAGTGCATTGTAGTCTGAAAACAAAGGAAGAATAAAATTGATCTTTCTGGACACACACAAAATCAATGAATGGCTATTTCCTGTTCCATGGCATGTTAGTCCAACTGACTTGCTAAATCCTTGAACTTTCCGTATGTCCTCATTGCTGGAGAGGAAAGGTCTTCAGAGTTCAGTGGAAACTTAAGATGATCATTTCAGATTCTCTGGATCATAGAATCTTTGTTTTCACTATCTCCCTTGACCCTTAAAATGAAAATATTGAAAGGACCTTGGTTTCACATCTGTGCTAGCATTTGCTTGTTTGATTATTATAACTGACAAGCTGTTTTAAATTTGTATCCTGGTGACTTTTCCTGTGGCCAACTTTTCAATGAAATAAGAATGGGGAATGGCCAAAGGGAAAAAAAACATATTCATAAATGTATGTCTTGAAATGTTTGGACTGGTTTTGTTAAATTCAGCGTGATTGACTATTATTCCAGAGGATGTGTTTGTACCTGTTGTACAATGCATTCTGTTCACCAACGAGGTGATTGTGTTTCCAACACAAAAAGACTCAACAGTGATGTTCAATTGTTCTCTTTCAGGCTGGCTATTAGCCAGTGTCTCCTTCATGACACATGGAGCTGGTACACTATCAGCTCCCCTCTCCTCTTCCTGTCTCCTTTCCTGGCGGTGACTGAAGCAAGTCACTCTAATGCAACAATGATGGTGATTTCACTCTGCTTATCGAAGCGAGTAAGTACTTAAGCAGCTGCTTGTACTTTGATCCAATTTACTTCCTGAATGTGTGCTTCCTCATGCACAGTAAACAGGCCTGCCTAAACTGTCATTAGTTCAAAGCCAAGGCAAATAGTTCACATGATTATTGTTTGCTCAATTTTTGTTCTGCTTTGTACAGTAGCTCTGTTAACAGAAGTGAGTTAACTTAAGTGACAGGCCCTCTCAATATGGGGCATATTTCAGGTATCAATTTGTATGTTGTGGCAGTGGCTGTAATTCAATATTGCCAGCGGAGCTCTGGAGGCTGAATGGGTAAGCCATAAGTTGAATACCGCAACCTTTAACATCATTGTGTGCTTGACTCATCCCCAAGGACAGGACAGATAAAAGATGATCAGTAAGAAAATTGATAGCACTGATTTAATAAACATCCTCAAAATGATCTCTCTGACCTGCAGGTAGCGCAGCAGTCACTCGTACTTCTTCTGGGTTAAAGAATCAAGTGAGATGATTCATTTGAGTGACTGAGGTAGTTGAGTTTGATGGATCATTCCTAAAAGCATCATTGCTAATCTTCAGCTCCTCTTTTTTAGGTTATTCACAGATCAGTGAGTTTTCCGGCTAATCCTGGACCTGACGCTGCTCTTGTCTGTGTACATGGTATTCATCATACTCTGACAGGGAGAGTCCTTCAGACGACAAATAACCTTCAGAGAGGGGAGGCAGGAAAGCAGTAGGTGTGCAGTTATTTTGGATACATTTCACAGTGGAGTAGGAAAGCTGCATGGGGAGATGTATGGTGTCCTTGTTGGGTGCGGAGAGATGGACCCTTCTCCGTTTCCTAGCATAATCATTCTGAGCCTCAGCCATGCCTTCGACAACTCAATCAGACAGCCCTCTACCTGTAAAGTGGCTGGGTTGATTTGATTGCCATTTTTATTGGATCCCGGTCACATAAATCAAACCAATGGGGACGGCTGTACAGACGTGACCACTCGTCATTCGCTAGTAGCCTTGGAAACATTGTTTCGGGGGCCGCGTGCCTGTCATCGGAGGTAAATCAGGGGTCTGAAGTTTCTTTCCTCCAATACAGGAGCATGGAGTTAAATCATCTTGAAAATTGATGTCACTGTGCCCAAGTGTTTTCACCTATCCCTTGGATAGAGTCTCATCAACTGGTGACAATGTCAGCACTTTCACCCTTCTCTCAAAAAAAGGATGTTTCCTGTCCACAGACCTACAGGCCTGTTGTGCCTGATAAGCGCTGTTAAAGCTTTGACGTTTTTTTCTGCTTGTTTAAAATGTAATACAATGTTTTGCTGCTAAACCAAACAACTAGAAACTTAAAAGTTTAATGGGCAAATAACCAATAAACTTTTAGTACTAAATTAGTTGCCAATTTCTGATTTATATCCTCAGTTGCAATCAAAACAACAAAATCAGATGGTTAGCCTATTTGAACTGTGTCAGTAATGTATCCTGTAAAATAAAGTAGGCCTCCTTTCAAGGTAGGAAGCTCAGACACCCTGTCTTTGAAACTTAATACATTGTTCCTAACTAAGCACTGTCTGGTGAGTTTTTTGATTCAGTGTGAACTGATTAAGTCTATCATGTCCACCAGCGCTTACAGTGGGAACATATTAGATTAAATACAGGTAGCTAATTTCCTCCTCTGCATGGGTGAGTGGGAGTATGAATGAAAGTGATGTAAAATTAATTTAGACCTCTAAAATTTTGATCACGCCTAGGCTATTTTGGTTCTCATGATGACAAGTAATAGGACATTGTTGCTTTCTAACCTCACAATATTACGACGTTTGCCTATAGGGCTTTCAGGATCAATTTCATTCAGCATAAATATCACTTGATCTGTAAAACAAATTAGAAATAATAAAAGCCATAAAAATGCACCCGAGCTCTATTGAGATGTCCCTCCTAGCTATGTGTCAAGACTGAAGACATTAATGATACACGGAGGAGAGAAAATTACCATCTAGGATACGTCCGAACCAGTAAACTAGTAAACAAGCCGGCCGTTAGGAGTGGGGATGATTTGAATCAACAAGGGTGAACAGATATGGATACTCGGCGCATTAGTGTTAATAGGAATAGATTATGGAGGGATTTCGTGGAGTGACCTTCAGTGCACTAATTGAAATAGTATTCCGAGTCAGCAGTGGAGTAATCAACTTAAACACAGAATCATAAATCATCATGAATAGCGCTGTCACAACCAAGCCATTAGCCTCGTGTTTTTTCCCCAGCAACCTCATGAAAATATCTGCCACACCGATCCGTAGGTTAATAGGAACAGAAATGGCATTTAGAGTCTATTTGGATCAAATGTACTGTGAGCTTGAAAGTAGAACTTTGCTAATTTGCAGGTAATGTGAATTGATGTAGTAAGGGTTGAAGATAGTTCAGGCGACGAGTCAACACAATAACTCTGTGGAAAAACGCAAGAGCTTGATAAAGCCTCAATCATAACGTGGCCTTGTAACAAGTCTTTTCTCTATGTGACCAAGGGACCCAGTAGGGACTAGGTATGTTATCAGGCAGGGGTTAGGTAATCATGTTGGCTTAGTGTGACCTTTGTCTTTTGTTATTAATTATGGCTGAAAAAATGCAATAAACTGTGGGACCTTAGATCCGCATTTGCACTCTCTAAGAACTTGGGTGACCACTGCACAATTCACAACAACACTGTGTTTGCTTGTGATATTATAGGTTGTTAGTAGCTACACTATTGATTAGGTCTAATATACATGATGCAAGTTTAGTTACTTATTATCACTTAACGCCACATTTATTTCAAGTATCGATACAGAGTGCTTTGTCAAAGTTTACAACATCTATATTAATATCAACAAGTGCTCCGACAGTAAATAGCCTTTTAATTTCAACTAAAGTGAACGAATTAGATACTAAACAGTCGGTTAGCGTCAGTTAAATGTCTTTCACACAACAATACCCAGCAAACTTGTCAGAAATGCTGATAAGAGGGCCGATCCTGAGCGCTTACACGGCATTAATCAAATAGCAGGTCTAATTAAAAGCGCTTTAAACAAAGCTTTTTTTCTAAATGTTGCTCAGGTATGGCAATAATTTTTGATCAGTCAAGCCTGGAAGACAAATAATTAGAACTGCCACAGCAGCCTGATGAGTGATGTCAGCATCTCCGAGTGACCTTCCCCTGCTAATTAATTTTCATTCCAGGGAAAAAAGACCCCGTTGTTGCACATTATTAATTGAGTTCACGAAAAGATGCACCTGATTAATTTTTGTTGATAATACTTGTCATTCTGGCCGCCGTTCGTAATCATTTTATGGGTTTTCATCTTAGTGTTTTTCAAAGTTGATCTAAGTCATCTTTGCTGGAGATTAATTTGTCCAAAGTAGAGCTGCCCTGTCCCAACAGACAGCAGGGCTTCAGTCTGTCTCACTTAGATGCCTGGTAAACAGATGTTTCTCTGTATCAGCATTTGTTTAGTCATACTTACCCTAACACATTTATAGTGGGCACATTGTGAGAGTAAGTGAGAATAATCCAACTTTAGAATTAATAATTAACTTTTATTACCAAACCATGTTATGATTGTATAAAAACACCACTACAATACTAAATGCATGCATTTGTTTAGTCTAATTTACCCCTGCACGTTTGCAGTGGGTACATTGTGATAGTGAGAATAATCATCCTTAACATTTAATAATTAACTTTTATTACCAAACCATGATATGATTTTATAAAAACACCACTACAATACTAAATTCAAGTTAAGGCTTTGTAAAGTAAAGTTAAGGCATCGAAAAACGTTATCTTTAACTAATCCACACAGCCGTTTGCTGGATATTTTACATATATTGCAAACGTATTCTGCCACAGTAGAATGCCATGAAAACTTAACAAGAATACTATAAATGAAAAGGCTGTTATACTTTAATATGCTAGTATATGTATAATGTTATTACGGATGAAATACTTGGCAATATCTGATACAGTGCCCGCTGCCTTATGGAAAAGTTATAGCGCAGTCACCACGCCCTTTATGGGTCAGTCTGTCTGTAATCTGTCTGTAAAATCTGACACCAAACACAACCTAAATTAACGAATAACACAAGACCCAGGATTTGTGCTGGGTCAAGTATTAGGTGTCTCTGTAAGGAAAATGGTTTTGTATAAGCTAAACTAAAAGGGCAGACCATTCACAAAAATGGACTGCAATTGTTCCTTGAATTTTTTGAAATGTAATCTGGTTTCAGAGTAGATGAGCATCCAGACTGTAAACAGCACTGTCTTACAAAATGTGAATGGAAAGGAAATATAATCCAGGAAGCCCAATTTGAGTAATACAGTAGATCAATGAGCTTGAAGATGCCAAAACACTGCACACTGGTTTATAATACTATGAGACTGGGTTTTACAACTTGATCCTGAGGTAAACCTTAGAATTACCCTGTTTCAAGTTACATAGTGTTGTGGCAAGAGCTGGGCCAGGTTCAGCTTTGCTTTTAAGATGACCTCGAATTTTCTCTACTGTGCCAACACAGTGGCCTCATTCTGGCTCGTAATATGATGGAGTTCAGGAGGAAGCCTGCACCATGTGAAACTGATGTGCTAGTGGTGTCCGCACATCTTTTTCCAAAAAGCCAGCACCAGCCTCCGCTTCTACTTTCGTGAGCTGTACCATTTGTCATAGAGGTAGCAAAGATTCTTCTTCAGAAAACATTAAATATGTATGACACAGTTGGGGGTTAAATAGCTGTACTAAATACATACCATATCTGCTTTCTAACGGTATTAACAATGAACTTATTTGTTACCTTGACTTGAGGTCAACTTGTCATCATTTCTGGGGGTCGGAGCAGCTTGCCAACATTCTCAAACCAGGAGGAGTGGATGGACCGTACTCACAAGACACAGCAGCCACTTTGCACAAAAATCCCAAACACTGCAAATTCAAAGCATGTTGTCCCATTAGGTTATTTGTATTACCCATATTACGCAAAGACAATTCGTTTTAGCTGAATTTTCATTCACTTTGCTAAAGTTAAATCCAGTCTTCTGCGCCTTCTAACCTGTCCACCATAACAAATTTGCAGAATGTGAAGAGAACTTCGACAGAATCACATGACACTTACAAAAATGTCTATCATTACTGGATGGTTAGACAGATGGGAATAAAATGTATTTTGGTAAAAGGAACATGGCTATACTTAGATGAATGAATGAATGACCTCCAGTTACCCACTGTAGTACAGTCTGCCTAGGAGCCTACCATTATTTAGTTTCAGACCAGTCAGAAGCCACTTTAAATATAAAGCCAGTACTAAGCACTCTTCTTTAACCTATTTGACTTATGTTTCAATTTCTCAAACTTAAAGAGGGAGATGGCAAACTGCCTTCCCAAAACAACTTCAGAAATCAAGCTAATAAAATATTATAAAATACACTTTCTAAATATTTGCAAAACTATTTACAGGTCTTACTGCTCTTAATAGGAATTCCCACGCGAAAATAAGCAACGGACGTAGACCTTTGTTGCCAGATGGATGCAGAAAGTGTAAATTAAGCCTAACCTGATTTGAAGTCATTTGATTAATTGTTAAATATATTTCTTAATTAAACTTTATAAAAATTGAGCTGTAGGTTCTATTGTAACTTAAGCTGTAATAAGTACTTTGGTGATAAAAAAAAAATGTCAAGGTAATTTGGTAAATACCATGATGGTACAATGCTGTAGTAAATTTTACCTGTAACATGGTACTGTACCATTACCATGCCAGTGTACTTCCATAGTTCAACAATACCTTGATACTTTACTGACATGTTAATTACTGCCATTGACCATGAGTTGCTCTCCTCACAACAAAAGAGTACCTGTAATGCTGGGAAGGAGCTGATGGTGAAGCCGTCTCACCTCATGCAATGAAAATTGGGGTGAATCACCTAATAAAGTATCATGAGCCATAAAAGTGAATCAACACTTCACTGACATAATCTCAACAAAAGTGTAATATTTTAAATTTCACGATGTTAGGATTTATGGCTGGGTTCTTGTGCAGGGTGGCATTATATTGTTTCTGGACAGTGACTGTAAAATATTTGGACTGTAAAATGTATGTCTTTGAATTTGGCTAATCTTTTATCACATTGTCTATGCATCTTTTATCCTGAACAAGCTTTCAGCAAAAACAGTAGACTTTCTTATATAACAAGCAGAAGCTGCCCTTTTCCCTAAAATTAGTGTGATGATGCCCTTTCTAGTTTTTGCAGTGAACAGGAAAACCAAATGAAATGGTGACTATACGTACCGCGTATATCATCTACTTACCAATTTTTCACAATTATAGCACGGTAGGTCCTCTATAGGCATTTTGCTGTGTTATTTTTGCTTCCTGCTGTGTGTTTTGCAGTCTTCAGAGGCCATTATTTTTACTAAACCATGAGTGGGAAAGTTAGTTTTTGTTGAAGTCAAATAGGACAAAGGCCATCACCTGAAAAAAATAATGCCATTTTAGGTTTACAATTTTCAACGACTTGCATTACTCAAGTTTGACAACTTAATGAACTTCAAGAAGTTTGGGTACCGTTGCCTAACAAAGTATTAGGAGTATTAGCCCTGTCACAACAGATTAGGTTAGCTTTATCCACCCCAAAATATAGCTGTGACATAGTACCTTTAATCTCTAAATTAGCTGGTTAGTAACTTTAGCCTTTAGCCAACATTAAATTAACATTTTAAGAGCTGCATTATCTTAGTGTTAACATTTATAAGCACACGCTCTCTTAGCTAACATTGAGTGAAAACAGTCCCTCCATATTTTGATGGTAGCTGTAGTGGCCAAGCTTTTATGCTATTTTAAAGATCAATAGTCTTTAATCTAACAAAAGCTGAGATTTGTAAGATAATGCTACCGTCAAAATGTGGATGGGTTTTTTTTAACAACACAACCGGAATTTTCTTACCATGCGTTTGCAGATGGAGCTGCTCAGGGCCAGCTGGTTTCTCTTGAATGGTCTGGTTGTCAGCAGGACGTCAACAGTGATGGAAAAAAACCCTATACAAAGCTTAAGATTAAGGCCAGCAAACACCTACAGTTTACCAGCAACTTGTGGACCATTTTTTGAACAGTAGGCTATTTGTACTTTCTTTGTATTATTTAAACATAAAATATCCATGTTGAATTTATGCAATGATCAATTGCTCAGTGACTGCAAGGCACTTATGTTAGAGGAAGTGGAGGTATTTTCCACTCCGGAATCCCCCGAAGTGGACATTGCATGTGGACGACCATGGTGGTCCCAAAGCTGTATCAATTTGAGCCGTTGGCCCCAGCCCCAGTAATGCCCGAAGCCGAGGGAGTCGAGCATGTGGTTAGAATAGTACTGTCGCAAAAAATGCTGAATGCAAACGTACATAGCAGTGTGTTGCTATGGACCTGCTGCATTCTGCAACCACTGCTGAGCCATATGAGGGTCTGGAGGGAAAGAATGCAGTACGGTGGTGCTTCTTGAGCCATCAAAAGCGCAAGTCCGAACCAATGCACCAAAATTGACTGTACTAAGTAGGCGGTTAGCAAAAAAATGCCGTTAACTCCTGTAAATGATGAGTCTCAATCAGTTTATATTTGAAAATGAGCGCAATTTCACAGACTCCCACTCAAGGAAGGGTACTGGGGGTGGTGGGCCCCCCACCTCTGTTTAGAGGGCGTTAACATTGTTTTTCTAGTATAAATTTCATGACATAAAGAAGTCATAGGTTGACTCTATGTCAGTATTGGGCTTGCAAGGTTTTTTAAACAGTAGATGTCAAGATGCTCTTTGGCAAACGTCAGATGCGCAGGGATGTGTTTTTTGGAGAACAGCAGTTTCTGCCGTGGGGTCCTTCCATAGACACCATGCCCGTTAAATGATTTGCTTATGGACTCATGAAAAGAGATGTTAGCGAGCTGTAATGATTCTTTTATGACTTTAGCTGTCTCTTTAGCTGTCTCTGGACTTCTTTTTTACCTCACTGAGCATTCTGCGTTGTGATTTAGAGTAATCTTAGCCAAGCTATTTCTAGGGAGCGTAGTACAGTACAGTACAGTACTAAATTGTCTCCATTTGTAGACAGTTTAACTAACTGATCAATATCTAAACTATTTGAAATGACTTTGTAATCCTTTCCAGCTTCATACAAATCAACAATTCATTATCATAAGTTTTCTGAGATTTCTTTTTTGTGAGGCATGGTTCACTACAGTAGATGCTTCTTGTGGATAGCAAAATCAAAATGTTTGAGTGGTTTTTATAAGTCGTGATAGCTCTAACACACACCTTCAATCTTGTTTCATTGATTCGACTCCAGGTTTTCTAACTCCAGACTCCAATTAGCTTTTGTTAATGTCATTAGCCCAAGGGTTCACATACTTTTTTCCAACCTACACTGTGAACGGTTGTATGATGTATTCAATATGGACAAGAACAATACAGTGATTTGTGTCATTAAAAAAGATGTGTTTGTTCACAATTGTAACTTAGGTGAAGATCTGACCATATTTTAAGATAAATTTATGCATAAATGCAGGTAATTTGAAAGGTTTCACTTTCTTTTTATTACCACTGTACATAACTTGTACTGCACAATGAGCCTATCGTGGTAAAAGAAAATGCCATCCAACTTTACATCTAACAGTGCCATGATTCTCTTGGATGATGGTGGATGAACTTAAATTATACAAAATTGTTGTAAATAAGTGAAAGGTTAGCTTGATATTGCCAAAAAAAATCATAAAACAGTTGTGCAAATTTGTAAACTTGAACCTTTATAGCCGATGAATTACAGGCAAAAAGTTAAAAACTTTGAATCAGTTATATTTTGCAAAACAAGATGAACAACATATCTTTCTTAGACCGAGAGCTTACCTGAAGTCATTATAGGGGATACAGCACATACTTTATCTCTGTAGACTAAGAATATTTCTTTGCCCTAATGCTAAAATAGTCAAATACCGAACCACAACATGTGCCCATTCCCCATTTAAATCATCATGGATAGTCTCACATCCCCACAATCAGGTGAAACAGTTGGGTTTTCCTTGTAGGTCTATCAGTGTACCAGCATTCCTGATTTAGAATTTACTTTTTATCAAAGCATGCAAGAAAACTTTATTCAAGGTGACAAAAAAAAATTGATGCAATTTGGCCGACGTTTGGTCATAGTGGTTATAGACATGTGAAGGAAAATGTGTTAATCAATGGCAATAGTAAAGCATGACTTAATTTGAAGTGGAATTAATGAAAATTTTCCACTGATTTTTTATAAACCTTTCGATACATGTAAATAGTGGGAATTTATTTAAATAATCACAAGAATGTCATGATAAGGAGAATTTTATGTTCAATTTGTCATCCTTTAGAATTGATAAAGCACCAAAACCGTCTTTCATTTTTCTTTATTTTTATTGTGATCATTCTGGCATACAGTATATAATGCACAATTACGCGCAAGGATCAGGGTTGTTCAAGGAGGTAGGACAACAATCTTCATCAAAGATGTTAACATGTCTTCTGCTTTGTTAACTTGTATATATCAAGCTAGGTATAGGGATTTTCATTCATCATGTCGCTATTTTTTAGGCTATCCTTTTTTACCACTAGACTCCTGAGAGAGAAACTTCAACAATGCATTTGCCGTTTTCTTTTCATCCTAATGGAAAATACCTTTGGAGCCACAAAAGCCTGCTATTGTACGATAAGCTACAAATGTAGAGAGGTGTCTGAAAATCCATTTAGAATTAATAATACCAAAACCATTCTTGTTAATGAAAAAGTGTAATTTATCTGAAGAGGCTCGGAGTCATCTTTGAAATACAAGATGTCACTGAGCTGGTATAAATTTAGTCTTTAATGGATACATTGACAGTGCTGCGTTATTGTTTTTGAGAGTAGAAAATGATGTGAATAGCTTTTCTTGTCATTGTTGTGCAACTATTAATAGATCTGTAATTATGGTGGGCAAATTGTTGATTTTTTTTTTCCTCTGTGGTATTTGATATACTCAGCACAATGAGGAGCTGAATTAGGACTAATAAACAGGTCTCATGATTCTGTCTCTAATTGGAGGATCATTATATCTCTTCCATAGAGATGCCCACAGCTAAAGCCTTTTACAGCACGATTTCAAACAGGACACAAAGGGCTTAATGAATACTCCTGTGACTTTGCACCATCTCTCACAAAGGGAAGCACATATTCTGTTTTTATCTTACACATAGTTTCCTGTAATTGTTGGATTGAGGTGCAATATCAGCCCTACTTACCTTGAAAATCACAATAATTATACCAAGGTTGTATTTAGGTTAAAGACCTAACGGATCATTTGAAAATGTGTTTGCAACTTAAGATGGAAATTATATCATACTACATTTACTTTAGAGGAACACCGCAGTGTGTGTGTGTGTGTGTGTGTGTATGGGAGGGTGCTGAATATTTTTAAAAATATATCTGATATTGCTCTGCTGTAGTGTCAAGTGTTTTACAATGTCCTTACATGCATACTTATACGTTAACATTACAACACAATAACGAAAATATGGAGAGCAAAGGTAATGCATGCTCAGGGAATGTCTAGAAATCTCTGGGTGCCATTTGCTCCCATCAGTGTAGCTGATAGAGTCATTAGAGAGCTGCAGCGGCTCGGCTCTGGGGTCTCTCTCCTGTAAATGGCCCTGTTGGATGGGTGAACAACCTTCACATGGCTCTGTGGCCTCAGAGGCACTTCACTAAAGCTAATAGGTCATAGCTGCAGAGATGGGTGACAAAACCACGAGCGTTAACAACGGATAATGTGAGAATGGATTGCAGTTATCTAGCGCTTTCTCTGTCTCATGATTTGAAGTGTTTGACATTGCGTCAAGTGAATTTCAAGTGTAAGTCACATTGTTTTTTCTCTGACTGCAATGACAGTGAGGTTTTGGAATTTTTACATTACACATATGACCTCCATGCTAATGCAGGAGCCTCCTCTTTATCTATTAGTGACTAACGTGATCACCCTGGAAAACCAAAAGTGCTGAAATCGTCTAAATGATGAGCTGAAGGATCTGTGGGTTTTTGCATATCACACCTCCTCTATGGCTTTAAGAAAAAGGGTGAAAGAGGTCAGCTCAATATGCATATAATTTGGGGTTACATTCAAAGTTTGGTTTTTAAGCTTCTTGATGAAAGACAGCTATGAATAAATGTAATCTTTTCTCTCACATTTGGTCATTTGCTGAGGGCTAGGAAAAAAGTCTTTGTATGCGCTTTTGCTATTAATATTCCTTATTACTGTTCCTTGAGATTCATTGTCCTTCTTAAACACCCTAAATAATTGAGCAATGTCATTGATTTCAGCTATTTATTTACAGAAGTGAAGTTTTCACTGATGTGCGTTATCCGACATACAGTCAAAAAACAATATTGTAACTGTCACGTTTTATGCCCTCAGTTTGTCATGGATGAATGAATGGGAAAAGTTTAGGCCACACTGGAGAGGAACTTATTTGTTGAGCAAGGGAAAATACAACGAGACGAGGGCAGACTGTCAAAGGACTGAACGCCATTCATCTGCTAACCTGTTCAAGGTGTGCCTGGTTGATGTCCTCCTCCTTTGGTGGGGAACATATGTCCACAGCAGCTGTGCCATCGTGAATAGGCAGTGATTGTATGCTAGCTAACTGCATTCCTGGGAGCCAGGCCAAGTCTGAGTGGAGTGAGCTGCCCCATTTTTTGATACGAGCATCTCCTACATTCCACCTGATTTACATGTCTCTTTTTCCACAGAACTAACAGCCGTACACGCAGGCCAAAATAGCACCTAAATTAGAAGATCTCATTTTTGTCAGACCAAAGATGCTGAAGAGGTGATCCTCAGACATAACTTCTATATTTCATGTGACTTGAACGGCTACTGTAACTGTATCTTCTGCTTTTCAAGAGCTACAGTACAGGTACACAGTAGAGGCTCTAGTGGTGTGACTCTCGTTCTAATGATATATGATGGAAGTTTGATACATGCTAAGTTGTCCAGTCAGGCAAAACTATTTCTGTTTGCATGAGTGAAAGCAGAAGACAGAAATGGCTGTAGCTACATTTTTTATTATGAATATTTTTATAACTTTTTCAGTTTTTCAAAAACACCAATAAGCAGCTGAAAAACAAAAATAGAAAGCAAAAAAAACAAGTGAGAACAAATGATAACTTTCTCCTTATGCCAACCCTTCAACAAATGAGTCATCTATAGCCACGCTAGCAGCTCTGTGAGGCTGCACCCAGTCACAGCATGCAACATCAGCATGCTAACATTCTCACAATGACAATGTTAAATTAGAAAGCATACAATTTACCCTCTTCACCATCTTACTTTACCAAATTTCATGACAATCCATCCAGTTCATGACAATAGTCCAACCAACTCGGCGGTCCAACAAAAAGACCGACATTGCCACTCCTGAAGGCATGCTGCTAGCATGGCTGAAAACATATGTAAAGTTAATTTTTTGTATTGCTTTTATGCAGACATCATCATAAAAGCACAAAGTTTGTTGTGTAATTTCTAAGCTTTTAAGTAATTTTGGGTATATTTAAAAGCAGCTAGTGAAAGCGTGTGCAAGTTATGACTAAATAAAGCAGGTGACAAGCAGAGTACCTTAGCTATAATACTTACGTGACTTAATAACATCAAATAGTTGCATTAAAATAATCAGAGCTTGGTAATGCTGAGTACTTCATCCTTGGATGCAATCATTATTTTCAAATATGGAATTCATTCCGTCTACAATAAACTGAAACACCTGTAATTGTTATCAGACACTTGCACAGGAAAAGAGGGCCTGTAAAGGCAATCTAAATGTTGACATTAAAAGGCTCCTGCGAAATGGAAATCTCATTTCTGTTTGGACTGATGTCTGATCACAAATAAACAATAGACATCTGCAATATTTCTCTGTCCTATCACTGACCTCCATCCCATGAGGAACAAGGTCAACAGAAGAGCTCCAAATGGGATGGTGATCCCAAAATAACAATCCCAAGCATCAACAACCCCCGCTTCTCCAACAACACAATCACACAATCAAAGCCCAACTGCCTTTCCCTCATTGTTTAATTTCTGCTGGCTATCTTAGATATCTCTGAGGCTGTTCTTATCTTTGACCTTCAGCTTGTTGCTTTGTCACCCCCCCCACCACCACCAGCCCACCTACGTGCTCCCACCCCCACGCCAGTGTGCTGCGACCTTCAGAGGGGTGTCATTACTCCCTGACCCATTTGACGATCCCCTCATGTGGAATGTGCATATGCCGAATCGCTGCGGATCTGCGCAGTATGGGGTGAGGTGAAGTACTTACAGAAATATGACTTGACACGCTTTATCAAATGGGGAAAGATGAAGACGAAACAGCTGCTGGTGCTGTCGTAAGCAATCTGGCCGTGATTGAATAAAAGTGTCAGGAAAAGGGCCGCTTGATGGTCTTTTGTTCTCCCCCATCCAGCTTGATGTTAGTTTGAGCTGTCAGGAGGGAATCACAGCTGGGTGATTTATCAATACTTGGAGTGACCTTGCAGCCACACTTCTGTGTGTGTACAATTGTGTCTGAGCATGTGTATGTGTGTGTGTTTTTGCACATGCTCGTATCTGTGTGTGGCGCTCGTGGATTAAAAAGACACAAAGTGGAATATTTTCAAAATAGTTGGCACACACAGACAAAGATTTGGCTTGACTTGGAACAAAATTCTCTCTTCCCTTAGACACATTAAGTGGATTGTTCTGCCAACACGATAAGGGTATTTTTCTCAACATCAGAGCACTCAAAGTACCACTAGCAAATGTTTGGGAAAAGTGTGCCTCTTTCAACTAAAGCTGCTTTTGAACAGGCTTTTCCCTAAATCTCTTTAGTATTTTTTCCTAACCTGTCCACAATGACTCTTCACCTCAGTACTTTCTTTGAGATGTACTAGGACAGTCTGTTTTCACAGCAGCCATTGACTGTCTCTGTTGTGATTAAGCAGATGTTTTATTGCAGACTGGAACAGTCATTACTGCCATAAACCCATCTGTGGAATTACTTTTTATGCAAATTTACAAAGCATCTGCATAAATAAAGTTCTAATTAATACCTTTCTGCAAACCTCTGTGCTCTTTGATTCCTAATGTTCTTAATTGTGTACAAGCAGGTAGAAAGTACAAATCAATGCTCACAACATGAGAGAGTTTTGTTCTCCATGTACACTATTTGTGATTTATTTTTTTATAACTCTTTTGGTAGAACTGTGAATAAATAACAAATTAATGTTGATAAGCAGTATTTTACAGGTTTATAGATTTTTGAAAGCAAACTGTTCAGCTGTTATTTAAAGATATACAATATACAGTATTTAAACATAATTATTTTTTGACAACCCAACATGGTTAATTATTGACAATACTCTGATGAAGAATGAGTTTAAAGCCGTTTCAATCAAGGATAACATTTATGTAAAGTTGCAGTGAGTAGCATTTTTAGCTCCCGGTTTAGGTTACAAGGGAAATAAAACAAAATCTGCTTCTACTGGTTGATTGGGAACTACTGAAGAGTAAAGTTTCCCTGAGAACATTAAAGCTGCTTTATAGATCCCTTTGTTGTGAGGGTGCCAATGGAAGCTCATTAATTTCCCCAGGTTTTTAATGGGGAGTGCTGAACATGTGGCAAGAGTTGTCTTGGCGGGACCCTTATGAGTTGCACCTCTGCTGTTGAAAGGATGCCATGCTTTTTAATTGTAAAGGTGTCTCTTTGCTAAGTAATCAAGCGCATTTTATTGTTTGAAAAATTGTACAAACCAATTTATTTAAGCAGCATGATTGATGACTTATTTTTTAAATTCTAATTCTGTTACCTTTAATGTGCTATATTATGTCAGTCAATTTTTTTTTGCTGTACTGACCAGTTTCCTGTTTTGTAACTCTAGAAAACAGTATAAATAATTATTTTTCTGCTTCCATTCCCCTATTATTATGATCTCAGCAAACTGCATCATCCTAATGTAGCTTTGTTATGGATGTTCTTATGTACTAAAATATACCAAAGCACAGTAAATATTAAAGCTAAAAGGCATTTAGAGTGAACTTGAACTTCCATTCCACCTCTGAAATCAGAAGAAGAAAACTAATTTTGTGGATAAAGAAAGACTTTCTTTAATGATTAAAGGAGGCATCTGAGCCATGAGTGAGGAGGAGGGGATGTAGTCAGTGAGGTCAGGGAAAATGAAGACAGGCTTCAAAAAGTGTGGATGAAGGCAGGGTATTCTGCACTTAATTTTTATTTTGTAGTGATTAAGTAATAGCAGAGTTACCGAAGTGAATGTCTGTCCTAATTGCTTGAACTTCTTCTTGTTCGATTCATGTTGTGAAACAACAGGTCATCTTAAATTGATTCACTAGGTGGCAGTGTCACTTTTTTAAACACATTAGCACTTTAGTAACACAGTGTTTGTTATATTTGGTCAACCGCTGTGTGATTGAGCACTGGATTACTATGCTTAGTTAATTTGTATCGAGACGAAGAGAAACACAACCAAACATTTACAATTAGAAATAAATATCAAATTATAGCCTCTCAGGGATAAAGTCACTGTACGTAAAATTTGGTACCAGTCACTTTATTAACTTGGTTAAAGCACTCTGGTAAAAAG
Organism: Xiphias gladius; assembly: GCF_016859285.1. NCBI lineage: Eukaryota > Metazoa > Chordata > Actinopteri > Istiophoriformes > Xiphiidae > Xiphias > Xiphias gladius. The sequence continues at coordinate 19,969,942 of NC_053415.1, read as the reverse complement.
AAGAAAAAAAAGTGCAAACACTGCTAGAGGAGAGCCTGCTTTCATCAACATTGCAATGCAGAGCCAAGATTCCTCATACAGTACAGAATACAAACGCAGGTTATGCTACTCTTTCTCTCTCTCATCAGCCAGTGAGATCTAGCAACTTTTAGCATAATGAATTTAGCAGGGATGCCTTCTCTACACAGTCCATCAGGCCTGCCTTCAAGCAGATTAAATTATGTCTGTAAGCATTACAGCTTTGATGCTGTATTTAGGCAGCATGCGTGCATCCATTTGCAAAATTCTATATAACAAAATTAAAAACATGGACACCTATGGAAAATGGCTTGGCACCAGCACTTAAAGCCGACCACTCCAAACAGTCTGCTGACTAATGCATTTCTAATCATTTCTGTGATCAATGTTAGCTACTGTGCAATAAGATTAATCAGCCATATGCAAAGCTAGGATCACCTTGAACAAGGCAAGAAGAATGAAAAAAAGGGAGATAAAAGGGCTGAAAGAAGGTGTCTTAGCTATTATGTATGATAAACACACCATACTGAAATAAAGTACACCTGCATTATTCACGTTTTTCGTGCCGTTGGTTTTGTGTGTGTTTCAGCGGCATTACACCGTTGTGTTCCCCTCAGCTGTGCTTTGGCATCTGTGCATGGCCATCTCACTGCTGAATAGCTGCCTGATTATTCCAAATCTAAGGGAATATTCAAACAAGGCCGATAATGCATTCTTCCATATGATTCTCCAGAGCTGGGACAGCTGTTCAGCAGCTTTCAATGCCATGTTCAGAAAGGGACAGATTTCTCTGCTAAATTAATAGGCCCCATTAAAAATCAGAGAGAAGTTTGACAAATGAAGCAGAGATTCGGTTTGTCGTAGAAAGAAGGCTACCAAATAACTATCTGATATTGCTGATAAACAGCTACACTTTGACTAAAATGATTGGGAAATTAATGTTAAACTTCATAATCTATAGCCACACAGGATTTCAGTGGCCATGGAGGCACACTGGGCTGATTCATTGAATTTGCCTCTGGAAGCACACAGAGCCTGCACCATATGAGGGGTATCGTTTACATTTCCAGACAATAACTGTCAGTAGCTTCGTCATGAATGCAGTTGTCCAAATCACACAGATTACAACCAGGTCAATTGCACAAACCTCTCCAACAAAATGATAAAGCTTTAATCACAAGATTTTTTTTTTTATTTTTTTTTTCCAGCTGTATCAGACAGGAGGAATTACTGGAGATCAAGTGTGTCTTTGTTCACTTCACACTGGCCACACGGTGATTTGAGAATGCAGAGTGGCGATACTATGCCAGAGCCTTGAAAGTTTCAACTGGCAGATGAATTCTTTTCGTCTGGCTTTCTCCCGTCTCTCTCTCTCTCTAGAACAACGAGGATGTTGTCTGTCCAAAGGCACACCTGTAAGGTGCAGACCCTTGACGGGCTTACCTCAGTGGCCTCTCCTGCTGTATTCAAAAGGCAATTATTCCTCCCAGAAGATAGAGCACCATCAACTTCAAACAGAGAACATTCTTTAGGCAGATTAGACTAAAATTATGTTTTATTATTTGGGCCCTGAAGAATGAATTGGACTCTATTTGGCCGTCTTTGTGGTGAAATCCAAGACAGTTTAAATGGCTGAGGTATGTTTGGAGTCAGGGTAATACGCTGGTGTCTTTATGAAAGGGCAACAGAGAGGATCAGATTAGAAGCTGAACAGCGAGAGTCTTTCAGTGCGGCTGTGCTATCATCTCTGTCTTCTTGTCCGTGCCTGTAGAGAGGTTAAATTAAATGGCTGTAATAAATGTTTTGGTCTTGCTGATGTGGTATGGCTGGCTATCAAACGAAAACACTGTGGAGAAATGGCATGGTGGAAGATCAGAGAGAGGAACAAATGGAGGGTGGGAGAACTATGTCAGCACATTACCAACATTAGAAACGGACTTGTTTTCACTTAAACCTCAATTATAATGGTGGCTCCAGAAACAATTATATTGATGAATGCTTTCTAAGTTACTGTAATTAAATTATTCCATTTAATTAACGAATTATATTGAATTTCTCCCCAGAGGACGGCATTAGCCTCATCTGCTGTTTTACAAACAGGAGTACTCTAATGTTGTGTGCTATGGAAATGATTACTAATGCCTAGTGAAACTGTGTCAGATCAGATAAATGCTGTACAGAGTCAACAAGCCAAGCTTGTAACACAGCCAAACTTGAGACAAAATAATAAAGCCAAAGAAGAAATTATTGATTGCGTTTTTTCAAGGGCAAGCTTTGTAATGCTGACATCAAATAAATTATAATTCAGAGTGCCTACCCGAGGTTTCTGAGAGAATATAGAAAGTCAAACAAAATACGTATTAACCATGAAGGCTTTTTAAGATAAATGTCTTTGAATCAATACATATTTCATGATTTCATTTCATAATAAATATGATCAGTTTAAAGTGAACTTGTGTGTGTCTTCAAAAACACATTCAGACAACAAAATTTGAAAATTAATTTGAAAATTATTGGCACTGAACCAGTTTCCGCTTATTGCTTTAAAAAACATCCCACTGCTGTTTCCATTCACTGCCTATAGTAGGTAATTCTACACAATATAAAGCTGGAATGTGTAACAGTCTTACTTTGACGGTTCAGCAGTTCAAAGCTACAGTACTTAAATGCACAGACGAAGTTCAACTGCAGCTGACCATTGCCCTCTGGTGGGAGTGCCAAGCACCTGCTTGAAGATGGACTAAATATAGAGCATACGTAAGATTTGTTTGTATTGCTTGTATTACACTAAATGTCATAACATTCGAGATAACGCACAGATGAACAAAGATAGGACAGTCGTGCACAAATACACACTATTATTGAGATTACTTTCACAAACAACACATACCAACTACATTTGATCTGATCAATGAGAGTTATTTCACCCTGTCAAAATAAAAATAAAGAACGGCGCAGTGCTTACAGTAGCAATGTGCTGCATGTGTTTATTGTCCTATCCCCCCCTTGGGTTGGCCATATTAGTCCATGTGAGAGCGGAGAGGAGTTGTGATGCTGTAAGCACATACCATGCATTCTCTCTCCTCCGCTGTGCAGTTGTTGGGCATATTGTGAGGTTTTAATACAGGGGATATGGAGGAGGGCTCGGCTCACATTCGCTGTACAGGAAGAGCCACGGCCAAGAATGACAGTTGCTCCTCTTGGAGCTGAGACATCCATGGATTTAAATTGCACTTTGAAAGGTCAGCACATGACAGGCAATCAGTCAGCTCCTAATTGGATGATCAGCAGTCATTTGAATATGTTTCAGGTTTTTTTTACTGCATCATGAAAAAATATGAAAATGCCAACATTTTCTTGGTGCAGACTCATTCTGATAATATAGAAAGTTTTAAGATTTAAAATGAATAGCATCCTTATTATTATCATTATTATTATATCACCACACAATGAACATCAAATAAAAAGAAAAAAAAACAATATCCTATAATAATGATCATTTTCATTTTCAAAAACAACATTACAAAGTGTTTTGCAGGAGTAAATATTAAAGCTAAAATGATAAACACATATAACAAACTACAGTAAGTTAGGAGAAGACCGTCAGATAAAAAGGAGGGATTTTTAAGAGGAAAGATACTTTGCATAAAATCCTCTGAACAGCAAAGATCTGTCACATACTGTATGAACCCCAAATAAAGAGCACTGGGTGAATATGAACTTTCCGTGTAGAAATGATAATACATACTGTATCAACAGTTTTTCTTCAGTATCTGTGGACTTAACCTACCACCCAATCTAACCTCAGAGATATTCACCTTTAAAACGTGTTCAGTCAAGCCTACAGTGGGTGCAGTTGCGATTCTTTATTAAGAGGACAAAAACTGCCTGAAGAAAAACAGATGGGAGTGGCAGTAGAAGTCACATGTAAAAATAAAATAATAAAAACATCATTGCACACACTGATTTTTATTTCTCATGGTGACATGATTCTTATCCTCCACATCTGTGCCAGAGTTGTGTCATACCTGTGTTTCCAGTTCCAGCATGTTGCATTATCACTGACATGGGGTAACACTTCATACACCTGTGTGGGGGGGGGGGGAATATCTCGACAAGTCAACTCTGTTTTGTTAAGCTGAGGTATAAAGCTGCTGTCACTATGATCTCAAAAGGGCTGGAGGTTGGATTACTGATTTTTTTTTTTTTTTTTTGCTTAGCCAAATATGTAGATTATACCTGGGGATATAAAGAATAAAAAGGGGGAGACAAAACATCACATGTCAAAGTTCCTACAAGGTCACGACAAAAGGTAAGTAAGGCGTAAAAAAAAAAAAGTACAAAATGAATGCAGCGTTTGTAGTTTGGTCTATTATAGGACAGAGTTCAAACTACTGCAGGTAGTTTCGGAATCATTGTTGAATTTGCTCTAAGTATGACTGATACAAAGTGTATTTGAGTGAAATGCTGAGCTATTTTGATGGAAACATCTACTGCCAGTATATGTGTGCAGGCTTCACTGCTGGCTCAGGAATGTTGGCATCAAGTATGCAGTCCTGACAGACAGCTGCACTGCAGTGGCGTTTTTAACATGCCAGACCAGGACCCCAAGTGTGCTGGAGGCTCAAAGAAAATCAGAAACTGCATCTGAAAATGACAGGAATACGAACTTGATTCGCTGTGGTGGCGTGAGACATGCCAGTTTTAATTTGCCAGTGGAAGTCTTAGAGGTCAGAAAGGACTGAACTACCTTTGGAAAAGAAAAAAGAAAAAAGAAAAAAAAAGGGTGGGGGAAATTGCATTACTTTCAAGTTTTCATCACGACTCGTCTTTGGCCCCTCAAAGGGTCCGTGAGGCTTATGACCAGAATGAACAAATCCCGAGTCATACGAGAGTTGAAGAGCACACAGACAGCCTGTCCAACGTGACCCCCGAGGGATACCGCGCTGATCAAACCAATGGCTCACTTTATTTCGGACTCTGCGCATAAAACCGCTCATTTATGGACACGAACGCCTTCCTCAATTGCCCCCTCTGTCCCCGCACGTTTGGTGTTATTTCTGCTTATGCCACAGCCATTTTCACCTCATCACACCGCCACAGTGTGCACCACACGAGGTGTATCCCTTTCGCCCAGTTGTCCTGTTTATTTTGTACATGTTCAGCCCCGCCCTGCAGACGCGCCGATACCACGCAGTTGCGTAATTTGACAAGCCAGCGCAAAATAGGGAGAATGGACGTTTGACAGCCGCCGCTTTGCCTGTGCAGATTGTTTCGAAACAAAATAATACCTATGCTTAATTTATTTGTTAAAGATTTCGGATAGTTAGATAGCACCTCCGCTTTTATGGCCGCTGCCGTGAGGAATAATGTTTGGGTTGCTCCGGGGCAGGACGCGCAGTTTCTCCACAAAACCACCGCACCACTGACAGCCGACGGTCTGAGAGGTGAAGATCATGGACAAGTGCGCTGCAACACGAGGGACGCCATCCCGGGAACTTCATCTTTTCATGATTACAATTTGGTAGGGGGGTTGCATTTTTTTTTTCTTTTTTCTGTTGCATCTGCCTCCGAGCATCACAGTGTTTGCTGATGCCTGCTGGTTTGACGTAGAAAGATTAAATGTTGCTGATCAAAGCAAAACAGCCTCTCTCTCTCTCTCTCTCTTTTTTTTTTCTCCTACATTTATAGATGTAAGCCTCATATTAAAGGCAGGCCGATATGTTTACTCGTCGTAATATTTACGGCTGCTGCCCCATCCCGTGAGCGAAATCCCGAGCTTTGAACGTCTGTATTGATGCTGACATTCACCGACTGCGCTGAATCGAAAGCGGGGCACGGCTGGGATGTGAAACGTTGCACCCGCTCCCGAAACTTGTGAGGAAGGGGATGCATAGCGCTGCAGAGCAACTGGATGTTCTAATTTCAGCCATGTATTTCCAAACAGCTTAGGCTGGTGCGTTTCAGAAGGGCGTCTGCTGCTTGTAAAGGGGGGGGGGGGGGGTGTTGGTGGCGTCTTTGATGTGGCAGCGTGTAGACACAAGTGCAGGCCCCAAACGCATCCTTAAATACACGCACAGTAGCTGGTTTGGTCATTTTTTTTGAGTTCTGGCGAGGCTCTGGCGTCGGTGGATGCTAAAGAATTCCACACAAGACTTCCTCCCTGGAATCATTAGTTTCACAGGGAGAAGTGAAACCAACCAGTGGGGCGTTCAAATGTCCCTGACAAATTCAGCGCTGACTATAAACGCAAATCTCCCCGAGTTCACAATATCAAGTGTTAAAGGAAAGAGTATCGCAGAATGAGGCTCTTTCAAGCACCCACGTGAGAGCCTGAACCAATTACTGGACACCTGTGCTTTTCTAACACTGCTGCATTTAGATGAACGGAAACAATTTAACCGCGGCTGACCTGATCATTTCCTGTGCTTCTGTCTTTCAGGGTAAATCAGAGATGGACAGCTACCTGTCTCCGCACCCGCAGGACATAGCAAATTCCAAAATGCTGTGCAGGGATGGCGCTCTGATGCTAGAGCCGCCCTTCACCGAGGACTTCGCCTCCCCTTACAGTGTCAACATGAGCCTGCTCCTCCCTGACGTCACATACCTGCACCCTGGTCTCTGCAGGGCTATGAGACAGATTAAAACAGAGTCGACACACTCCCTGATGCACCCCACCTGTCAGGGCAGCGGAGTGCCACCAGCACTCCCAGGCGTTTTCAGCGCAGCTGACACAGCAAGTGGCAACTTTTTCATCAAACAGGAAGTGCCGGATTTCCAGGATGTTCCCCTGTTTCAGCTTTTGAACTCTGATTTGGAGCAGCTCGTTCATGGATCGCAGCTGAACTCCATCCCCATGGCCCCCTTAAGTCTTCCAAGTGGGAATGTCCACGTAGGCCCAGTGCAGAATTCTGCTAAACCCACAAGCAGTCCTCAGAGCGAATGTTTTCAATTCAATCAACACTTAGGCCATCAGCAAAGACCAACCTATTTGCCACCTTCTCCGCCAAACTCTGAGCCCCCGAGTCCAGACAGGGGGAAGGAGCTCTTTCACAATCTGTCCCCGCCACCCTCTTATGAAGCCAGCATCGCCTCCAAATTAACTTTTCAGACCCGTAACCCCATTGATCCAGGACAGACTTCCAGTGTAGCACCAATCCAAACTCCAGACCAAAATTCCAGCGTTGGATTGATCAAAAGCCCAGGTGCTGGACCAGTCCAGCGTTCAAGCCTGACACCAGTTCCGACGACGCCGGGCGTTGGCCCGCTGTCCCCAGTGTTGGCCCAGTCAGCTCCGGTCAAATACAATCGAAGGAATAACCCTGATCTGGAGAGACGGCGGATTCACCACTGTGATGTCCCAGGTGAGTCTTCATTTCTTTTGCAGCATTAAAACAAAAATGTTCCTTTTTTAATCATAAAATGAAAGTAAGTAATGAGTATTCTCTCTCTCCCCCTTTTTTTTTTTTTTTTTTAGGATGCAAGAAAGTATACACCAAGTCTTCTCATTTAAAAGCCCATCTACGGACCCACACAGGTAAAATGTTGGGAGTTGCATTCTTATTTTGGGGTGAACACGGTGACGTTGCCAGGCAGAAAAATGTACTTGGCATGCAGATGCATTCTGTCCACTGACAGACCTGGCCCACATCTCACTGCTGTCAAATCACATAAACCCTTCGGCTCTCATGAAGGGGGGCAGGGAGAAAGACAGGGCGAGCTGTGATTTATGGCTCACAGTTTTACGCGTAGTATCAGTTCTAGCATCAAGTCCTTCGTTAGTCTGTTGAGAAACGGAGAAATAGTCTGTGCCTTTAAATAATGCGATTTATTAAGGGAAATGTATCCAGATATGTGTTGTCTGTCTGTCGTTTTGTTGCTGAAGGAGAGAAGCCTTACCAGTGCTCCTGGGAGGGATGTGAGTGGCGCTTCGCGCGTTCTGATGAGCTGACCCGCCATTTCAGGAAACACACTGGGGCGAAGCCTTTCCAGTGTGGAGTATGTAACCGCTGTTTCTCCCGCTCTGACCACCTGGCCCTACACATGAAGAGACACCAGCGCTAGAGACACACCTCCTGCAAATCAAGTCAATCTTTTCTGTTTTTTGTTTTTTTCAGTCAATCTTTTTGTTTTTCGTGGACAAAGAACTAGCACTTACATATCAGCAAACAGACAAATTAAAAACTGTGGGTTATTCCACTCCCTTCCCAGTGGAGATATTCTTAGCAGTGGCCCACATGTAATTGTTTCTTTTATTGTAAAAAGATTAAATATTACTGTTGCCTTATTTTATTTCCAAATTTGTGCCCCGGTATTGGGGGGGGGCATTTCCCAAGGTGTCAGTCAAAAGTCATTAGGCAATGTAATGATGGAATAATATTTAATCTTTTATTTTCATTTGATTATGTTGCTAAGTACAGGAACAACATGTCAGGAAATATCAATCTCTCATTTTCAAGGTTTTCAGTGTACAGATTATATCTATAATGTGTTATATGGGCAATTGTTTGATTAACTTAATTAGCAAACTGCCATACTGTAAGTGCTTAGGTAGATCAAGTGTTGTTATGAAGTGGGAGGTCAAAGGATGTGTTGTTTTGGCCAGAGGGTAAAAGGACTGAGTGTGTGTAACATTGAAAGTAACATATCGGTTAGTTCAAGTTGTACTTAGACAAGTTGTGGATTTCATAAAAGACACAGTAGGAAGACACGAAGAGAAAATGAATATTGGGATGAGTACTGTCTGCAAGCTGGTGAGCCATGCGGTGAGCGCGGTGCTTACAGCTTGACTTCAACACTGCCAGAGTCATTGGATGCTTTGTGGCTGAGGATAACTTTGCTTAAAGTAAAACGAAATCTGTATTGATCTGAAATGAAAGGAAGAAAATGGTTATGGGATGTGAGGATTTTAATCATATTCCTTTGGACTGCATTGTGAAAGTTGTTATGATAGACAAGTTGACACTCGTTCATCTTAATTTTGCTCTGGCTGCAAATCATGTGTCCCAGCATTAGATATTTTGTTCTGCTCATAACAGGAATACAACATTATATCACCGATGATCTGTCTTCCGACGTGGTTTCAAAGTGGTGTCTGAGTTTGAGATTTTTTTTTTTTTTTTAGACTTAGCCTAAGCACCTGCCAGTCTGAACATCTGTGAAAGCTTTTGGTTTCTTTCACCACTATCCATGTATTCAAATACCTTTTGAAAGTGCCTTTAACTGCTTTTTTTGGATGAATGAGAAGCAATGCTGCCCCGTGGGGACAATGTTCTTTTATCAGGTACTCTACTCTGCCAAAATGATTCTGTATGTTGGCTGCCCCTCCTTATTTCCACAATACATAAATTTCTATTTATGACCAAATTTATTCATAATTTGAGTCCGGTTGAACAAAATTGCTTTTTGAAGTTTCTATAATTTTTTAAGATGTATATATTTTGTGTCTGCTGTTTGAGGATACAATCCATTGATTGTTTTTGGGTGTATAAAGATTTTAAACTTTGTTTTAAATTGCAGAGACTGTTTATTTTTATTTTTCTTGGCAAAGTCTAAGAAGGATCAAATTCTAGAATACTGTCACAGTCTACACTGTCATCACTCTCTCCAGCCAAAGTAGCAGCTCAGTGGAGTATATGCTAGTGAATTATTGCAATACTTTTAAACTATATATATATATACACACACACACAAATATTTTGACATGGTTGACAGACATGAAAAGTGTTACGATATTTTGTGTCATAGCTTCATAACATGAAGGTGTAACCTAAATTGATCAAATGTGTTATGAAGCCATGTGACTCTCATCATGCAAATAAAAGTTTTGTGTTGAATATTATAATTATGTCGAATATTTTTGAATGTCTGACTTTTGAAATATTACAGAATTTTGTACCCCCCCCCCCCCCCACACACACACACACACACGCACACACACATTATCTGTGTGTGTTTCCGGGTTAAAATTCCTCACTTTTTTGAAATACATTCTCCTGTTCGATATTAGATGACTACAGCATTGCTAACCTTTTGCATTGGTGCTTCCGTCTGAAAATGTTTCTTCAGCACAGTAGGGAGCTCACACCTTTACAGTATTTTTTATATCCATCCATACACAATATCTTATTATTAAAGGTGGACCTAGGTGGTGATGGTGTAGAAAAGGCATATCAGTCATGATAATGGAAAACTTTGCTCTACAAATATTGCATCTTTTATTATAATACCGTGGACGGATCAATTAATTATTTACTATTAATTAGCAAAGATTTAGACAGTTTCAGATGTCAGAGCTCATTAACATCAACAGTAATTACAGTGATTTGCAGTGACAGATAAAAGTTGTGTAAAAAGATGCATTTAAAGTGATTTTGCTGTTATAACTGCTAGTAAAAGAAGAAGCCTCGATAGACAGCCACTTTTCAAGAGGAAACGAGAATGGAACAAATAGCAATTTTTGTGGAATATTCACAAAATTTGGCTGATGTAGTTTTTGCAGTTTTAAATTCAAAACTGGTCCGCAAATTTTATTCATCTCCCAGTGTTAGATCGTCTCCACTGTTCCAGTTCTTTTTGGTTCTTTCTCTCGAGCTGCAACACGTGATTTGGCTTCAGTATTTTGTAATTATTCAGGAGCACACCCTTAATTCAGTTGTACTTAATATTGTACAAACACATCAGAACAAGATTACTTCTTTGGTTCTTAAAGTCTTGGAAAGCTTCCTTGACATGAGTCATAGTGAAGGTGCTGACAAAAAGTGCCAAGAGAAGCTGTACAGACCAGAAAAGATGTCTGAGCTTGTCTCGAGTACAGAGGTAGTTCCCTGCGTGCATTGTTACACTATCACTCTTATTTGCTTTTAGCTTTTCTTTTCACCGTACTTTGCTTTACTTGTACAGTACGGCTTACACAATATAGGCTGTTGTGCGTGAAAAATCACTCGTGATATATTGCACACCAAAATGCTTAGTGGAGTGGGAATTGAAACCTTGTTATTGTAATCATTGGAATCCTCTACCGGCAGACAGAAACATTCATCCAAATCCATTTATAATAGAGCACCGTACAGGATGTACTGGGCGTTTTCTTTTAAGAGCAACCGGTTCTCAGAAACTGTATCCACTACATGCTATGTTAAAACATACCTTCTCAGGCTTAAAATACTACTCTCTGTTGGTACTAGATAATGACAAACAATGCGGATTACTCAGAGGCTCATGATGTTTTACTTAGATGTTTAAATATTTGTGGGTGAGGATTTTCACATACCAAAGATTTTTCTATACATTGTTTTCTTTTCTTTTTTAAATAAGCGAGTAAGTCTATGGTTGTACAAAAATTTTTCTTCGTCCTGTAGAGATCAGATGTACTCTGTGTACAAACCACTGTACTGTCTATCAGCTATCATTTAAAATGGCTTCCCTAATACCAAGATTAGGTTTCCGAATGCCAGTGAATGAGAGTACAGTCCCCAGATGTCCAAGTGACATCGGAACCACATACCTTTTATCTCAGTCATAGATAGCAGCTAGTTCCATACCAGTGTGTTACATACAAAATGCAACTTTATTAACCTTCATGCCTCCATTCATATTAATATACATGTATATGTTTGAACTTATTTTAATTTCACAGCTCCATCCATATGAAAAATACAGAGAAAAAGGCAAAACACTGACTGGATACTTAAACAACTCTCAGAGAAAAGAAAAGCGTAACAGAAAAAAGGACACCTGTTCTTGAAGTTTTGAAAAATATCAGGATTAAAAATTTCTTTTACAGATGTGGAATTCCATGAGCAGAATCTCCCTTTTGAAGCGATGCTGAGCAATATCACATGATTTTTTATTTTATTTTATTTCATTTTTTTTACGGTAAGAATGAAAAGATCTCAATATATTTACACTACACTCACTTTACATAAATACAAGAACAACGATTACTGTACGTAATATCAGCAAACTTGAAACATAGGCATTGGCTTCACTACTTAAATTTTCAAAACCAGGAAATCAAAAGTAGATGTTACACAGAAAGTAAAATAGATATTGAACTGATTGAAAGTGTAAGATCAGTATTCATCAGCAAAGGCGTCACTGTACAGCTGGAATCCCAGCCACAAGATTTTTCTCCTGTGAGTAAGATTCCTCATTATCTGCCATGGAATCACTATGTTGAATTAATGTGCTGAAGCTGAAACAACAAGAGGCCTTTGTAACTCAGTTTTGTTCCCCTTAGAGGAAGTGACTTATTGCAAGCAAAGTAATAATGCGTGCTATAAACAGCCCATGAAAGTGTTATGGGAGGATGCTGCATTTGACACAATGGCATAAGGCTCAGTGCGAAAAGAAAGTTAAACATTAGAGGTCCGACTTGCATAATGTTGTCTGTGCTTTTTCCAAAATTCATGATTTTTCTCATTTGAAATTTATTAATTTGAGCACACATGCTGAAATCGAAACTCTGCACAGAGCAGTTGATATTACAAGTTTGTGATATGAGGCACTATTCATTATTATTGCATAACTTTGACCCTGGTTACCGTTACAAAATTATGCTTCAAAATGAGGAAAGAGATGCTGAAGGGAAATACAATTCACCCTGTCCCGTGGAGAACCCATCTTCAAGTCTAATTGAATTTTCTTAAAACTTGTGTAAGGCATGCAACGTAATATACTGAATAGGACAGTACATGTGTTGTTGATATGTGCTTGATCAATATAACTTTTTGTCCGGGTGCAGCAAAATAGCAACACAAGGAATCGAGTACCTTAATACGGTCGATGTATATAAATAATTTGTTGGTTATAGCAAACACTGGTTAAGCCTTGGGAATAAAAATGATTTGATCATGAACTTAGTTAACCACAAACCAAAGAAGCAAACTGTTATATAACACCACATATGATAATTTACATGATGGATACCATTAGCCCCATTTCACTGTATATCAAATTTGATAAATTACAGTCTCTGAAAAAGACTTTACATGTATAAATGTATTTCCTGCATCTACTAATCAAAAGCCCTATTTTTCCAATGTATATACAGGCTGTAGAACTTTGTAATAAGTTTTATCTTCACTATCACATATATTACAACATTTCAAAAGATCCTTTTTACAGAAGAAAAAGAGTTATACGCAATGACGAAGTGCCCCTCAATCATAAAATGATCTTATACATTATATGGATGATAAAATATGATGATGATTATTTGTTTATAAATCGACATCTGAAATAAAATAATTTGAAAACCATACTAATAAACAAACAAGGTGCTGATATGCTTTTGCCAAAATGTTAATACAACTGGGCATAATGACGTGCACAAACAATATACATAAATAATGATAACATACATTACCATTCTCCATTCCATCAGATGGGCATCACATACTTTGGGTGCATGTGTAGAAATGACTTCCTGGATTTGGCTACTTTACTGAAATACAGGATGTTCAATGCAAGTGTGCAGGCGTGTGTATGTGCACGAGAGTGTGTTATGTGTGTAGGTGTAAGGTTTTCAAGGTGCTATTATCAAAAACGTTACCATTTCTTTTCACTGGCTCCGGTCCAATAAATACATTTAGCAGCGCTATCAAATAATATGGGTTGGCCTCTGAGTGTATGTCTGCAGCTCTTCCTCAGCATAAGAGCACTGGAAAAACCTGCAAAAATGTCTGTTATTAAGTGTATAAAAATATTTTTTTTTAAATTACACTTCCTGATTACGGTTAAGTGATGTTCTCTAAGAGATGTATCTGTCAGTAACTGCATTTAAAATGTAGCCTTACTGCACATACATAATGTATTCATGTATGTACATGGTGTTGTGTATTTTTTATATAAGTACTATGTGTGTACGCATATATGATTGCTCCCATTTCCAGCATTATATGTAGCCAAATCTCAGGTAAATCAGATAATAATCTTAACATATATCTGATCTGAGGTGATTTCATTTCAAATGACTTTCTTTATTTGAGGACAAGCAAAATAAAATAAAATAAAAATTATTTATAGTAACTCGGTAACTGAGACACACCAGAATTGAGTCTTGTGCTGGAGCTACAAACCAATCAGTAACAGAGGGGAGTCATGGTACAGAATAAGGAGTTGGCCCGGCTAGAAACTTCTCCTCGCAAATTGACATCAGCAAACAGAACAAAGAGGAGGTTGACGTTCCTTCTCATCACTTTGTTCAGAATGTATTGCTCTTCTGTATTGTACATCAGGTACCACGCTATCCCTGTAACACTAGCCGGTCTCAATGTCAGCTTATGGTCAAGTGCTGCTGTGCAAAACCACCAACACAAATTCCTTTCACTGCCAAACCCAGCTGAGAAAACAGAGCTGAATAATAAAAACAGATAGATCAGGACAGAATGAAAGCATGAGTCTGTAAGGTGCCTCTATTATTTTTTTCACATACTGAAATTCTCCTCTGATTGTTTCAAAGTTCACTGTACATGAGGGGTTGTATTTTTCTGAGTCAAACATAAGCAATAAGCAGGCTTTTTTTTTTTTTTAAAAAAAGAAGAAGAAGCAAGATTCAATTAACAAAACGTTGTCATACTGAAAGTATATTTATCCTTTAAGATTGCACTTTACTGATTGCTAATCACAGCACAAAATCAACCAAAGATTTCAAGAGGCTCAACATAAAGAATAGCACTGATGTTATTTGGGGTAATCCGGCCCTGTGAGTAAGTCATAAATGGTGTGTTTCTTTGCTGGTGGGATGATATGCATGTCTATTTTCCATCGTTTGAAATGAGCCAATGAATGTCTGAAACAGTGGAGGTGTTGCTGAGGTTGATCCATTCAGGGCTGTGGCTATTTGAGTCTTGCCTTTTAATGTTTGCTGGCTATGGGAAAGGTGAAAGTCCAGCCCTCTTTCAGCTTTTATATGGGATGCCTCTGACAAAACAGCAGACTCCAGCAGGCGAAAAGAAACCATCCGTGATGAAAGGGCGTCCTCTGCTGGTCAGTAATCGGACTCACGGGGAGGCACCGCGAAACAACGCTGCCTGTAACTCCAACTAGGCCCAAATCCTTTTTCTGTGATCCAGTCCAGGCATAACTTCTTTCTGCTCACACAGAAAAATCCATTCCTTACAATGGGGTCTTTCACATTATGAATGCTGGACAAGCAGCCATTTGAACACTAATGAAAAGAAAAGATACCAAAACAGAGACTGTTGCGATTGCATTAAAAATATTTTTTTTTTTGTCAAAATGAAGAGTGCGAGTTCATTTTAAAAATCAAAGTGAAATATTTATGAACAGTGCTGTAAAGGCCAGTTCCCTATTATACTCCAAACAATGACGATAAAAGATCCTGCCGTCTATTCCTTCCAACCCAAAGAGGATCCAGAAGTGACCCTGTGTTGTGCTCCACAAGCTCTGTGCACCTCTACGTCTTCTCTCCTCATGACGGATGAGAGTGTGTGTGTGCGTTTATGTATGTGTACGTGTGTACGTCCAGGCCAGCTGAAAAACATTCACAGGGAGATCCCGCTCCCCCGGCTGCCTGTGTGTGTGTGTGTGTGTGTGTGTGTTTGTTTGTTCCATTGATCTCTCTCTCTCTCTCTCTCTCTCTCTCTTGCGCTCTCTCTCTTTCTTTCTTTATCTCTCTCCGTCTGATTCACACCAGCATATGTCTCCGTCGGTGCAGAGCCAAGTGGTCAGATCTGGAGAAGCTGCGGTCACAGTCTGCACACTTGAAGGGCTTGACCCCCGTGTGTTTTCTGTAATGCCTCGTCAGCTCATCGGAGCGGGCGAACTTCCACGTGCAGCCGTCCCAGGTGCATTTGTATGGCTTTTCCCCTGGAGAGGAAGAGAGGAAACGCAGTGCACACTCAGTAGCTTGTAGATCACATTGTTCAGTGCAGTCACTGGCATACTTTGGCCTTGGTGCTTTATAAGTGATGACACGTCTCCCATAAAGTTGGTAACTTTGTATGAAGTTCACATCTATAATGCAATATTACATTATTATAAGAATAGCTAATAGCTGTTATAGAATATCGTAATATCTCATATAAAGCAATCATAAAGTATTCTTTAATCATAATATTTTATAAGGTCAAACATTAAAATTGCTTCTACAGTAGCCACAATCTATTTGGCATGAATGCTTTTAAAACTCTGGTGCTTTCTGTCACCATAACAGACCAGCAGTGTGGTGATGCTGTTCCATAGCATCTTTACGACACCTCGCGGTCTACTCAAATGGCCAGAGTGGTCACGTACTGTATACTTTACATTTTGGCTGGCTATTTTCGGCACTTTGGTCCTTTAAGGCTCCATGCCATAATTTAATAGCAGCAACCTGGATAGAAAGTCAGAATCTGCGACTCCGGTCTGTTGCACTTTTGATGACGCTGGACAGTAAAGAAGTGTGTGCCGTCTGCTGCAGCAGTAACATTCTTGCATAATTTCCCGTGTGATACACGATTTTGTACCAATAAACTATCCAATTCACTATTGATCAGAGGAAGCAGTTTTGAAGTAAAGTATAGTTGTACTATACTATACACTGTATCTATATGTCGTCAGTAGTTAGAGATCCTTTTTAAAGACTGTAGTTCTGTTTCCTCTGTGCTGTAAGCTTCCACTTTAAATGTCTGCTATGTAGTGATGTTTTAAAATTGAGCGTGGAAAACAAATGGAATGATGCCTTTTATCAATATGATTATGCACCTTTTGCTTTAAGCAGAGAATGAGTCAGGGAAGCCTTACGCCAGCCTTAACCACAGTCTCTGTCTCTTAAGGTTACAGAAAGCCTTGTGACATTCATAAGAAAGTACAGAAGTGAATGAGCTATTACGGGGAACTGAGATTTTTGACCCACTAAAGTAAAATCATACCTAACGCCGTAAAACGAGTTCTTCCCACTGACTTTGACTCAAAAGTGGTTTTGCAGGTGGAACTAGTACAATATTACCTGGGTTACATATTTGTTGGTGCAGATCATTGGGGCAACAGGATTAAGACTGGGAAGTGTTTAATTGGCATCACCGTTGGGCAACTTGAGCAGACGCTGCAGCAAAATAAAATCACAGCACATTACCACACACACACTCGGTCTTACTGACCTGTATGCGTCCTTCGGTGTGCTTTTAAATGGGAGCTTTTGGTGTACACCTTATTGCAGCCCTCAAAGTCACATCTATGGATTCTTCTCTTTTTAGAATCCGGTGACTCTGACCTCCGTGGGCGCCGTATGCTGTCAATACTGAACGGGGACATGGAACTGTAACAGGAGAATAAGAATCAACACAAAGGCATTATTAGATTGGGACGATGACTTTGCCCCACTTCAGTGCATCCAAAATCTATACTACATGCCGTTTCTGATCAGTATTTGATATATTCAAACAGGAAAAGTGACAAAATAAATTATACTCGAAACAGTCAGGATGCACATTTTAAAAACCCTCGACCTTTGAGTTCATTGTTGATGGACACTATTCTTACACATTACAATGCACAAAGGAAAGCTGAGGAGCTGCACACAGCTGCAAAAACAAAAGCAATTTTGGATGTGATGAAACAGCTCAGAAAACAAGAAATAAATATTAGATTTTTTGGAGGAAAAACATTTTATTATTGTCTCTGTGAAGTTTAGTTGGCAGGAGAGTGAAGCCTATTGAAGCATAGTACAGCATTTCTGATTCATTTCTGTAAACATACACTGTAAGGTAGCACAATCCAGGCCGCAAAGAGGTGCCGTTCCTTTTGTTGAAAAGGAATCATGCAACAAAATCAAAAAAACTTCAAAGACAATAGTGTTACTCGCTGTGATGTTATCGGCTGTTAGTGTGTTTTTAGGGTCAGGAGTGTGTAATGTTGGGAGACAAATCAGTGCTCACGTTGGTAAAGAAAACTGCGTGAAGCGTTTGGAAAAAGTGAACTCAGTACGGAGAAATGTGCAAATATATGTACAAATATTGTACCACTTCTTGTTAAGTGTGTTGATGTCCTGGATACAGTAGGTACTAACTGCAAACACAGTGTACTGTAAATATTAATATACTCTAGTAAATACAATTACCATGTAAAGTGGCAGGATAGCAGCTTAGCCAGCAGGTGGCAGTGCAACACTGACATACATGACAGAGGAAGCAGATGAAGTAAGAAGGCTGGTATTCATATTGCTCCCAGACTGTCATTAATCAAAGGTGGAAACTGTTTGTTTCTCAGTGTTGTCCGTTGAGGTTAATGACTCCTCAGTCATTTCTACCATCAATACATTTTGGCGTGACATTTCCTCTCCGATAAGTTTCACTGTTGCGTATATAATTTGTCACTGCTAACAGTGAAGCCAGTGTATATGTGCTTTTGCAGGCATGTCTGACTTCTCAGCGTTTGTGTCAGTATTTGCCGAGTAGTATCATATCTCTGGTATTTCTAAATTTGCCTACACATCGCTTCCCTGAATAGTAATGCTGTATACAAACACACACACACACACACACACACACACAAATACATCCAAGAAGGAACAAAGAGAAGGTAGGGTGGTGGTACATGGTCTCACCAGTGATTGTTGACCGTGAAACAGCAAGCACCTTTCACACAGTGATAAACACATGACTGCTACACACACACACACACACACACACACACACACACACACACACACACACACACAGCAAATTAACAAGAAAAGGGACGATACAGTAGAGGCAGAAAACAAGAACATCTCTGTTTACTAGAGAGGAGGAGTAATATCTGTGGGATATATTTAACAGGGTTCTCTCAGCAGTGGAGGAGCACAAATGATTTTCTCTTAGGTCTCAGAGTCTCTGTTGTGGATATTGAGAAAAAGGTTAGAGGGTTAAGGGGGAAAGGGGAAGGAGGGAGAGTACGAAGGAACAGCTTCGGTCGTGTTAGAGGGATTTGAAAGAGGAGCATCAACTGTCAGACTCCAGTGTCCAACTGGAGGGCCTGTCTGACAACTGTCTCCACCACACACATCCCACTTCCTGTCTCTCTCTGTCTTTCACCAAAGCCTGCTTTGTCAAACGCAGACTCAGACATACGCATGCAATCAAGAGATACACGCATACACACGGGCTTACACAAATACACGAATATACAGGAAAAACACAAATACATACAGATCACCTGTTGCTCTTGGCCTACTGCCAATCTGAAGCTGTACAGGAAATGAGCACACGGGTCAGATATGAAGTGAACTCTTAACTCCCTTCTCATTTCTCTCGCTCTCTTGCTCCCTCTCTCTACTGCGTGCCTCCAAGTTCAGAAAATATCACACTGCAACGTGATGTCAAAATTGAACATTAAGACAAAGAAGTGTATTGATAAAAGCTGAAGGCAGACTGCAAATCTTTATACCAAATGATTGATGAGATTACTGGAGCAGACAACAATCTAGAATCTGAGGTACTGTAGGCCTGTGTGTGTGTGTGTGTGTGTGTGTGTGTGTGTGTGTGTGTGTGTGTGTGTGTGTGTGTGTGTGTGTGTGTGTGTGTGTGTGTGTGTGTGTGTGTGTGTGTGTGTGTGTGTGTGTGTGTCCAGGAAAGTGCAGAAGGATTTACAGTGGAAACACTCTGAGCTCAGACTTTGAGCAGATGAGGCGGATGTTTACATTCTGACTTCATCCATGAACTTCATGACTTCACTCATGATTATGATATAATTTAGAACGATCAGAGAACAACAGCTCCTAAAACAAAGAATAAACGACAACTCATTACTGATATTAATTAATTTTATGCAACTGCTTTTCTTCTGGTGGGGATAATTCTCTCGTCATTGCTACACCACCTCAAGAGCCTGGTGACAGATTTGTGATTTAATCTATTTTCCATATTCATATAAATTTAGCGATCTCCAAGTTTTACTGGACCACAGATATTACACACTCGTGGTCACCAGAGGTAGGTAAGGTAAACAGTTACGGACTTCAAAATCCAATTAGATGAAAGTTCAAATATCCCTACAAGGAAATTAGTCACTACAGAAAAGTAACCGAATTCAGCAGGAGAAAATGAAATATAACCATAAAAACTGAAGAATAAAACAGGCCATAATAAAATGTAACTCTAAACTACTACAAGCTTGTGTGGACGTAAGTTGGGCTGAAACAATTACCCAGTTAATCAGCTTGTCAGTTGAAAGAAAATTTATTCCACACAATTTTCATAATCAATTAATTGTTAATGTCGTTTATCAAGAAAAAAATGCCAAGCACTTGCTAGTTTCAGCTTCACCAAAGTAAGAACTGTTTTATATCACAGTAAACTGAAAGTCTTCGGGATTTTGATCGTTGGTCGAACTGACATATTAAAGCTAAAAGATTTATCGATTAATTGAACTAATTGGAAACAATTATTACTCGTAGCCCTATATGCAAGTAGCAATTTCAAGAGTTCCCATGTCGCTGTTGTCCCGTAAAAAATCTCATACCTCATCTACTAAACATCTTCAGCGTTTTTACGTTTCAGTTGCAGTTGGAAGGATTTTCATGCTTCTTCTGTGGGTTGAAAAGATTTCGCCACCATTGGTCTATTTCGCTTAGCTCCTGAAAGATGCTGGTTGCAGTGTACGTAGCAATTTATACGAGCAGGTTTACTGTATGTGTAAATACATAGTAAAGGATCTCTGCGCTCACCCTTGTTCAACTGGTGCATTTAAACCAGCAATGTCCAACTACGGACTGACTGGTTGACACTCACAGTAAAAAGTATTGTTATGTATGCATAATTACAAAATAGGAAACTTATGTTTAAAGACTGTTCTTTTATCAAGGGCTTAGCTGAATAACTTCATCAAATAATGGAACACAAAATGTGGCAATGTCCGCAGAAAACAATAAACACAAAGCTGTGAGTAGGGTGTATTTGTGCACATAAATAATACATCTTTAGGTCCTCAACACCATATATCTGGCGATATGGATCATAGCTGGTGTGTGAGAATCAATTTGTTGTATTTTTTCTCATGTGAGCCCAGAGGCACATTCACACTGCCTTGAACCCTGTGTCAGCGTGGCATCGCGGCTGTGTGAATGTGTCTGGTTGCGTCTCCCGAAGCAGTAGAGAGAAATAGGAAATACAGCTGAGAGCAATTTTAAACAGAGCTGACCTCTGTTTTGGTTCCTTTGTTTCCCTTTTTTTTTTTTTCTCCTCTTCATCCGCTGCTCTCCATGCATATGACAGCGAGACAGAGACACAGAGAATGTGTGTCACCTGTAACAGGGGTTTCCCGCAATGCAAACACAATAAATATTTTTGTAACTCCTCATAGGGAACGTGGTCATGACAATGTGTTTCAACTCAGCCAGGGCTCTACGTGATTCTTAAACAGAACTACAGTAACAGTGGAATTATCAAGAAAACAGGAAAGGGGATGTGTGAGTGTGTGAGCACTGGAAGATTGCCCACTGGGCATTCCTGTACCTGTCCGAGGATACTAGCCCTCACCTCACCCCTTTCCCCTCCCTCCACCTGCTCTGCTCCATTGCCCCCAGGTCCATGGGGACCAGCCAGACAACAGAGACAACCCTTCCAACAAAAGCCCCCCCCCCGCCCCTAAACACACACACACGCACACACACCTTCTTTCCCTCTCCTATCTCTCTCAAACTGTCTTCCGCTCTTTCGTTTGTGCTCTCCCACAATAGCCTATCCACCGGTCCCCAGGGAAACGCATGAATATGGAGGAGCCTGCACAAGACGCACATGACACACATACACACACACACACACACACACACACACACACACACTCTCTCTCTCTCTCTCTCGACCTCTCTCATTCTATCTCACTTTCTCCTTTCACTCATTTATTTATATATGGATACCTGGATTGGAGGCTGCAGGCACTCCTATTCTCCGCCCTTACACTTCTCCTCCCTGATGCTCTCTGCTCACTGCTTGTGTAAATATGGACACTAAATTACATAAAGCAGTTCTTTCTACACTCACAGTGTACATTTAAATGAAAAGAAAAGAAATACAGCAACACAATAGAGTGACAGGCCTAGAAGTGCCGTCGGCTTCTGTGGCAGGGCAGATGCCCATAGAGCACATGTGTTGTGTCAATACAGAATGCACATTCTTCCAGCATGTAACTCAAGGAGACTACAGACTTCTTTGTTTTTCACAGACAAACATCCAAGTCTGTGTTCCTGTTGACAATGCCTGACCTCCTTCTGGAACCAGCTGTTCTGTCCACTGTGCAGAAACCCTCGCATGCATACAGTACAGACACACATACACCGGAGGATTAATAGTTAGAGACGTGAACACATACTTTTTCACACGCACAGTCACATACACGGCCCGCACACAGGAGCGCAGTTTTCACACAGCACAGTGTGCACTTTGCACACAGAGAAGGGAGTGTGTGGGCAGGCCCTGGCAGGGCATTGCTAAGCCTGGCTGGTGATTTATCTCCATAGTGAAAGCTTGGGCAGTGAAAGGTTGGGTCCTGCCAACCTCTGTTCTCCTCTGACCACCCGGTGGCCACGTGTGGCACTCAGGGGCATGCCTGTCCCTTTCAATAACCTGCACCGAAACCTGAGTCCTCCAGTGCATGTGTGTTTGTCTGTGTGTCTTCCTTGAAACATGGGAACCTCTGCTTGTACCACTCAGCAAGCACAGCCACACAACTAGTTTTTACCACAATGTGTTGCACACTGCCACCACAATAACTCATTTAGTTTCATTACTGTAGATTTTCACACAGGCAGCTGTGCACAGACAAAGAATGCAAAATGCCCTGTACGCAATGTCAGCCCCGTAAGCTGGAGTGTTGGCACCAAAACATAGCCAGTTGGGGTAGGCCTACCGTCAGCCTGAGTCTTGTCAATGTTGCTACATCATTAGCAGGATTCTTACAGAGGCCTGGAATACTTTCCTTACAGTTAGTTTAAATAAAAGTCCTTTGGGTATTAACTTGAGTCTGGCCAGGCTGCTAGTTATGACTGTTCTGGGTTTATGGGCAGCACAGGCGGAGGGCAGGGCCGGGCCAAATGTTTTTCTGCATCTGATTTCCTGTTTCTGATCAGAATACTGTCATTCACTGGAGAGGGAAGTCTTCTCATTCAACACAGATGGACTGGCACCACAGGAGTTGTGATGTCTGTGG
Source organism: Xiphias gladius (assembly GCF_016859285.1). Taxonomy (NCBI): domain Eukaryota; kingdom Metazoa; phylum Chordata; class Actinopteri; order Istiophoriformes; family Xiphiidae; genus Xiphias; species Xiphias gladius. The sequence goes on along the minus strand of NC_053415.1, from coordinate 19,946,794 downwards.
GCCAGACAGGGCATAAAGTATGTCTGAGCCATATGCAGTCATATAGATGCACTCCCACGCGGATAAATCCAAACGTGGAGGAGCAGTTAGAAAAGCACACACAAATTCACAATTATCAGTCTTACACTAGTTCGTATGTAAACAATGCTCTCATCCAGGGCGTCAGGGAAAACATTTTAGACCCCAGTCCTCTGAACTCTGTCTAGACTTTAGAGTTTTTTGCAAAAAAATGTACCTTTTACTTTTTCAATTTGTGCAATACGTTTATGCTTTTTTTTTTTCTTTTGTTCTTAATATTTTAAGCCCCGAAACCTCACTAGCGATAGCAATGACTAATGGCTACAGGAAAAAGTTACTATTGGCATTTACTATAGACTGGAAATAGATGCATTGAAGAGGATTACACATTCAAAGGAAAAGCTCTTAATAGAGATCTGCACACATTCTAAGATGTTAGAATATTTCTCTAAAAAAATAACTGGATTAAACTGATTGCACTGTTAATACGGACAGTGACATGTTATATTCCTTTGATGTTTTTCTTCCTGTTTGGTTGGTGAGAAAATTCAAGTTGCAATAAAGCATTTGTTTCAATAAACGCTGCGCTGTAATGTAACTATGTACCATTTGGGTGAGTAACAATGTGAAGGAAAGTTAGTTTGAAAAAAAAAAAAACACTTTCACCAACACTAACAATTCTATTTAGCAATACTCCACTAACAGTGGAGTAAAGTGAAACTTCCATAATACCGAAATTAAAAAGCAGCCAATGGTAAGGCTCAAAGCCATACTTCCCAAACGACTTCCTGTGATAGGACTGGACGAAAAGAGCAGCCTGAGACAGACATATGTGGCTTTTTTTAAAGCTTTTAGGGTCAGTAGAGGAGAAAACGTCAGCGTGAAGATTTCCCGCACACACGTGTACAGGTCACGATACTCACTCTTGAACGGCGCGGGCTATAGACAGCGCAGTGGAGCCGGTCTCATTAACACTGTCCAAGGTCACGTTTGGCAGGTCGTCGTCATCGCTGTCACTTTTGATCTGCCTTGGCGACAGGCCATTGGGGTCCGTGTGTGCTGTGCGGACGGGACACAGACACAGGAGTCAGACACATGATACTGGAGCCGGCCCTGGAAACTTATAAGGCATATCACGTAGTATGTGTTGGAAAGTGTTTCTAATTGTAATGAGGTAATCACCTTCGTACTGTACGTTGCCAATTCATCCATAATTTCTTAAGGAGGAATTATGCTACAAAGTAGGTTTTGTTATTTATGTCTGCAATTATTTAATGGACATAGTTGTGTGTGTGTGTGTGTGTGTGTGTGTGTGTGTTTGTGTGTATCTGTGTATCATGGAGGTCGCCTCAGTGTTGGTATTTTTAGTTAGTAGCTGTCAATCAAACAGAATTCTGAACTTGAGGAAAGAGCGGCCAACCATGACACTGTACCCAGTAGTTATATATGCACAGAAGAGCAAACAAATAGATACGCACAAATGCATGCATGCATGCACACATGTACACACAGCACACACACACATACACACACATATTCTTTATCAGCCTCCAACCATAGAGATAAGGAGCTGGGTGGAACATTGTTTTGGTGTGTTTGTTGTCTCTGCATGGGAACATTTGTGCACTTGTTATTGAGTGTGTGTGTGTGTGTGTGTGTGTGTGTGTGTGTGTGTGTGTGTGTGTGTGTGTGTGTGTGTGTGACTACTGTATACGTCCAAGCTAAAAGTACATGTGCCTGCATGAGCGCGAGTCTGAAGACCACTCTGTTCTCTGTTCCCCTACATGTGCAACTGACAGAGAATCATATCCATGATAATGACAAACTTTTACATAAAAAGGCCTGGAGAGAACACAAAAGTCTAAATCCCTCCATTCACTGCTGTATTCTTTTCACAGAACATCCCGATAATTAGCAGGCTAGCTTTGCTGAACGTTTGACTGGCCAGCATGCTATTAAACCATGATCCTCTGAGCCAATGAGCGCAGGGGTCTCTGTTGCTTGGGCTTCATGACAAAGTTACATCTATTCCACAAGTTGTGACAACTTCTCCCCTGGACAGCTCATTGGATATATTGCCAGAGCCTGCAGCCATTCGGTCCTCTCTGTCTTCATAGACACAGGCTGCGTACATCCTCAGTAACTCATGAGATGAATGTCAAAAAAGTGCAGATCTACCGCAGACCACTTGTTAAAGAAAAGTTGCTGGAAATCTACAGTACGGGATTAAACATTGATTAAGTAATATAATAATTTGGAAAAAAAAGACATAATAAGGAATCTAAAACATGGAAAAAACATGGCTAAGATATTATAAAAACTATTCTTCTTTCCAAAGATGTTATCATCACAAATACTGAATATATTAAGATATACAGTATTTTCCACTGAGTTCTTCAACACCCCATTCTACTGTAATCCTGGTGCTTCTATAAGGTATCAGGACTTCACCTCCTCTGTCCACTCAGCCGCGACTGTGGCCATAATGGCCCATAATAAGGGTCTAGAGTTAGCTGCCGACATGGTGTTATTACTGGGGGGAGCGCTGAAATGATGCCGTGACTCGGTTGGAGCTTTTGCTTTTAAAAGGTTTTCTAACTGTTGTTGCAGACTACGACATGCAGAGTGGTCACCAGCTTGCCTACCCTATGGAAAACCTGTAATTAGTTAGAAATGCATTGTGTGTTGGAAAGGGGTATTTTGAGCGAGGGACACAAAGGAGGAGTGGTGGAGAGGTGGGCAGTGCACCGCATTTCTTTCTTTCTATCCTGTTGTTTCCAGTCAAGCCCTGTTTCCATGGCAACCTCCTGCCGGAGACAGGGAGACAGCAGTGAAAGGAAGGGTACCCGCCCTCTCTTAAAGAGGATGGCCAACCTGTGTGTGTCTGTGTGCGTGCGTGTGTGTGTGTGTGTGTGTACATGTGGTAGAGTGGATGAGTGTGTGTATGTGTGTGCATGCAAGCGTACTTGTATATAAAGGAAAGGGCTTTAGTTTGTAACTCCCCTGATGTCAGAAACTTATTCGTTCAGCCATCAACCAACAGTGACACCTGACAGGGAAAACTCCAGATAAGGCAGGACCAAAAAAAAAAAAATCAACTCACATCCAAACAGAAATATGCCACGATCTCTTGTAGCTCTACATGATTTTTAATTTGAATTTGACTGTGGGAAATTTTATGTATATGTCCTCATCAAGTCATAGCTCAAGAAAAAGCTAGATGTTGTGTTTGTCTGCTGGTTGCTGTCTCATTTAAAGTGACTGCATCCACCACACCCAACATTCTACTCTCTTTCACCCCATTTCTTTTGTGTTTGGTGCCCTCAGAGCTGGGCAGAGCTAATGTTGGACTGTGCATATGTGCTTGCATGTGTTTGTGTAAGTGCCACCCATCTTTAATATCCATCCACACCCTCTTATGCAAGTCTTGTTTTTCCTGTCCTTCCTTCTTTCCTCTCCTCTCCTTGGGAGCAGACATCCAGCACTTAAAACGCCCATCTCCGAGGACCACTCCACCCAGCCAGCCAACTGTCTGTCTGCACACATGCTCTAATTACACATCTGTTTGTTTGCTTACATGTACAGAACATGCACGTGACTTAAAATCAAAGTGTGTCTGTCCATCCTGCAGGGAGTGACAAGAAGCAACCTCTTTTATAATCAACAGTTGCCCTGTGTACTGCTCAGAGAAACACCTACTGTAGGCTCAGTCATAGTGGTTGGCAATAAAACCACACCCAGAGAGAAAAACCAATAACACTGTCTAGGTTGGGCCAGAGAGGTCTAATACTCAAACTGCCCCAGATGTTTGCTCCTCTGTAGATGGAAGGGTAACAGCTGGTGTGCCCCTGGTTACCTGCACCACACGGCCAAGCAAAATCTTATTCAGTAGAAGATGGGAAGACCTTTGAACCTCATCTCCACTCTGAGAGGGTAACATTATCACCTGAGGGGCTGTCTCTAAAAAGCATGCACACACACAGTTAGCCTTCACAGCATTGTGTCTGCAAGTGCTTTGACTAAAGACAGCAGAGGACATCTGGCCAGACAAATATACCACTGTACACAGCTTGTCATTGGGATATCTCATGCTACATCACACAGCTTGGCAGCCACTGCTACATTGCCTAATGCCAGCCAAGACCTGTCTGTGTCATTTCTGGTTTTTGCCCCCAAAATAGACAAAACAGATATGGACTCATTCTATTCCATTTCTGAAAAAGTTCTCAGTTAAAGTTTTTGGGTGTTTCATTATTTTGGGGGCATTGAAGCACTCCTTAGCAAGAATATTACTGTACTTTACTGTACTTTACTGTAATGTATGACAACTGATGATTAAAAATAATCAACTATTTTTATTTAGGTGAATAATTTATGCGAGATAATTGATTTCTAATTGATATTTCTCTGTAGGTGGAGAAAGTGTCTATTAAAGCTGGAGGCTAGAGCTTCTTGGAAGACACATCCAACAGCGTATGTGGCTATGTAAAACTAATACATGTATATTCATGAGGCACTAGCAGAAAGTCTGAATCATAATGCATCATCAATTCCTTTACAGATCTAACAGTGCTTGAATAATTAGTGGAGAAATTACAGTGTATCTAACTGAAAATGGTGAAAGAGGTTTAATAGATATCCCAAAAAACAAAGTCAATTGTATGAGCATGGAGTACATTTGGAGAGCATGGTCTCACCTTTGCCCTGGCTTTTGACCTCATCCAGCAGAGGTAGCATGATGGCGTTGTTGAGGCTGGAGGGTGATCGAACGGCAGTGGTGTACATGAGGGGCAGTGACTGTACCACAACTGGGATGCGGTGAACATGGCTGGCTAGCTTCCCTGCTCCCTGCAGGCTCAGAGGGCTGGATGGAGGCGGCGGCACAGAGTGCAGGATGTGCAAATACGGCTGACCTCTCACCCCAGTGCCAGGGGCGACCAGAGGGCCTGGTGTGAGCACCGATGAGGCTGAGGTGATGACTGATGGAGAGGAGGAAGAGGAGGAGGAGGAGGAGGATGACGACGATAAAGAAGACGGGGAGAAGGCAGATCTGAGAGGGGATGATGATGAGGTCGTGGTGGTAGGGATGGTGGACGAAGAGGAGGGGCGGGGTTTGTTGATTGACAGGTCAACGGGCTCGGTTTGTGTGTGGAAGTGCAGATCGTGAGCAAGCAGGTCTTCTGGAGGTTCAGGTTTAACTCTGCTGAGGAAGAAAGGGACGCCGTCCATCGCAGAATAAGGGCGCACTTTAGGTGACTGTGGGAGTAAAAGAAACAGCGATGTTAGATTTTCTTTAAACCCATTCCCATTTGTCATTTTAATGTCTTACAAATGCAAAAACCTGCGACACACCAGGGAAAAAAGAAATAAGTGAAACAATTTGCATACAAATGATGTATTTATGGCACTAAATTTCATATTTTCACTGTGTCTCATTAACTGAAATGTGATATGTTGATAAATTAAGGTCAAGGACAATTGTTCCTATATAAATAATCAGCTTCAGACACAACAATACTGCATGATAAAGATATGTCAGAAAGGTATAAGAGTAGTGACATATATTGAGAAAGGATCAGTTAATTTCCTCATGTTCATTCAAGTATTCAACTCCTCCTGTGAAGTCCCCTCGTTTAGCATGATGTCATACGCAAATGAAATATAGGAATAAAGACAGTGTCTTTCACGCCCGCCTCCTTTCACTCTCTCTCTTTCTTTTTCTTGGCGTGGGTTGCTCTCTCTCTCTCTCTCTCTCTCTTTTCCTCCTGTTTTCCATCACTCCCACAGAAACGCAGCTCTCTTGGCTCCCCTTGTATCTCTCCTAAATCTCCTTTGTGACGGTGGAAAAACATCATATGGGCTCAATTTCCTGACCGTCTCTCTCTGTCTCTCAGCGATGGGCCTCCTAAGGCCAACGCTGGTGGCTCAACGTATCTTTCACTTAACACCAAGCAGACTGTAACACAACCGCTCCATCTGTCGGCACAAGTTTCAGGAACCTGTTTACTTGGAAAAGATAATGGAGAACATACAAAGTAAGAAAAACGACACTCACCCTGCTACTATTTGTTTCTCCTGACTCCCACAATTTGGACATTCTTTGATATCACAGTCTTTGTTATAATGTCAAATTAACCACGTTACATATGATGTAGCTGATCGGGACTGACTATGTTCGATGTGGGAGGGGTGCTGGAGTGTGTGGCGAGTGGTGTTGATCCTCCCAGTGGAGTCTTTCAGAGGCTGACTCACAGTTAAGGCCTTTTTTTTGGGGGGGGGGGGGGCACATCCAGGATTTTTACTAATCATACAGGAAAAGCTCATTAAAGTTAAAGGATATCTCTGATCGCAGCAGCAGCAGAAATGAAAAATCTTGTGTACTGTGGATTTTCATCCTCACTTTTGTTTTTCAGACTTACATTTCTTTCCCCTTATGTAATGCTGGCTGAGAGTGGATCTGTGGTGTATTACAAATTTTTCTGAGTGTTGTATGTGTGCGTGTTCTTTTATGTAGTAGCCTACTATTTTTACTCCAGACTCGATTTCAGCCTACAGGAAATGTTACGACCCCATGAATCAAAAAGTGCTTCTTCCTTTGTAACTCCTCCTCAGTTGGAAAACAAACCCTACCCCGTGAAATATGCCCTCTGATGACCTCTAGACCCCGGTGGGGTTCAGCTCAGGGTCAGTGGTGTCAGGTCAGGGTTCACAGCACATTATGGTCTGCTTCATAACACCACCCACCAAGCATTTCAGTAGAGTTTCTACAGGTCTTTATGTATATAATTATGCTTTGGGGAAAACAATTTATTTCTTTAGATTTAGGGCTTTTATATGTATGTGTGTGTGTGTGTGTGTGTGTGTGTGTGTGTGTGTGTGTGTGTGTGTGTGTGTGTGTGTGTGTGTGTATATATATATATATATAAAATTATCTTTTATGTTGTCCTGTGATGAAGAAATCGTTATGCCTCCTTCATGGAAAATTATAGTTGAATTTTTCCTAATAGAACAGTTCAGTCAAAGATACTTCCCTCAAGGAATTGACCATGTATAGCAAATAGTTATACAGTTATGTTTGGCGGAAAGGACACCGCCTTTTGAGGGAGCGCTCTAACAATCAGAGCAGTAATAAGGGTTCTGCTGGGTGAACTAATCCCCCTTAATAAACACATACATAGACAGTTATTGGATATAGTAAAGTCAATAATACCACGAGCTTCAATAGGAGCGGTTCTGTTTATAATGGTTGCCTTCTACACCTGTATGAATATGATTGGATTTCACTTGTCAGCTGGCAGCCAAACAGCTAATGAATGAGACACAGTGACGGTAAAGCATTACGCTGAACTACCGCAATGCTCCATTTTTGAGTTTGTCCACTCATAAAGTTAACACCGTGTCTATGAAGGAGGTGTAGTGTGAACAGCATGTCAGCAGAGCAGCTTCAGTGCTCCATCTGTACCTACACAGCATGCGTGCAGGCACAGTCTAGAGCGTAGGTCACAGAATCTAACACACAATCGCCGTATGTGCGAAAAACTGGCAAAATAGACTTGAAGTGTAAAAATATGCTTCGGGTCACATCTACATGCATACAGCGCGAGTAAAACGCGAGCCATTCCGCGGCCTGTGAAGACAGCTGGATTGATTAAAACAGAGGCACTCTGTATCTGTTCCATCAGATCCATGTGAGATGGTCAACTGAAAAATGTGGCTAAAATGCTTCCTGTGTAGACATGCTGTAATGCAGCCTTGGGGGTGACTGTAAGTAAATCAGAGTCGCTGTTGACCCTCCTTGTTAGCAGAGTTTTGATTTAAGGAAAAGATCCCTCTCATGGACCATCTAAGTTCTCAACGGATTTTGTTTCCTGGCCATCTAATGGTTATGGTAATGGCTCCATGCTTTTAGCTTAAAAAACATTTCAAAAGAAATATCACTTAATTGTCAACATGTATGTGTCATGTGATGTCAAACATACTCTGTGCTTCTCTTGCATCAACTCCTGATGTAGCCTTTCTTGACAGAGCCTCAAGCTATTCTCCAGCTGCTTCTGCATGTGATCTGTCTGTGTTTGCGTGCTGTGTATAGGATGTGAGTGTCACAGAGTGCCTGGAGCTATACTGCCTGAAGGCTTTGAAACCATTAGATCCATTGGGGCTAATATCAGTGTTTTGGAAATCTTGTCTTTCTCAATAAGCGCTCTTAGAGTGTGTCGGCTACCAAAGTTTCTGCATTTGCCAGTTCTGTCAGCGAAAGAAGACAGGAGAAACTAGAATTACTGCCTCGCGGTTTTTAAGCCTCCGCCAACCAGTCAAGTTGCAGGAAATATGGTCACAATCCCCGTTTCTATTCCTTAGTTATGGCGTCGAAGTTTTATATCACAATATATCACGTTTACAAGAATGGGACGGACGTGAGGTCACAGTGACCTTGACCTTTGACCACAAAAATCAGTTCATCCTTGCGTCCAGGTGAATGTTTGTGCCAAATTTGAAGAAGTTCCCTCAAGGCGTTCCTGATATATCGCATTCACGAGAATGGGACGGGATGGACAACCCAAAAACAGAATGCCTCTGGCCACAATTGTCGCCAGTGTAGAGGCATAAACAAGAAGAATCTGAAGAAAATATAACACGTGCCAGCCACCTGTGTATCCTGAATACTGCTCCGACATTTTTTATGGTTAACAAAACATATAGTTTCAGCCCTAAACTCTGATTGGCTAAGCCATATTTGAAGCTGCTGTGGTAAGTATACACACCTTTGCATGTGTGTCAGACAATAAGTGTGAGTTAAGTTAGAAACAACATCACCATTACATAATTCGTCCATTAGATGGCACTTAAGTTGATTTTTCAACTGTAAAAACTTTTCCAATACATAACACAAATTTAAAAGGTTCCTAAACTTGTGTTTTTGTTAAGCACATATGTTTAAAAAAAAGAAAAGAAGAAAAAAAAACTAGTTCGGACCAATAAAGATTTTTAAACTCACAAAGATCAATATCTGTATCAGCTATATTCTGCATTTGGTCAGGAGTCAAATACCAACATACAAGTTACTAGAGTTTTGATCATTATCGTAAATATCTATGATTTATTCATTGCAAGTAGCTGCTTTCATAAAAGTACTAAGCCACTTGAGGAAATGTTACGTGTGGCATGTGATTATACTGAGGCTAAAGGCTACAAAGGACAGACATTGTTAGCTTTTGTACTTGCCAGCACCTGACTTCTTGGGCTGTGGTATAATCAGTGTTATAAAATGCATAACTGTATCTTCAAGTGGTGTTCTCCTTTGAAAGCAGATGATAGCAAAAAGACACCAGCATTCAACAAGTCATGTGCCTCGTTGCTTAGATCGAGAACTTTTTTTCCTGAACAGGAGCTACTTTGACCACTAGAGGTTAACAAAATAATAGCGCACTTAATTTCCCATGTTGTCATACAGTTTTTCTTACAGAAGTTATCGTTAGGCAACTCGACTGAGAGTTAGTTTAGCACAAGACATCAAACGTTTCCTTTAGTAATGCATTGTTACCAATGCAGTAAAATCGCTAAGATATGTATCTGTGATTAGATCAAACAAAGCGCAATGGTAGAGGACTCCTAAGTTAGCGAAGTGGACCAATAATATCTGTTCAACAGCAATTTCAAGTTGACAATATTCAAAAATGTTAGCTACGAATCAAAGGTGGGAAAAAATATAATATCTGATCGTTAGTGATCAGTTCAAATTCAAAATTCTTCTTAATGTACTCCGGGTCTCTCTGACCCTTTGCCCTATCAGTAAACTAGACTGAGGTTGTTTTTTTGGTTTTGTTTTTTACACAAAATAGAGAAAACAAGCAAGCTGTGGTGAATGGTAAATAATGACATCAAACCATTTGAGAATTAATGTGAGAAACCTTTTTCCACTTTTCATTTGTATAAAAATACCATTAAAAAAATGTTAGGGACACTTAGCTAGCTACTAGGAACCTGTTAAAAATTGTGACCCCTGTGTAAAAAGGGGGATACTTGTATGTAAAGGTCAAAACAACAGTGTGTAGTGCTACACAAAAGTGAAAAACAGAAACTTATTTGCATTTTGGGGTTAGGTTTTCAAAGAGAACTCAACCAGCACAAATGGAAAACTAAAGCCACCCCCACTTTCATTTTGACAGATACAAACACACGTATGCACTCAAGCCTACACATATTCACACACACTGACAGACATATAAAGATATGCTCGACCCGCCTGCCTGCCTCTGTCCTCATGCTATTGTCTTTATTAGGGGATACTGGTTAGCGGGGCAGATTTTCCAGGCCCTTGCGGGCGAATTGTCTAACAAGGCAGACCATTTCCAGCAAGCCCTTGGCCCCCCGCCACCCAAATGAAGACCACATTTCTGCAGCAGCCTAAACTGTCTGTCTGCATCTGCCATCTAAAGGGAAGCTCAGTCTGTCAGGGCAAGATTGAATCTTAGTGCACTTCAAAGCTGTGTGGGCTGCAGTGCTCACATCCTGTCTGTGACTGACATCAGCACACGTATGGACAATGAGTTCAAAACCCCAGGTATTAGGTAGCAGTGCAAGAGCACAGCTCTCAAACCCCTTGAGCCACGGATGAAAACAGGACACCCAGAAACTAACTACCTGCTGCCTCTCTGTCAAGTCTTTAGATATGGAGAGACAGTCAGGTCTTATCAACACACAGCACCACCACGGCAAAACAATTCTCTACAAGACCTGAGATAACCTGATGGGTTATCAGCAGTTGGTAATTTTCTCATCCATCACGGGCTAATGCTCTCAGATTTGTCTCAAGAGAAACTACTTTGCTCCTCTCCTACCAATTGCTCTCAGTGATTTATTAGGGGCCCAGATATTATCGATATGTTATGAATGGAAATCAATAATAACTGAACTCTAATTCGTCATGATTACAAATATTAAGTGGCCTGCACCCACTGCACACACTGCCGTGGCAGCAACACAAAGCCCCGGTAACCTAGCAACAGCTTCACCATAACAAGACCACTTTATTTCTAGGTATGTCAGACCAGAGAGCACTGATACTGTATATGGGCCATGAAAACCCTGCACGAGGTAACTCCAGTATACCCAACATGGTCAGTACACACTGTTTAATTGAACATTAAAACCCCAAAAATAACGTCAGTGGTAGTGTTTTCAGAGGAAGAGAATACCATGGTGTGTTGTGTTTGTCAGTGTGTATTTGCGTACATGCACAAGAGAGACTATTCAACTGTGTTTGTGGGAAAGAAGGGTAAGGGAGGATGAAGGGAAATTGAGGGACGTAAAGGAGCAGGAACAGACAGAGATAGATAAGATTTAGAGTTTCCCATGTGACCCTCCTCCCTGGAGCAGTGACTACATCTGCACAATCACCCCCAGCCAGGACAGACTCTCTTCTGGCCCCAGTCACCTCCCCGAAACTCCCCCAATGCATTCCTGCTCCAGCTGTGGCTCTCCTCCTCTTCTTGGTTCTTCTCCTCTTCCTGCTTACTACCATGCTCTCCGACCACTCCTCTTAGCCCCCAAACTCGCTCGCTCTCTCACTCAATTGCTTAGGCCTGGGAGTGATTATCGCCCCGTTGCCGGGAGGAGGAAAGAGGGAAAGGAAAGCAGGAGGAAAAAAGGGAATTGTCTGGAAAACAACTGCTCTCTTACCCCTTGTTCCGATTCCAGGGGCTCAGCTTTGACTCGGACTGCAGGCATTCCGTCAAGCATTAACATCCTGTTTCTGAGGGTGCCTGTGAAGGGACACAGAGGAGGGTGTGAGACGGGTTTTTTAGCGTGACTAAGCAGGTCCCACACTCAGTTATTCACACATGGACATTTACAATGTTGTGCTTGCACCCACTGAGAAAAAAAGCACATTTTAAGTAGACACGAATTACTCTTTCAAAACCATCAGAAGCTGAAAGACAAAAGATGCGCACAAACGTATAAACTCAGTCAGTGCACAGCAGGACTCCTGCTTCACCATAATAAAGATTTTCAGTTGCCTGGTGGGCAGCTATGGAGCTAATAAGAGTTCATAACACTGAATAAAAGCTTCTTAAGGCTTCAATAGAATACAAATACTTGCTTTGATATGCGGTTACTCAATGGCAATGGAAACAGCACAAGCATACAAAGTTTCATCTCTGACCACTGATTAAAAAAATTTTGAAAATTGACACATAAAATTTCATACTCACAATGAAATATGAAATATTAATGCCACAATACGGCACTTGCATACACACACACAATATCACACTTCTTACTACATCTCTATATCCATCCTTCCCTCCGCTGCCTCTGAGCACTGTGCCTCTGTAAAGTGGGCAGCAGCAGTGCCTCCTCAGCTCCGTGCTGTGGCTTTAAGAGTGATACTCAGATGGAGCCAGTGACAACAATGCATGTTCCGTATCCCTCAGCTGGGGCCGACCTGAAGTAACCCTCCCTCCTATTATTTTAGCAGCAGTGCATGGGGGAATGCAAGCGAGGCAAATAGACTATAAACATCTCTATTACTCTCCACTGTTGGCACCAGCAGCTGGATGTGTGGCCCAGTCCTTGTAGTCAGCAATGTCACGGCATCGTGACTACTCTTGTGCAGAGAAGAAAAAAGCTCAGACAATGATGAAAGACATATATTATTTCTATGCAGCTGGTTGCTGACCGTCTAACTACACCAAACGTCTAAGATCAACAACATCCATGTGGCCTGTCCAATAGTCAAGTTTTTGTACTCACCGGAAAATCCACTCAAAATAGTTACCGAAAAACATTTTACAGATTTCATTCAAAATTACCACAACAGAATCATTTAATACCAGGAATTGTTGCACAACCTCATAGATTCTCAAGCAAAAGCTAATCCTGACTGTGTTTGTGTGTGAGGGAGTAAGAGAAAGAGGGAGGATTTACTCGGTCTGCAACCCCCCCAGATCTCGCCTCTCAGGTCTAAGTCCCTCAGGTACCCTGGCTATGCTGCTATTGTATTGTTGTCCAGGATGTCCTTCGGCTTCAGGTCTTGGTAGGCCCAGATAGCGTTGCCATAGTAACGGCTGGGCGGGTGGAGCTGCAGCCTCGGTCCAGCCTCAAGCCATGTGTTGAGGAGAAGAAGAGAGACTAGTGTACTAAGAGAGGCGGAAAGTGAGGTTTGTTTTACTCCAGATGACCATCATTCTGGCAGAGGCATTTTTTCTTCCTCAGAGAAAAAAAAATTTTTTTTAGAAGAAGGCACTTCAGATAAAATCAAGATATTCCCATGATGTAAATTTCACTTTTTAAAAAGCTTCTTTTTTTGAGCCTCAAAAAAAATACATTCGTCCAAACTTAATTGTTCTCTCTGATAAATTGCACACTACTCTTACTGAAAAAATAAATGTCAAAACACCTTTTTAATTTTTCCCAGCATACCACGGTCAGAATTGCACAAGCAACAACCTCTCCCCTTGTGTCTACAGTCCAGTTAATCCAGTGGTGTGTGAGCACCTTCCTAATGAACTGGCCTGCAGCAAGCTATTCATAGGAAATCAATGGCAAGTGCATACCTCTACTTGTGACTGCTACGACCAAAGAGCTAAGAGCAGTGAGAGAGACCTAACACTGAGTAATGAGCTAACAGAAGGGCGCTGTTCATTGAGGATTTCATGTCGAAATACTGTGACTGAAGTCAGCTGTCAACTGCTTTTGCTCCCCTGAAAGGATCATGACCGCCAGTTAGAACTTGGGGATCACAAGCCATAAAAATTAAAAATAAGAACAAACACCGAGTGACGAGGATTTGTTCAAGATAATAAACCAATGTGTATCTAGTCTTCTCTATCACTAAATTTGGTGCGCTGGCACCGGGCTCATGCAACCAGCAGTGTGCTGTCCATCAGCGGCATGAGGCTCTGTGTGTGGGAGATGGAGAGAGAGGAGGGGGGGTTAAAGGGAAACAGGGTAGATTAAGATCACCTTTCCATTTGCTGCACTCTGAAATGAAATGGCCATCCCAGGTGTGTGGGGGAATTGGATGGAGAGGAGGGCAGTGGAGTGTTGAGGCATCTCATTTTTCCCTCCTACTCGCCCTCCCGTCCCCACCAAATTCCAGAGAAAAAAAAGGTAAAGGGAGCAGGTGAAGATTGAGGCCAGTTCTAGCAGCAAAAAAGCTCAAAATAAACATATTTCAGTGTCTGCTGCTCTCTTCACTTTTCCGTTTATGCTTATTTGTGTGCCTGTTAATGCTTTTCGAAGTATGAACTGAGACTCCCACCACATATTGGCATCTATGACCCCGGGACCACTATCTCCCAGCTCGCTGATGGCTATCGGCTCTGTGCTGACTGAAGCGATTGCAACTACTTGGAGTGAAAAGGATATAGCTCAGCCAGACCAATCCTGAACAGACTAGCTACATCAATTAGAGGTGACAAGCTTCTCCACAAAAAACATCTGACCTCCTGAGACCACATGCTGACCTCGTATACCAGTGACATCATCCACTCCTGTACACACTTGCAGATGTTTACATACGCACCACAGCAACCCCAAAAAATTTTCAAAAAAGGAAAATCTAACAAGCCTACAAAACTGCGATAACAGCTCTCTGGCTCGATTCACGACATGCCTTTTAGCTTTAGCGTACCTTTACTGCCAGTATGCTGATACAGTATTAAATGAAGATGGATTCTCCTCAAGTAACTGTTCATTGTTAATTGCCGAGGTTTAAACAGGAAGTACTTTTATTGGACAAAAGCTCAAAGGTGTGTGTTGATTGAGTGGGTGGTGTAAATCACCGTGAGTTCGTGTTCTTTAAGCACATGCGAGTGTGAAGACAGATCCTGTTTAATACTATCTCTTGGTGTTCGCTCACACAGCAACAAAAACACATTTTTTTCTTAAGGTGAAAGTTAAGCTTAAACAAATTCATGAAAGCAGCCTTGGTATCTGGCTGTGTGTACTCTTTCCTGCTTCCTCTCCCATCTCTCTCTCTCTCTCCCATGTTCACATACTTGGACATGCACACACAAACACATGGGCACCACACACCCTGAAACACACTATAACAGACGGGCCCCGCCAATGCTTTGTTCCCATGTCGAGCGCCCAGAGCAACTGGGTGCATCTGTGTCACAGAGGCTGGACCTGCTGTCACAGTCTGGGATGGAAGGGAATTGGGGGGGGGGGGCAATGAATTAAGGTTGATACGAGAGGAAGGCTTAAGGAAGTTGACAGTAAGAGAGGTAGGTGAGGCTGGGGGCTTGTTGAAGAGCGCAGAGTTGCTGGCAGGAGCAGTGGTTAGGGAAGCAACCAAGGGGAGTTGAAGAGGCTGGGAGGGTGGAGTGGTTGAGGGGGTTTGTAAGCTGGGAGGAGGAGGGGTGGTAGTCAGAGAAGCGAGAGAGGGTAGAGAGGGGATATGGACCAGAGCCAAGGCCCGGTCGAGCGCAAAGCACACAGTGCAAGAATGCCAACAGACCCCCTCCCACCCGGTCCTCTACCAAAGAGAAGAGAGAAAGAAAAAGGGAAAGCAAGAGAGAGAAATTGCAAGGAAAAACATTTTAAATGTTGCAAATCAGAAACAAATGACTAGCTGAAGCTACAAGTGCATATGCATAAAAAGGGCAGTGCTTTAGGTTATGTGAGATGAGCCTTTCCTGTGTTTTGCCTATATTGTGTGCCACTGGCCTCTTTTCGCCAGCTCACTTCCCTCTTCTGTGCCCCTGGACACCCCAATGTGACACATTGGCCGGATAACCAGCCTACAAGTGCTAGCTCACCAGCACACTCCTCCACTTCCTCTCTTTTGAGTCACATAGTGCAGAAACTTTTGGAAAGGTAGTGTAAGCTGGGAACGTTCACAACATGCTCATTAGACAGGTAACAAAGAAAACACTTGCTAGAAAAAGGGAACCGGCTGAGCAATACTTCTTTAGACCCTGGAAAATAAAGGTCCAGTATATGTTTGGTAAAAACCATATCTGTCTTGTTTGCTCACAGCGTAGACAACTGAATCACAGCCGATTTTGATCTCAGTCTCAGTCTGCTTCATGTTAGGCTGTGTCTGTTCATGACCTCATCTTGTTGGCCTCATTCTGGTCTTGAGAGCCACTCAAACAGTTCCCTGCAGAGTTACTACTTAAAGAGTGCGCCCAGCCAAATAACAGCGCTCTGTGTGGTCACCGACACTACATATTTTAGTCAAAACCAGAATCTGACTTTTTGACATGTGTGTTTTGTAGCAATTATAAAACAGGTAATAACCAAACCAACTTTTCTGACCTGTTTCTTCAAACTAAAAACCTTGTACAGGTGCACTCCAGCAATGTAGCATTGCACTTCCATAAAGTTTTCGGCTCACAAAAGACGAATTTTAAAAATTCTGTTCAAAATCAAGGTGACAGAGGCCATGATATCTTGACTTCAAGTCCCTAGTAGGCTTAAAACTCACACTCAAACACACTTGGTCCTACATTTCCCATAATGCACCCACTACTTTTTTTTCATGAGACTATCTCTGACTGCTAATTATGTACATCTTGTTCCAAACTGATGTCCAAACTCTCTTAGAAATTAGTTGCTAGCCTCTGATGGCGTCATCAGGGCTTACTGTGACAAACTATGCCCTGTAGAGCCTCAGAGGACGTTTTCACAGGCTGAATGGCACAGCCCACAATAACCAACCTGTCCTTTGTGTATAAAATTGGTGGAGTTCCCCTTTAACAACTTTCTAACTCCAACCAGAACATACCAGATAAACAATGTTGACACTGTTTGTTCTGTTTGTGTCTATGTGAGAAAGGTGGGGATGCATGTTTTCCCTAAGACTTCACTCCTGGATTTACTGAGATGGACATAGTGTTTTTTTTCTAATCATTCCTGGCACTCTGTGAATGGTCTCAGAATTTCCATTTCATAAGCCGTATTTTCCTTGGCAGGAGCAGCAAGTGGAGTCTTTTGGATGCTTCTGGGACATTTTTGAACGGGACTCAAGAGAGCAGAGTGCTGCTACCTCTCTGTTCATAGAAGCGTGGGCTTCTCTAACCCCCGACAAGTACAATGGCATCAAACCAGTTTATGTTCACTACCCTCTGTAAAAAGAGGGAAAAAAGTTCCCTTTAGGGTTAAAAATCCCTTAGAGATGCACTCAACTGATGCACTTTACCTCAAAATGCCCTGTCCTTTCCTCTGGGAATAAATCAGTTCCACAGAGGGACAACACAGCTCTCTTCATGAGCACAGCTATTATTAGACAGAATACACTTCTCATGTGTTGGATGTTTTCATCTCTGGGACATACAGTCAAACTTGAGGTGTTTATCAGGTCACATCTATTTGAAGTGAATTATCAGACTGTATCTGCCTGATTCTATCCAGGCTCCACCTGTTGTGGAATTTGAAGTGGGCACTCAGTCATTTAGCCAGCAATTCAAAAACCATCTAATGGTTGTGTTTCTTGAGCTCACACAACGGGGAAGCACGATAGACACATAACAAAGGATAATCTTATCATTTTGTTTAAATAGCCTGTCGACAAAATATGGCACTGACGCTCACGAACTGACTCATGACTTAATGGATATGCCTTGCATGACAACTCTTAAGGCTGGTTGTGAGGGAGGACATTAATGACAAAATGCATGTCAAAAAATGCCATGGACAGGAAAAGCTGAGCATTGAGAAAAACCAAAGACGCAGAGGGGAATAGACTGAGACAGCCCCAGAGATGAACACCAAAACCATTTGCACAGGCTGAATGGAGATGGCAAAGGGTAGGTATTGAATTGATTGATCTGTACTTCAGAATACAAATCAAGCTCCATTGTGGTGAAACGCAGCTTCAAAAAAGCTAGAAAAAAAAAAACTATTTTTGTGGTGACCCAGTGTAGAAAAACAGATACATTCAAGGACTCTTTCCATAGAGCTTAAATTACACACCTTTGTATTTAATGTTTTAAATACTATATTTTATAATAGTACACCATTCAAGGTATTTTGTAATCAAATAGTGCATTTTGTACAATGCAGAACATAAGGTTAAATGAGCATGTAAGTTTAAATGAGCCTGGGTTCACGGGGTTTGATGCAGTATGTGAAAATATGCTCAGCAACAATGTGATGTGCCATTTTTTTTACTCCTGCACAATGACCTCATTATGTGAGTTCCTGTACACATCTAATACAAAAATGTTCCTTCATATACAGTATACAGTCTAATATAAACGTTCCCTACAGCTGGAGCAACAAATGAAGAGTCAGATAGGTAAGATAGAGGAGGGATAATTTGTCTGTGTGTGTGTGTCTGTGTGTGTGTGTGTGTGTGTGTGTGTGTGTGTGTGTGTGTGTGTGTGTGTGTGTGTGTGTGTGTGTGTGTGTGTGTGTGTGTGAGAGAGAGAGCGAGCGAGAGAGAGAGAGAGAGAGAGAGAGAGAAAGAGAGAGCAACAAACTCATGTTCTTGAGCCAGGGAGCCCAGCACCTGGGAGGAAACCAGCTCCATTTATAGAGTTATACCCATGTAAATACACAGGCAACACACACACATAAACAACACACACTCGCGCACAAGCAAGGCCCACGGAAGTTCCCATATTCTGGTGGATTGCCCTTGGGTCCTTGCTATTTCTGCCAGGGGCAGGGGGATCCTGTGTCAGTAATCCTGTCGGGATGAGGGGGATGAGGTCACCGGATGCAGCTCAAGTCCACTGCCTTCACCAGCACACACAGATACACACACACACACAAACACACAAAAATAATTTGTAGGAACACTTTGCTAAGTGAACACTACATACAGCACCACCACTATTACAGTATGTTTACACAAGAAAACAAACGTACAGTTTTGAATAAAAAAGGTGTCAAAAAGTAGGCAGAAACACAACTACACATACTGAACACATTTTTAACAACTCACATACTGGCATTGTCACACACTTTAAAAATCAGAACAAACATATTAACTTGTCCAATAAAAGTTGTGCCAGTAATAATACTTCAACCAGATACAGTATGTCTCTAGTGACTGTAAATCGTTGAATGTTAGGATAAAAACTCAACACCTAGAAAGATTACTAAAATATCAGTTTACAATAGGACAAAGGCAAATGTTTTATGAAATTTATTTTATTTTTTTCTGTGACTTTTTGTCTTTGTGAAAGATCCCCACCTCCGCCAATACCGCCTCCTTCCCCTCTAAGGCCTTGTGAAACTGTGGGAAATGAAGAAGCTATTTATTCTGAGAGGAAACACTCAAAGCGAAAAGAAGAGTTGGTCGCTGTCTGGTTTGTCTGTGTCTCTGTCTGCGTGTCAAACACAGTTCTTATGAAGATGACTTCCTGAGCCCCTGCTCTGTTTTATAATCTGGCTACCGCACACACACACGCACACACACAAACACACACACACGCACATACACAGACATACACACAAACCTTGTGACCTTTGCCTGCACCCACAATGAACCATATTTATCTTAGATTCAGAGACAGACACACACAAAACTCTGTCTCTCAATATTGCAGCTCTGCTTGTGAAAGAATATAGATGCCCATTCAACACAAACAGCCACCCCCACACACCTACAGTATGCACAAACACACACTCCTCCACAGTGCTCGAGAGAGAGGTAAACAGAAGAGTCTGACATCCTCTTGCATCATGTGCCTCAAATGCAGCAGATACAGCTAAACAAGCTGTGACTGTGACAGCTCTAAAGTGAGGTGGCATTACTCAAGTGAGCTTTGACTCAGAAGTCAAAGCAATTTGTGACACCATTCTAGGCAGTTTATATCCAACTGGAGATCATTTTGATGTAATCATGCAAAAGAATAAGTTAAATATCTGTGCAATGGCTGGATTGGGCTTCGTGTTTAAGAAACGACGAATAGACACCACAAAACAGCTCTTATAAGAACCAATACACTATGAGGTCTTCTTGTTTCAACATAATCGGGTGACCTCTCTAGAACCCCCTTCACACACACAGACACACACACACACACACACACACACACAGACACTCACCACAGTAAATGTAGTAGGGTCAGTGGCTGTGCATCTAAAATAGCCTCTGACACAAAAACCTCACTTGTACCGAAGGAGGGGGAGGTGGAGCTGAGCAAACCTGGATAAACACATGGAGTAACTGGCACAGCCTTTCAGGAAGATACTGCAATATTCTTTGCATGTTTATTGGGGAGGTTTACACACTGTAGGTCCATACTGTATGTGTGCATGAGAGACAGGGTGATAGAAAGAAAGAGGTTAGTGCCAGTGGATCAATAAAAAATGCACTAAGTGACTCCGTTCTCGTCTCTTATTTACTCTCAGTGCACTCTCAGTGGTCCTAGGCTGAGGTGACCAAACTGCAGTACTTAACCATTATCTCGGACGGACAGAGGTGTATCGTAGGCACAGTCCTGTACCGAATTCACAGTAAACAAAATACTGGAAAGTTGTGAATGTTTTCCTCTGAAAGCATTAAGGAAACCACAACAAAACAGAGAAATATCAAATATTATAGACAGTGTGTTTAGAATAAATGCCCATAAGAATATACATGAAGGTACAAGCCAGTGAATCACAGCACTCAGTCATTGCTTCTCTCATGCAAAGGTTATAGCTTCTTTCTGCTTACTGAAAGTGAGGGTCAGTGTGAAACCTTGCTCTCATCTGCTGCCCTAACAGGAAGGTGGGATGCATTAGATTAGCATCCTCACAATAACCTGCATCCGTCCCACCACCACTATCACAGCCAACCATCCACATACCCTCTCTCTCTCTCTTCTTCCCCTCCCAAAGGGATGACCGTACACTCCTGCCCTAATGGGGGATTCTTTGAGTAGGCTACTGGCTTTTATCCCCCTAGGCTCTGATAGTGTATGTGTGTGTGCTTGTTTTCTAACATGTATATCTGAATGTGTGTGTGTGTTTGTGTGTGTGTGAGCGACCCCCCCCCATCCCCCACATATGCACTGTGTACATACCACTCACAATGGCTTGTCTACTGAATGCATCACAGCACATGTGCACTCACATGCACTACAAAAAGGCCGACCTAAATGTTTTAAAATAATTGTACAATGCAAGCATGCAAAGGCGCCAATACACGGATTCATCTTTAGCATCTGCTGCAAAAAACTCACTTAAAAATAATATCGGCACAAACACTTAAACACACACTCTTTTTTCAATCCCCTCCCTCTGCCCTTTTTTTTCTCTCTCTCTTGTGATACAAACAAACGCATGCATGCCGGCATAAACACTAGCACAAAAGCACAAGTGCATTTGCTTCAGTGTTTAATAGTCTTGCAGAGTCCTCTTGATGCAGCATCACAAAAAGTGCCTACCCTATCTAACCTCTCTTTGTGCTGACACAACCAAATTCACCGCAACACACGGCATATGGAAACAGACAATAACGGACCAACCAAAACATTCCTTCACACAGACACTTATTACATCAAATATGTGCGCAGTTATTTTCGCTCACTGAGTTTTTCCCCTTGGTTTGACCCATTCCAGCTCTCCGACACCACTCAATAAAATCCAGCAGCTGTGTTTACCTCTATTACTCATCTACTCATGCCTTCAGTTTGATTATTTTTCCTCCCTTTTTCAACTGATGCTGTGCCGCGTTGATACCTGGTTGAGGCAGCAAATCGAGAGGAGTTATGGCGCAAAACATGAACCGACATTCGGTTTTGTGGAAGCCAAAGAGCCCACGGAATGCCACAGGCACCCCAAATGGATTCCACATGTTGTTTGCATAATTTCCTCTCCTAACAGTTGACCTACAGTGCAACTCGAAACAAAGTTCATGCAGCATCCCTGTGCAGGTCTGCTGAAACCATCTGCACTGAGCCTTGAGAGATGCAGAGATTCTGTAAAGGGAAACGCTTCCTCTAACACCAGCTCAAAATTGTCCAAAACAATCTGAAAACATTGACTTGGAATGCTCTTCCATTCTCTTTTCTTCACTTCCTTCCTTTTCTCCTTCCTCCTGTCAACCAACTCTATTTGGCTGACGCAAAACAGATACTTGGTTGAAAGAGGAAACACCACCACAGACAGACAGATTGACATACCTACCCATCGTAGCCATGCAAACATGTCGAGCACCCTTAAATCAGAGTCTGGGAGCAGGCGCTGCTATATGAGTCATTTCCAGTAAGCACTGAGTGCGCAGCTCTTGCGATGGTGTCATTCCTAGAACAAAACTTGGATCAATGCACTGGTCAGACAACATAATCTTAAAATCTACCTCCCCTTACATCTGTTTGTCGTTTGATGGCAGTTTCTTTCCTATCAAAAGATAAACTTGGTTGCTCTAGAGCAGCTCTTAATATCATTGACAGAGAAATGCGGCAAAAATTAAAAAATACTCACACTGATGTTTGACAGGCTGCAATCATCCATGTTAGATTGTAGTTCTTTCTGTTTGTGTTCACTATTTAGACTATCAACCTCAGAATCAGTGCTTTTGCTCAATACTTTCCGTGCTCTCGCCCTCTCTCTCTCTCACTTAGTCACATAACACACATGCTCTAGCACTCCATGTACACCCTTAACTCAATTTTGGTAAACAAATGTGGGCTGTACACTGGGGTCAAAGGTTGAATCCACAAGAGAAAAAGCAAAGGGAAAGAACATTTTGTCATACTCTGATATGATGAAATAACAGCACAGGGAGTTCAGTTCGCAGCTATCACCTACAAATATTAGTCTTATTTCACGCACAGGAAGTTCAACTTAACTATTCCAAAATTGCTATTTGGAATAAAACGGCAGCAAAGTAGCTGCAGATGTTTTGGATGTTTAACCCTCTGCATCTATGACCTTTTTGTGCTGTTGATTTAGTTAGCTTTGTAACCAGGTACATCTGTCAATATGCAAAGTCATCTATTTGGCTGCTGTCTGTTTCACACATTGTTATACAATGTGTGACCTTGACACACCAGTCTATTGTAAGAACCTGTGGGTAGGCGTGTGTAGCTCTGTGTGTGTTTCAGGGTCTTTGCATAAGGAGGTTTCCTGTTGCTGAACGTCCAGGTTTGACAGCTCTGGAAATGCAACAGCACCTTTATAACCAGGGGCAACAGGATATCCCACAATGCACCTTGAGCATACCCCACCTCTCTAATCCTCGGCTTACAGTCAGGGGCCCAAATGAATCCGGCCTTACCGTGCAGTGCAGTCTATCTGCAATCAATGACGATACACTCCATAACACCCACCTGGATCAATGATACAGCAGTCAGTCAATATGCCAGCAGTTAACCCCGCTGATGAGGGGTAATACAGGGAATTTCACATTTCCTTAAAAAAGACAGTGAGCCTACATATTGTTGGAGTGCACATACATGAGCTCAAGCCTTTTGCCTGAAAGATTAAATCTGTCAACACGCACCCAATTTGTGTGTTGTGATCTGTGTCAGACGGATGATGCCTATAGTGGGGGAATCCTGCCCAGCAATTAAATGCGCTGGGCAAAGTGGTGTTGATGGACAGATAGAGTCTATCCGCTGGTGATTGGCTTTTTAATTGAGTCCCCCCACCTGCACTGATCCCTATCATAAGCCCTTGGACTGTGTCTTGGGGTGGGGGTTGAGCTATTGAAGGAATCAGAGTGGCAGCAGCAGTTTGATGCAGTTGTGGGGGAGAACAACTGGGAGTATGCCGCATCATATTGTTTATGACAATGCCAGTACGGCTTTTAATGTTATAAGGACTTTTTAGAATCACTGACCGGCTGTACTGTAATGACCAAAATCGTCAGAGTTTGTTTAGCTAAAGATGCCAATCCAAACCGTCTGAAAGAACGGCTTAAAACAACTCATTAAAACACTGCATGGAAAATGCTGTGAGAAAGCAGCAGTGATTCACTTTGCGCATTCAAATCATCTCGTTGAGTCCCGTTCAAAAATTTGTAGTCACTGTCTATGTAGTTTGTTCACTTTTTTTCAAAACGCGACAGGGTTCAAATGCACTTCATTTTGTACATCAGTAAGCGAACACATCGGCACTCATGCTGCCATGATGTTCAGTGCGGATTCTGACTGTCTTCAGTACAATGGTGCATTCAATCTGTTGCAGGTTGAAGCTGTTAGTTCAGTTAAATACAAAACAAGTACTACCCATGGTCTGTTTCTACAGCTAACAGCACAGCAGCCAGTTTTTGCAAGAGTTATCACACCATGTTTGTTTCTGTGGCTTTTGCTGTCTGTCTCATGGCTGAGCTGTCAAAGGTGCTGTCAGTCGCAATGATGATCCTTTATAGTCAGTTCTGTTTAAAGATTCAGTGTTTAAAGATAGCTGCGCCGTTATCTAGTGCCGACTACAACACCTCAACCACATATTGCATACAGTGTTTCAGCAATTAACATTAAATTATTCAGCAGCATTTTAACATATCATCCTAAATAGTTTCGTTATCGCAAAAATACCCTGCAGAATTATGATATTATTTTCAAATATTAATACCAGCCTTAAGTGATTTGTTCGTCCATGCCAGGAAATATTTATATGTTGCCTATTTCGGAGCTCCAATATTATCCTTCCTCACTGTTCAAGCACAGTGTACTGTAGAGTCTACTCTACATGTGTGGTAATATCAGCCTCCTTATTCATGCACAGGGAGAAGGTCCCTTTGTAAATGGATTTAAGTGGAAGTTTAAATGGGCACTAATCTCACTCGCTGAACATCCGTGAGCTGCAGGGGGTATCGTCCACACACATAACCCCACCCCCCTCATCTTTTTTTTTTATTCTTTCTCGCTTTCTTTTGTGGATGGCACCCCCACTTAAACGCACACACACAAACACACACCCTACGGCTGTTACACAGCTAAAGGCAAAGCAGGGCCTCTCCACAAAGCGGGGGTAAAGTCACAGAGGTCAGTGCTCAGTTTCCACATCAAACCCAGGAGCAGAGGCCAGAGTCTCATCCCCCCCTCCAACCTTTCTCACTCCCTCCCTCTCTCCTGCTCTCTTGCTCCCTCACTCCCCTCCCCTTGCCACCACTTCCACCCACACACCCTCCTCCTGCCCCTCGCTGGATGTACAAATGCCTTTGCTGTCAGCTCTGCCCCGGTCCCCTGTAATTGAAAATAACAGCCAAGGGCCAGCCCCCGGCCACTCTCCCCAGCCTGGTGGCTCTCTGCCTCTCTGACAGCCACCCATCAATACCAATGACTATTACCCTGGAAGTGAGAGCGCTGCCGATGACATCCAAGACACCACCCCTGCAACACTCCTACACACACACACACACACACACACACAGACACACACACACCTCCCCCCCGAGTGTCCTTCCTCCGCTACCCGAGCCTCCTAATGTTTAACCCGTTGCTAACAGGCTCCTCTCTCTGTCTCTAAGCTGCTACAGTAGGCTACAGTAGGCAAACAAGCCTCTCTCTCTCTCTCTCTCTCTCTCTCTCTCTCTCTCTCACTCACACACACACACACACACACACACACACACACCACAATGCCTCACACAAATTCACATCCACCCACCCACCCACTCACACGCACAAACACACAAAACCCTCATAAGACAGGCACAAAAGTCTGACAAGCAGCAAACTTTTTTTCCCAGTGAGAAGTGCTGAGAGAGAGTTTGGGGTAGTGCTGTCTAACTTCACACTCTCATATTCCCCACCAAGATAGTCAGTCAGTATTATTCTTCAACAGTGCTGCACTGCTAAGCTTATATGTTTTGAGGTCGCTCTGGAGGTAAATAAGTGACACTTAAAGAGATTTCACAACTGGTGCCGGCACCGTAAAGTCAGGATGCTGCTCAAGCCCACAGTCATTCGGTGTATATAGTCACTTTTTTCCCCCTCTTGTCCTGACAGCTTATGAATTTACGTGGGGAATAAGTGTTGCATGTCCAGCCGGCACCGTGCAGGGTCTCTTGTTTCCCCCCACTGACAGACACCAGACACAATGCCATAGGTGATCTGAGTTGTCATCTGCTTTGACAGAGCAATGACAGCTGAACGAGACGCACTGAACACAAGCACAAAGCCCGGCAACGTGACAAATGAAGCACACAGCAGCAGCCAGCAGAGGAACAGGATGAGAAAAATGCACAGACCTTGTCAGAAGCTGCAGAGCCGTGGAGACTAGGACACTGTTTTCCTTTCTACAGTCCTCTCTGTCTCCTCTCCTCCTCTCCCTCTCCTCTCCTCTTCTCTCCTCTCACTCTGCGTGTATGTACGTGTGTGTGTGTGTGTGTGTGTGTGTGTGTGAGTGAGTGAGTGGGTGAGTGAGTGTATGTGAGTGAGCAGCTCCCTCCCCTTCTGCCTCTCAGCTGCTCAGCTTAGGCAGTTCTCAGGAAATGAATGGGAGCGCACAGAGAACTGTTGTACTTGCAAATGACTTACCCCGAGTCACATGATCCGCTAAATGTAGGGTGGGCCGGTGGGTGGAGGCTTCATAAGCAAAGGGAAGACAATATACTCTAAGCTTTAACAGCATGCATCGAATTACACGGGGCCCCTCCGGGGAGGTTTCCGACGCGTCCGCTCTCAGCCAGCCCGAACTCCCTCTCTACCCCCTCCCGGAGAACAGCGGAGAGCCCTGGACTGAGGGCGAGCACCGGAGCACCTCCCCGTTTAAAGGGGACGGAGAGGAAGGAGTAGGTTGAGAAGGGGATTTAGTGAATCATTTCGACTCCGTTTGATTTACAATGTATCTGTTGAGTCGTGTGATATTTACAGAGAGCTAATGATCTGATAAGTCTTCCTTCTTCAGTGTTTTTTCCTAAAATAGGCCTGCACATGTATTGATAAAGAGAATGTCAAATGTTTCCGTTTGGAAGTTAATGTAAATATAATTAAATTGTTTAAGATATTTTAATAAAAACATTTTATAACATGTCATTTATTTTCATTGGAGCTGGAAAAAGTAGATAAGAAAATGAAAGGGCAGCTTGATTATTCGTTTAAGTCATTTTTCAAGCAAAAATACCTATGATGGGATGGCAGCTTTTTGAATGTGTGGATTTGCTGCTTTCACTTGTTTGTTAGACAGTAGACCCCCCCCCCAAAAAAATCGCAATTTATTCACGTCACATTGGTCTCTAGAAAACTGTGATGGCCATTTTTCACACACACACACACACACACACACACACACACACACACACACGCATATGTATATGTGTGTGTGTGTGTGTGTATATATATATATATATATGTATATATATATATATATATGTATGTGTGTGTGTATATATATATATATATATATATATATATATATATATATATATATATATACATTAAGGAGGAAACTAGCCTTTTATTATTTTTATTATCAATTTAATTATTTTAGATTTTAGATTTTTTTTTTCCATTCATTAATAGTTTTCTCCATAGAATGTCAGAAAATAGTGCAAATAGTGCATCCAAGTTGATGTGTTCAAACGGCTCATTTTGTCATGGAAGTCCAACAATATCGGCAGATATTCACATCTGAGAAGCTGATCGCAGTGAATTTTAGACATTTTTTGCTTAAGAAAATGACACAAACAATTAATTGATTATCAAAATTGTTACGGATTAATTTTCTGTTGATCGACTTATCAGTTAATCAACTTATCATTCCAGTTCTAACTGGCTGAATTCCTAAATCTCACCAGATATTTGTATGTACAGTATAAGTTTGTATGGACAATAGAGCCATTGTTTTCCTCTCTGCTGGGTTGTAGATTCTGCTCCTACAGTAAAATGCCACATTTCTGCCTGCTGTTTAAGTGAATAGCCTTGAATAACATGCTGGAACATTTCCACATAATGACTGCTTTTAAATTCTCTTCTGTATAGTGCCTCAGCCACTGTACCCATGTCAGTTTTCCTCCTGGTGTTCTCCGGCTCGATGAAAGGTATCTCTGTGGTATGAGAGGCTGATGCTGATGCGGCTGAGCGCCCACAGCCAGTCCCCTGGGAGCTCTAATTAAGGTAAAGGAAGCAGGACTCATCTGCATGGCTGATGGAGCTCATACCACTTTACATGGTGCAGGCTTTATCATGGAGTTGGAGAAGCATCACTGAGAGAGCCAGAGATGATATAGAGAGTGGAAAAAAGACTATTTACAGTAGTACTGTAAGCCTGATCCAACTGCTTCTCACTTAATATTCATTCTGTTTCATGCCAGATACTGTGTGTCTTCTGTTTGCAATTGATGGTGGATCAAATGGTTGGGTGGAGACAAGAAGATGGAACAAAAGGGATGGAGGGAAGGAAAGACCAGATTCATCAGGTTGCATATGTTTGACAGAGAGGTGGCTGGGTGAATGGGTGAATTAAGAAGTATTTTCTGGCTGCCTGGATAGGAGGGGATCTATAAGTGTCCAATGGGAAGAGGGGTTGGTTGAATGAATGGGTGAATGGATGGGTGGGGGGAGATGAGGGATGATCTGCCCGGTGATGAAAATTGTAATGGTGTGTAATTACAAACTCCACAGCTGTTCAGGGTTTTATGACAGGTAATGATTTTAGACATCATTTTCAAGAGATTATACGTTTTAATAAATTTAAAGAACTATATTACAGCTGATACCAGGATAATTGAGAGTTTTACATCAGTTTCACCCCTTTTTTCACTGACTATGGGTGAAATAAGTCTTTGTTAAACAATTTCTACCATCAGTGAACCTCGAGAAAGGCTATGCTTGGTCTGGCTTCCATGAGACTAACTACAATACCCATAAGCACATCCACTTACCAAACATCACATGATAAGAACAGTTCTTAGGGTCAAAAAATATAAACAGAACTTAAATGATTATGACCTGCTGTTAAACATTCAGCTAAATGCTCACTGCATTTTTTTTTTTTTTTTTTTATATATATAGTTAGAGTACTGGAATGGTCAGTAGACAAATGCTTTCATAACAAGACGACACTTGAAATCAGAGCAGATGAAAGACGTGAACAATGATAACATGTTGGAAGAAAGAAAATCAAAAATAAACCACAAGCATGTGAAAAAAACATGCACATTTATAAAATACTCAATAATGTGACGTATTGCAGACTAATAGAAAGGGACATGCAACTGAAGCCATGTGAGAATATAAAGTCTTTGCACGTTGTGGCATTTGAGAGCATTGCATAATGATTTGGTTGCAAAACACTATCAGACTTCCTCCACTGTCGGTCTCCTTTCAGCACAATTTGACATATGTGTTGTCCCATAAAATTTCAGTGAATATGAACACTGACATACATTTACATAAAAATCACAGACTCTTCCAATTCCAGACATATGGTTATTCGTCTTATTGTCTCGAGTGTATTGATACATGAGAATGGTCAATTACAGATTAATGTGATATTACCAATCTCTGATTTGCAGGATGAGAGGGCTGTTTAGTTAATAGGTGCTTTGAAGGCTCTGAGTGTGATGGAACATTAATGTAACATCGGCCGTAAGGCCTGGTGATGATCCTTGTAATGACGTCCTGAGGAGCTCTTTCATATCAAAATCCTCACTGTGTAACTGGTGCCCGAGGAGTCCTGGTATGCGTTGAAGGAAGGCAGGCGGAGTGGGGCGCAAACAAGCGCTTCGAGGGAGGTGGAAGGGGGAGGAGTGTGAATGGAAAAGGGGGGAGGAAGCTACGGAGATCTGTTGAGGAGAGTTTGAAGAGGAGGAAGAATGAGAAAGGATGATGGGAGATGGTCTGAGGGACATGGGGGAGGGGTCACAGTAGGGATGGATCAGGCATGTGAAGGGAGGAATCTGAAGGGGGTCGAGTGCTCGAGTCAGGGCTCCCGGATTCATCCTGTTGCCCCCAGTAGGGCTCATAAAACACCTGAGATACAAGCACCTCTCCCACGGCTACGCCAACTCCAGACAGTTTGCTAATGCATCACCCTGGGGTGGGAGCAGTTCAAAGACAGCATGGGCGTGTGGGGGAATCATTTGTGGTGCGGCATAATAAGCTGTAAGACATGAAGAAGAGCATTATCATTTCACACTTTCCCCTTGCATCATCTGACCCAATCTCATCAAATTATTGTAACACCATTCATCATTTAGTCACACACTAAAAAAATGTCCACACTGAGGGGGCGAGCATTCTTACTGTGCAAAGAAAAGCCTGTATATGACTTAGCAGAAATGAAAAAAGCACATGTGTGTGTGTGTGTGTGTATGTGTGTGTACTTGTACTTCTATCTTTGTGAGGACCAGTTATAGACCCTACGGAGTGAGGCCATTTAGGGAAAGCGAGGGAATTTTGGCCAATCCTCACAACTTCAAAGGGCTGTTTGAGGGTTAGACTTGATTTTAGGGTTCATGTTAGAATTAGGTTTAGATTAGGACAGGGTACGAGTTGGGGATAGGCATTTATTTGTGATGGTTAGGTTAGGATACGATGCCAGAGAATGCATAATGTCATTGACGGGGTCCCCACGAATATAGTGAAACAAGGATGTGTGTGTGCGCGTGTGTGCATTTGTTGTGAAATGCTACGGGTGAGTGATGTGATGCTCCCCTCCTGTTGTCTCTGGCTGAACTTTAGACTCTGGACTGAAAGAACAGACATGCCAAACGAGGAAGTAGGGAGCAGAAAAGCTAAACACAACCTGTTACCGTGCAGTCAGGAGGGAGGGATTGAAAACAGGGAGAAAAAACACTCAAGCAATGGAGGATGTTCTGTTTTTACTGGTTGGGTTAGAGTCACTATAATCAATGCATATCTATATTAAAAAAAAAAGTGTTGTAAACCTTTCCTTGCCTTTACTTTCTTTTCCTTTCCTTTCCCTTTTTAGGGAGAGGACACAATTTATGGCTCACTTTCAAATATTTCATAGGCTTTGAATATAATGATAAAAGAGTGCTAAAACTGACAGGATGTGAATAGAAAGAATGAAATGCAAAAAGTGAAGTGGCTGTGAGAAACCAAAGAGCCAAGAATCAACTTGAAACCATGAAATTAGGATGGACAAGAATATATATTCATACTGTCAGGCAGCCCTGGTTTGTAGGCAATAAAGTGCTCACCTCTGGAGCTTCTTTTTATGCCCCTGCAGTTGCACTCTGTTCTCACTGTGAATGCCCAACACAAATGGGATACATACACGAAATGAGAAGTGCTTGCTCTCAGCTTCACAAGGTTTTCTCTCCCTCAAAATGAAATCTGAAAAGTATAATGGACTGGCCCCAGCCTGTTTGTCTCTCTGCCTTCCTGTCATGCTCAGAATCTTTGACGATTTTCGGCAAAACTTTGGGGGGTGATGCATGTCGTGACTCTCCCTGTGCTGAAAATTACACAGATTTTTTAAAGGAGGGTTCGCCTGCCATAGAATACAGAATATTTTTGATGAAAGGCTCCACTCCAGCACTTTGTACTACTGCACTGACAACATTTGTGTACTTTTCCTGAACTCTGTATCTCATTTTTGACTGCATTTTGAGAAAACCTGAGTAAATGCATACAATCCTATTCACAATTCGTCTATAGGTACATTTCACAGCAGGGTTTCAGGTTTGTTGCTGCCTTGCTCAAACAGGAAATAACATCTTTGCTGTTACTTTTTTCTTGCACCACATTACCATGTGTCACATTACAGAAACATTAAAAACTGTCACTCAAAAAAGACAATTGACAATCAGAGATATTCAGCAGCCTATAAAATCAGCATGTAAGATTTTTTTTTTTTCATGTCATCATCTTTGAGGATTTTAGAAAATAATCTGCCTGGAATAATAACTACTTTAAAAAACGGAATCTAAGAATATGCAAGTGTTTTTACAATTTAAAAGTTGCACAGGCGGTTTCAGGTTTCCACATCACACTTGTGTAAGTTGCATATCAGAGCACATTGGCTTATAAACTAGTTGAAATAGGGGGTGACTTTAAAAGACTTTTTGGCAAAAGCCTAACATTTCATCAACTTCATCAGGGAGTGAAAAAAATAACTGTCTGTTTTTGGCTTCAGATAATGTCTTAATCCTGCATTTATTTTATATTATAATACTTTTTATTAGATTGTTGCATAATAATTCTTGTCTTGTCTGTAAATGGTCCATATTGTTACCTTCTATGCTTTCTTACGCACCCTCATATGCTTATTAGACAAACATTTTCCTTCTCAGTGTCTTCACTGCATAGTTAACAAGAAACAATGTATACAGTATACTATCTATGAACGGGAACAATTTCCTGTCTTTTTCCTTACTGAAAATGTCATGCAAGTTAATATGCTTTCAGGTTTTTTTAAATAAATGTATTATTAATGATTGCCTTGGTCCTTTAATTTGTTTTCATACAGGTTGTGTTTTGTTCTGTGCTGCAGCTGATTCAGAGGTGCCACCTCCTATACGATGCAATACCATGGTGACTTAAGTCATTCAATGTAATTTTGATGACTTGTTTCAATAGATTGCTGAATTTCCACACTCGTTGATGCCAGCTGAGGGTTTGGACAAGGAGGTGGTTGCAGTGTATATAACTCAAAAGTATACACTCCTCCATATTAGTATGTGGCTGATCTTAGGTTTATCTTAGGTTTATGCCTCCACTGGGACCTCCACGTCATATGTATCCAAGCTCCCAGATGAACTGGCCTCTCTTAAGTCACACAATATTCTGCTACATGGATATTATAGCAATGAAAACTGGTGAAGAGAGCTATGAGGAGTAAATTATTGATTCATACATACATTTATACATCTATTTATTCACGTGCATCTGTTATTAACTAATGACAGATGCACCTTCCAACCGTGTAGCACTGTGTGGTCTGAAACATCGGATGGTTCATTAAACTGAGAGACAGAAATATTTGAAATGATTTTGGGCTTAAAAGTGTGATTTAGCCACGTCACCTTTTATTTCCCACTATGCACCACTTCAGTAAGTGGGGGGGGGCAGTGTTAAGTGAGTGTGGTGTTAAAGTACAGGAGAAGCCAAGAATACAGTAAGATCAAATCAAATAATCCAACAAATCTAAAGGAGATAGAAGAAAAAATCAGAGTTAGCAATGAGAAAAAAATAACATGCACTAAATAGTGAGGGCGAAAAAAAGGAATGACTGCGAGAAATCCAGAAGAATGATAACACAGAAAAATGGAGCGTTAGGACATCTGCTTGCTCAGGGGGCCTCCAGTGGTCTAGTGGCTATGCATGCAAGCGTTTATGTGCTTGTGTGTGTGTGTGTGTGTCTGCGTGTTTGCCCAGGCGTCGGTACACCTGCACAGACTGAGTGGGTTGGCTCAGTGGGTTTGCTCAGTGGGCTGGCGTGGACCTCCGTGGATCCCCCTCCAGGCCAGCTCTCTGTCAGGCCCTGCCAAGGTCAGCCTCCTGCCAGGGGCGTGGGGTTGGTGGGAGGTGGGGGGGTTCAGCATGACCACCGGGCCCTCAGCATGCTGTGTCTAATAGCAACCGCAAAGCACTTGCGCACTCACACACACACACACACCCCTAGAATGAACTTTAACACCAATACAGAGACACGCACACACACACACACACACAGAGTCACAAAGGCTGTGATAGACGTGGGGACACATTCAAGTAAGGAGGTGAATGTAGCAAGCCTCTCACATTTTTTACTCTGTAAATAAGATAAGACAAAAAATTTACAAAGAGACGGAAATTGTTTGGATTAGTCGACAAAGTAACTATAGCTCCTGAGCTTAAGAGGATGAAAGAGCAGCTAGAAAAGTAAAACAAGGAGACTCGTGTGTTTTAACACCGCTAGCTTCGTATTGTGTCCATTCCACAGCTATCCATTACCTAGATCGTCTTACTCGGTAGCTAGACCCAGGTCGGAGCCAGCAATACTACAGCCATCCTGAAAATACCTTACTCACCTATGCACACACAAGAAGTGCTGCAAGGAATACCATGAAAAGACTGTAATTGAAATATCAGGCATCAACGAAACCACAGAGTGAAAATGCAACACCTTGACACGTCATGATGACATGATGTCAGTGGCAGCGACCTGAATCAAACCTGTTAATGTGTGATGATGAGATTATCAATCTCACGGTCTGCTCTACGTTGCCCTGAGTTTTACCCGGAAGATACAGTGAGCAGTGGCTGAGAGATTAGCCTCCTCATATGGGCAATGGAGACACCTGAATTGTATGGCAGCACTGAAGCAATTACCCACTGCCACTCCTCCACATCCCCCCACTGCTGTCAAGCCTGTCATCAACACTGGTGTGTGTGTGTGTGTGTGTGTGTGTGTGTGTGTGTGTGTGTGTGTGTGTGTGTGTGGGTGTGTGTGGGTGTGTGGGTGTGTGTGTGTGTGTGTGTGTGTGTGTGTGAGGAGCAGGATCTGATCAGCCACCAGAGCCCTCAGTGTTGCTCTTTTGTTGCTCTTTTCCCAGCCAGCAGCCCTTTGGTTTTGTGGCAGAGACCTTGTGTTGTTTCTTTGGCAGCTCGACCCCTCCCAGACCCCGAACCACCCCCCCCCGACCACCACCCCACCACCTTCTTCCTCCACTCACCTCCTTCTCCCTCACCTCCCTCCCCTCTCCTCCCTCCCAGGCGTTGGGTAGAGAGGGAACAGCCAGTGCTCTCCAAACACAAGGACAGAAGCTGCCAGCACGTAGCCATGGCAACAGCTTCTCTCTCACCCGCCACTTCCCTGCTTGGTAAAAGGGAGTGTGGAGAATTGCAGGGCCCCTCTCTCTTCTCTATGCTCTCACACAGCCCAAATTAGACGGGTCACAGTGTTTTTCTGGCACCCGTTTAAATAATCATAGAGATGGATGTGCGTAGAGAGAGAAGGAGGAAGAAAGGGAGGTGAGGCGGGGGCACGTCAAGGAAGTAGAATGGGGGTGTTAATCAAAAAGACGCAGATTGCTGCACAACAAATGAATTTTTTTTTTTCGAGACATAAGACTGTGGTGGGTGGAGACAACGATGCTTGTGATATTTGTGAGCCATGGCGCAGAACTTATCTCGCCAATGCAAGTGCAGGAGGGAATTCTCCAGTCGTAATAATTTCAATTGCAGCTTCTCAGGGAGAGGATGTGAATGTCTGGGAGACAAATCAATTCCTTGTTCCAAGCTCACTGTTAATGTGATTTTGAGGGTTCATTTCCAGATCCATCTCTGTAACTTGTAGTTTAGTGTCTGAAGCATCGGCACAGAGTACATGAACAAGTGCTTATCCGGGCCTCTCCAACTCTCATTTGCTTATACATTGCCCCTGGCAGATATACTGTACAGTAGGGGTCTTGCACACTTTTTTTGTGGCGCACGTTTCCATACACTTCTGAAGTAGGCTAATGTAAAGTGCATGGTGTCCTTCCGAAAGTTTATGTATCTACCAAGAGGTGCTGATATTAAGAACAAGAAATTGTATGACGGAAAACCCTGAATTGTTTTCTTTTCATGAACTGCTGCCACGGGCCTCCTCTGGCTTAATAGCATGCTGGCTTTTGAAAATAATTCAACCCGGCTTATTTTCTACTTGATTTACTCTGTGCAAGCCTTCCCTCATCAGGCCAGGGTTTTGATATTAAGCCAAAATAAATCAGTTTCCCTTTTCAGCAATACATTGAGCCTGCACCAACAGCAAAAAGAAAAACTTCAGAATACAGCCATGGGATTACATCACAGCCAAACAATGTCTATTTTTACCCCGGTTAAAGTTTTTCTTACTTTCAGGAATGTCCAAAACAGGAGAAATCTGAAAGAATGAGCACAGTGCTACAAAAATTGAATTGAACTGCAGTCATAAAAGCAAGGTCAAAACAGGGATTAAACATAGTCCAGGTGTGTTTGGAGTTTAGGTCTATAGGGGTTAGGAGTCCTTGTAAAGGTAACTAGTTCCAGGTGTCTGTGTTTCAGAAGTTCTCCTCTGATATATAAACTAACAAGACAATAACAAGAAAATAACTTGAAATATAATTGCATTGATATTGAGTTATTGTGAGTTACAGTTTACTTTGGGCCTGTGTAATATGTAAAACTGTAAAAACCCTTGCAACAAATGCTTCCTCTTTAACTCTTTGAAAGTTTGTTTTATGGTTTTAAAAAGAAGGCAGTTCACGAATAATTCACAAAGACAAGTGCAAATGCACAAGCGAACACATTATGTCATCACAGGAATGTTTTCATCCAGTAGACATGGTGTTTGTATGAGTCAAGCAACAGACAACTGAACGCTTAACAAATCTGTCCAAGCTGAACGGTGTTAAAGATGAAAGAATGCCGCACTACTGGGAGGCGAGTGTTGCATATAGGAGACTCTGAATGAAAGGTCACTGACATGACGTTCAGGTGCTACCCTGAATCGCTTGTAGATAGAACAAAGTCATGTCTGCTGTCTGTGTGTAGATGTGAATGTGTGCACAAGCTTGCTTGACTTCCCCACATTCATACCAGATGGCCCTTCCCATCATGGCTAATGGAGGAATTCAGCTGGCAGGACCCCTTCTTGTTCATGGTCAGTGTGTGTGTGTGTGTGTGTGTGTGTGTGTGTGTGTGTGTGTGTGTGTGTGTGTGTGTGTGTGTGTGTGTGTGTGTGTGTGTGTGTGTGTGTGTGTGTGTGTGTGTGTGTGTGTGTATGTGTCCCTCTCCGTGCCCCTCCCCTCCCACCACACACTGACCTATTTGTATTCTGGGCAGAGCAGATGAGGCTCCAGGCCCGTTGCCCTGCTCCCCTCTAGCCTGTCCCCCTGGGAGGGCATCTGTGGGTCTGCACTGGACAGATAGGGCAGACCCATCATGGCAGCACTTTAAAGACCACCTCACTGGTCTGCAGAGAGGGGATGTGTGTTTGGATTTGGGTGTGTGGGTCTCTGTGTTGGCCTGCCGAGATGTCTCTCCTTCCATATCTTTGTCTCAAGCAGTGTTGTTTCATTTTTTCTTGACCATAATTCTGGTGACAAAAGAAATCACTTGACTCCAGTATGAACCTGAAAAACTCAGGATCAAATGTTAAAGGGGAACTCGACAGTGATTTTACATGTGTGTTATACAGCTCTTTAGGAGTACCGCTGCATTCACACAGAATCGACAGAATGGGAAGAACAGGAGAACACCCCTTATTTCAACTTGGGAGTGGTTTTTCTAAGGTGGTTAACCCCAGTACTGATCATGTAGTCAAACCAGCTATATAGCCTAAATTAGCTACTTCTGTTGTATTATGTTTTTGTAGAACCTTGCTGCCAAGTGAAATCAGAAACAAACAGTGTATAGGTCCTAAAATTTGCCGAATCAATTGTGTAAGTTTTAATATTGGATTTTATTTCGATGTAGCTGCCAGCAGTGGTGAATTTGCAGCCATTCGGCTCACGGTTTGTTGACATGTCTGTAGTTGTTTTCACCAAGTGGGAGCTATTGTTGGTGTCAGAAATCCAAGATACCTCCGACATGGAATAAAAAGTCGGAGGCTGACGTAAGAGTTTTCTCCCACTTGGCTGCTCATAATTGCAGATTAAACAATATGACATGAATGCAACAGTATTCCATACAGTCTGTGAAAAAAAGTTGTATAAAGACTTTTGTGGCTCCTGAAGGAGTTGCCTGAATTCTGACAAACTGCCTCAAGTGATGTCACTTGACTCAGCATCTGCTGTGGATGAAGATTACAAGTTTGAAAATGGAAAAAATCTTGGGGTGTGGAGGTAGAAAGAAGTGCATGATTTCCACACCAGAGACCAGGGTTCGAATCCACAGAGCTTATGCAACAAAAGCACTTTATTTTTGGTTAGGTAAAGATCGTGGTTCTGGTTAAATATGTGTCTGAAGTCACCATGAACATTTTCTGTATTAAAAGTGCTATATGTAAGTTTTTGCTATTGGTCCACAGCCAATGTTAGCATCAACAGCTGTTTACTTACCACTCTAGAAGAAATATTTTGAATTCAGCATCAAACTTCAGTCCTTTACTGGTAAGTAAACAGCTGTTATTGCTAACGTTGGCTGTGTGGTGGAAACAAAAACTTACCTGTAGAACTTTTAAACCAGATTACAATCTTTCCCAAACTTTAACTGAGTGTTGTGAGTGCCCAAACATGACTATAAAAATGTTTGATAAGGCTGTAGTGACTACAAGTGGATATTGTACTGCCAGATCAGATATTTTGGCAGAAGAAAATACATTGTCTTTGAATATTTTACTGATACCCTCTGCATCAACATATTTGCAGCTCGACCAAATGCGTAAATCATATCCACCTTACATTAATAGAAAACATAATCTGATCACGTTTCCCACAAAAAATATTCGCTGTTGCAGTTTGACTGTATACAAACGTAATTTCTAGAAGCAGGGTTGATATTATAGAAGTCCAACACTAAATCACTGGAGTACTCCTCTAATAGTAGCTCACTATTGTCAGGACCAATTATCAACCATGTTGATAATTCATTGAACTGTAACACATCTACTGCAACTACAATATTTTCCGAAGTGAAGGAAGGTTAAAAACGGCAGCAGGAGTTCCCGATTAGTCACTCAGAAGGGGCACGTCTCCATCCTCTCTGAGCCAATGCATGGTCAGCCTCATATGCGTTCATGTGAGCTTGCATTTCAACTCAAACTTAGACGGGCTCATTTAGAATCTCCCAGGCATCTCTGATAGACCTGTATTTTTAACCCCCACCTCCTCTCCCCATCCATTCAGACTACAAACATTATTTGGTGATTTGCAGTTACACACATACAGTATACTCAGAAACACGCACACACACACACACAAGTGTGCTCACACGCAGAAAGAATTTGCAGAGCCATAAAGGAATGCAGAGCGGTATAATCACAGCATCATCAGCTCTGTCCTCTGAGAGAGCGGGCCAATAATGCCCCTCTAATTGAATAACTTATCCACAGCTATTTCCCAGGGGGCCGAGCTGCAAGGCACAGTCTCTAAGAGAGGGGGGCAGATGGCACTGAACAGAGCAGATCAGCATCCTCAAAGTACCACAATGAAAGGTGGAGTTAGACAAACACACATAATCACTCAGTCCAGTGCAACCTCTGAGGCAGCAACTTTTGTCCTTTCAATTCAATATTTCAAACAAATAAAGCAACACAAATAACTATACATGCACTTCAATGAGCACTAATGTTTCTGATGAATAACAAGCACTGGAAGACCTCTTTTTTTAAAAACGCATAGCTCAGTCTTTGTTTCCTTTTTTTCTTTCGGCATTGTTGAATCTCACTGTGTATGTCGATGAGAGCAGGGCTCCTCTCTTATGTGAGGCTGAAAAGCCTGCTATATCCCCACGCCTGAGGGTGAGGATAATTCCCCTTAAGACCCCCCAAATTCTGGCTACTTGTACTGTCACCCCCTCGGGCTGACGACAGGGGGTAACTATACATTCTGTTTCCTTTTCTCCCATCAGAGAGCATACCGCCCTGGGAGAGAACACACACGCTGTACAGAATACTCTCCAAGTAAGCTTCGCTGTGTTTCAATCATTACATGTGGACAGAAAATGTATCCCCAGACTTATAGGAAGTGTACTGCCTGATCATAACGGACCATAAACTTACAGCATGTACAGTGAAGCAGAGCCCAGTAGGAACAGTGCCATACCTCATGATACCTGTTTGATGGAACAGT
This sequence comes from Xiphias gladius, assembly GCF_016859285.1. Lineage (NCBI taxonomy): Eukaryota > Metazoa > Chordata > Actinopteri > Istiophoriformes > Xiphiidae > Xiphias > Xiphias gladius. The sequence continues at coordinate 19,907,232 of NC_053415.1, read as the reverse complement.
GATCTCCAGCCCTGATGATTCAGTATGTTGTTTTTTTTTTTCTGGGTAACTAGCTGAACACCTCTGTGGTGAGCTGTGCCTCATCAGCACGCATGACATCTACCCAGGTCAATACCTTTATGCCCACAAGCATAGTTGAAGTCAATGGAATTTTTATTAGGAAACAATAATGGGGGGGGGGCTAGGGAGAGGTAGTACATTGATTTACCCTTCATAGTTCGTTGCACTACATTTACCCAGCAGAGTGCTCAAATTAGTGCCCTCCAGTTCTCTCCCAATTAGTTTCCACAGAGACGAGGTGTAAAGCCAGTCACTGGCCTCATTACCTCTCCTTTTGCTCCCCCTCTCTCTCCCCAAGTCAGCCAACCTCCAACTCTTTCTTTCTATTTTTTAGTTTTCCCCTCTCTCTCCACTTCAGCCTCTCATATTCTTTTCCATTTCTGTCCTCCCCAGCCTCTATTTGTGCTCTCTGTGGCTGACTCTCCATTTCAGCATTTGTGTATTTCCTCCCTGTTTAAAGCACAGAACAGACTGAAGAGAGTGCATTAATCTCCAGGAACATGAAGTGGGGTGGGCTGCCGGAGACTCAACTACCTGATTAGGAATAGGTGATTTTTTCTCTTTTGTGGGTGGGACTCTGTGGAGCTCCAGAGTTCAGCACAGTCAAGGATACTGTATAAATCTTCCTACTAATACAATAGAGAATTCCTTTCAGCTTTTCGTTTAATCGCTTCAGACATTTATTGAATAATGTATTTCAACAGTTTTTAACTATTTGTGATTTGTGGTCAACAATGAAGCATCTAAATGGTTTCATTGAGTTAATACATTTGTTTTTTGTGTTTTTCACAGCCTATTTATCCCTCTGGCTTTTGACAGTTTTTTCCCATATTCCCAATTACAGACTAGTTTTTATACTCTGACAGCGAGTCTTACTGATTATTCAAACAATCTTTCCTGTACCATGATGTCTTTACTCTTGATTTTCTGATGGAGTTTGAATATCTGTAGGCGGCTTTCTTCTTGTCTGTTCCAAGGCTGGATCACAAACCAGGTAAAACAGGAAACTGCCCTGGGGCCAGAGACCCTCAGGGCCCCCAAAGTGCCCAGGTTTCCAGGATGTTGTAGTAATTTGATCAACTGCAAATTTATTTGGGGACATTTACCACTTAAGCAAAATCTCGTTTTCTCGCAGCATATCTCTAAGTAAAGGTGTGTCTACTCAACTTATCACAAAGTAACACAGCTCTGTCCAAAGTCACTCCCTTGGTCATTCATTCACTACTCCCTATATAATATATATTCAGTAGTTTGTTCTACAGTGAGCAGTAAATGGAGACGTTGGACACTCATGGATCGTCATCATTTTGTGTAATCACTGATAGCTGTAGAATCACATAACAGTTTTTTCTTTGCATCTACAGAAACAACACATTCAACTGTGAGATTGTTAGCAAAGAGTAGTGTACATACCATGGACACATCTTTATTTGTTCCACTGTGGGAATTTTTTGGGGCATTATATAGTGCATACATTTTACACAAAGGGTAAATGTAGTGCACTACACATTAAAAAGGGTTTGATTTCAGATGCAGCCACAGCCGGGGCAGGGTAGTGTTCCAGAAGAGGAGTACTGGTTGGTTTCTGGGGCTTTGGGCAAAATAATACCGAAGCTGTCATGTGTTGTCTGCTATGTGCACTGTGCCCTTATGGGTGCTTAACAAGATAGCAATAAAATACACAGAGATCGGTGGCCTCTCCAATGGTGGCCAATGAGCGGCCGCTGCTCAATTTTGCCCTAAGGCCCCCTGGGGGGTTAATCCATCCCTGGTCTGCTCCACTATAGTCTGTATCATTGTTCGCTCCAGCTATCCAACTTTTAAACTATATAATTCTTTTTTTTAAGTAAGAAACGTTGATAATATTGCAAATAATGTTCATTCATTGTCTCTTACTGAAATCTCATCATGTTTATTTCAGTCACACAAGTGGTGTTGCTCAAGTGATGGCACTCAACAACTATTCGATGGATCGCCATGACATTTTGTACTGACATTCATGGTCATCAGAGGATGAAGCCTCTGCTGATTCCCTGTCTCGTCTTCTTGTGCCACCATTAGTTGGCAGTTTTTGGTTTTGAGTGAAATCTCGTGCCAACTGCTGGATCTTTTTCCATGGAACTTAGTTCACACATTCATTTTCCCCTCAGGATGAATCGTAAAAGCTATGGTGATACTTGCACGTTTCATCCTGTGCCATCATCAGTTCAACATTTCAGGTTGTTCAATATGTCAGTTTATGACTAAATACCTGCACAATGACATTCCCATCAGCCTCAAAAGTACTTTGTGGTTAGTGTTAAGTGGCAAATATTAGTGATGTGACATGCTAAACTAAGTTGATGAACACAGTAAATATTGTACCTGCTAAACATCAGCATGTTAGCATTGTCTTTGCAAGTATGCTAGCATGCTGCTATTAGCAATTAGCTCAGAGAACCGCTGTGCCTAATTACAGCCCAACAGTGGCGCTAGCATGGCAGTAAACTCTTAGTCTTGTTTTTATAAGTCATGACAAAAGGCAATATTTTGTCTCAATTGGAAATACAGAGAAACTATGAAAGATTTCTCCTAGAAATATTTGTGAAATACAGTCCTAAAAATACTAGCTGGATTGTGAAATTTGCAGTTTGACCCCTCCTTGTGCAGTCCAGCGTGATGGGCATCACTTACACAACTTGAAATCTAGTATCCCACACCCAAATATACTGTACTTTGCATTTTGAGGAAATTATCATTTTATTATTTTGACATATCACCAAGCCCAAATAGACACCGTTGTTTAGAAGCTGACTCCTCATTTCATTATATTCATTGAAAATAGAGAGTAGCAAAACATTTTTCTCTAAAAATAAAATCAATTTTCTCACAAATAAAGTGGTATGAGTACTCTTGGTAATATATCCTTGGCCATGGAACAGACAGATTTTGCCTGCAGAAAAGCAAACACCTTTTCCTCGCTGATCGCAACCCAAGCAATTTCTCCTCAACTCCCTCCCTCCGTCCTTCCCTCCCCCTGTGTAGAAACCCAGAGAGAATCTGGGTGAGGTGTCAGGCCAATGTACTGCCTGCAAACAAAAGCCGCCCTGTCCACCCCAGACCCAGATGTTCCGTATTGATCCCCCTGTGGATTTGGCTGAATGTAACCGCTTCAAAATCTCTCTCTCTCTCTCTCTCTCTCTCTCTCTCTCTCTCTCTCTCTCCCTCTCTTACATGCTCACACTGTGTGCATATGTGTTACTCTGTGCTTTTTCGTATGGTCATGCATGTCCAGTCATGCATGTAAAGTCAAAACTGGAAGTGTGATTTCCCCTCTGAAGTTTGTACTGCAACAACCAGCAGTTTGGGTTAGTTACACCCCCTCACCCCCACCCCCGCTTCTCTTTCTCCCTCTCTCCTTCTTGTCCATGATCTGGTCCTCAACAGCCCCTCTGGTTAATAATTTAGCATGCCTCACTGTCTGATGTTGCATTGGGTTGCTGTGGCACCACAGAGAGGCTGTCTACCTTTCTGGGAGACGCTGCAACTGGTTGCCAAGGAGTTGGTTTCAAGGAGGAGGCGAGGGAGGAGGGGCAGTGTAAAGTAGAGGTCTGGCAGAGGCAGAGCAAGAGAAAACAGTAACGACAAAGAGAGTGAGAGGAAACAGACTGGGAGGGAGAGGGGGAGAAAAAGAGTAAAAGAGAAAAAGCATACGAGCTGGAAAAAAAAAAGGCAGACTGAGCAAGACAAGCCGCCCAGCCCTATCTCATACTCAACCGTTGCTCATCACACTGCACATATCTTGTTCATAACGATTAAAAAAACTGACAAAGCAGGTGGAATACCTCTGAGAGCAGATTTGGCATAAGAGACACGGCACAAGAATGTTGGTAGTGTTTGTCAAATGTCCTTTGGTGTAATGTGGGTGGTACTGTGAAGTTAGTAGGTTCATTGTGTGGATTACAGAGATGATATAAAAAAAAACATGATTGAGCTAACCAGGTATGGTAAAATGCCCCTTGAATTTCCAGAAGAGATGTTTGATTTTCATCTTTCTTTCCAAATGTTTTCACATAGGAAAGGACATACCATAAAGTATTAAGATGTGTAGTCTCTAGACTGCATTGTGGGTGGAACATGTCATTCACCGGCTCCACAGTGCATATTTATGTCATTACAAGCATAGACATGGTCCCTGAAGAAATTGACGGACTGAGCTGCTTCTCAGTGTTTCTGTTAAAGGTATTTCCCTATAACCACCAGGTTTAAGGCCGTGGACACTCACATATCCACATATACTGATGCACCACAACTGCTTGATATATATGTAAAAGCTGACTCTACGCCTTCAAGCCTTAGCACAATATTTTTTGCGGTAGTTAATCTGATTCTGTAGCAAGGGTAACGCAGGCAGGGTTGTGTCAGAGATGACTCTTTTTACCAGTGAGCTGCTCCTACATCAATGAGATTGTCTTTATCTGCCTGCTTGCAGCTTGGGCTCAGATTCTGCCCTCTATATACGGGCGCTGGGTCGTGGGAGGCATGTGGGCGAAGGTGCGTGGCATCCGGCCTAATGCACAGCCTGAAGAGAAATACTAACACTTCGTATTCACTGTGACTTCAACACCGCCACAGTTGAGGCTCTCACATTTGGATAGAGATTTTCAGTGAATGAGTCACAGGTTTGAAAGATATTCCATGGGACATGGTCTTCTAATTTAGTTGTGGTGGGAAATAAAAAGAGTCAAATGAAAACCGACTGCGGGCATCCATGTTTTGTTGTCAGCCGCAGAAGAGAATGGTGCACTGGGTGTCATCTATCTTAATATAAAAAAATGCAGCTTATAAAAGTCTTGCCACAAAGTGCTCCTCCTCAGACCCCAGGGCTGCCTTGTGTTTGACTCAGGATATTCCCTGCTGTACCACATTCCACTGTTGTTCCGTTATTCTGGACTGGGTCCCTGCCTCTTCCTGCCAAAACGCTCCCATAAACACACATCCAACCCTGAAGTCCTCACTCTGCAGGGGGCATTCCAGAAGTGTTAGTTTTCTGAGCCTTCCTCCACATTCAAAGACACACACGCATACATACAATGCATGCAGACGCAATGTGCTGTTACCCTTGCCCTAAAAGTACAAGAAAAAACTGAGTTGTGCTGTTAATACTAGAACAGAATTATTATATGTAACATAATTACACTCTACTGCAATTCAAATTTTGTTCATTTTATACACTTTCCTGCAGCATAATACCAGTAATGCTACCTAACGCCATATAGCTAGAGACCCACATGTTTTTTGCTTAGTGAGACAGTCTTTCTTCCTTTAAGGAAAGAATCACTATCAATGCGTCCATATTCTTTTTTTTTTGTCTCACAGAGTTTTGAAGAAACTGACCAGTAAAGGATTCTATAACATCACTTTTGCCAACAGCTGTTGCTTCACCTCTTACTTGACTTGATAAATGAAACATGTTTCGTTGACTCAGTTCAGCTACATTGTTCAGAACTTTTATTGAGAACATTTGTGAACAGCCTTTGACTTTTTTTCTATCATAATATCATTATAGGGAACTATAATGTTGTAACATTTCTTCACTCCATGTTACTGCCTCATGTTTCTTGGATGTTTTACCCTCCTAACTCCTATTACCCATGAAGTAATGGGAGGTGCCCCAGCACTTGTTGCTTGGACCTATCAGAAGTTAACATTTGAGACACTTGGTGTCTCTTATCAGTTCAGACAGCGAGAATGATTCCACTCCTTACCGTGCTGTTTAGATTAATTTATATTATCATTTAATACCAGTGTCAAATTGATATTTAGCAGTCAGTCACATTTTGTAATGAGCATATCTCTGTGTTTCAGATTGTAAATAAGGTAAGTAATGTTACATTCATTCTGTCAATTTCCAGCTGTGCAAAAGTTTTAACCCATACACCATCTTAGCGCTTTCTCCTTCAAATCTGTACAGGAGCAAGTGCACAAATAGTGGTCAGTGAGTGTTAAGACAAACTTTTAAGGTGTTACAGAGTGACCTCCGCACATCAATTATTCAGTTTGATCACAAAGCCTCCTTTCTGTATCCATCTTACTCTTCACTCTTGCTGTAGAAGGACCTGCTCAGCCATCGAGGCAGGCACAATCATGGAGGGGGGGGGGCAGCCCTGTATATAGCCTGACTGCAGCCAGAAGAGGGCTGGAACAGGAGTATTCATTAAAGTCGCCCCAAGAGCACAGACATAGGAGAGGATAACAAGACTCTAGGGTGGCTGGTGTGGGTCCTCGCTCCTCAAAAACCATAAATGTATTCCCCTTCATCCAGACAAATCCACAGTCTACTGTGTCAGCAAAAATACACACACACACACACACACACACACACACACACACACACACACACACACACACACACACACACAAATCCACCTTTGCTGGAACATTGACTCTTCACTTTTTGTTTTACCTTATACTTTGTCCACAACTTGAAATATAGGATAATGAAAAATTCACAACATGGGACTTTTTTTAGTTTTGGAAATTCCAGTCTGACTTAGTTATACATAACATTTTACTCAACAACTTGACTGATGAGATAACCCCAAGAAAATGACGTGCCAGTAGGTGAATATTGTTACCCGTGAACAGAGCCAAGCTTGCTCTTCCCCCTGTTTCCAGTCTTTACAGTAGGCTAAGCTTAATGGCTGCTACATATTTATTGTACAGACATGAGAGTACTGTGAATCTTCTCCTCCAACACAGGGCAAGAAAGCCAATAAGCATATTTCCCAAAATGTGAAACTATACCTTTGAGTTGCTTTCTAAATTTAAATGAAAACAACAGTGAATTTTCCTATTTACCTAATCTTGCAAAGATACTTCCTGGTTCATCTTTGACCCTAGTGTATTTTAAAGTAGTGCACCTACGCCGTTTCACAATGCAGCTGAAGTTTGCGAAAGATATTTTCCGTACATTCACTTTTATTTTGACTTCAAATAAGTTCTTTCGATTATTTACTTGCTTCGTCCAATACTTGTCTTTTTTTCTGAACACTCTCAGGCGTCACCACATCCCCAATGTCCACGAAATACAATTTGGTGAGTAAAATGCCAGTGTAATGAAAATAGACCCAGGTCTTGTTTTCTTCCTTTTAAGTCCTTTGCCTAAGTAATTTTTTGCTGCAATACCTGATCAAGGCAACCAAAAACTGTCCTGTAAAAAAACATACAGTAGGTGATGCACTGAATTCATTTGAAAGATGTTGAGCCCTTAATGGGGTTTTTATCCAACCGTTGACTATTGGCTATCCAATAACTCTCACCTCCATGTATTGAGTAGAGGTGCAGAGAAGCATTTAAAAGAGCCATAACTAACTGAACGACTCCTAGGGGAGGCTGCTCCGACTGACGTATGTGTCTCTGGGGTCTCTGAGATCTTGCTGCACAGGGCTGTTGTTCTCCCTTGTCTGCCTGCCTGGCCTGTTGGGCCCCATACCACGGCTTTCCAGAAAGACCCCCATGCGATGCTGCATTCAGCCAGGCTGAGCAGTAAGCTGAAATTAAAGCTGTTTCACTGCGGTTAGTTAAATAGTTGGACAGTGAGAGCATGGGGTGGCCCCGAGTCAAGGCTAAGGCTGTCTGGGCTAGTGAGTGGAAATCTCAAAAAAAAAAAAAAAAAAAAGGTGGGGAGGGGAGAGGGGAACATGCAAAATAAAGGATTTGAGGAAACTCTCATAGTGACCTGTTTAGAAGCTTTCTGGGATTTTGGTGAGGGAAAGCTAGGAAATGGATGTGGGTGTATTCTGTAGTACTGCATATCTGTTAAGTTTACTGTCACTGCTCCTTTGCGTGCTGGTATAGCAGCACGGTGGAAAGGAATGCATTACATAAGATCATAAGATATTCAGCGAGCAAGACTTACACAGAGTCGGTGTTAGCATGCTCAGTGGTCATCTAAAAATGAGAAGACGAGAGGAGATTGAAAGTAGCTAGATAGGTCACCGAGGAAATATAACTTTAATCCTATGTTCTTCAGCTCCCATATAAAAACCCATCGGCAACCATCGTCAGGAATATGTAATAGTTGCTTAATCTTTTCCAGTAGCTCTATAATTAGTTGGTAGTAATACAACTAAAAATGCTGATCATGTGGCTGCCTGAGTGTTATATGGCCTGTGGCTGGACTTCAGCTACAGAGTTGGAAATGTTTATTGAATTATATAACTGTTTGGCCTAAATTTTGGCTAAGGAGCAAGAGGTGGATCTACAAGGTCCTTCCACCCCCCATGACTTTCTAGGTTTAACCTCGAATCCAGCCTACATGTTCAGCCTCTGCTTACTGTGTTTTGAGGAGATCTGTACGCTTTTCATGGGTCATGCTCTGAAGGGGCTCGATACAAATTGAATCAAACCACATCGAATTTGTCAGCAACAAGTTTCCTGACAGATGATTTCATCGCTGGGCCCATGGTCTCTCATCCAGAGCACACACTGAGAGTATCATGCACAATCATAATCACAATATTGCTTTTGCTTTTATTTTCTATTTTTATGCAGGTTGGATGCAGTACAAGAGAAACATTTTTCCTAATGTTTCCTGGTTATAGTGAATTGGCCATACATAATGACTGGAATGGATGGAAAGTAATGTCCCAAGCCAAGTTCCTTTAAATCCACAGGGGTTCATGCAGTGTATGGATCAGTCTTCCAAGAGGAACAGGAGCCAAGACATCTGTGTGACTAGCAGGGACGGATCCCCTCTACCAGAACACTGGGAATAGGAAAACCAGGATTATCTGGTCACATTGCATATCATGGGCGTATATTTCTCTGCACAATATTACATGCTCTTCCTCACTGCTATCCATAAAATGCTCTGTGTCCAATTCATTATGCAATTTGAATAGTACAACCCAATTAGCATGTACTGATAGATGTGCACACATATTTGTGAGGTGAAACTCTTTTGTGGACAAGCATTTATAATCATATCCGAAATTGTGTAGCAAGGGAAACACTCAGTGACAATGTGTCTTACCCTATACTAATCTATTCTGTGTGGAGGTTTTCATTATCCACTATCCACTGTGTTCCTGTTCAGTGGGGTCTCTGTGCCCAGTTAAGAGTCTCACTACCCTTAGGGTAAAAGGATGGTGACGGGGATGACGGGAGAGCAGAGCTTAACTATTTCACTGCATTATGTTTAACACTTGCAATAATGCTGTAAAAGTGGAGGATTATTTCATCACCCCATGATTATGATACCCACCATGCTCGTAATTTGACTTTGTATGCAGAGTAAATCAAAGATTTTTGTTATGGTGGATGTCAGTTGGGAGATGCCGTAAATTCAACTAGGAACTACGACATCAAGCTGTACCGTGCTATTGATTTAGAGCTTCACAGAGATTTGATATGTTGGTCTGAGGAATATGAACAGTGTAGTGTAAGGTACGTGTATATGTGACAAGAGTCTATGTTTTTTCAGGAGCACACAGAAATGGAAGCTTGTGCTCTCACATATGTGACCTCCTGTGTCCTAGAATGTTGCCTCCACCCAACCACACCCCCCTGGTACACACACACACACACACACAAACACACACACACACACACACACACACACAAACACAAGCACAAACACACACTGCACACACTGCACACACACGTATTCCACCCTAGACAGGCCAGGTTGCCAGAGCTACACAAACTCCCACCCATTAGCGGCAGGATTCCAGGATAACCATGGCAACCAGTCTCTCACCCCCGGGGAGACGAGCAGTAGAACTGAAAGGCTCCATTCAATTTCCACATCCCAGTACAGCACACACAAAAGGACACACATGCACACTTTTCACACACTAACACACACTCACTGTCAAGCACACGCTTACAGATTCAAACACACACACACACACGCAAACAGAGAGACATGGACACGTCCAACGCAACCCACTTGCTCTAACAGCCTCGCAGTCACTCCAGCCTTCCCTGCCTGCCTCCACTGGGGTGAGTGGGAGCTTGTTAGAGAGACCGCACACTACATCCTCTCACCCACGGTCCTCGACTGCACATACACAGTGCACCAGTGAAACATTAATTACACCTCACTCATTGTGATTAGACACACTGTTAGAGGAAGTCGACAGACTCTTTATTTTATGCACAAAGATTATCTTTCTCTCTCCCTGGAGGCATGAAACATCTCCTCAACAAAAAAGTGCTGTACTGGGTCACATCATCTAACTTCATCCACAGTGACAATATGGCGTGTGCATTCTTGTCTACCACTGGTTTTATGTCACATGGCAGGCACAGGGTGGTGGGATTGGTATCGTGTGGAGTAATTATTTTGATACCTCTACGGTATCTCCTCTGTGCACGGATGCAAAAATAAAGTTTTGAGAGAAACTGTGCAACACAGAGCATGGCATGAGGAAATATTGGTATATGATAAAAGAGAGAAGTGCTGTTACAGTATCACTTTAATGGCCAATACGGATGTAGTTATGTGAAACTTATGTAGTTAAGCGAATGCAGCGCGCTCCCCAAGTCTCCTTGCAGAACGTACTCACTGGGGTTAACCATGAGGAGAGAGAAAAGGTTAATGACGCACAGTGGGAAATCAAGCTCTTAGTATCACAGATAGTATCATAAGAAATGGATAGAGAGGTATGGGGCGGAAGAGAATGGAAATAGGTTATATTAGGGGAGCAGATAATATTCGGAGAAAAATGAAAAAAAGCAGAGAGAAGGTATGGGCAGAATGAGACAGTCCTAGAAATATAAATGATGGACAAACAAAGCTCCGAAACTCAGGGTGTTGATTATCTCCCGCTAACATTAGTCCACACAGAGTCCACACGGACCATTAGATGTGAGCCCAGCTTGAATCAATTTGGAAATTATCTATTCAAGAAAATGTTGAGTGGCGGGCACACAGCACTCAGCCTTTTAGCGACACAATACTGGTTGTTTTTTTGTTATCTTGGCGGCAGATAGCGGGGAGACAAAGATGGGCGAGGGTGCATCATCTTGCTTAGATGGATGGACAGGTGGGAGGACTGGCAGAAATTAGGTCAGCAAATATTCCAAAAGGGTGCGGTGTTGTTTTGGAAACAATGTAGGAGGGAGAGAGGGAGCGAGAAAGATCTGGAACAAGGGAGGGATGAAGGAAGAGTGGAGTGAGGCTGGCACTAATGACGGGTGCGCCTAGGGCCACACAAGTACAGCTGTCTCCCCTCCCAACTTCAGCAATGTCAGATCAGCATAATAAAACCCAGTGTGTTGGTCTGTGCTCACAGGAACAGCTGGGTGGCTTGGTGGAGAAGAAAAAAAGTGAACAAGGGAGAGGAGAAGTGTGCATCACCGAATGTTATCGCCTCTGCTCCGAGCTTGTAGAGTTTCTTGAACAAATCCCAGCGATGCGCAGGAAGACTGTAGTTTAGAAAGGAGCAAGTGGTGTTGGACACTTAAACCTCTGGCAGCTTGGACAAGTCACTTCTCTTTCATCGAGTTTCCAGTGGCTGACGTCAGAATGTGTCCAGAGCGCAGTGAGTCACACATATGCAGGCTCTGCCCACCACCTCATCTTTGTGTTTGTGTCCTTAGTGGCCTTGTGAAAAGGACGTACATACACATATTGCATGATGTCAGGAGTACTTCTCCAACCTGACCTCACACCCAGTTTCCCTTATCACTGATATATATCCAGGTCTTACCGGGCTTAACCCTGAACGCACACGCAGATAAAGCCAGCTCAAAGACTATCCATACTGGACTTGATCTTTGCATATTATTTGCACTTTTATTGGATGGACCCACATGTAGGAGGATATCTGCCTGTCTGACTCACTTCTTGTCTGTCTGACCACCCCCTCTTTCTAGCCTGCCAGCATTCTCTTTGTGTCTCTTGCTGTCTCTTTCTCCTCCTCTCTCGCCTGTGTTTGTCTTAATCATTGCCGAGGTGATGTGGGCCTGGCAGAACCAGTGGATAACGTGATTAGAAGGGGCTCAAAGTCTCTACTCTGATCGCTCCCATCATCTGGGACTTCAGTCACATTTGTTTGGTATCTCCAGGTGGAAAATGGCCTTGATAAGATCTTCAGACTTTTTACTTACGGTGTGTGAGCATCACCTCTTTTTAGCGTTGTTTTCACAAATGTGTATATATATATGTGTGTGCACCTGCTCTTTCTGAGATGTCTGCAAGCACAGCTACAGGCTATAGAGGCCAAAAGGGAATAGGGAGTTGGGCATGGGCAACATGTCATTGGCAGTTTAATGTGCATGTGTGTTTACATACATCCCTGTGTGTGCATGCAACTAAGGACACTGTGTGTGTTTTTCAGGCCTCCGGAGGCTCCACAGATGAGTGGAGCATCGGATCAGGTAAGCCAAGCGACAGTCCCCAGCATGTGCTGCAGCTGGCCCTGGGGGATTTTGGGTAGTGTGTCTGCCAGACCGCTGAGGGGGAAGGTGAGGAGAGGTAGATGGGCTCTCGTCAGGAAAAAGATGAGGAGGGTTTCTAAATGACAAGCATGTCATTAATCACTAGATTCTCCAGGCGGTGTTTTTGTGGTTCTAGCTGCTCTTGATGGAAAGAACCAAAGGAATGGACTGGACTAGTCATAGGAATAGGAAGTGTGTGTGTGTTTGTGTGTGTGTGTGTGTGTGTGTGCGCGTGTGCGTGCGTGTTTGGTTCTGTGTTTCTTCTGTGGCTTCATTATTGCCATATTCCCTATTCCTTCTGTTGTTCCTGGCTCTGGCCGTGTACCATCAGCCCCTCTGGCAGCCACATCCATGACAGGTACAGGGAGAGAAAAGCACTCTGTAGAAAGCAAATCTGTCACCGTGCTAACTAAAACATGTCAGTGTGGTAGTGCTGTGTGTCTAGGTGCACACGTGTGCATGCCTGTGCAGTGTGGATAGCCGACTGAAATCCAAGGCAGCTATAGTGAAGAGTTTATTTCACAGCTTTAGAGAAGAAAGAGACAAGGATCAAGTTCCGAAAGAGCTGGAGCAGCCAGTTTATCTGCAAAGTGGTGGGTTAGGAGGGAAGATGGGGAGAGAAATTAAGGCACAGCTAAACTGAGATGCAGTGAAATGTGTCTGTGTGTGTGTGTGTGTGTGTGTGTGTGTGTGTGTTTGTGTTTGTGTGTGTTTGTGGCCTCAGGGGAGCCAACTCCTCTCTCTGGAATAGGCTGAGCCCACCTGAGTCTCTCTCCCCACCCCTCCAGCTGTTTCCCTCACCACTTCCAAACCTTCCCCCACCACCCTCAACTCCATCCTCCAAATTCACCAACTCCCATTCTCTCTACAACTACAAGCCTGGTGCCAATCAGATGAGGCCGGTAACAGTGCTCATGTACTTCTGCAGTTGTGTAATGTTTGTGTTTTTGCCTCAAAACCACATTATCGATCTGAATTGCAGATAATCGGGCTGCAAAGTAAAAGTTGTGCTGTTGCATAGACATTCCATGACCTGTAATACTTTGCACTGACAGCTGTAGCCCAGTGTTTTCTATTGAATCGACTCCAGCTTTTAGACTGCGCCACAAGTGGAGCAGTATGAATTCCCATATAAGGCAGGAGAGCCCTTTCTAACCTCCTCCCTCCTCCTCCTCCACCACTCTCTCTTCAACCCCCTCACTCCTTCACTGCAACCAGCTAACACTGTCAGCTTGCTCTTCCCTTTCTGCTGAGACCGCGGTCTAATGCCCTTAAGACACACACACACACACACACACACACACACACACACACACACACACACACACACACACACACACACACACACACACACACACACGGGCAAATATCCTACAGACAGTTGCCTGAGAGCAACAGTCCTGTGTCAAACACTGGTGGTTCTTTCGGTTGGAGTACTGATACTTGTCATTTTCTGTTTTCAGTCTGTCATTTACTGGATCACCATAAGCTCCAAAACACAGTAAATATTATACTAAAACTTCAGACCAAGCCTTACAAATCTAATGGGAGGGATGATACGAGCGGGAAGAGGAGTGGGAGGTAGAGATGGATTGAAGGGTGAAGATACTGAAAACGGAGAGAGAAAAAAAAACACAAGCAGAGCTGATAAGGCCCTTGGCAGAGGAAGTGTCGTTCGCAGCTAATCCCCAGTGGACTCCCAGTATCCCACTCTTCCCCTGCTGCAGGATGTGTCCCCGTGTGGGAATACGCAAGGAATGTGGCCCCTTTTGTTTAGTGTGCGATAGGCTCCTAGTTGGCGGTCATTTGTGTGTCTAATGTGTGACAAGCTCCAGGCTTGACAGAGGCTGATCAGAGCAACATTAAGCAGTCCTTTCTGGGTAAGACACTCCTAGGAAAAAAATGACCGGTCTTATGGCTGCTATCTTCCAAGGCCCCTCCTTGGCTGATGGAGCACTTGCTGGGCTTTCACTGTGTTTCGTATCCATAGACTACAGATTAAACTAGAAAATGCTCTCGGTAGAGCTCAGACCTCTGCCAAGACCAGTGTCGAACAACATACACCGTTCTACAAATTCCTTGCAAATGATCCGGATCTTCCCCAAAATTTAATGCCCCATTTCTCCACCAAGTTCGATGCAAATCGGTTAAGTACTTTTTGTGTAATCCTGCGGACAAATAAACAAACAAAAAGACACAGGTATTACACAACCTCCTGGGCAGAGATAACAAAGAGCTAAGAAGGCATCAGTGGTTACCTTTTTTTTTTTTTTTGCCATATGTACCCCTAAATCCTCGTCAGATTATCCTAAAGTACCCCTTCACTGAAACCACTCATGTTCCAAAAGTGTTCATTCGAAGTGGATGTTATTTAACATTATCATTTATATCAAAGTGGGTATTGTCACAATAATCTTTTCATACAACTGAACTGTTCATGTTTAGAGGGTTTGGTGAAGTTTGCTCCATAATACTACACTTAAGAGTGACAGAAGCTGGATGTTTCAACCTCTGTCACATAGTTACTTTTAGTTATCTATCTATATCTATATATATCTATATATATGTGTATATATATATATATATATCTATATATATATATATCTATATATATGTGTATATATATATATATATATCTATATATATATATAAATATCTATATATCTATATATCTAAATATCTATATATCTATATATATGTGTATATATATATATCTATATATATATATAAATATCTATATATCTATATATATGTGTATATATATATCTATATATATATATATATATATCTATATATCTATATATCTATATATATCTATATATCTATATCTATATAACCATTTATCAATTAGTTTTAGCTTTTTCACCATTTATCCAATACTTTTAACGTTAGCTGTTTCAACTGTTTATCCATTCCTTTTAACACTTTTTAGGCTTTCTCCATTACTTTTTAACTGTATAATTCAACCATTTATCCATTACTTTTAGATAACTGATAGACTTGATAACTTGCATGGTTACTCATTTTCATCAACACTAAATTGTAATTCATAGTAGTCAAGTACCCTTGGTCGGGTATCACTTATCTACATCAAAATGATTATCATTCATTTAATTTCATTTAATGGACCAACACTTCTTTCATCAAGCATTTTATGACTATTTATTTCATTCACTACAGCTAGTTCACAAATGTACTCTCGGTTGAATGTTTGAGATACACTACAAAGAATGAATTTTCACAGTGGAATATTTTTTCTTATAGAGACCTGTTGTTCTTTTTGCCCAAGGCGTTAACAAAAGCACAATTCTTAAAAAGGCCTTTAGATAGACTCTCTAAAACTGTTGAAGTCTACCTTGACCTTTTACGCAATAATACGTCTACACAGAGACCATTTCAGCTTGCGGCTACGTCCTACACTTGGGAGTGCTACCTTGTAGAGCAGTAAGGGAATATGATTTCTTTGAGAGCTTACTGGGCAGATAAGACATTCGGACATGAGTAGACAGAAAAGAAGGCAAGGTGAGGTTTATTGAAGAATTCATGACAGTTCCTTTGTGTAGCCCTCATGTTGACAGTCTTTTTCTTAAAACACATTGATACAAGCACTATTTAGTAGTCAGGACTTAGAGCACCTGATGTGAAATAAAGACCTTCACTGACTACAACCAAGTGCTTTACATTAGATATCGACAAAACGGTCTCATATCTCCGATTAATGGAGAATAAAGGCCATCGTCAGCTTTTGGCACTACTTATTAAGCTGAGGAGAAATAAACGTTGTGTAATGATAAGTAAACAAGTCTGCCTATGGTCTGGTTTTTTTGTTGTCAAGTTTTCACCGCCAATATTTGGTATCTTTTCAAGCTCTTGTCTTAGTACAAACCTAAAGAACGCTGAACAGGTGTAGTGACAAAAAGGTAATGACATTATCACATTCATTCATTTTTGAAAAACATCCAAATCTTTGGTTCAATGGTCAATTTCTCAGATGCACGAATACTCTACAAAAGCAAAATACAGGCAAAAAGAGGCAGAAAAGCTGTCAGCAGCACTGTATCCTACGTATCCTTCAAGAGATTTCAAGATGAGTTGTTTGATATATTTCACTTGCTGAACTGTTGAGAGAATCCCTGCTGTTCAGATGCGACAGTTTCTCTAATATTTATGAGGCGTTTGGTACAAACTTTTACGTTACCTCAATTACCACAAGACCGTTTCACCCTCAGAGGCAACGTCAGGCTGGATTTATCAACCTATCAAACTTTCTGTGAATTAACTCCAGTAACTTTGCAAAAGTAGGCAAGTGCTCTGGATATATGCAAATACACATCACTGCTAAACATAAACATACTGCCTTGCGTGCCAAAGGACCTAAGTTTGAGAACAAAAGCTTTACACTGAAAGAGACATGAATATGTCACCAAAGCCTGTCAACAAGGACATGAAGACTGACAGACACTGTTCGTAAGTGATGTTTGTCCTGACAGATATCACGTTGGTTTTAATGTTCAGGTGCTATATGAAAGCCCAGTACTGTTCTGCTTTCAATCAGAACTGGCAATGCTGAGTCAGCCAGAGAGCTGGGACAAAACAAAACTGAGGACAGAACCCGGGACACATATATGTACATATATTGTGTATACTACTCAAAAGGAAACTGAAATGTCTTTACATTCTTATTTCCTTTGCAGTCTCTCTGCTCACCTAAACCCTTGAGATTCACGGCAAACTTTTTACAGAATTTTGCGTGAAACCAACAACAATGCTACTGCTGATATGTGTTGTCTTGAAATCTTGAGCCATGCAACACTAGCTGCTTGTAGTCGCACATACAGATGCTACAGTAGGAGGTGCTCCTTGTTCTGTCAGCCCTTCGGCTGACAAAAACAAAAAGTCATACAGCCGTTTGGAACAGAAGCGTGTGATATACATTCAGATTGCTGCTCAACCTTCGTCTATTTTTCAGTGCCTCCTGGGGAGCATGAACTCTGCCTCGGTGTCTGAACATTGTGATAAAATGAAGCGACACCGCGGTCAGTCACACAGGAAGCTGAGAAGGCAGACGACCTCACATCCTGCCTGAGCTTTGGAAGAAACACTTCCTCCTTAAAAGCAGCAAGTGCAAGCACTAAAGATCTCTCACGTGAAGGCAGTGGTGTGGTGCTGAGAGATGAGCAACAAGACAGTATGCATCTGCTGGAATTTAAAGTCTAATATGGCAGACGTGCGTCCAGATGCCTCTGCGGTGAAAAACAGATTATCATCACAATGATCTGTGGAGGGAAATTACATTCTCAAACATTTCAAGTGAATAAAAGGAAAAAACAAAGCAATGTGATTAGCCTGAGGCAGAGGTTCCATCACTGATACAGGATCAACAAAACAAAGAAAAACAAGGGGGTCTCAACTCAAGGATTATGCACACTGGTAATGGCTATATGTTGAACCTGAGGTTCAAAGGATTGTTTGCCAACATGTACCTTCTGTTCACTGCTTTTATGGTGCTATTGAGACTGGTAGTAAATACATCAAGGCAGTGCTCAAAAAGATTTGTAGATGCAGGCACATTTCTCACTTGTGTCAATCTAGAAAATATCCCTGTGATTACCCAGAGATCTGAATAGGGAAGGATGCTGTGCATCTTGAAGGATGCAGTGCATCTTGATCTCACCTTCAGACTGGCAGTGAAACAGATGAGACAGAACAGCAGCTCTGATTTGATAGAACTGTTGGTTTGCTAATATAAATGAAACCATCCTCCCACCACTCAATTATCTGCCCGAAAATATCACGTAGATAATTCCCATACAGTCTGCTCGTGTCAAGTCCAGACATCATGCGATTTAAAAAGCGCTGACACTCTTGTGCAACAGTACAACAATAGCTGTGGATCTCAGCAGCCTTCCATTAAAGCAGTCGCCATTTGTTCACTTCAGTCTCTTTCTGTGCGTCTGCCCAGAGCAGCCAGCCCCCCTGGTTGTCATCAGGGCTTCTTGGCTGCAGTTTTGGCTTTCCCGTTGGGTCCTGTTTTGATCTGGGTCATCTCCACATCTGTCAGGGTGTCAGGGGGAAGGCACGAGCGCATGCGTTCAATGGTCTTCTGGTAAGCTGCCCTCTCCTGCTCCAGAGAGCGAATCATGTGCTTCATTTTGCTCTCCCGAGAAAGGAAGTTCTCCACGCTCGTCTCCAGCGTCTGAATCTTCTGTCGTGCGGCCTGGAGGACACAGACGTTGTACCTCGGTAAATGCAGGGTATAATACAAAGACAGAAATTTGGGCAGAGGGTAGATAAAAAGCTCAGGGGCTACAAATACTAAGAAGTCAACTTGAAGTCAACACTAGTGTGACTTTGTTCTAGGATCCTATTTAAAAATCTCAACATTAAAGTGCAATCAAACATGACTGTAGTTAATACAGAGCCAGTGGCTTGTGTAAATCACTTGTTAAAAGCTAAAGTAACAGTTATCCAACACCAAGATTCTACTAAATTTTCTTTGTCGCATCAGAGATCAGAGGATCTCAATACCTCTTTGATTAATACGAGGACCATGAGGTGTGACTTTACCAGTCCAGCTGTACAGATTTACATGCTACTGATCAAAATGTAGTATTATTATATATGTATATATTGTATAGTATGTAGTATAATGAAGTATTTGGACACTAATAGCGTTCAGTTCCTTTGTCTTTCTCTCATTTCCACTGTGTTTTCAATTTATGTTTTTGCGCCATCTATGGGTAGTCTGAGACACTACCAGCTGTTGTGGATGTGTAAACAACATGACACAGCCCCTCACAAGTTCATCAAAAGACGGAATTACAAACTGACCAATAACTTAAAAACGTCCCACATTTACACATAAGTTCTCTCAATGATGCATCTTTAAAATAATGATTATCACTACAAATCGTATATCAAACAATTTACACTGATATTAATGGAAGGTAATGTATGAGGAGAGTGGTCTGGTTGCAGATCAAAGTGTAAGTTTGATCCTTCTTCTTCCCACCTGAAGTTTTTCCAGCAGGTCCATGTTCTGTTTCTTTAACTGCACATTTGTCTTTTCTAGTTTGTCGAGCCGGTCAGAGTCATCGGGCAACGGTCCGGCATCTAACATCTCATCCTGAAGGACGTGGTACTCCACCTCATACGCATGCAGCTGCTTGGAGATGTCCATCTCCATTACCTGGCAAACAAAGGATCACACAGTGAGACAGAGGCCATTGGCTAATAAGTCATTACAGTATACAATATTGTAAGTAAGGTTTAGCTAAATTAGGCTGTGTAGAGAGTTTAGGATAACTCTGGTGATATTCAGCATTTTCTTATTGTTCTCTAGAAAAGACAAAACCTGTTAAAGACACAATAATGCACTGGATGACATGTTCCTTTATTACAATAAACACACACTGTAGTTTATTTTGAGAGAGTCACAAATACACTGTCATCGTGCTACTCAAGCAAGCTGAGCAGCACACTAAGGCTGGGGAGGCTGTAAAGTACTGAGAGACGAACTAATCCCTTGTTAGTTTTGGTCTTTTCAGGGGATTTGTTGACAAAACAAAAATATCGTAAACCGTAACCTTTAATGTGAATATGCTGGATAATATCTGCACAATTTACTCACAATCAAATCTGAAAAACTGTCATCCAAAATTCTGCCTTTTTTTCCCCCAAAGGTACTTTATTGTGAAAAACCTAAATGGCTTTTTTTTTTTTTTTTTTTTTTTACGCCTGTGGCTAAACAAATACTACAATAGTACTCCTTCCTGTAACAGCGTGCTTGGTATTATCTTAAAGACTGCTCACAAGGAAAGCAATTCCTCTACATAATGTAAAACATTAAAACATGATAAAGTTTTATTTGCAATAAATCTAAAGATAAAAATTCCACTTTTTTTATATGTTGTTTTGATCTGCTCTTGTCTCGATATCGGGCCAGTGTGGAGTAACTGATTTGACAGAGCCACTGGAGAACATTGACCAAGTAGGTTTATGTCTTTGTCTTAAAATGAATTCAGTTTCACTAACCTGCAAGAATAATACTGGTCTTGTCTTACATTACTGTAAATGAGTAATGTTGTTCCTTTAAAAGTGTGTAAACACATTTCCAACCATCACAAGTACTGAGAAGCTTTTAACCAGTGGCCAATCATGCAATATGGGATTACATTGACATGACTCACCGGGCTTAATTGTTTTGAAACCTGAGACTGTTATTCATGTAACTTTGCACTTTGTACCTTTGCAATGGTCTGCTCCATCTGTGTCTGAGTGAGGGTGGGAAGTGTAGTTTTCAGATAATCCACAATGCTCTCAAAGCTCTCACACTCCACTATCTCCCCCTCATGGCTGCTCAGCAGACAGAGGGCCACTTTAAAGATCACTTCGGTCCCCTGGGCACACACAAAATCTGAAAAAAAACAAAGAACAAAAACGATACAATAAAAACACCGGGGCTTTACAAACTTTACCTTAAGATGTCATTGTTATGAGGCTATTTAAATGTCATCCTCTTTTGAGAATAGCATTGTGCTGATAAGCATTTGTGTGCGAGCAAACACAGGGGCCATTATTCTAAAAATATACCAAAGATGCGGGACACAAAGCCGAGGGGGAACTGCGAGGCGAAGAGAGTGAGGAACCACGGTGCTGCGTAGAGGCTGGGGCAGATCTCGTGCTCCTCAAAGTGATTGTACAACTCACGGTGGTAGTCGTGTAACAGTCTGGAGAGCTGGTACATCTGAACCTGGGATAAAACAGACAGCGTGCACAGGCATAAACACTCACGCACAATCATACAGGACAAAACATGCTGTGCCAGAAAAAACTGGTATATCTGGATCTGCAGGGGAGAGGGTATCACAGGGCAATCTAGCTGTCAAATGAACCACTATCCAAGCAGGGAGCTCCTTTAGTATTACGAGTGCTGTTCTAGAGACTTGCTCAGACTTGCATCAAGGCCAGGCATTTGATGAACTGTGCTAACTCTCTGACAGTATATTACAGTGATCCTGACAAGTGCTACAGTGAAATGCACAGCAGACAGAAAAGAGAAGCAGAAGTTAGGTCAAGCCAAATTTAGATCAGTCTTACAATTTCCTGACAGTTACAAACAACAAAAGTAATACCTTTAGCTCCTCGTACTCAGCCACTGTATAAAGAAAACGGCACAACTTCCTCTTGCCTTTGCTAACTTTGGATTGGTCTCAAAAGAACACAATTGCAGTGTGGAGAGAACCAAGAAGCCACTGCTCGGCTAAACGGTTACCTGATGTAGATTAAACATTACCACGCCTGCCGCCGCTGCTGCTTAGCATCCTGGTGAGGTCAGCTGATGTTTAACCGAGGCTAACAGAGCAGGCATGCAGGTGTGGTTTGAATAAGAGGTGGAGACACTTGACTATTGTTTGCTGTCGCTAACTAATAACCCACAATGGTGAGAGGCGAGCGGGGCTTCTTACAGTGGCCAGATGAGAGCTGAAAACTAAAATGGACAGTAAGAGTCCAGTGTGCTTGTTACTCACATACTGTTTCTAATAGGTTAGAAAATTACAGATACGATAACAGTTAAATTTAAAGCCACTATTTGTAGTCTTTCTGTTCTTTTATTGTCTTGAACTCAAGTGCTCAAATTGCTCTGAGCATATGTTTTTGTTGAGAGAAAAATGATACAATCCTGGTGAAAAGCGATGCAGTCAATGTTTTGCTGATTAATCTCAGTGCCCTTTGGTCATATCTATGCATCGCTGCCTATTACAGTGTTTTTTTTTGTTGTTTTTTTTAACACTACCAGTGAGGGTGCCAAAGTTGAAATTTTCAACTTCGATTCCTAGTGGCTTCAGTGTTCAGAGGATTTTTTTTCCCCTGCAGAATCACATGTACAAGAGAACACCACTTCATTTAACAGTCTGGTACAAACTGTATAAACAATGAGTAATCATGTCTCTCAGTTGAGCCCGTAATTATCTTGCAGGAAGGAAATGTAGAGGGTTCTGTTGCTAAAATGTTCCCACAGAGTAATGAGATCCATCATATTCTAATAACATGTTAAAAAGTGGTCCGTGCACCCATTCACGCACTGACCTGCAAAGAGACCATGTCAGGTCTGTACTGCCGCCTGATGCCGAGGTCATACATCAGGAACTTCAACATGTCAAAGGCCTGTTCTTCGCTCATGTGCAGCAGCAACACTCCAGCCACAAAGCTGATACCCTGGCAGTAGCCAACCTGTTCGGCACACAAAAAAAAAAAAAAAAGATATCACACACCATGTGCTACCAATTTCATGCCATTCCCTACACTATGGCTTTACAGCGATTTACTGTGGGGAAAGGAAACAGGATTACAGTATGTACCTCTGTGTCCAGCAGAGAGTAGGCTTTCAGGAGGTTGTAAAGGGAAAGCTGTCCTGCACCGAGCTGGGCTGAGAAGTACTGGTGGGTGGGGAAGGTCCGGCCTGAGGGGGAAGACAGATGATATTTAGTAAATGTTCACAGTTTCTGTGGGTTTTCAACATGACAAGAAGACGTGCTTGGGAGAATTTTCTAATGTGTTGTAATTTTTTTAGTTTGCCCGCGAATATATAAAAATATGAAGATTAACAATCAAACTACGACTCCTACAACAACTACAAATAATAATGATAGCTTCTACTTATAGAGCAGCGGAGGCTGAAGCTGCATATGCATAATCCTGACTAATTTTCCCATGCCTAAACTATAAAACAGTCATACTCCATGACTGTGAAGACCCAATTTTACAACTGTGTGCACACCTAGATCCACCAGAATAGCATGCTGCTGTGCGGTGAGCTGCTTCAGCAGGTCATGGTAGGGGGTGTCCGGGGCATGCTGACGCTGGGGCAGTCTGTGACGCAGCCGGTGCTGATGGGAAAGGAGCAACCAGACCTCCCCACGCCTGCTCTTGAGAACACCTGTGCACAAAGATGGCCATTACATATGCTCATTCAAAACACCACATGTGCACTGCCATATGAGGAATTATAGATACACTGAGGAGCGAGCATGTCTTCCTCTACACCTTTCTCTCACTTTCTTGCACACAAAGACATGCACACACACTCTTTCACCTTGGCAGAGTGCGCGATACATCTCCTCCTTGTCTTGTGGGACTGTTGTTCTGCCTGGGGCTGTCAGTTTTCTCTCCCACAATGCCTGCGCATCTTTGGAGCACTGGCCCACTTCCTCGTAGTTCAGCTTCATCTTGCGGATGTGCAGCTCATCTCTGCTCGCTGCAACAGTCACCGGAATAAAAAGAGATGAAACAGATGAGATGAACACGTTCAACATCAATTTGTCAATTAAGATTCTCTTGTCGTACCAGAAAATCAACACCTGAGACCAACAAAGGAGACTGATCGAAAAAGTACAAAGCCATTCTGTTTTTGCCTCGGTAAGACAGAATGTGGCTGATTTTGAGTGCAAGTGTAGATACAGTCCCACACACCTTTTTCTCTCCAGTTACCATGGAAAGCCTACCACGTAAACACAAGCCACAATTCCCACATTAACATCAAAAGTCCATGTTTATTATGGTGAGGTCATGAAGAAAAATCAAGATAGTGGGGAGAGGTACAAAGGACAAACAAAACAAAAACACCATAAAGTTAGATCATCCCTGAACATGCAAACAAAAGAAGATAAATTGAACAAATATAACAACCAACACCCAAAATCCTGAAAACCATCTGCCTTGATCCCAAAGTCTCCTTTTATATGACTTACCTTCTATTGAAAACGGTTATTCACAGTTAGGTCCTCAGACCAGCAATGTTGTCATAGTAACATACAAAGGGAAAGAGATGTGTTGGTATAGTAAATCATAAAGGCTAGACATAGCAGGTGCATCCAAAGGTTACAAAAAAATCTCTCCTCTTTTACTCCATCTCCTCCTTTTCCCTGAGAGCAAGCCATGTTAACGTTTTTGTCCATGGTTTGAGCTAGGCATGCATAAAACTGACCCACATAAGACTTTTATCATTTACAAGGCCAAGTTTATTGCATGCCACTTGATTTTAAAAGATCCTTTTCTTACTATAAAGGAGCTAATTAACTTTCGCAAATGGTCTCTACTTCCTCTTCTCCTCTTTATTAACTCTCCTGTCTCCATTTAACTTCCTGCTAAGGGACAAATGGTTGTGAGGGGAGGCGAGGAAAAAAAAGCTTTGGCATGAACCCTAAATTACCTGGGCCATTAGAGGGCGATGTTTTGCAAAAGCTACTGTATATCCTGTTATTTTACTGAACTCTGAACTAACAGTGCTGTTACTGTTAATTTCCTATAAAAGGAGAAGTAGTTCCATGCACTTTAACCTACTGAGTGTATGTAAGTTTGTGTATCTGCATGTGTTGAAATGTATGTCAATTATGCAACATCAACACATTTTGCTGTGAATACAACTGTGCTTCAGAGTCCGAAACCAAAAGCCTCAGTTTGGAACGACAAGACTTTAAGTGTTAAACTGTGAAACTTTGATTATAGGTGAGGAAAAAAGACAGGAATGGAAGTTCCCGCTGTTATAACTATCTAAATACGCAGATAGATGTTAACAATAAGCTCCAGTGTGAGCAGATTTCAACAAGTACAGCCTCATGACAAATTATAAATACCGACAGTGTCTGCAGAGAAACAAATTCTTTAAACAGCAAATACTGAATGATCTCGTCACAACAAGACCACAGACATCGTGTTCTTCATATTTGTCATTCATATGACCAAAGCAAGGATTTGTTCCAGGGTGGTTACCATACTTTATGTGCACAGTAGTGACTGATGCTCACCCTCCAGTCTCTGGTTCTCCTTCTCCATGCGCAGCAGGAGGATCTGCTGGTGGATGGCAGTCTTCCAGAGGGCCCGGTAGTCAGACCCCGTCTTCTTAGGCCTCTCCCCCGACAGGGGGTCACCAGTCAGCGGTAGCAGATGCCCCAAAGGGTCCAGACTTGAGTCCAAGGTGCGAGGAGAGAGAGGCAACAGCTCCTTTGTATCAGAGTGGTCTAAAACACAGCATCCAAAAACATCAGTAGAAAGTAAACATGGAAAATATATATTTTAAGTCACTATTTTTCTGTATGAATAATTAATCTAATGACTATGTGTGATATTAAAGGGCTTGTGTGCAATAATGAGTCCACAGGGAATTATCACCCTACTCTGCAGCATTACAGAGCTTTGTAGCCTCTTTTAACTTACTGTTTTGGTATCATAGCATATTTGTCGTATGGTTTAGACTAATCAAAAACATCTCTGATAAACCCATTGTAACACTAACTGAGCAGCACCACACAACAAACAAATATAGCAACTAGTTGGTGAAGAAAGTGGGCCCTTTAGCAGCTAAAGAGCCAGAGATTTTATGAGGAGTTGGTGGAGCCAAAACCAGAGCTGTCAGTTTGACTTAAAATTCAGGTTGCTGTTTGGGTTAAAAAAGAGGAAATATTACTGGAACTGTAAAGCTCTTTGGATAAAGCCGTATAATATAAAAGCGTGTATTCAGGAGGTCTGAGGAAGTCATGTCATCAGATTTTTCACTGCATCACCACTTTTATTCCGATTTGACTTGAGACCACTGCACTGTTTAAAAGAGCAAACATTTACAAAGTAAAAATGACTTCTTCAATTTTGTGATGTTTGTTAGCCAAGATGTTATTGATTCCCTGAATCTGGGAGTAATCTGCTAGCTACAAAAAAACCGGCAATGGTAGGAGGATTAATTTCACAAGCTCCTTTATCAGTGTTTATCTCACAAGGATGAAGTGGGGAAATACCTCCTTCCTTTCAACCCTTACTGCTTTTCACATATAGGCATGCAATTTTAAAGTCCAAAGTTTCAGAAACGTAATTTTCCTAAAGAATCAAATGTTCCCCCTGAATTGTACTCATTTTCTATGCACTTGTAGATTATTCAGAGCTTATTCATTGTGCATCATGTTGTGCTTTGCCTGAACTGCTAGAGGGGGGATTGTGTTACCAGACCTGGGTGATGCATGGATGCAGACGGCTTGTTCATAGGCGAGGCGACCCTCAGGAAGATCTTCTGTCTCCAGGAGACCCTGCGTGGGGTCTGAGGGAGACCTCCACTCACTGAGTCACTGCTGCAGCCAGACAGTGTCCTCTTCCTGCCTTCCCCATTGCTATGAGAGAAGACATCAGCGTCACAGACACCCGATAAATCAGTCGGGTGTCATCTTACATCAACACTCATTCAGCACTCTTTCACAAATGCAGGCACACCCCCACACACACACACACACACGCGCACTTCCTTCAGTTCACGAGCACACGTCCATCTAAACTCTGACACAAGAAAACCTTATAAAAGCTTCTGATCTCAGCTTCTCCTGACTGATGAGAAACGCTTAAGATGAACCTTAAACATACTGAAGAAAAACATGTGGCAGGTATTGACTGATTCCCAATATCCATGTTAATAAAGCAGCTGCTCACTTTAGTATGAAAAATGACAACAAACAACAGCCACACAAACAGCCACAGTGAACATGCGTGCTTCTGGAAAAGAAGTAGCTTTTTTTTTTTTTTTTTTTTTTTTTAAGAAGAGAAGAAAACTCGGTTTTCTAATATCACTTTTGTTTCACATTTTCATAATATGCAGCCGGCCTACCAACTCGCTAAATGTGGGTAAAAACCAGTTATAAGTTAGTAAAAAACACTTGGTCAGTGCTCAGCCGAATCTTAAAGGGCCAATTTTGATGGTGCAACCACAACAGCCAGTGGTTGGCCATGCGTGCGAAGACCGTGAGGGTGTGTGAAGTCCACCTGCTATTTGTGTCGACATACTACAGGTGTGCTTTATGAAAAAGAGTTGAGTGAAATTAAAAGGAAAGGTCGAAAGTGATAATAGAAAAAAATAAATAGATAAAAATAAAAATACAGCGCCACTATTATGCATATTAGCATAATTTACATTTGTGGTATATTAAAAGTCAAATCCCATTTTTTGCACCATGCAACTAGCAACCCAACAGGCCAAAACAATAAAAAAAAAGTACAATGACAGCAGACAAGAAAGTTCACAATCCTTTGGGCAAGATTTGGTTACTTATACTGTACATGTGACACTTTTTATCATAATGCAGTTGTCTGAAATATTACAGTAAAAGAACCACATCATGGTTTTTGCTCAGTCTCTTCCTCTCCCACTTTTTATCTTTCCAAAGATATATTTAATGTCAATGCAGTGCATGAACAGCATTGAAATGAAATGTTACATATATATTATATTATGTATCTGTATGAATAAATATGTGGAAACGCTGGATCTGGCTTATTTATAGAGTACAACCATTTTGACTCATGGAAATCCAGAGTGGATGCTAAATTTTTATTTCAATCCCTGCATACACACATTAAAAAAGCAAAAAAAACAAAACAAAGCTGTTACATGTTAAATAAACAAGGTTTTTATGTCACGCACCCAGGTTCACTTGATAGTTCCAGTGGATAATAAACTCGGTCAGCACCCGAGTGCCTGTCTGATCATGTGGGCAATGAAAAACAGGAAGTGTCCGTAGATTAAGACAAATGCCAGTGAGACAACAATTTTGCTCTTACAGCTCTTCTGGACATTTAACATCACCTCTTTGGTCACATGAAAGTCACTGGGATATGGTTATCTCACAGAACAACCGAAAGCAAGCCTGAAAGTGAACATGTTAACATGTTGACAGACTTAAATATCCAGTCGGTCAGGGCTTTTCAACAAACTGTCTTTTAAACCTATTCTTATTCATCATTGCAGGCAACGTGTGCTGGAAAAGCATTTCTTACTCCTTTTTCTGCATTATCGGTGCAATTGCTCTGGAGATTGGATCGCTGTCAGAGAAAAACATGCTGTGGAAATGACATTTGACAATGGTCGGCTCCACATAATCTCTTTCATAATGGAAATGTTAACCTGTACTTTTTGCCATCCAGACATCCAGACCCTTTCAAGGCAGCGCGAGGAGAGAAGACTCTCAGGCAAACCCAGGTATGTCATGTTGTCCTGAACATATTATACTAGTTGATTAATAAGTGCAGCTGAACACTGACAGCAACCTTTCAAAATAAATACATCACTGAACTGAATCAGCATGATGCTTAGAGTAGCAATCCTAAGGCACTGTGAATACCACTGGTCAGGAAAGGTGATTGCACAAGTGTGAAATGCGGTTAACAAAGGCTCAGGGCTCAGGTTAAATACAGTTTTGCCGTGCAAAAAAAGCTTCAAATTCACATGCAAATGCGACAAGAGAGGCGCGTCTCAGCATCCCCTTCTGCTTCTGAGCGAAACAGGAAGAGCGAAGGTCCAGCTGCAGAGACGATGGGGAAAAAAAGAAATAGCTGGAAAGTATTTCTAATAATAAAAAGTTGTTGTGAATAGACAGGAAAAGAGTACAAAGATACAGAGACAAAAAAGGCGGTTGTTAAAAGGTTTCGACAGCCAACATGTATGCGGCTACTGCCATCCCAGCAAAGAATAGTTCGTCCTTCCCACCCATCTCATCCTCTTTGTCAAGTCCCTGGCTGCTGTGTTTGGGTCTAAGCAGGGGGGTTTGTCTGAGAACCCCTCTCACCTCTTGAAGTTCCCACTGTCTGCCAGGGAGCTCAGGGAGCCCAGTGAGCCCTGGTAAAAGCTTTTCAGGAAAATGGGAGCGGAGAAGGAGGAGGGGAGGCTGAAGGAGGACTCGCTTTCCGAAACGCTGCGCGTTCTCGGGACAGCCACGGGACTGGGCGAGCCAAACGTGAAATCCCCACAAATGAAAGACAAACATTACACAAAAGAATAGGCCTTCTGGTTCGGAGCACAGAAAAACAAGGAGGAACTCATGAGGGATCAAAACAGTGACAGGAAACTTGTGATGCTATTGTTCAAGGATAGTAGAGAAGGAGGTAGAGAGATTTAGGACTGATCAAAGTGCTGCAAATAGATTACATTGTCTGAGTGAACATTAAAGGTCAACTAAATATTTAGTTAGTGTGAAACTGATTAAAGGAGAAGCAACAGATTCTGATTTTTGAGCAAAGTTAGCATTAGCCATGTCTTCCAGCAATACACAACAGCTAACCGTTGCAGAAATATGTCAGTACAATTCACTCACCGATTCCTGCAACTTGACTGACTCGCCTCCCAAAGGTTCAAACTAGCAATAGTGACTGATAGGTGAGGTGCGAGTTACCTGCTCTGCAGCAGTTCTGGGTTAATAGACTGCTGTCTGCGCAGCGGAGCCTGTCTGTTCTGGCCGGCCAGCTGTCCCTCGAAAGAGATGCGCTTCTTCACAGGTGGATGGCTGAAGGTGTGGGCGCGCCGACGGAACTGCAGGCCGCCCTCCGGGTCGTCGTCAGGGAAAGCAGGAGGGGAACCTGGAGGGGAGTGACCAGGCGATTCCTCATCCTGCTGAGTAGGAAAAAAACGTGAAAGGGAGAACGATGTCAGTGCCTGAGTGAAACCCTGTGAGAGTAATGAACATTTATGAGATTTTGTGTCTAGATTTTTTAGTATGGTTGGATTTTCTGATGTATCTGGCTTTACAGATCAGTATTTTCTGATTCTGTATAGCTGTGCAGGTCAATAACATGAGTTTAAGCAAAATTCCGATTCAAAATCACTCTAAATTACTTTGGAAGTCAAACCACACACAGCTAGTAATTCTACTTAAGAGGCAACGCTCAAAGCCAAACAAAACTCTCAGTGACTCAAGTTACAGGTCTGCACTCACCTAGCCAATGAAACCCCACAGAAAGACTCGTTCCAGGTTCAACTTTCCGCTCAACACTCTTAGACTCACTGTTGCCTCATGCCTAACCGTACAACTCCCACACCCATTGTATTCTAATGGACAATGTCCTGTGACTCACTGCATCACGCACTATTGGTGGGGAGAATCTCAGCGACTCAGCTCCACATGAAAACCCTCCAATCTCCTCGCTTCATACTTTTAGAGACCTCCCTCTCCAAGATATGACCTGACAGGAGATGTTCAGCGATATCTGAGCTGCTTCTTTCAATACACGTCGAGAAATTTTTAAAAAACTGAAACGTCTATTCGAGCTACTGTCACTATCACTAAAGTCCTTGCACCACTAATCACATTGCAGATTGCAAAAGGTCTGTTCATCTGTTGCACACATGTAAATCACAGTAGATATTGCTATCAGCTGAATGGCTTAATTGTGATTTGGACATTTTAGGAAACTCTGATAAGATGAAGTGGCTCAGATCAGACACACATGCAGCGCACTGTGTCCTATGACAGGGCTAAGAAGAGGAAGCCAGGACAGGCATGGCTCAGCAGACGCAAAACTGGACATCCTGACTTGGATTTCCTGCCTGCCAGGCCATCGGCATCCTGACACAATCCCCAGATGACTACTTGCTCGCTTAATTACAAGGCAAACAACATTCTTCTGACTGTAAGATATATAATATAACGTAGGGGGAGCGCACAGGTGAGCCTTGAAAGTGAAAACACCAGATTCTCCTTATAAATAATACACAGCGTATGTAGTAATTCATTGTTATTTTTACATAGAAACAACAAAAGGATGACATCCTCAAGATACACAAGTTGCTCATGAAATTAACATTATTTGCTCCCCATAAGTAGGGCTGTGTGTGTCACTGTGACTATGAATGATTTGATTTGATTTTCATAAATCTACAACAGCCAGTATTGGTGGATTTGGTGAAAGTAAGAGATATATCAGCTCAGTAAAATACCCCATCACTTGGAGCTGCCACTTGAAGGCTGATGTGAATTTATTTTGCTCAATTGGCGGTTCCTACTTACAGTAAAATCTGGCATAACATGACTGACGCAAAAGGCAAAGTAAAAATCACATGAAATCGGGGAGGGTCTATTTCATGTCTCTGTGTGTTTAACATCATCAGCAACACATCCTTAGAGGGGAACTCCACAGGTTTTACACATTAAAGTCTATCTACTCCTGGATGTTCCCAAAAAGTTATATAAAGCCTTTTGTGCTTTTAGAGGGAGCTGCGCAAAATCCCATCTCTGCTTGAGGCTAGTGGCTCAAGGCTACATTGGCCTCGAACACACCCGAATCACTGACCGAACTGTTGGAGATAGAGTTGCATTGTAAGTGATGTAGGCACCAGGTTTTGACCAGAAAGGGAAAAAAAGACAGTTTATCTGGTTCCGTTGCATCGATTTTGATCATCTCATTTGAAACGTCCATCATGAGTCTGATATTGTTTCAGGAGTGCAATGCTAAATCAGCGGAGGACTCTTTTAACTCCATTCTGACTGATGGGGTGTCAGAGGGACCACATCACACCCTCGCTCCACATTCTGCACAGCAGTGACGCAGTGGAGTCAACACTCCCAAATGGTTCATGGACAGTTCTGCAAACAAACACACTCCCTGCTGCAGGATTTCTGTCTTTTGGCCAGTGCAGCTTCATCATTAAACTATGTGGGAATAATACAGTGCAGGATCATGTATCTACGTGAGAAAGAGCACTGCTGGGAGCCTCCAACTGCTGACACTGATGAAAGCGAAAGCATGCTTATCTTCCTTTCCTGAGGACAGAGTTGGGACATAACGTACTTTTAAAAGACACTGAGTAAAAAGTGAGAATTCCCAGAGTCCCCTGAGTGAAGCCCTGGGAAGGAAAGAAAAAAAAATCTGTGGTTCCTCCTAAAGGACACTTACTCTTTCAAAACTGCCAATGTTTCCCATGCTTCCCAAGCGGCCCCGCATTCGGCTGGCACCCTGGTGACAGAGGTGATTACACAACATGAAAAAGGTTCTGGAAATACAAACCGTTTTTTTCTGTCCTTGACAAAAGGATTGTTGGTATTGTCAAGGCAATGGTAAGAGACTGACTAGCAATAAATTTAAAAAATCTTAAATGGCGACAAATTAAAGGGACACGAATTTCCTGACTTCCTGAAATCAACAGTGCATGTGTTTAGGTAAGTCTCTGACACAATAACAGATGGCAGTATAGATCTCAGATTGCCTGGATCCTTCTATTAAGGAATTATTCTGCTGTCTCACTGGCAGATATGGGTCAATCCAAATCCCCTGGATAACAATGACACAGAAACAGCAACTGATACAAAGACTGTATCTGGAGGACACAAGAAGGTACACAGCACAGTGACTATATTCTGTCTGGGGTGGAGAAATAAGACACAGAGATAGGGATAGACTGAGAGAAAGAGAGAAATTGTGAAGATAAAATAATAGCAGTAAGTTAAATTAAGATAAAATGTGGGGGCAGAGAAGGAAATGTATTTTTAAAAAAACCCTCTCTGCTCACACCCACCCTTGCAAAGATGTTCTCTAGAGAGTTGGTGAGGGAGGTGCGTGCTTTATTCTTGAGAATATCAAGTTTGAAGCGACTGCTGGTGGCTGTCCCATCTCCTGCTGCCGAGTTGTTTATTGCATTCTGTGAGACGACGACAAAGGACAGAGGACAGAAGAAAAATCATCACAGAAATAATTAATAAAATGTGCCTGCAATGACTAGTAAGTTTACAAAATCAGTGTACCCATACATGGCCACGGCGGCAAGGAAGAGCATAGGGCTGCCGATTACCTAAATAACAGTTGAACTGTTGTTGGAGTTCTGCCATTTAAGTGATAATATTTAGCATACAACCCCTTCAGGTTAGATCATACTATAGAAGTCAGTTTTTTCTTCCCTTCACCAACTTATGGAATGTAACAGTGATGCAACTGATAACCAGCTTGGGTCTTATCCAGGAACATTATGCATTCAGATGGGAAGTGTTTAACTTTACATAAAGGCCCTAAAGGCCCTTAAAGACTCTTTAGGTTTTCACACTATACCATTTGATTTTAAGACATTTCAGTAAAAATGTTTTTACTTTAATTCTGTCACACACTGTGTGTGTGAGTGTGAGTGTGTGTGTGTGTGTGTGTGTGTGTGTGTGTGTGTGTGTGTGTGTGTGAGAAAGAGCATACAACCCTTTTCACACCCCTTTAGCAACTTTTCTTCACACAAGCACCCAGTGACAAATCTAGCAACTTTTTGGACAAACCTTAGCTGCTTTCCATAGAAGAGAGTTGCCAGTATTGCCCCGCGAGCGCAAGGTCACGTCATTCAACTGACCGCATGGCAGTTTCCACAGATGTGAATGAGGTACTAACTTTCTCTGTGGCTTCTCCAGTAAAGTTAAAGTAAAACCTCAGAAATCAAACTACAACTGAGAATCTGTGGGAGCTTCATCTCTGCTCTTGTGATACAGGAATGAAATTTATGCTTTACATTTTTTTGGTCTGTGATTTTTGTCTATGTGTGAGTGCGTGATTGAGTGAGTGAGTGAGTGATAAAGTTACACCATTGGTGTGACACAGACAGCCGAGTGTTTCCCCATTGGCCTTGGCTCTTTCAAATTGAATTGGCGCAAACAGTTTCTACTACGTCATCAGAGGGGCTTTTACATGCAGTGTTGCCAATTTAGTGGCTTTGTCGCTAGATTTACCAACTTTTCACAGCCCTTTAGCGACTTTTCGTCACACAAGCCCCCAGAGACAAATCTAGCAACTTTTTGGACAAACCTTGGCTACTTTCCATAGAAGAGAGTTGCCAGTACTGCTTAGCGAAAGCGAGGTCCCGCTTTCCCCCCGTAGCCACACCTCTCTATGCATGTCATTCAACTGACCGCATGGCTGCTGACACAGACGTGTACGAGCTTCTGACTTTCTCTCTGTGTGATCATTTTACAAGTAAATATAGCTGAAATCACCGCACAGCTGTTGTCTTTAATTTATGTGTGTGGTGAGTTTGTCAGTCGACATCTCGGTTATAAATTCAGGATTTTAGCAGTGCAGAGCAGCAGCTTGGAAATGGCTTGGAACTGACTGCTGGTTAACATGTGGTCTTCATGGGACACATTTCAGTCCCTATTTCATACTTATATATAAGCCATATACGATGCCATATACTATGTTTTGACCTAGTCTTGTTTTTCATCATCTACAGGTAAAGGTTTAACCTGAGGGGCTTCTCCAATGTGAAGATGGGACTTTTGTTTGGTTTCACAGAGCTGTCTCAGATGGAGAATCACCAGCTCATTCTCTTCTTGGTCTGACCCAGGCTTCAATCTCTGCAGAAATGGACACACAAACATTCAAAACCCAAGATGGATTTAAAAAAAAAAAAAAAAAAGTGTTTTAAAGCAGATGCAACATGTGTAAAAATAAAATGTTTCTAGCAATCAATCTCCAGAAAACTGTTAATATGTCACTAGTTTTTCAGGTAAAAAGTGTGCTTTCTCTAAGCAGAGCTGAACCTTACCTGAACTCGCTCAAAAATCTCTGCCTGCTCATTGTCAGTGAGCTGGGACAGATATTTTTGGATGGCTAGCTTTGCTCTGGGTGGGTAGAGACCTAGAAACAGAAGAGGAAATAAGTATGCTCTTAAATTTCGCTTAACTCTGAATATATCAAAATATTCATTAGTCAAGCCAGATAGAAGTTCTGGGTGTGTGACTGTTTTGACATGGTTTACCTTCAATCCGCTCGCAGAGCTTGTGAAGATCATGCATGGGGCAGGCCTCACATAGCTGGATCTGGGTTTTGTTGCTTTGTAAGGCTGCTGCTGTAGTGAAGGCCTGCTTCAGCGTCAGCATCACCTCATCTACCTGACACAGTCAAACGTGGGGACAAGAGAGATATGTGCGCACACACACACACACACACACACACACGCACACACACACACAGACGGAAAACACAGATATTTTAGTAGAGATTAAAATAAAAATATTGGGTTAAGAGAAAAGGATGAAGCAATTTTCATTTACATCTTTTGTGTGCATGTGACTCACCAGGGACTCACTGGCACACTGGAAAACGTAGCAAACATACTGACTGGGACCAGACTCTGATTGGTCCCGACAGATGAATCCAAAATGGTCAGTCTGCTTGATACCCTGTGTCAAAGTCAAGACAAACAGGAAACTAGGATTAATCTCAGCAAGGGAAGGCCATACGTTTGTAACTTTGTAGTCAGTCCAGCAATGCAAATGATAAAGCTGCAACTAAGTACAGCACATGTCACTGACGTCATAAAACCATAACTAACATTCTCCATTTCCATTTAACTAATAAAATGACTACTCATTGACTGCTCATTCTAGACACTACATTATCTTTATGCAGGAAAGAAATGTGATTGCATCGGGCAGCAAAAAAAGAACATATTTCTACATCACTGATAAAGATGTACTTTTCCATCAAATTAAGGATTGAATATAAAAAAGCCTGCTGCACTCTCGAGACAGGCACTAATACATTAGATGT
This sequence comes from Xiphias gladius, assembly GCF_016859285.1. NCBI lineage: Eukaryota > Metazoa > Chordata > Actinopteri > Istiophoriformes > Xiphiidae > Xiphias > Xiphias gladius. The sequence continues at coordinate 19,871,421 of NC_053415.1, read as the reverse complement.
CTAGAAAAGAAATACAGAAAATTTGTCTGAGCCTACCCTCCTGCAGCAGAGACACGAGAGCGAGGCTTTTAGTGTAAATACAGCAATTAAAAATAAACCAACCTGACAGCAGGATGAGATATCTTTGAAGTTCTTCTCCAGCACCACTGTTTTACTGTCTGGGCTTATGAGGTTTACTTCAAAACGCCCCACCTGTGAAACGCAAAAGTATATTTTAGTCAGAAAGATTCATGCAAGAACACATACAGATACACAAAAAAAGTACTCACACAAACAACAGTATCTTCATACTTTTTGCAGATCATGGATATAAGTTAAGTCAGTGTCAGGTCAGTGTCAAGTATGTGTCATGTCAAGGACTATGACTATGCTGAGACCCATTCAATGACAGACGAAAACACACTCACACACACTCAAAATCAAGGTCAACTAGTATGCACCAATGATTTTTCCCATAATTGACTGCTATGTAGAGTATCACATTGAGCGTTGCGCTCTAGTTTTTAAAATTAGCTTCATGAGGAAATGTGCATGGTGTGTCAGGAATGTGAGCTGGCTCACTCTGCCGCCTGCATGCTTTTCATAAAGCAGCGGTCTTATGTTTTTAACAGGAGTCGCGCTGCAGTCACAAATTCTATTCAGGTAGTTACAGCCTTTTTAACTGAAAAGTAACACAGGGCCGAGCTAGTCTGTACATTAGAACTGCCAGCCACATGCACGTAAAAATGATTTACAGTCACAACAAGCTCAGAGGCTGAGCCGAATGCAGGGAGGTTTTCAACCAAAAAACAGCGCTGGCAAGCACTTGGTTTTCTGGTGAGAGAGACTGTAGTTCAAGTTCAAGACAAAATAGGACTTGGCAGTAGTGAAAAAAAAAGAAACACATCCATCTTATTGACGAAGGAGTATATTTAGAGTTCTGACTATAAACTTAACATACACTGCAATTTTGGAGTAAATCCAAAGAGAATCAAATATTCTTATGACTCAGTTCAACTGTAACTTGTATGTTGTCCATCTATTCCACACTCCCACAAAGTACTCATTCCTTTTAGTTCACTGTAAATTACTGTAATTCTAATATAATAGATTCCTTGGTCCTGGTCAGGTACTTGAGAGCATACTAAGCCACAGGTTTTTAATGAGAGAACAGTATTGTGATGATAATCCCCTCAGTGTTTTAATGGACTGAGAGTCTACGGTTAACTGGACTCGGAGATAGGATACCTCTGAACTGCTATGCAGAATCTAAAAATAAAAGACATCAGCAAAGGTACAGCACATCGCTGCTTTTCATGGAAATGAACTGCACTTTTCTTTATTAAAGTTCCTGTACCTGGAAGAGCATAGTGCGGTTCTTGTCTGCATCAGACGGCTGAACATGGTTTGGTGCGCTAGCATGTCTGCGGCGCGTGGGACCCAACATGACACCTTCCCCCGGCTTCTTTTGCAGACTCCCTGCCAGGCTGCTGCAGCGCGTGCGAAACTCCTGAGGCTCCTCAAATCCAGAGTCCTCCAGGATGCACTCCGGGAACGCTCCTCGCAGGCTGCTTTGACTGGCGCTGCTGGAGAGGCCTTTAGCTGTGTATCAGACAGAGATACACATGAGTGTTTATTCAGATTAATGTTGCTGGCACACAATGATTTTTTTTCCACTTTGACCATATTATCATCTGAGCATTTTTCCAGATCATAATTAACCAGCTAAAAATGACAAGCCTGCTAAATAAAACAACTTTTCCCAATCCTCAATTTGCACAAGGCCTTTACCTCCACCTCCAGTCATGTCCTCCACTCCAGGGACATCAAGGTCTTCTATACCCTGATTCAGAACAGAGGAGAGTGGGTCTCCTTCTCCCCCTATGAGGAACTCCACAGGGCCACTCTCCGTGGACCCTCGCTGACCGTTGAGCAGTCGCAGGCGCTTGCGCTCAACCTCATGCTGACGAAACTTATCGATGCAATCATCGATGAGGGTGGATGGAGCCTTCTTGTGCCCAACTGTCACCTTTTAAATCAATCGGCATTCATTCAATGACCTCATTAAATCGAAACACACCATATATTTGAGGCGTATGCATGAGATTTCTACCTTGCCACAGTAAAGCACTTCATACTTCTGGGAGTTGTAGAAGGCCTCGTCAGCTTCCGGTTTAGGCTTGGCGTCCTCCTTTAGGGCTGATTTGGACACCTGGCGAATACTGCTGATCACCTCGGGGACCTGTAAGAAAGGAGAGAGGAATGAGGGGATACAATGAATAGGAGGACATTAGCAAGGAAAATCATAACAAAAGAGACGGGGGAGGGAAGTGGTACCAAATGCCAAGGGGAATTTTCTCTTCAGCTCATCCTATAACTGAACAACACGAGAATCCCCCAACTCAACACAACTGGGACAGAAACATTAAAATCAATAGCAATAACCTTATTACCTAGAAAAGTTCAAGTAAAAAGCCCAAACAAAATGACTTCTGCAGCCTACAGTGGATGATCCTTCACATATAAAATAGTGCCATCCTATCAATACACATGTTTTGGACATAAATGTAGACTCAATGTACAAACAGAAGTCAACACAGAACAAGAAAATGACGTTTAGATGGCATATGACACAAAAACTTGATTTGATAAACAAATTACATGACATGACTTTGTGTTGCAATTTTAAGGCAAAAAAAAAAAAAAAACTAGCACAAGCTATTCAACAACAGCCAGACCAAACACTACAATGGAGTCAGAAGTAGGCAAGCAGCCAGGGAACACCCACACTAGGACAGAAGACAAAAGAAAGAAATCAGAGACATGAAGGTCACTAAGCCCGTTTCTGCTCCACTGTGTTAGACATTTGCAACTTGTTCAACACCTGCAGGAAGAGCCAGCGCAATCAAAATAACTTGCATCCATGAAGAAAAACAAACCAAGTGAAGACAGAAAATATATAAATAAGTCTCTTCAAGCAAATTCTTATGCAATACTTGAGAATGTGAAGCCAGTCCATCCTTCAGTCTTGAGACACTTTTACAATTGAGAGCTGGGGGGAAAAGTTCTGTAGTCAGAGAGCACTGAATCATTGCGGCCCTAAACTTTTGGCAAGCAGCTTTTCTAAAAAGTGAGAGTGCCTAGAACCAGGGCCACAGCCAAGGTTAGCCAAATACTGTTTAAGACAACAATGAGCGCTAAAACAAACAGTGCACACATCCATTGTATCTGACAAGAGTTGCATACTGACTGTTGAGCAAATATATTTATTATGTAGACTAGGCAGGGAAGTTATGTAACAAATACTTCAGAGGCGTGACCAGAACCTCACAGAAGCAAGAGGGCCAACAAATAGGAAATTAAGGATTGTGAAAAAAAAATAAAACATCCTGACAAAGTCTGACCCTGCTGTTAATAGAAGCCAGTTCATATATGAGACACAGAGATGAAATACATGAGCTATTTTAAAGTCCCATTTTCCAAGTCCCCGCTTTCCCAAGGGCTGAGCCGTGCATGGCTGGTGAAAGGGGACTGTATTGTTGTTGGTCAAACATACTCAAGTATTCTCTTCACTCAAACAAAACTCTGACCTATGTAGTTGATTTTCTTACTGTTAGCTGGCTGGTTTTTCGGGAATCCTTGAAGGCTTTCCAATTTTTTTGAGATGCGGCAGACCTCAAGCTGTCAAAACTAATGTCCGCGCACAAGTATAGGCACAAACTAAACTGAAACTTGTCACCACAACTTACCAAGGGGGAAAACAGTACCTTTCTGGGGTAAAGTGCAGTTCTGCGTTGGCAAAAGCCAGTGTTGACACTACAAGGTCAAAGTAATTCAGAGGCCTTGCTGGATGAGAATCACAGCTGCACTGTCTAGCCTGTCACGCAAGGAAAAAAATGACAGTGCCATCTTAACATTTAAAGGAACTGCTGGATTATACATGAGTAAGATGACGCCAGAGCACCATTTGATCTGATTAATTATTTGTAGTCTACCCAACACAGAGCCAGTAAAGGTGCTCATTCCTTGGGTGGAGACAGGCACCGACAGGCAGAACACTGTTGGGGAATAGAGGAAAGCCATGTGTTTTTCCACTGGAAATCTATTCAAACATATCATCCCACTCCAACGATGCTTCATGCTGTTTTTTACGTCTACTTTTCACCTATCCTTGCCTGGCTTTTTAAAATATCGGTGACGCTGGTTGTGATCCAAAGCTTGTCTACATAAACACCAGCAGCCAAGCACAGCTTTAGAGCTTAGGAAAAAACAAACATGAGGATTGTCCTCTCTGAGCTTGCAGAGTTCTGAGCACTCTGGGTGCATGGCTCATGTAATGTCAAACCTCCCTACAATAGGCCCTAATAATATCTGATCAAACGGCAGCTGGCACGTAGTTCTGTTGCCCTTATCTGCCAAGCCGCAGGGAAACAGTGAGGACCCTACACACTCGCCCACAGCATCTGCAATTAGGTCTAATTAGGCTTCTTTTATGGACACACAAGTTATCACTGTGTCAATACAAGATAGGGTTGAAATGAGACAGATGCGAAGGAGTGGAAGATAAGTCCACATGTCAGACTAGAAGCACTACAAGATTAAAGACTTTTTAAGTCAAAAGTAATCAACTAAGTTCTTCCAGGGTCACTTAAAATAAATTAAGAAGAAAAAATTCAGTTGCAGCTGAACTTCATTCATAAAAACTTCAAATGTCTAACTTTAGCAGTTCAACCCAACAAGCCAAAAAGAAAAGAAAAAAAGCTAAACTGAATCAGAAAATATGAAATACAGGCAACTGTATAAAAAAAATTGAGTTGCTTATTAATAAAACTTAAAGTGTAAACCTGGATGAATGTTGTTGCTGTATGTGCCTGGAGCTCTTCAAGAAATCACTCTAAAAGGCACTTCACTGTTGTCACGTTTGTATCTGAACCTCTCGACAGGTATGACATCCTCCCAGTGCTTTTCCATGTGCCTTAGGGCACTGTCCCCACCTAAAACAAAGCAATACAAAGGCTCCTGTGTCAACTTCACATGGGGCGGGAGCTCATATCATAGCTGGAAATCACAGTTTGTCAAGACAGCAGTTTGATTTGTTTTTTCTACATCAAATAACGTGATTTTTCTGTGGTGTGTGTCTATATTATGTCATTACAATACAGTGTCAGAGGAGGACCATTTCATTTGAGCTAGAAACTAATCAATCACAGTCCTCATTAGTACAACATTACTCTCACATTTTGCTTACAATCTAGCAGGAAGTTACCTGTTCCTGTGATTTACAGTCAAGCCAATGCACTATATACCCAAACTGAAAATTAACTGCAAATAATGCAAACAGTTGACTGTGACAGTGTTTAAGTCAAAAGTAATTAACTAAGTTCTTCCGGAGTTACTAAAGATAAATTAAAAACAAAAAAATTCAATTACAGCTGAACTACATTCGTACAAACATCCAATGTCTAATTCGAACAGTTCAACCCAACAAACAAAGAATTAACTAAAAATAATGGCAACAGCTGACTGTGACAATGTTTTGTGATAATATGTAAGTAAATGCGGGCATTATTTTCAAGCGTAGTTACTGGATCCTTGCTTGGATGTGACATGGAACAATATTCCATCCACTGATAAGGATGCCGGCACTGTCAAGGTCTATCATGACAACCAGTTAAGAATTTATGATCTTTCATGTTTTGTTTAGCAAGAAATATGATCATGTTAACAGACAGTGACAAGGCTTGTCAACACCACGCAATGGCAGAGAACGGAAAAAGTCATGTGAGGTTTTTGTGTCTTATGATAATACAGATGAATAATAAAAAACAAAAAGATATCCATGTTTTGTAATATGTAGTGACGTCCCACTGTCACTACATGTGACTGAGGGATGAACAGCGCTCGGAAGTGAGCAGAGGGTCACCCGGTGAGAATCCGCTGTGGTCCGCTTCCAAGTCAGAGCAGAGGTGGAAACCGCGCAGGCCCGTGGTTTACGTCCGGCAGGATCAGACGGTATATTACTGGCTTGACAATGGCACAATGGAGTTGAGTCAGTGTTAAATGTGTGCCTGCTGCCATGAGACTCTCACTGAGGATGTAAATCAGTATCCCAGACTCTGAGCCACGTCAAAGGTTACAATCTAACTCTAAATGACGGCGTTTGTTTAACTCAGCATATGATATTATCCTGGCAAACTATTATGTACGTGTCCTGTTGTCATGGATACACCAAACAAGAGTCCAGAGATGGATGAGAGAGTTTTCAGTGGCAAAACGGCTAAATCTTAACCAATTACAGCTGGGTCAGAAGACTCTCTAAGGAGAACTGAAGTAGTATTTCAAGTTGAGGAAGTCAGACTTGATTTTCAGTGCCCAACTGTCAAAGAAAAAAAAAAAGGAATGCACATTCTGTCTTTATGTTTTGACTTTGCCTTTTTAGTATTTCTGCAAGTTAAACTCCATTTATTGCCATGCATGCAAAATCTAATAAACCTCACTTGAGCCAACGACGCTTCTCTGCTCTTTAAGACTTCATGTGTGTCACTTCATCTTAACATTCACATCATATTGATACATGCCACGGGCCTGTCTTCAGGGTTTGCACAGTGCACCCCTGACATGTCTACACCTCAGAATAGATTTGAAAACATGCCTGTCACCCAAAAATAAAGCGATGACTTATCATGTCTTGAAACTCAGTGGGGATGACTAGAAAAATCCACAGTAGCACAACAGGAACACCTGTATTATAAACAGAAAATAATTGGTAAATAATCAAATCATTAACAGTGACTGCAGCAGGGTGTTATGTATGGCAGCAGTGTACTGCTCGAACAACCCGTGCATTCCACATGGTCCACCTTGCCCATGTTCCCAGCTTGCTGGCTGCCAAACCGGTTTTTGTCCTGTGATCACACTAAATGAGGTATGTTGAAGATGCCTCTCTGACTGCAGCAACCATTGAGATCCAAGTAGAGAGGCCATCATACACCCTGAGAGTGTGTCTGCCTCAAATTTTGTGCCCTCTTCTGCTCTGTTTTGACGAGCAGACACTGCTCAGGCCCTGCACATACCACAGGAAACATGATACAGCGCAGGCATATTTGAGATTGGTACAAAACGTGTGCATAACACATGGTAATCAGTTTGTGAACATTACTCGTGCAGGTTTCCTGGTTCACTGTGGAGACACGAATAACACGAACAGAGGCAACACTTCAGCTTGTGTTGCAGCAGGTTACAAATAATGTTGGCACAACCCCCAAACCGTGTGATACATATACAAACACAGGAAAACATGCATTAAGCATTTATTCTAGTTCAATACCACAAACTCTCACGCACACATAAGCAAACACTCACACACACACACACACACACACACACGCTTCAGTACCACTGGGGTGAGCTCTTGAGCACAGCATCTAACACATACAGTATGACCCGAACTCAGCAAAGACCAAAAAGCATGACTGTACATTGAATTTCAAACACTGGCTCGCACGTTCCTGATTTTTGACTGTTTACCGCACTTCAGTTTATTACTCAAGACTGGCATGCTGATCAGCATGTAAATGTGCTGACTCGATACTGTGCCTATTCAGATGTTGTTATCACAGCGAAGGCGCCGGAGAGATGTCTGATCCCCTAAAGAAAAAAAGGACAGAGATGGATTATCTTTGCCAAAAAATCCCAGTTTATCATCCTCACCGACCGGTGGCCTAAATACTTAATACCAAAGCAAACGTGTTTGGACTACTGACTAATCTACTGTGTGTTTGAGATTAAATGACATAGCTGTCACCCCTGGGAGATTTCAACCCGGGCTTTGCAAGGCGTTCCTTTGTTTTGTGTCTACACGTAAAGACTCAGTTCATCGTTACATTTAGGTTGGTGCGCCTCACTGTGAGTCCTGACATCATGTAGATTTATCAGACTGTTGACTTGAAAACCCCCGGGAATGTTATGAAAACATAAACATGAGAGTGAGGGATTGTTACTGTTCAGATTGGACATTTGAGCAATACATCAGAGGTCAGAATAACCTCAGAATTATATTATTCCAGATCTAATATACATTTTTAGAGCTGATTGCACTACTGGTGCCTTCATTTTCTCAGTCCACTGACTTTGGCATAGGGTGTACTGGCTTGTTGCTCCTGGCACGAATGTTGTTCTGTCGTGCTGTCGGGGTATTTTTGGCCCCAGAGCAGGCCTACCTGGTTGGGGTCGCGGGCCTTAAAGACGTGACAGGACATCTCGGACTCGGGGTTGTCGGGCTGGCCCCGCAGGAGATAGGCGAAATAGGTCAGGTCGTTGCTGTTGTGGATGAAGCGCGAGACGAGCTGTGCCTTGTGCTCGAATATGAAAACGGAGGAGTTGTTGCTGCCGGAGGGGACACATCGGAGGAAAGGGGGGTTGAGGACCAGCTGGACTTCCCTCGGCTGCACCACGGGGCTGCAGTCGCCCTTCTCGCTCCTCCGGCGGATCTCGGCCACTAGCCACGGCAGCATGGGCAGGGTGGTCCGCCTGTCCAGCGAGGACCAGCCGACGTAGCTCAGGCAGAAGCTCCTGTCGGACTTCGCGGGGCTGCTCTGCCTCTCATCCTGACTCTCCATGTCGGCCCAGCGGACTTTCGGCCGACGCTCGCTGACAGCGTTGTGGGACTGAAGACTGCTTTACAATATATGTATATATATATATTACCACGATACCGACGTACCATTCCCCGCCACCGGCGTAGTTGTGGTTAGTTTGCCACAGTTTCCACGTCCACATCCACAGTGAAAGTTCATGCAACGAGGCGATTAGCTAAATGCACGACATGTGCTCGCGCTGTCGATCCGTTGCAACGCTGCACGTTATCCAAAAAAAATCTCAAAATTCTCTCCGACGGACACTTTTCCGTGATTCCTTGATTTCAAGTCAATTTACTTATATGGTTGTGCATTTGTAGTTTGCTTCCCCGCTCCGTCCGTCCGTCCCAGTCCCCGTCCCCGTAACCCCCCCTCCCTCCGCTGTCTGCATGGGCAGCGAGTCAAACGCTAAACAGTCCTGCACTGTACTGTCCCGGCCGAGCTCGCCTGCTAAAACGTGGCCCTGGATGGCTCCTGTGTAAACACAAGTCGCCCAGAGGAAATCTGACTTCTTTGACGTCGCTCCCCGGGCGAAAAAAACGGGGCGACGCACCCACACAGCCGCGGCCCTAAAACCCTGTGACACATAGGCTCCGCCGGCGCGCTCGCACTTTTCTCTTCTCGGCGTCCTGCATCACGCATGCATTGATGCTTGTTTTGTCGCCGTTCGGCGCAACCTCCCGACCGTGTTCCCTTTCTTCCACAACGCCTTGGAGGCGGGGCGGCCGTGCGCGTCGACGGCCCGCCCGACCATCCCATGTGCTGGAGGAGAGGGCAAGGCGGCGCCGCTCTGCGAAACGTGACAGGACGGGGCTCCGCCTTTCGCCACAGCGTAGAATAACTGGAGGGCCTCTTTCATGGTAGTGTGGAAAGTGTTTGCGACCCCTGTGGCACGAGTCCTCCGGGTCCATACCTCCCGCCGCCGACCATTAACCAGGGAATCCCGGCAGCGGTCGTGAAGAAAAGCCTTTGGCAAATACTATGCAGTGTGTTGGCGGCACAATGGTCGTATGGAATACTTCACAACTTACTGTTTACACGCAGGCTGTGCTGAATTATAGTTTTGGGACAGCTGTAATCACATCTGATATGCTTCGTGCACCAGAGGAGTTCCATCTACCAAATGCCCAAAAATAGTAGCTTTCCCATATATAACCTCATCATGGAGGCAGTAGCCACTAGAGCTCTGCAACATACCAAACACCACACTACTGATTAAGGCCACCAATGTTCACATTTTTACTGTGGAGGTCTTTCATAATGCGGGGGCAGGCCTCCAAACAGACAAACATTAGGCCCCAGACCCATATTTGATGAAATCATATGTTGTATTTATTTGTTTTTTGAATCCTGACATGGTATTGAATTTACTGTCTGCAGTGCATTGCGGTGAAAATGTAAATGAATGAAGTCTATGGTTGAAATACGCAATCGTACACAATCTGCACACTTTATAATTAAAGCATTCCTCAGTTTGCTGCAGACCCTCCGGACTCCCGACTAGCACACGCAGAGATCCTAAGATTTCACAACTGGAACCACTATTAGGATATAGAACGATCCAAAAGTACCTTAGAATTACTTCTTCTGTGGATTCTGAATCTACAGAGTAGTTATATGGGAAACAGTGACACTATTTCACAGGTTCAGTTGGCTTAGTAAATAATTGCTTTTACTTTGATTTTCTCTGAGATGTGAAGTTGTGATCAAATAACGATGCAATGAAGGCATTTAATAACTATTTATTGCTTCACTGTTGCATCACATCCAAGCCGGGATGGAACAAATTAAAAAAAAAAAAAAAAAAAAAAAAAGGGACAAAGACCAAGACAGAAGCACAGTGAGCATTTCAGCATTACCATGGAATACACAAACAGAAAAAGTCTTCATAATTCAGACATTAACAGAAAACACAAGGACTGTAAAAAGTTAACGTGGACCATTTTACTTCAGAAGGCTAATTCAACTATAAACTCGCCTGCTAAGTAGATATGACATTTTAAGCACTATTCAAAACTATATAGTAGACAGGATGTTGTATGGCGGACTGATAACGATCTCTTATCCTAGATTTTTAAAAAAACAAACAAAAAAAAACAGTAACATTGGCAACGGCTGTTTTAACTGTGGAAATATATAATAAGTACAAAGCCAGAGGAACTCAATGTTCAACATTCTGTATCAATTGAACAAATGTAGCACAATTAGAATATTAGTCAGGGTTTTGTATTATTAGCAGTACAGGTATACACTACATGTCCCTGAAATTAAATTGACTATATTTGGTTATGTTAATGGGAGGACGTACACTGATATCTTGGCATTCAAAGTGACGACAGGCATTTTCAACTATTTTAATAGCTGGAGGTCCTAAGAGTAAATCATGTATGAGCTTTTACAATCTGTGGAAAAACTGGAGTGCAAAAGTGGCAACTGACATTTGCAGTAATTGGTATCCACATTTTGAGGCAAACACCTTTGTCAAGCTGCTCGTCCAATGGTGACAGATAAACTGGAGTGTAACTGCGGCAAGCACTTAGGTGTGCTTGCAGCCCTCACACAGTCTCCATAACAGCTGCCATCTCCTTGAACTGCTTGTGAAAGTTCTGCAGAGAACAAAAAAACAAGCTCAAAATCCAGCCAGAAATAAATTACACCAACCGTTTACAGCAATAAATACAGACCTGGAACTGTGGAACGGTCATCTCAAAAGACTTCTGACAAATATGTCCAGAGGGCTCAACGATCCTCATCAGTACAGACACATATGGGGAGTTGAGAGATCGGCAGGTGTCGGAGCTCACTGCCATGCCAAGCTTCCACTGCATGTCCACTAACTAGACAGATACAGCAGAGCAAACAAGGCTTGAAAACAGACAAATTCTGTGTTCAGGTCATCAGCAAATATTTGAGAATGAGGGACTGCTTTACTGCATTAAATGTGGAAATACCTGGCCAATGCTGAGCATGGCCTGGACCTCCTGCTGCGCATGGACCGATGCACCATGCTCGCTCCACAACCTGTGCAACACCTGAAGGGAAGCTTTGAACCACTTGTTACTGCCTTCTTCCAGCCTGGACACAAGGTCATCTCCAGAGAGGTTGTTCTTCCCAGCTGACCTGGCGATACAGATGGTAACTATCGCACCTTACAGTACAAGTATGTGCTTCTTTATGTATGAATTAGCCTTTTGACAGACTAAATAAGAAATATGTTTGTCTAACAAGGAAGAAGACATGTCCACAAGTTAGCAAATTAACAAACTGCAACCAGAGAGAGAAAATAGGATGAAAGATACCTGAAAGTTAACAAAAGAAATCTGACAATGTTCTGCAGAGCTTCATGTTCAAGTCTGACTCCAGCTCTGTGAAATCGCTGCCCAGAAGAACAAAAACAAAAACAAACAAAAAAAAACAAGTAATGAAAGAGGAACTTGGGAGGACCAGTTACTATGAGTAAAAAAAATTCTAAGGAAATACTGACTCACATCAGAAATTTCAGCTGAATCTACTCCTCTAGTCTGCCCTTGAAGATAAGTCAGAATGTGCTGACACTGTGGAGATTATAAGATTAGTTATCAGAACTACAGTATAACGTCTGGCAACAATACCATATCCTGTGCAACTTGTGCAGAGCATGGCTGCGAATAGCCCTATAGTGAACACTATTACACTGTATTTAACATCCAGTTGTTTTTTTCACTGAGAGGTTTGCTTCACGTGAACGTCATCCTGTAGCAAATCTTAAAAACTTGACATGTGAAGAAGCATGAAGCATGAAGCATGTGTGCCTATGGTATTCAGAGAAATACTAGAAGCCAAAAATAACAACATGGCGTGTGACCTGTGTGGTGCTTCTTTTCTTAGCACTTCTATAATCGCTTAAATATTAATCAAGGACTGTACTGTATGCTTAGCTGCCTTTTTGTAAAAATGGAATTTGCTTTTGGCCTGCATGGGGATATCTACAATTTGATTTAAGATATACTCACTGCTTCAGCTAACAGATCTGGAGAAAGCCTACTGATGTTGTCCACAATTTTGTTGATGCCTGAAATACAGAAGTGAAGCAATGCGTTTATCACAGGGTTTCCAACACATCTCTGGACCCGTAACCACTGGTCTCAAGATGCTCACCAGTCATGTGAGTCTGACTATGATCATTATCTTACCTCCTTGCTCTCTTTACAAAAGAAGGCAAGCAGCTGCAACTATAATAGTATTTCTGATTTAAATTATTTATGTATTGTAAAACTATTACAGGTAAATATCGAACGTCTAAAAAAATGGCTGGTCTGAAGCAGTCTAAGTAAAACTTTATTCAGTAAACGGACAAAATATAACAGGACAGTAATTAAGGGAAAACGCCAGAGGATAATAAATAAGGCAAACGAATAAAGCAGGGTATAATAAGTAATGACTAATATAGAAGAAAAGGGTTAGTTTATAAATTAAAAATTAAATAATAATTCATGCAATTTTTATGAAATGAAACGTTGACGGTACAACAAGCGCGTCTAACCTGTTTCTGAATGTTTGTATGGGAGGCACAAAGTGGGGCTAAGGTTATGTTTAGAGTAGCAGAGGTAACTGGTAGGGCTTTGTGTGAGGTGGGGGTCGGGTTAACCATCTCAGAACACGACTGGTTGTGGTCGAGGATATGGTTTGGGAAACCATATCATACATACCGACAGGGAAACGGTGTTCGACACACCTCCGGCTAGCTGCTGTGTGAGGCTAACGCTAACGAGTAAGTTGCCATACATTGCCTGGATGGTTGCGCAGTGCTACACGAAAAGCCTACCTTGTTCGCCTCTCTTCCTCAGACTACAATCTGCTGAAAACACCGTAACGCTATGTGATGCATGTTAAAACCCACCATATGATTCCTCCGCCGCTGGCATCTTCTCGCTCAGTCGGGCTGCAGGTTTGACCGCAGTGACAGCGTTGTCACTTTTAAGACCCGTTGCGCGATTATTATTTTTTTTTGTTAAGTATTGTTATTACTATTTTCAAAAAACCGCCAAGTATCGAACAGAGAGACTTTTTGGGCAGACACCACCTCTCCTTCTGCTTTGTCTTTTCTTCTTCGTTTTGTTTAATGGCGGTTGGCCATTAAACAGGTTTTAAGCGCATTACCGCCCCCTACTGGGTTGGAGTGTGGATCAGAACGGTTACTGCACTAAATCGTTAAATTCTCCTAATATTTTCTTTGTTTTGTAAAAATCTGAAAGTAGGCCTGTACCCTCCACCACCTGAACTCCTCTCCGACACTTCCCTGATACCTAGCGCCGTGTGATTCCTTTGGAGTGCAAATTTAAGCATCTGTCTCTTGTTGATACAGTCTAAAAATAGCCTACATGCTCCACGTTTCCTGTGTGTAGTCCACAATATTCACATGTACCCGTGGCATGTTTATTCATTATTTTTAATCTGCTGTTTAAACCGGTGTGACCAAACCGCATCCTTGATATAATGTCCTCCTCCCTTCTGTTTCTATTGCTCCATCTCATATCCCCTTTCTTTGAATACTATAGTAATATCAGCCCTTATTTCTTCTATCCTCACTCTTCTTGCCATTTCTTTTTCATTTCTGACTTAATTATACTTTTAATCTCAGCTTTGCTATATTTTACAATCATACTTATTTCTCTTTTCCTTGTTGCTTCTTTTGCATATTTATCTGCCCATGCATTTCCGTCCACACCAATATGTGCAGGAATCCACATGAATTTAATATCTATTCCTGTCCTCTTAATTCTGGATATTGTTTGCACTATGCCAAGTAGGCTACTGTGTCTTGCCTTGTATCTGACTGCATGTCTTTAATAATTGTTAGTGCACTACTGGAATCAGAATCTATCAAAACTTTGATTGGTTTGACTTCCTCTATCCAGCTTAAAGCTAGTAGAATTGCCAACAGTCTCCCTGTATATACAGCTAGGTTATCACTAACCCTTTTATTCGACATTACATTTAATTCTGGAATGATAAACGCTATCCATACTCTATTGTCCTGTGTTTTAGATGCATCTGTATATAATTGAACATATTCTGAATAATTTCTTTCAGTCTATTTACTGACTTCTTCTCTGTCTGTACCTTTCGTGTCCATGGTGGGAAAACAGAGAATGGCACAGTGGGGCTTCACATTTTATCAGCTTTCTATCTCATTGACCCTGTTCTCTACTGTACGACTGTCTGTCCTTCTTCTTTCTCTTGACATGATTTTAATAGAAGCTGAGCCACGTGATTCTCATTATTACCCCTTAAGATTGCATAATATGTTAATGCTAGCTGTGTTCTTCTTATTTTCCAAAGGCATTTCATCCATTTCCACCTGTAAAGCTGGTACTGGAGTTTTTATGGCCCCGCAGTACAGTCTCAAAACTTGATACTGGATGGTGTCCAACTTTTTCAATATTTTTTTTGATGCTGATTCATAAATTATAGATTCATAATCAGGAAATGATCTGATTAGTCCAATATATAGAGTATAGTTTTTCAATTACACCTATTTGCTTCGCCCCTTTAAGCATCTAATAATATTCAGTATCTTTTTTACACTTTCCTACTATTCTTTTAATTTGTTTTCCAAGGGAGCCTCCTCTCAAACCAAATCCATAAATACTTGAAATAGTCTACTCTTTCTAAGTTCTCTCCATATAGTTTAAGACTGATTCGATTATCTTTTTTCTTTTTTGTAAAAAAAATTAAACCTACCATTGTCTTTACAACTGAAAATCTAAACCCCCGTTCCAGTGCACATACCTCCACTTTCTCTATTGCCTGTTATAACCTCTTAATTATAAACTCTATACTTCGTCCCCTTTTCCACATAATCCCATCATCTGCAAATAATGAGACCCCAATAGACCTATTAGCATAGCTAAATACTTCATCTATCATCATTTAAAACAATATTGGACTTATTATACTACCCTGAGGGGTTCCATTTTCTACTCAATAATTCCCGCTTAATTTTTTTCCTATCCTTACTGATATCACCCTATCAGTTAAAAAACTTTTAATCCATCTATACATGTTTCCTCTTATTCCCATTTGATGCAAGTTGATTATTTCACTTCATGTCATATGCCTTTTCAACATTGAAAAATGCAGCCACTACACTCTCCTTGATAACTTGAGCTTCCCTATAATTTCGTGTTCTGAACACAGAGCAGGATCTATCGTGTTTCTTCCTTTCCTAAATCCACTATGATAACATTTCAACTCTCCTGTGATTTCTAAAAACTAAACTAACCTTTCATTACTAATTTTTTTCCATATTCTTGCCTACATGAGATGTTAGAGCTATCAGTCTATAACTCTCTGCCAAGCTTGGATCTTTACCTGGTTTATACATTAGGAACAATTACGAATTCTTTCGATTGACTGAACAAGAGTCTCACTTCCTGTGTACGACTTGAATAATACCTCTTTACTCCTATCACTAAGATTCTTTAACATGAAGTTGCTTATTTGATCTTTCCCTGGCTTAACCCTCATTCGAACACAGCACAGGATTGTGGAGAAGTGGCAGCTATTGGTAGCATGTGACTGTTAATTTAATTTGTTGATATGTACAGAGAGTAAAGTGAAGACTTATTTTTGGATTTAAAAAATTTTAAAGGCTAACCGTCATATAATGTAACTTACAAGCCTCCGGTACCCAGTAGTAACAATCCAGGAGACTCTGTTGTGCTGATGTACGTTGCCGTTGATATTAGAAATTTTCAAATGTGAATTTACAGTGGAAATGTTTCCAGAACAAGCAGCTACAATCTGTACTTCTCAAATTACTAATAATGTGTTTAATGTAATTGCTTTGGGTGCTTAGGAACAAGGAAATAATGCGGAAAAACTATTAACCAATTGAAATGACTGAATGGGTGGGATAAAAACAAGGTGAAAAAGGGCTTATCACAAAAAAATGTCTCCAGTAAAATGTTGCCATTTCCTCTAGGAGTTGCTAAAGCATTTAGTTGGGTGCAGTACAACAAAGAGGCAATCTTGCTTACAAGCTCGGTAGATATGATGGAGCATACAATGTCAATTCTATTAAGACATACCACTGCATGGAAACCGAAGAAAAGGCGGCCATGGTCACAGTAAGGTCACAGTAAGGTCACAGTACAGTATAAGCATATTACTGTAGGACAAATTACCAACGTGGGCGCAAGGAAGCAAAGGATCACCGCAGACAGCTTGTGGTAGCTAAAATAAAAGAAACAAAATATACCTCGCACAAATCCAATCTCACATGTCCGTGGTTTACTCTGGAGCTAAATTCATTTACATTAGATTCGATTTTTTTTCTCTCACCCCTCTGGCGTATGCCCTCATGTCGGTTCATATTACATAAGACCCACCCTCTTGAGATTGACATCTAGTCAAAACGACAAATGACAACATTTGACTGTGATTCCCACAACACGCTTGAAATGAGAGTGAAAAGCAACATTGCATCTCATCAAAATCCTACATTGTTATGAGGACAGTTTTGCACATGGTAAAGAGTTGACAGGGCCTTCTGATTAGGTAGAAGAGTAGAAATATTGACAAATGACCAATCAATGGACATGCACAGACACGATGTGGTTTAGTCCCTGGTGCAGAAAGCATCTATTATCAATAGATCTGTCCTGAAGTGACCCCGGCTACAACAGCCTGTTCAGCTTGGGGCAGAGAGGAAATGAACTAGAGCTATTAACAAAGCCCACTAATACATTTATATATAACGATTGTGTAATAGGAATATATTCAGTGGCCACATTCAGTGATAATGCTGGACGTAATGTGACAGTCATATCCCTTTGGGAAGTAAAGCTGTGAAGGTTGAGGCTATTTACTGAGTTAGTCTCCGCAGATAGCCTGGAGTGACTGCAGCTGATTACACATTTAACAATAAACAACAGCAGTAAACCCAAAGACAAACTCTGGTTACTGTTTGCTCACCTTCTTTGGAACAGAACCACTTTATCTTTATCGGATTACGTGACGCATCCAAAGACATGCATCGAAGTTTCAGGTCAACAGATGAAGGTCAGGGATCATGTGCTAAAATAAACAAAAAAGGCACATCACTCAGATTAGAAAAGTTTGCCAAAAAGAAAGGCAGAAAGGACAGATACTGTATCTTAGTCACTACATTATGCTATTTTCATTACACTCAGGCATTGCAAAGAGAGGGAGAAATAATACAGTGCCAGAGAGGAAACAAAGTTGATGCTGTTTAGGAATTTGAGTCTTGCTCAAATAGTTTGGGCGCAAATTATTCAGCAGTTTCGGTACTACCACTGAAATTCACATACAATACCTTCCATCAAGCCCCCTCAGGCTGTATGTACTGAAGATTGCAATAATCACACAACATCAGCACTTTTTGTTCTCTGACTCTGGTCTGCAGGGAATGAAAGGGGAAAAAAAGAAACAACAAAATGTTGCAAAGCCACGCCTGCTACATTATTTCCTAAATGCTTATTTAATGCAAGAGTTAAAAACCCATGCAGACGGAATGAGAATCAGTCCATAAAGTGCACCGATATGAAGGAGGGACATCAGTATGACATTTCGCCACACCATCACTGCTGGAGGTTGGGGACCCTCATTATCTTTAAAGGTGTTGTCAAAAGCATCATCCACCTCCGATATGTCTGCCATGGCATTTCCATTGTCCTGCTTGCCGGCATGATGATTCCTGGTTTCTGTTTCAGTCATGTCAGAAAAATGGGACATGTTGCTCAGGAAAATGGAGAAACTCATTCAGATGCAGAAAGAGAGAGGAAGGTGCAGCAAGTGGCTTTTACATGCAGCAGCCCACGGTTATAGGATAATTCACATTATTTCAAGACTGTCTTAAAACGATTGTCAGGTGGCAATATGAAGAAATCTTTCCTTGTTGCAGTTGTTTTCTCCTGTACATACTGGTCATCAAGAGATCCCTTCTAAAAGTGACTTGGATAGTGGGTTTATGTGTATATAAATATGTGTATATTGGCACTTTGAAATACAATAACTAGGTAGTTTAGATGAATGTCATCTAAGCTAACAGTGGGACAAAAAAGATTTATGACTGCATAATATAACAGCATCAAATAATGGATAAAGACAGATTGGATATTTCCAAATCTTGCCTTTTTGAGAGAAGCTCTGGGATTTACCTTGTGGAAATTTGAATGGATATGGATGTTAATAAACCATCAAAACTAGATGACTGAGTCTTCTTTGGAGTTGTGAGTTATTTCAACTGAACAAGATGTAGGTAATACCAGTCAAAACACACACACACACACACACACATCTGTATATATTGGTCGTCCTGCAAAATTGTCCTTACGAAAGTTAAAGACCTAATCTAGGCGCTTGCCTGTGGCATACCAACAGCCAGCAGTGGGATATGCCAGGGCAGGTATGTACCACTAGTCAAATACCACTTAGAATATATGACACTGAAAGAAGAGCGGCATGCACATCGTCGGCCACTTTTCCATCTCTGCAAAAAAATAATAATAAAAATAATAATAGTATGGTAATAATGTTTCGACAGTTTTTCTCGACGCACTGGCCTCCAGTTATATTCTTATTGGCAAGATTCACTGCTCAGCTGCAAGACAGACTAGAGGTTGGTCATTGTTAAGGAAGGACAGGTATTTGGTGGTTGCCAAAGATGAAGTCCAGAGACGCTTCAAGGGGCCTCAGCGGGTCCCGAGTGAGACGCTGTGATAATGGAGGATTGACATTGTTGCAGCGCAAAGTGCAAATGGGCTGGGTGAAGTGGAATATAAATGGCTGCAGAGATTTCATGGACTGAAGGGGAAGGTTTACATGCAGTCCAAAGCAGCTCTGGACAGCAGATGCTGTAAGAATCACTAATATCAACTTATAGATAAATGCAGACTGATACCCCGGCGTTCCTGCTTTCACCACTTTAGACGTTAAGCCCATTTAGATGCATCTACTGGCCAGGTAGCGTTTAATTAAATTAGTTTATTTGCTTTCAAGTATCACTGCGTTATTGCTGAGCACTTGTTCAAATTATTTACTTCACCCTTGTTGATAAAATCACCCGACGGGCAGCACAGAAGATTGACGTTGTACATTAAACAGACATGGTTCTGAGACGTCTATTTTCAGCGCAACGTCTAAGACATATTTTCCACCCGAATACCAACCACTCATCTCCTCTGCCTGATTTGCATGAACCTCCCACCCGCTTGCGCCTCTCCTCCCTCACGTGGACCGTGCGATCTCTGCCGGGCACCCAAATAGCCTACTTTACTTTACTCCTGCTGCACAAGGCTTCAGAAGGAAACATTGTACGTTTTATGCCATTACATTTACTTGACAGCTTTAGGAGGGCCTACGAGTTACGTTTTTAGATTAACCTACAGCAGCTCAAATATACTGCAAACAGGAGATGATGAGTTTCTTTGTCATCAGCAGTCAAATATAGATTCGGTCTTGGAGTGAAAATGTGAAAAGTAAGATGGAGTTCTTGTGAAACTTTGCATCTAAGATGTGTTTAATATATAAAACAGACTCTTTACGCCCTTTTGTGAGGCACATTCTTTTGGTCAGTAAACTACAGAAATGTGCTTTGAACAGTAATACATTATGTGTACAAATCTTTTTTTTTTTTTTTTTCCAAATGTTGACCTCTGGTAAAGTTCGACAGAACAGAGGCAGAAAGGAGTAAAATACTGCTGATTGATACGCACACCAGTGCCCAGGTTTTTCTGCTAACTGTGGCACAGCCTAGAACATTTTGTGCGTGGCCATCATCATCCCATTACTTCAATAAAGAGATAAAAGAACATGCTGTTATCTCCAAGTCAAACTACGGTGACCTGTTAGGAGCAAAACTCGCCCACTCATACTGAACACTCGTCATGGTATGACCTTTTGTGAACTGGGATGAATGGGTTGAACCAGATATTGCGCAACGTCAGTTTTCGTCAGTTTTTCGTCCTAGAAGATGGCCCCCCCCCCCCCGAAGGGGCTGAAATGGCACCACCTCCTGCACAGCTACTGCAGTGCATACAAAGAGAGGCAATACAGCATGAGGCAGACACGGTAATATGAACATCTAACACAGTGTAATGAAATCCAATGTGACAGCCCTGCTGCAAACGCTACCTTTGTTAAGCCATTAATGGACCAAGACTGTCTAATAGACACATTGACTCCACTCAAAGGTCAGGTGTGAGGCTGGGGTTTTCTTTCAGGCTATTGTTGTGAATTATGCAATGTGATGTTTTGCCTCCCCTGTACATATGACGTAACCCTGGCAAAGACATCCCCCAGTTTTGCTTTGCTTATTGTGGTCTGGCATGGCCATGGATGGATTAACTGGAGAGAAAATATCTTTCAAGTAGGCTATACAGCAGATGATTGACAGTTCACTTATCACTGAGGTGTCAACATGAACCCTAACTACAGCTCCTATGAAGCAGGAAACACCCGTTAGCTTTTGCTTCTGAATTTCAAACTTAAAAATGTGGCAGCGACTCTGGAAACTTTAGATTAGTCAGATTATTCCAAAAATATGCTCATCATTAGACATCAGTCTCTAAACAAATTTGAGCTAAGAAGTAGACAGTGCAGTTACAGATTCACGCTTAATATACAAAACCTGGTTTCAATAGTTGTGAACAGGCCGTTAAGTTGTTATCTAAACCTTCACAGATCGGTCTGGCATACTGTACATCGGAGACTGGGCTGATCCAACAGGACATTTTCACACCAGACATTTTGACCTGTCTTAGTAGGAGCCAACAATGCCAGGGTCCTGAAAATGAAGCAGATAAATGCAATTCAGCCATTATTGATTGTATTATTTAAACCAGTGCTTTCGCCTCTGTGACACGTGTATAATGTCTTCCGTGGACAAAGGCCTATTTTAAGTGTTGGTTCTCTGACTCAAATCTTGTAGCAAAAGCTGAGCATTTGAGGTACAGTGTGGTTGTGTGAGGCTACATATGGAAACAAAAACTGCCACAGAATCAGATCCACGTGTCCTTGTGCAGGGCTTTTGTACTAGCTTGCACTGTGTTCTCCACTTTCCAGAGTACAGCACAATCTGTCAGAGCAGAAAAACAACATCCCACTGCAGTGTCCACGGCAACACAAGTGTTTTCGGTCATTCTGGTTAATTAGCACTCTGTTAATGCTATTAATTGAGGACGCCAAACTCCAACAGGAGTGGGAAACAAAAATCTGCACATGCAGTAAATGGTATCATTGCAAACATTTGCATTAACCTTTAGCATAAAGTACATCACTAGTCCCGCTTAGATTTCAAAAGCAACCAGAGCTGTTTGTTCTTGAAGGGTTGAAGCCCTCCTCTGAACAAAAACATTATAGAAGTCCAAGACTGAATCTGAATTTATTTTTATTTTTTTGGCAGCAGGTCAGAGGAAGTATGCAAATTTAAAATGTTACTTGAGGGTAAGAGGTGAATTCCGATGGGCATTGTCAGTATTGTGGACATTTTATAGTCTATATTATAAACTGATGTGAGATGTACAGATATGTCTCATCTTGGTGACACTTTTTTATTCTGAAACAGAAGAATGCATTCTTCACATCATAAGAGGCAAGAAAGATGAGAACAACAGAGAGATGTAAACCCCCGTCTGTACTACTTTATTTACATTTGAATTTAATACCAGCCAATGTACTGTATGGTCTGTAATGAAACAAGAGTCAAATATTTTTTCTTTCTGGACAGGGAGGGCTGAATTCTCTATGGGTCGAGTCAGCTGGACGTATTCACTAAAGCCTTACACCAAACCTGAAGGTGCCTTTCTATGTGAGACACTGTTTAATGAGGAATATTTGGGGGAAATCTCTTGAAGAATGTTTGGAGAAGTGTGGAAGAAGACTACACCTCCAGCCTCAGAAGCAAATTTTTGGAAAGACAAGGAGCAGAGTAAGTTTACATTACAGTGACACCTAACAATTATTTTTAATAATCGATTAATCTGTTGATTAATGCTGATTAATCAGTCAATCGTTTGACCTGAAAAATGTCAGAAAATAGTGAAAAACACATTACAATTTTTCTGACAGAAGTCTTGGTAGTGCGAGACTCTCAGACAAAGGCCAGCAACACTCACCAGCTTCACTCTTGCTGCGCCAAGGATCTGCTGTGACTCTCCGATTGATTGATGGGTTCCCTTCAGCTCAGTCAGCCTCTGCAGCAGACTGCCCCCAGGACGGCCGCTTTGAACAATGGAGACGAAGGATTGGAAAGCTACCGTCCAGAGAATGATCGGGGAAAAAAAAAAAAAATCTTTAAAACAAAAAATATAAAAAGATCAGGCTGTAAAAAGTTAAGAGTATCCTTCATGCCCCCTAAACTAAAGATGTTTTTTTTTTTTGGGGGGGATTTGTTAATTGAGGATGTTAGTTGGAATAAAATTTTATCTTTACCATATACTGTAAATTCTGTGTACCCAGTAAGGCTCAAGAAATACATAAATGCTGATAACTGATGCTAGCAGGGAGAACACAGCTGAAGCCGGTGTGGCTGCTTTTACTGAACAGCGACAGCAATTTGATTAACATTACTTTTTTTTTTTTACTTGTGTCTTTTCTTTGTCAGGTCATGACAAAGGTGAGTATTTTCTCCTGACTGAATTTAACACCAGATGGACCTGAATAATCAGCGGCGTGCAGACTGAGGCACAAGGCCTACCCAGCGGCGAAGCTACACCCAATGTAACATTACCTTATTGCCTAGAATGAAATATGCAAAGTAATGTGCAGCCGTCTGATGAACGTATTGTCAGGAGACAGGCCATGGAGAATTTGACCTAAGCATTACTTGTATGTGTTGTTAGCAGCATGCTGCATAGTTAAACATTTGAAATGAAAAATATTTGCATATTCATGGATTATGGATTTTTCAATGATGAAGAAGAAATAAATGTAATTTTCAGTATTTTTAATGACATAAATGACAGACAAAGAATAATCCAAAGCAGAACCTATCTGGAGGGTATCTTTAAGCTATCCCTTGAAGATATGCATGTATTTTGAAAATAAAGATGCCAAGACTGACTGTACTATATATGTGATCATTTGAAAAGGAAATATTTTTTGTCACAAATGTTGTTTTCAACATTTTCTCTTTTCCTTCGTGATTTTACATATTTTATAAACTCTCCTTTGCCTTTTTTCTCAATTTTTTTATTTGTTGCATTTTATTTTTATTGTTTTTCTTCTTTATTGTCTTTGTTCTTTAAAGTTAGAAAAACAGAAAGGGTGCACTTCAAGACTGATTCATTTAAAAATCATTGCATGTACGGGTATTACCATTTAGTCACTGCACAGTAGGTCAGCTGAACATGAAAAATGTGAAATTTTTCTAAGGGGAAAGCATACAACTAAACATACATGGACAGTAGAGTTTATATTGAATTATTACTCGAGCTTTTCTTTCGAGGAAATGTCTGCCAGTTGTTCTGTATTTATTTATTTATTGTATTTCATTTGATTGTTTTCTTTCTTTATTGTATTTGTCCTTTCTATTTTGTATTTGCTTTCATACAGACGGATTGTACTTTCCATTTACAATGTGTAACACTTTAACACTGTGAATGAAGTGGAAATTAGTTTTGATTTATACAGGCTTTCCTTAACAGGGGACCTAATCTAATGGAGGACAACAGCGGCCCCGTCTGGCCGTTACATGTTAGGGCTACACACTGATGGAGCCGGTTCCGTGATTTAGGGGATGTATTATTATTATAATTTTTTTTTATTATTAATTATTTTTTTTTACTCGGAAAAAACAAAAATGCTTAGACACGAGAAGTCATATTAAAGTGAATAAACAACCACAGCCGTAGGGAATCTGTCTCTCGGAAACACGCCCATGACCCTGGATTGGTCCACTGTTAGCCTGATAATGGGGATATTATATTCAAAAACCCTTCATTTTGCAGGCAAAGGACCATGGAAAAACTATTTAGGGCATAAAAACATAACTAATAAGTATATATAATGTGTTTTTATGTGTTATAAAGTTCTGGGTGTAGTGTATTTACGGTTTATGAAGAAGCAAGCTCCCCCGCGTTTTTACCTAAATGTCAAGGTGCACTCTCCAGACGCGGAAGCGATTTCCAGCTGTCAAACAGATTTTTGTAAATCATTTTTCAGCTTTCGGCTGTAGGACTCCTGAAGTTTGACGTTCCTTCAGAATGGACTGTCCACGCTGGCTGCCTCTGGAGTCAAATCCAGAAGTATGTACGGTCGATATCTCTGCCACGTTTTGTCGAAGTCATTCATTCACGAGCATGTGAGGGCCAGCTAACTGATGCTAGCAGGGAGAACAAAGCTGAAGCCGGTGTGGCTGCTTTTACTGAACAGCGACAGCAATTTGATTAACATTACTTTTTTTTTTTTACTTGTGTCTTTTCTTTGTCAGGTCATGACAAAGGTGAGTATTTTCTCCTGACTGAATTTAACACCAGATGGACCTGAATAATCAGCGGCAAAGCGGCGTGCAGACTGAGGCACAAGGCCTACCCAGCGGCGAAGCTACACCCAATGTAACATTACCTTATTGCCTAGAATGAAATATGCAAAGTAATGTGCAGCCGTCTGATAAACGTAATGTCAGGAGACAGGCCATGGAGAATTTGACCTAAGCATCACCTGGATGTGTTGCTAGCAGCATGCTGCATTTGTATATCTAAGGATGTTAACAGATTACATGGTTACATGCAGCTCCCCATGACATTTTTAACTACATCTACCTGAGACAACCCCAGACTGATACCCAGATTTATTCCTGCGCTGTCAGGAGGTTGAATGGCTCCCACTTTGTCAGTCTATAAATGCAAGGGCAGTTTATCTATCATCACTGACAACAAACATTGGACGTTATGGTAATGCTTTATTGTACAGGTTCATAGGAACTATGCAATTTGGTACTTACTATGAGTAAAACCTGTGTTTAATTGGTACACCTCCAATTTATTCATTTAAAATCATTGCAAGTGTAACCGTTTAGTCAATGCACAGCTGGCAAGCTGATCATGTGAAATGTTTCTACAGGCAAGCATACAGTTCAGCGTAGCTCAGTTGCCAGTTTGTTAGGTACAGATGTCTGAAACAACTGCCCTCCAATAAATCCTGCCTTCATGTCGGTGAAACCGTTATAAAGCGGTGTTGAATCAAGTTCATGGTGATTTTGGAGGATGCAGTCTGTGGTGTTGGTGCGTCACACTGACAAGTCTTTGTGTGATTTTTGTCGACCACATCTTTATCAAGGAGGGTGGGCCAAATAACAGCAAACGCGTCTCTGTTAAATGCAATACAGTTCGACAGCACCACATGCTGTGTCCTCCAAAATTATAATTGCAGTCGAATCGACACCTCTCTGAGACATTTTCAACAAAAACTGAAGATTGTAAGGTAGGATTTATTGCAGGACTGCTGTATTAGACTGCAGTAACTTTAGCTACAGTGGGTGTACCTAATAAACTGGCAACTGAGTGTGAATGGACAACAAAGTTTCCAATGATAAATAAAAAACGTTATTTACCTGGGTTTAAATTGAGCTTTTTTGTCTGTCAAGGTTTTCCCCATAATTACTATCAAAAGCCATAGTTAACAGGAAACTTTTTGAAATGAATAAATAATTATGGACCCATAAAATAAAGTCTTACCCGTAATTCTGCAGAGCGAGGAGTCGTCCATTTTTTTTTTTTTTCAGATTCTCTAACAGAGGTTTAGATTGCTGACACAAAGCGGCTGAGTATTTATTGGAGAACAGTGCATTTACAGTTTAATTGTAGTAATTTTTGAATGTCCCAGGCTCGTGTTCTAGCCTTTCTGGGGTTAGGTAGGAATCAGTTGTTTCTGATGATAATCAGAAGCCAGCTCTTACATACTCCTTTAGTTTGACTTAAACTTGTCTGCCAGATGTTGTTAGGTTAGCTTTATGTCTTTGTTTGCATACAAATTTACTCTAAGCTTTTGTGCAGTTTGTTAATTGTTTGGGTATGAGGCCAACTTGGCAATTTGGAGATGTATATGGACTGGATCCAGAGCTTCTCAGCATGGTACCAAGACCTGTGTGTGCAGTGCTGCTCCTCTTCCCAGTGACAGAGAAGGTACTTTAATATATTCTTGTAACATCTTTGGTATATACTGTATCAACTGTATGTCAGTTAACCATAATAGATGTCTTAACATCATGCGTATTTCAACTTCAGATGTCTATGCATGTTGTTGCACAGGTTTATGTTCATGCCGTACAAAACAACGTTCAACAAATATTTCTCTTCTCTCATGCCTAATTCCAGTATGAGGCATTCAAGCAAGAAGAGGAAGAGAAACTCAAAGATCAGCGGCAGGAGGTCTCTCCTGATGTCTACTTCATTAAGCAAACAATTGGAAACGCCTGTGGAACAATAGGGTTAATTCATGCAGTGGCAAACAACCAGGCACACCTGGAATTTGGTGAGTAGTTATTACATTCACCTCACACGGGATGGTGGAGATGGGAAAAATTCCTGTGTTTACAACTTGAGATCAACAACTTACTTTGGTTGTATTATTGCAGACTTGATTGTGTTAGGATTAAAATTACTATTTGGGTCTTTATTACATTGTGAGAACTAGTTAGTTGTGTTGATATGATGGCGAAACAGTTAAAGGTATTCATTGTTCAATTTAATCAGCTACAATAGCTCACACGATTGTATCACTTAGTTTTTAAACCAGCAAAAGATTACACTTATCATAATATCTGCAAAACCTTATAAAACATAATCTGCTATTACAGTATCTGTGTATTGATATATCACCAAGCTCAAAATCCAAACACATTTTTGCCTGCAGACAGTTTTCCATAGATTTGAATGTGTATTCTTCTTTCTCCTCAGAGACTGATTCTGCTCTTAAGAAGTTTCTTGAACAAACCTCCAAAATGACCCCAGAGGAAAGGGCCGCCTTCCTGGAAAAAGATGAGGTAGGAATAGACTGAAGAGCAAATCTTTGCTCAAGGATGGCATGATGAAGTGCTCAGAGGTAGACACGCGAGTGAAAGACTACGCTAAGGTTTTGGATTCCTTCGGGCCCACTGATCACAAAAAGGAATTAAGGGTTTGTACTTCAGGGATAAATTTCTATTCTTTCAGGCAGTAAGGGAACAGGTGAAAAAAATGGTTTGCCCACAGGTCTTTATACCTGTCACATAAGCTTCATCAGTATCTTGTAATCTTAACTTGTTGACTTATGTCAAGATGGAGAAAAATCATCTACGTTTCCTAGTAACACCTTTTTACAATGTGACAACACAAGGCCATGAACTTTATCTTACAGAAAAATGAGAGTACTTAACAGCCGCATAGATTTTTTTTTGCCTTACATGTGGCAAGAAAGTCTCAAATGTATAGGATACATTTACCAAGAAGTAGAATTCAAGAAAAGCATTTTTGTCCTTCTTGTTCCAGAGTATACGTGTTACACATGAATCGAGTGCGCAAGAGGGACAGACTGAGGTTTGTATTGCGTTTTAGATGGTCTGTGTTGTCTGAAGTTGCTTCTGTCAGGTTTTCTGGTGAACTTTATTACTTAATGTAAATGCATGTATTGAACTCAAGACACCTTTGCGTTTATTTCTTGTCCGTTATAGGCTCCAAGCTTAGATGAGAAAGTGAATCTGCATTTTATAGCTTTTGTGAATGTCGGAGGGCAGTTATATGAACTGGGTGAGTTAACCACATTTGAAGTGTGCTTATATGTAGAAAAAATTTAGTTACGATATGTCATGTTGGTGACAGTATTTAGTTTAATTCCACATTAAATGGTGACAGAGTTCAAACACCATTGTAAAATTAACACATTGAAAACTCCTGATTAGGTTTCTTTTTTTTCTTTTTTTTTTATATACGTAGATGGCCGGAAGCCTTTCCCTATTGTCCACAGAAAAACATCAGAAGATACCTTCCTCGAGGTATGACATTACAGGATAAAACAGACATGTCCACATGAAAATATCTGTCGAAGCTGAGTTGTAATTCATCACTTTCCTCTTGTGTTTGATTGCACTGCAGGATGCCGTAGAGGTTTGTAAGATCTTCATGGCTCGCGACCCTCAGGAGGTTCGTTTCACCATCATTGCCCTCTCCAAAGATACATATTGAGGAAACTCCCTTGTGACCTGAGAGAAAAAAAAAAGAACACATTACTGCCAAACATTTTAAGTGCTGACTTAATTGGAAAATTAGATTTATTTTCTTTTCAAAATACTTTAGCAAGTGATGTAGGAAAAATAGTAAAATGTCAGGGATATCATTATCAGTAATGTTCTACTTGCGTTATACATCACTTGTTACGCGTTAGATGAAATTGTAATGGAGTTAGGGTGCTGCTGTGCAACTCAATGTAGTTTTTGCTAAGATCAAAATCTTCCAATGAAAAATCATTACCTGTAATGCAGATATCTATCAGCTGTACTACATTCGCACTGAACTAAAGTGTGTTTACATAGCATGTTTGGCTTTCAATTGAGAGAGAAAATTTAACACATTTTTCGAGTCACTTAGGGAACTGAACTTTTTTTACTCCGGGTTCAATGATACACACTATATGTAGTGATTTTGTTTTTGGCCGTATGTCTAACCACATGGTCAAAACCACCTAACGAAACATGTTTTGCAAGGCTTTAATCTCAGTCCATGGCTTTGAAAAAACAGATGGGCCTAATGCTGTTTTATGCGGTGATGGTGTCATGAAAAGCTTATATATTAAAAAAAAAAAAAAAAAAAAAAGAGAAACATGTCTGGCTCACTCTGGCTAACTGAAGAAGGCAGACTGTACATCTGTGTGGAAGGTGCCTACATTTTTTGTAATGAGAATTATGAATTCTGTTAAATAAAAGGCAAATTTATTAAACATTCCTTTCATGGATCTTTTATGTGACACAAACATTTTAGCTATTTGAAAATATCCGTTTACTTTTTGTGTAAATTAGACTTTGACAGCTTTATAGTCAGATGTATGTAACTGGAACAGGCATACCAAACAATTTTAAACATATTATGGTACACTTGTGTACATTGGCATGAAAAACTTTGGACACCCCTGGTCAAAATTTCTGTTACTGTGAAGAGTGAAGTGAGTAAAAAAGAACCTGATTTCCAGATCGCATAAAGTTCAAGATGACACATTTCTTTAATATTTTAAGCAAGATTACATTTTTATTTCTATCTTTTACGGTTTCAAAATAACAAACAAGGAAAAGGGCCCGAAACTAAAGTTAGGGCACTGTGCATGGTCAGTACTTAGTAACAGCCCCCCCCATTTGGCAAGTATCACAGCTTGTAGACGCTTTTTGTAGCAGCGAAGAGTCTTTTTCGGTTATTGTTTGGGGGATTTTCGCTCATTCTTTCTTGCAAAAGGCTTCTACTTCAGTGCTCTCTTGAGGTCTAACCACAGATTATTTCAAGTATGTTTAGATCAGGGGACTGTGAGGGCCATGGCGAAACCTTCGGCTTGCGCCTCCTGAGGTCGTCCATTGTGGATTTTGAGGTGTGTTTAGGATCCATTATCCTGTCGTAGAAGCCACCCTCTTTTCATCCTCAGCTTTTTTACAGAGACGGTATGATGTTTGCTCTCAGAATTTGCTCTTATTTAACTAAATCCATTCTTCCCTCTACCACTGAAATGTTCCCCATGCCACTGGCTTCAACACAGGTCCAAAGCAAGATCCATCCACCCCCGTGCTAAACAGTTGGAGAGGTGTTTTTTTTCTTTTCTTTTTTTCATGAAATTCTGCACCCTTTTCTCCAAACATATCTTTACCCATTGTGTCCAAAAAGTTCTATTTTAACTTCATCGGTCCACAATCCCGTGTTTTCAAAATACATCAGGCTTGGTAAAAGTTATCAGAGAGCTCAAATCTCTTCGGGTGCCCAAACTTTTTCATGTCTCTGTAAGTCCTAAATGTGAAACAGGCCTCCCCATTTTGAATACAAAAACCTATTGATTTGAATGAAACCGGTAACCTGCTCTAAAAGTTGCAAAACTAAGTCATCGTATTTTCACTACTGATGTGCAACTATACCAACTTATTCCATAAAATGAAAAAACTAGTCAGAAGACCTTTTGTAAGGAGTCTGTTTTTTTTTTTCTTTTGCATTTACAGTTCTTAAAGCTGTCAACATCAGGAGCACATCGTCATCATAGATGCTTTACCAGGCAGCTCGAGTACTGGGTTTGCATGGTGATTAAATACCTAGATTTATAAACGTAACTGTTTCAGGGTGAAAGGGCATCAAACATAACCTGTGATGCTTCTAAGTCAGCACTTGGAGTAGTCTGCTCTTTTTGAACCTTTGTGCGGCCGTGAGAATCAAAACAATCAACAGATACTCACTCACACTTGCCTTTTATATGTGTTAGGTTAAATTTTGTCCTGATGATGAACTGGTTCTAATCAAGGCTGTAGAGGATGTAGCTCAAAACAGGAGCTGCAGTATTCTCTCAAGCTTTTCTTTTTTGCGTCTACAGTAACATCCCTTTACCTCTTTGAATAAGGAAACCCAAGAGGAAGAAGTGATGAAAGGAAAAGGAGATACCAGTTTCTCCACACTTCTCTTACACTGACTAAAAAAATTAAAACAAGTTACACTATTCTATATGCAACAAGCCTAGAAAAATCTGTGTTAGACTATAAGGGATTCTACGGTGGAGTGACCCAAAGGGATTTTCAGCCTGGTAGGCCCATAGACCATGAGTTTCTTTTTCATTTTCAGGTTTTTTACCTCATCAAACTTGACACAAAAGGGCTGACATTTATGCACTGCTCGTGATTTCTGAGTTATGTTAAGTCCCAGCCAAACTTGTGCGTGCTGCACCCAAGACAGATTTCTTGATAGGCTACTCCTTACACAGTGGTGGAAGAAGCGCTCCAATTCTTTAATCAAGTCAAAGTAGAAATATCACGCCAGAAAATACGCTACATTACAAGTAAAAGTTCTACATTCAAATTTTTACTTGATTGTTTTCAACAAAATAAAGTATAGAAAGTAAAAGTCCTCATTATGCAGAAAGCCCCCTGTCACTCTGTTATATTAGTATACAGTTGTACGGCAATTACATCCGTTGATTCTTGTCACTGATCCATTAACACGTAAGCAGCATTTTAATGTTGCCAGTCACGGTTGAGCTCATTTTAACTAAATGTGACAATGCATCATATTTTCTAAGGTAATAATAGGTTTTGAATGTTACATTTGAATCTGCAAAGTAACTATGATTGTGAAATTAATGTAGCAGAGTAACAAGTATGTTTCCCTCTGAAATGTAGTGGAGTAGAAGCACAAAGTAGAGTAGCCCACCCGGGTAAATGTATGAACTTAGCTCGCCACCACTGCTCTAAGTGTCGGGTCAACTTACCAACTGAGGGAGTTAGAGTTTGCATTAAGTCAGTATTGGTTTTCAGGCCCTCCAATGCCCCCCGACCACCGCTGGGTGGCGTTGCAGGAAGGAGATTTGTTCTAAGAGGGGAGCCCGAACTCCTTCAAGTAGAGGAGTTTGCGCAGAGACTCAAACTTTTTGACACTCATCTGCTCAGTGGTCCGCAAACCTCCGACTTCACGTTGGGTTTTTTTTTTTTTTTTTTTGCTTTATCCCGAGGAGCTGAACTGAGTCCTGAGAACATTTTTCCTCGCCGGTTATTATTCGGTGCATAGTTACACTGTTGTGCATCTCTCCCACTGTTCGGCCAGCAGTCAAAAACCTGAAATCAAATTAATCTTCCAGACGGGGGCCGGGCGAAGTCACTGTAAGCTCGAGCTTGTGGTCACCTGGAAGCCGCTCAAGGACGCGTGGGTGGTCCCCGGACCCCACGTTGGGAAACCCTCCCTGCCACAGCCCTCCAAGCTCCTGCAGCTCCAACTTCACGAGAAGAGGATCTCTCCTTGTCAGTGCCTGCAGCAGACGAGGCTGAGCCCGGGTCGACTTTGAAGACAGCGGATGCGTAAAGGTGGAGCAGACCGAGCGTGAAAATACCAGAAGGAAGGGAAAAAAGAAAAAAAGACACAAACCACAGGTGTGTCGGATGAAAGGACAGGTAAGCGGCATCCACGGGGAATGTATTAGTGTTACACCTTGCATTCATTCCTTGATGAGCTGGTGGAAGTGAACAATAGGAGGCATATTTCATGAATGGGGAGTATGATAACAAGGTCACCTCTGCTCCACTTGTACGCTTGGCGAGTTTTAAGTGCGCTCACTGTGACTGCTTGTTCGAAGCGGCCCTCATTTATGTCATCGGGCCATTAGGAACCGACTTGGCCCGGCGGCGCAGCTCGGATAATAAGGCTTCTGTGATGGAGTGGCGAGAGCAGTCCTCTGTCAGCTGCGACGAAGCCTACTTGGAGGCGCAGAGATGGATTGAGGTGAGTTTAAAAAAAAAAAAAAAAACATCGAAAACTTTTCTCAGCACCTTTCTTTACAGGTAATGAGAGGACGTCAGCATTGGACGTGATATGCAAGGTGTCATGAAAGGGAATTAAAACTGGCATCTGCAGTCGACCGCTACATGGCAGTTCAGAAAAGTTGTGTGGGTTTTTTTTTTTTCTTTTTCTTCTTTTTTCTTTTTAGAGGCTTTTAATCCTCGTGTATGGTAGGGTTTGGTTAATCGGAGTTTAGACTGATGCCGGGCCCCCGAAAAGAGAAGCCGAATTTTACCTTCCAGTACGTCCCCGGTCGAGAAGTACGTTACTTCAGTTTGTGGCTGAAAGTCGATCAGTTTCTTCAGCCGCCTGCCCCCAAGCTCCAGATACTAGTAGCCCGGGCCAACGGATGTATGGAGGCATTTGTCACCCTTAACCTCAGGTCTCAGGTAACTGGTGAGATCAATCTTTTCTTTTGGTCCACTAGTAACCTGTTGCCTTCCCCAAGCAGTAGCCCTGCACTTTACCTTCTCTCTGTCTCTCTCTTCAGAGCAGGGGTGCATGGTCCTGACCCCATTTATCATCGTTGTTTGCTGACTCCTTTCATGGTCAGATCTTGCCTAGACCTGCTCATCAGTTTTCTTTAATGTTCCCGGTTCCTTGAAGGCTCCAGCTGCAGTCGGGTAGTGTGAGCACAGATCAACCCATATTCATAAAATGACTTAGTTTTCAGGTTTCACATAGTTCATGAAAAACAATGAAATAAAACGTTTGAAATTGAAATTGCTGTTTGAGATGTAGGTAATGCACCAAAAAACTAAAAAAGCAGTCACACACTATAGCAAATATAATGTTTATGACAGTTTCTGGAAAATGTGTAATATACAGAATAGAGGTTTGAACAAATGATTCCTTTTCTGAGGCATAATAATGTTAATTTTTTTTGGTCTCAATGTGCCCCCTTCCCTAATACGGTAATCAAAACTCAAAATAGCAACCAACACAGAAAACCTATCCACCAGGAATTTCAATAACCGTCTCTTTCTATTTGAAAAATGTCAAATTATCTGAAGTTTCCATCCAACCTCCAGCCAGACTCTCGTTCTTTCTTTTCTCTTTACAAGCGGGTAAAATTATGTTTCCTCAATCTCCCAAATTCTCTTCCCAGCAGGGTGGCGCTGAGCTGCTGCAAGGCTGTAACTAAACAAATATTGTTCTAATTTCATGAGGGGTGAATCTGAATGCTTTCGATGTGACATCAGTGTCTCTCACACTCGCACACTGGCCCATTGTAGTGGCTCAGCTCGTGGACGGTGGTGGGGGCATTATCTCAGGCAGGGGCAGGAGGATTAGGGAGTGTGAGCAGAAAAGCTGAACTAGTTGAAGAGGTAAAGGTGTACGACATGGAGCTATTGTAGCAACAGTGAATGCATGAGGGGTCCGGCATATAGGAAATACAAAAGCAATCCAAGAGCAAGTCCTGGCACGGGGCTAACAGTTTCCCTTCAAAGAGAATGTTTTGTGGCTTTTTCGCGGATTCTGCCACTGAATGATTAACAAGCTGTTTGGCTTCACAGCACTTTAAACACAGGCATGTGTGCACGGCGAGGTTGGTGGTGGTGTTAAAAACTAGACTAAATGGTCTGGAGCCTGTCACATGGACACATTCCTGCATTAGCTACCATGGCTGTGAACATATCCCCCCCCAGAGCTGGCCGGCTGTCAGCACAGGGCATTGCGTCCTACAACCAGCGGGCCTGGTGGAATAATAGGGGTCCTTGTTAATTGAATAGAAAGGCTTCAAGTGTGACTGTTGTGACAATCAAGAACAAGTGGCGGTGTTTATGCAACTTGCAGGCTGTATGTAAACACAAACAGTCTGTTATGAATTAATAGCTAAGTTAGTTTGCAGTTAGTAATCTAATAAGTACTTACATATTAGAATTTGATAAGTCTGTTTCAGTAGTTCTTGTGGTTTAACCGGTGGTGTTTTAGCAAACAAGCATAGGTAACAATGTCAGACACATCATACCAGTTTTTCTGTTTAGGCTGCGATGGGCAGGAATTTGTTTTCCCATAGAGCCGCCACTCAGTAAGGTGTTGCCCAGAATGCTTAGAATACCTCTCTAAACAGGTTTTAGGTCGAGCCTCGCTTCAGCCGTTGATCTGATTGAAGGTCCTGTAACAGCATAGCCTGCAATCTTTATAAGATTTCAGCTCGAGTTTTAATTTTGCTCCGCCGCGTTTGTGTGCGGATGGTTGAAAAGGACGATAATGTGTTCCTCACGTATTCTGGAACAAAGCAGCCAATCACAGGTAACACAATCCTGTGTATTTCTTGAGGTTTTCTTACTTATACTCTTGTTTCTGTCATGTAACACAGAACCAACTCCATGCTTCCTTATGGTTTTCGTCTACATTTTTGGGGAAACAATGTAAAGTGATTCTACATTTTGGTAACTGATACTGTACATGCTTGTATTTAGGGCTGCAACTAACGATTATATTCATTATTGATTAATCTGACTATTATTTTCTCAAAAAGTTTTTAGTCCTTAAGATATCAGAAAATACAAAAAAAAATTTCATCCTCAAATTGTTTTTGTTCAGCCAAGAAGATATTCAATTTACAATGATATAAAACAGAGGAGAAGCTAGAACCAGACAAAGTTCTGAGGGAAGGGGAAACTTTTTCCACAAAAAGATGGGGTTTTAGAATTTTCAAAATATATCTAACTATACGTTCAATCCTCTGATCTGCTCAAACAAAATTCTTTCACTTCCACTGTAATGCGGTGGCAGCAAAAATCTCAGAGATGGATATCTCAAAACCTCAAAATAAAACTCAAACCATCTGCATGGCTGGAGGCCACGTAGGGTAAGTGCGAACATATACTTTTTTGTCGCTTCAGTTTACCAACGCTAAAATAAATTTGATCAACGTTTCAAAAAAGACAAAATGGACAGTTCCATCTATAGCCTCTCCCTTTTTTATTGTTTTTTACATTCCCTCTCTTCCATTCAGTATCTAACGGCGGTCCTTCAGCCAGCGCTCATGAATCACTTTCCGTGACGTATGTCACAGCGTTGTTGTTCATACCAGGGGTTGTTTGACAGGACCAATCATTAGTCACCTCACTCAAGCACCACTCTGGGTTTTGACTGTTTTGACTGCTTTTATAGAGAGCAATTAGAAACCAGGCCGCATTGCATTCAGACGTACTCATGTGAAGCAGGACCTCACACAAGAAGCCATTCGCCTGCAGTTACATGTAGTTCCATCATTCTGATAGGTTGATGGTGTTGGTACAAATGCCTTCCACGGTGGTATATTTTTCTTGAGTAAGAGCCCTGAAATATTTGGATAATGTCCCCGTTACCCTCTGATGGCCCATACCCCTTTCCTCCGCAGAAGGAATAGAGAATTTTAGGAACAATTAGTTGGGGGGGCTGCATCCACACAAATCATGTATACTGATTTGCCTCACTGCCTGGCATGAATAAACAATAGCTGTGGTCACGGACCCAGAGACTCCTCGAGTCCTCTGATTATTTGCGTTCTACCAAGACACCATTCTTGGTTCCCTGCAACAATAATAATTTCGCACATATATCAGCACACTTTGAGAGCCCATAAAGAATGCTGAGGACCACATTTCGATCTTTTAATGTGGGGGGAAGTCGTCATGAGACTCAGTTCCTGAGCACGTTCAGCAGCACATTCTTGAGGGGAGCGAGGGTGGGTTTGCAGGAAGGCAAGCTGTTTTTGAAATCTCTGCCCCTGCCTTAAATCTCCCTGTTAAATCAGAGTAGGAATATGTTGCTGCAGATTAGAGTTGTTATCCCACATGGCAGGTTCATGAGGAGAGAGAGAGGGCACAGCAGGCTGGATCTGAGGGGAGTTAATACCTCTAATGTTGAGGATAGAGAGGAGAAAAGTATTCAGTTACAGCCGGCTTAGTGCCAGGGTGGGTCCCACCTTCCACACTTGGCCTAGGAGATAATATCGGAATTAACCCATTCATTCTGAACAAACACCTTGAGTAAGCACCACAGAAAGAGGGAATCAAACTTCATGCGCCCTTTCCACCTGTACTGTTTGTTTGCATGTTTGTGAATCCCAGCTGCTGCCCCCATGTACATAGAACAGTAGGGGTCAGGATTTCATTTGCCTGCCGCAGCGCCTAACTGACGATACACTGTTCTATAAAGTTTGTTTGCTCTGTGTGCGTGTCTGAGTGTTTGCAGCTTTGCCCGTCTGTCTGTTTGTGTTCCTGTTTTTTTGTTTTTGGTGTCTGGTTATGATTGTATTTTTGTTAATGGAGGAGGAGAAGGCCAAGACCTTGCTATGTTTGGTAAACAAAAATTAGTATTTCCCAACAATAGCTCGATCCCGTTGTGCATTCTACAGAAAGCTTGCCAACAACTGATGTGTCAGACCTTTAATTTCATTCATCTATTACAACATGGTCTGATTCTCATGGAATGATGGGTATTTGAGGCCTTGCCCATCTCAGGTTACTCAGGGTGTGTTCTGAGGTGTACTTTGTCTGAAAATAATAATAGTGTCTTCTAATCTATCTAATTGCTTCGGTTTCTCCAGTCCTCTTCAAAATGATGGCTTGTACTTAGCTATGTCAACAATTGTGCCTGCTTTTGTCCCTTTCCATTGAAAGGAAAAGGGACAAAAGCCTTGAACCAAGGCACATTTGACCAATTTGGTTCAGGCAACCTGTCCAACTTGTTTAGCTTTGTGTGTTTGTGTGTCTTGCTTTGTGTGTGTGTGTGTGTGTGTCTTACTGTGTGTGTGTGTGTCTTACTGTGTGTGTGTGTGTGTGTGTGTGTGTGTGTGTGTGTGTGTGTGTGTGTGTGTGTGTGTGTGTGTGTGTGTGTGTGTGTGTGTGTGTGTGTGTGTGTGTGTGTGTGTGTGTGTAAATTATTTAATTTCCATACAGTCTTAAAATCACACAATACAATACAGTAAAGTGTTTTATATTTCATAACATATTTACCAACCTCTACTGTAACTTCTGCATAAAAACCAGTTTGTTTTGAGGGTTGTCAACTCTTAGAATAAAATAATACACGTCCTCGTGCAGCAGCTATCACAGACCTTATTCTGCAGCACAATATGATTACAGTGTGGCTGCCAGCGTTGTCACAACCTCTGCCGGGGAGGTCAAGTTTTCAGCCCAGGTTTTTATGTTGTTTGTGTTTTGACTGTTAGAGGATAATTGTGCTGAATATCTCAGAAACGGATATCGGTGAAATACTGTATTATGGGAAGTTGGGCTCTGGGCCAGGAAACAAGTCAAGTAGTGTTTGGTACAGCCCCAGATCCAGGGTGTTTAAAAGAAGTTTTCTAGACATTGCAAGATGGGGATTTTGGAACATTCTGATATTTACTCTTGGAGCACTTCACTTACGATGCAGAAATGATATGCATCCGTTCATAATTATCTATATTTATGTATTTTGATGCACATCCAGATACATATTTAAAAAAATTGGAACACTCTGTAAAATCACAAGTATAGAGGAATGTGCAGGACTGGTAGACGTATACCCCCTAATTGTTGTCTAATGCTACCATTTGTGCTGGATTTAGTAGCTCAGGTACTGATTGATGAAGAAGCTGATGGTGGAAACATTCCAGCAAAACAGAACAGGAAGCTCTGTTAAGGAGTGGTCATCAGCATGAACTTACAGATTCACATAAAAACAAAAGACTATACTATGTATACAGATTGTATATATAATAGGCTACGAATTAAAGACGCTAAATTGTACAGACAAGTGTTGTGTTTACAATCAAGGATTTTGTTTCAATCTGTGTGTGTTCTGTATATATGCATGTGTGTAAGTGTGTATAGCTGCATGTCATGCACGCAGTGTGTGTATGTTTGCCTGCATAATGGCTCTTGGTGTTCCTGCAGTGGTGGTTTGAGATCATGGGAAAGGCATGAGGCTATAACACAGCGCTGTGTCCCTCCAGCGCTTCAGATGCTACCATAGCCTTGTGGCTTAGGCAGCCTGGCTCCAGCACAGTTTTAGCACAGCTCTCCCGTTTACCAGCGGCTTTTAGCATCGAAGTGAAAAGAACAGAGCCACTCCAGAGATCCCGAGGATTACCTGAAGGACTGTGCTCAACTCTGTCCGTGAAACGCTGTAGGAACTCGGGAGGAAATACCTCTTACTTCCTCTACTACTGTTCTCAACATCCTACCTTTCTTCTCCAGACTCCGCACCCCACCACACACACACGAACTCCCGCCTCCTCTCCTCACCCAACCCTTCTCGCTATTTTGCTCACTGTTTTTGTATCCCTTTTCTTTTTTCCCAGGCTGTAACCAAGAAAAAATTTGGGAGTAACGACTTCCGATCAGCGCTGGAGAATGGCGTTCTGTTCTGTGAGTAAGTACTCTGCTTTTCCCAGGCACCTCTCGTAAGCCACTCATTCATATACAATCCCTCTGCTCTCCTCCAGGTCTGCGCTCCAACGTAAGTGTTACTGATATTTCCCATGCAGACCCCCTGCCGGGTCACTGTTTGTTTGTCGGCCACATAAAGTGAGCCAGTGTTTCAGGACAGCACAATAGAGGTTGCATTGTGCAGTTATTTGATGTTTCCAGTGTCAGATCTGCCCTCTGTGGGCTTGTTTGAGTTTACAAAGTGTGATCTATTTCAAGAGGACTTGTGTTGTCTGCTTGACAAATCTGTGGATGGGCAGATTGCCACCCCTTACTTTAATGAGAGCTGTGAAAAGCTGTGTAGTGAATAAAAAACTCTAGCTGAAACCACATCGGATGTACCCTGCTTTCTCATTAGCCTGGGTGCATCAAGAGTTTTGATGAGTTAGAGGAACAGATTTATCTACGCAGAATTGGCTTTCGGATTGATTCACCAACTGCTCTTCTAAGAGTTGTGGAATTGTGGCTTTCCTCAGATGAGGGATGTGTGTGCACGTGTGAGAGAGAAGGTTAGCATCATGTCCCTTTTGAACATTTGTATGTGGGCAGCACTGATAGATGGACAGTGATGTGATTTGCATGAATCAGCAGGAAAGTGTAATTACCAGCAGCCCATGGAGAATCTTCCAAACCTCTCTTGGCATCGGTTCAAAGAAGAAGCCCCTCATTCTGCTGATTTGAGCCTGACTCCACTGTTTGCTCTCTTTCTCTGAGAACAACAGAGACACTTCATTTAGAAAGCTATCCGTGTTTTCTCAGCGTAAGGAAGAGGAAGACAGAGATAAAATCGCTTTCGCCTAGAAAATCAGTCTCCATTCCCATTGTGTTGTGGTTAACTTATCACAGCTATTTGGAAAGGAATGTTTAGTGTGGGTCGCATACATGATTATATCCCACTTAGCTTACAGTGTGTGTGATCTGATGAAATCACGACAGATTTCTGTTTGTTTCACATGTCTAACATAAACCCAAATGCCTTTTGCATTCTTGCTTCACATGCAAAGTCTTATGTCCCCGGTCCCATCTATCCCCAGTCTATCTGCTGAGACAGCTGCACAAAACACTTGCCTTAACAAATTATTTAGCCTCATGTTGAGCAAGCAAAGTGTGCTATTGAGTCACTTTTTTGTTACTTTGAAGATTATGATTTTACATACAAAACATACGATCAACTTATAAAATATATTGCATTGTTATACAGTAGATTTAACCACCCAACAGTATATAAAGTAGTGCCATTGGCTCAACCTTGACCAGCTACATCATTTAATGCTGTTTTTCACGTTAGTGCATCTGTAATAACAACCAGATAATATACCATTGTGGAAGGGGCAAATCTGCGTATGAGTAATTTTGATGCTTTGAGTTAGAGCTGTAACAATTAGTCGATAAATCTATCAGTCAATCTACAGAAAATTAAGTGGCAACTATTATGATAATCGATTTTCCAAGCAAACATTCCAAAAGTTTGACTGTTCCAGATTCTGACATGGGAGAATTCGCTTGTGTTTCTTGTCCTACATTATAGCAAACTGAATATCTTTAGGTTTTTGATGAGCCCTAGAAAATTGTGGCAGGCATTTTTCACTGTTTTGTGATGTTGTTATTATGGACATTTAGGATTTTTTTCTTTACCTCTTTGACTTAAGAATCCCTTTCAGTACCCTTTGAATAACACACAAAGAAAGCATCGCATCTATCAAAAATCCTTGCTGTTTTTCTCAGCTGATATGCGGTGATTCAAGGTTTGTCTGGGGTTGTTTCAGTGGAAGAGGGTATATTTTAGGAGCAGAGGACCCAGTGTGTTTACATCATGGTTCGGCACTAGCCATCTACTAAACTGAAGCCAGGTGGCCACCATTAAACCGTGTCGTAAACACACAACACCAAGGCTTTGCAACACTTTTTGTTCATTCCTTGCCAGTTAGACCAGTCTAGCCAATGATTAAGTGCTTTCACTTACCCCCTTCCTTTCCCTGATGTTCTGTCCCTTTCTTCTGCTCACAGTCTGATCAACAAGATCAAGCCTGGTATTATCAAGAGGGTTAACAGGCTGCCCACGCCTATTGCTGGACTGGTAAGTCGTCTTCTCTTTTTATTCAGCCTAAATGTGAGACATAGCATGTTACCTGTAGATTTTGTTTAAAATAAATCTTAACACATAGCCTCAACAGCTCATCCTAGTTTTCTTCACGCACACTTTTGTCTCTTGTTATTACTATTTTTTTCATGTTCAGGTAACGTTTGTTGTAGGGCATGTGTGTTAAGACGTGAGAGGAAGCAGTGAAAGATGCAGCAGTCGAGCTGACTGGTGACAGGTCTGAGGCACAGCTGCCAGTGAGAGAGAGGTGTTTGCCTCAGTGGCTTGTCGCTCCTCATATCCATCCACACTAATAAGTTCAGCGAACGTGGAGCGGTTTGAAAGGCCACTGGCGGCATTTGAGTGCACCCTAAATATGATGTCTGCCATGCTCGAGGCTGTGTTCAATCAAAACTATTGGAGACAAAAAGTCTTTGTACTGGTAAGATAATTAGATTTTTGATTGAGTGATGGGAGGTCAGAAGAGTTTGGCTCATGTCATAAGATATTATTTAATCAGTTTTTCCACCTTTCCATCCCTGGCACTGTCTTCAAATTTAAGCGGCTTGTGGCCCAGCATTTTGGCTCTGTTGAAATAAATGTTTTGGGAGTGTCAACATACAAAGTCTCAGGAAGTAGAGGGTTGATAAACCTACCTCAAACCCATCCCTCACAAAGCGCTCTCTTGTGGGAGTAATTGAGTCCAGCTGTCTAGAGGAATTATAGAAAAACCAAAACCCTAACCCGGGGAGTGTGTGTCGGTTGGATCAGTAACACTCAAAATGTTTGGCAAGACAATGACAAGTTCGTGGCAGAGGAGAAAGGCCGGCATTCAGACTAGATGTAAACAGTAAACATAGTATTTGCGGTACCAAACACTGTACCATCATACTTGTGTTATGACATTAATCAAATCTCCTG
This sequence comes from Xiphias gladius, assembly GCF_016859285.1. Classification (NCBI taxonomy): domain Eukaryota; kingdom Metazoa; phylum Chordata; class Actinopteri; order Istiophoriformes; family Xiphiidae; genus Xiphias; species Xiphias gladius. The sequence goes on along the minus strand of NC_053415.1, from coordinate 19,828,913 downwards.
CCAGTTTGTTTTGGACTGTTTGTAATATAACAGGCTGGGCACCTGCTGATGTAATGAGGTGAAGTATCTTCTTAGTCAGTAGCACTGGTGTGGTATTTCCAAGACTTGGGCACAAACCTGAAACCACTTGATCGTAAATTCTCCCACAAATGTGAAGGCTCCTGGTTGGCCTGCAGCTATCAGTTACAGCCAAACCCACGGAGAGAAGTGGAGAGCTCTCCAAACAAACATTACTCGCTCTTGCTCTGCTGTGAGAATAGCTTTTCTCACAAGGTGGTGAAGTATCGTTGTTAAGATTGCTTGGTCCTCTATCTCTGATCTCTGTAAATACAGATGAGTCTTGAGGAATAAGTATTTTGGCTGTGTTTTCTGAAATTCTAAAGTAATTCAACCATTTAATGACAGCGCTAAGGCATTTGTCCCCACATTATGCGGATTATTGCATAGGGTTTGGCTTAATGTATGCTAACTGTCTCCACCAAATGTTATCGGAGTAGAATGGAACCGGAAAAATTCTGCTTTCCTAGTATTCTGAATTTCCAAAAAGGCCAGGGGAAGAAAAATGCAGTGGAGAAAAAACAAGGAATGTTACATATGATGCAGAATGACTTTAATCACTGCTAAACGAAAGGGTCCTTGCAAACACACCTCATTAACACTCACATATGAACATTTTCTACCATTATGCTCATGACTGCCGTTTTTGTTTTGCTATCTGAGAGATTTCAGCACTCCACAAATCCATACCAGGCTTCAGCTCTGGCAGAATAAAAAGCCCAGTGAGGGAAAGGGAAAAAAATGGAAATCTCTGGTTTTTGCGGAATATTTAGCAACATTGGCTCCAGACCCGGGGCCTATTCTTTGGCTTCACTTGTGTCCAAGGGAATGTTTCCCATGTCAGCACACTTCTCTGCCCGTTGTTGATCACTTTGTGAACTGTGGGTTTGAGTCATGGCAACCTGGTTCGGGCCAGGTTCTGCTTTTACCAGCGCTGGGCAGGAAGCCGGTACATGAGCTGGGGCCTGGATTTGAGGCCCACTGGGTTTAAGCCAGAGGGACAGAGTTAAAGATGACTCCATCTGCCTCTGCCCACTGTAAATATACTGTAATTGAGATGGTGCTGGATGTCCCCACATATACCAACTCCTCGGTGAGTTGAGGTAGCAGTGGGAGGAGATAAACAGTTTCAGTGGCCCTGAGGGAGCCTGTACTCATCTAAATGTCTGTGTAATCATCTGTGCAATGACAGGCATTTGACCATGTTTTGTTACTGTGTTTGTGTTGTATGGGTGCATGTTATGACTGGATTTGCCTGTTTGGACGGGAGGTTCCTCTGTTGGCCCTGTTTCATAAGAGGCAACATTTCAAGTAATCCATCTCCTCTCAGTTTATTGTGACAGGATTTGAAAATGTGTAGCTTGATATTTTAACCATAGCTTTGCTCGTCGCTGAGGGTCAGCTGAGGGTAATTGCAGGGTATGCCCATGTTAGACAAAGAATGCATTGGAAGAATAGAGTGTGACCACAATGTGACCAGTAGGAACGAAGATTCTTTTATGTCAAGTCAGACACCTCATGAGTCAGATCTTTCTGTTTCTTGGTGTTAAGTGCTTAAATCAGGGTCCTCAAGTCTGCAGGAGAGGATTAGAGACTGCTGGATGGGTAGAGCATATTTAGCAGGATTATGCTCAGGCACAAGTCAGCATAACATTCTTTCAACATCATTATCTCTGCATGTTCTGGGACAGACTGTTAGGGGTGGCTTTTAGTTTGTTCGTAATGCTCTTTGAGGTTAATGACATTCATACCTAAGTGATATTATCCTTTTGTATTTGCTTTGATTACATTGGCTCATGGCGAGGTTTTGCTTCACAAGGAGAAAACCGGGGCCTACAGTGGGATATCCGTCTTGAGATTTTCAACTACGTTTCAACACTAAAGCTCCATTGTCTCTCATGGCCTGCATCTGTCAGAATATAAATAAGATATTTAGGTCTGCTAGGCTGATTTATTAGCCGATATTAGTTTATTGCAGATATATTGGTATTGTCGTATATGTTGGCTGAGCAAGTACCGAGAAGCTACTGTACAGAAAGACTGATGACTGTATGTTGAAGGTAACAGTTGCGTAGTTTGTCCAACAGAGAGCACTGAATAGCACTAAATATTGTGATCACAGCTTTTTTTATCGATTTTATACGCTTATGTAAAAAATAAAGACTATCAGCCAATATATTGTTATTGGGCTTTATAAACTATAAACAATGAACATCAGTATCAGCTTCAAAAATCGGGCTATGACCATAGCTAACATGTAGAGCACCTGTCTTCTTAAAATGCTGAGGTAAGGCGAGGTAGTGAAGATGTCCTGTAAGCAACAGTCATATATACTTTGTTATTTCTGACTGTACGTACTTTAGGCATGGGTCATAAGGCAAGGTCATGAATTAGTGTCACTGTAAAATGCTCACGTGAACGATTTTAGACGGACAAATAATGAGAGAGGAGAAATATGCGAGAAATTAACTCAGTTGCTCAATATGTGGAAAGTTACGTTATCATGTCTGTTAACAAGACAATGCAGAGAAAATCTTTACTGTGTCATAATGTATAAACAGTGACCCCAGTGCCTCAGTATAAAGGAAGGGGGGGGGGGTTTGTTCCTTGACCTGTAGGGGCCCACAGTGACCTTTAAGACACAGCAAATTGCTGTTAAGGGACAAGCAAAGCTGTTAGCAAGAGATGCCTGCACTGAGAGGTCAGCTTTCTCCTACCATTTGCAAATAAGCATGTTTGCCATTTAAATATAGAACAAACTACCCCTTAATTATTCCAGCCCATGTAGAAACCATGTGTCATTACACGAAACCCTCTTAAGCAGTGGTGTCCCAAAGGGAAGTGCAGGCTTATAAAAAAGACAGTTGGGATTACAACTGAAAAAGTCATAACCCCAGAAAGGAATAGCGCTCATGTGGTTCAGATTTGTTTGAAATGCATGAAATGTGTGTCTAGTTATAGAGCAAAATGTATTTTCACTACCTCACATTAAACTCACACATATGTGCAAATCATGTGCACACACATAAACTATGCAATATAAAATGATTGATATAGTGTAGAAGGGGAAACCGTTCTTCCACCCTAGTGTCCTCTTGAGTTGCTTCAGGGAAATATTTGTCAGTCTCTCTAACCTGACCTTGTGTTTCATAGCAACCAAATGTCTCCAAAATACTCCACCACCCCACAGATTCCACAGGTTCCACAGGTATTCTCAACTAAAGGGCTTGGCAGGGAAGGGAGGGGACAGTTTCAGGGTGTGAGAAGAAGGAGATGACAGCAGGCAATGTGCTCATATGTGTGTCAGTTTTGCACTCGCATGGCTGGTTGGGTAGGACTTGTGCAAAGCTCTGATGTCATCCTTCCTGGTTTTGGCATTGTCCCCACCCTAACCCAGCCCACAGGTAGCTTTGCTGCCGTCAGTCAGCTCCTGTCACGCAGCCTCTCCCCCCTCCATGTGTGTTTGTGTGCGTTCTGTACTGGGTGACTTTTTATTTGCTGCACACATGCTCCTCCCCGTCTGTCTCTGTTCTCTGGTGATATGAACTTTGGAAGCAATGAGTTGTAAGCTGTGTCCCTGCCAGAGAATTCTTGAGTGATTATTCTTTGCCTCTGAAGGTGGACAACCCTCATCCCTGCTTTGTTCTTTGTCCAGGACAACCTTAACGTCTTCCTCAGGGCTTGCGGGAAGCTTGGACTAAAAGAAGCGCAGCTCTTTCACCCCGGAGATCTTCAGGACTTATCCACAAGAGTTACAGTCAAGTAAGTTCTGATCTTGGGAGCCTTGTAAACTATTGATACTAACACTCTGATACCCAACCTTGCCATGCACAGAGATGGGGTCCTTTTAAACTGAGACCAACTCGTGATTTTGAATCTTCCTTCATTGACCCAGCTTCTTAAGTTTCTATTTATGCTTCCATTCTTTTGCACAGTGAGGATGAACGTTTAAATGCTTCACACTATACAGTATTTCAGAGCACATGTCTCCTCATGTGAGCCATGATTCAAGTTAACTGCAGAGGTGTTAAAAAGGTCACAGCTATTTTGAGTGTGCATGTTTTCTTGTGTTAAGGTAAGCACCTGCTAGGGCTCAGCACCATGTGTTTCTTTTTAATATGATGGAGGGGACAGTTGATGAAACCACACAAGTCAGTCAAACAAAGAATGTGCAGAGTATCTGCATCTTTGCTCTGATTGAAAAACATTTAATCAAATACACTTCCTTTTGGTGCAGGTTTAGCAAATTATAACAAACGAATGAGTTGTGAAAGTAATTGATTACTGTCAGGTGCAGGTTAAAGCTTCTAAAGAAATGTATTTCTGATAGTTTGAATAGAAAGAGGTGCAGCTGAGACAGTGCATGAGTTAGCAAGCATGACAGAAATTTTGTGTCAATAGCGTGCCACGCAGAGAGGCATGCGGTATGTAGAACAACCTGTTCAGTTTTAACACAGGTGTGTCTTTGGGGAGGAGCAGGGTAAGGCAGGGCACAGAACATCCACTGTGGATGTACAAAACAGTGGTGTGGAAGCACAAATTAATGTGCTTTAGCAACAGTTCCTGCAGGTTGTTCAACTCGAATTTGATAGGTACTCTGTGGCAAATACAAGGTATTAGTTGCTAAAATAACGCTAGGTGATGACGTGAAGTTGTGGGGTTTTCAAAACTACTCATTCTGTCAACTCTGTGTCACTTAGCGTTGTCAGCTGTGCAACTAAGCTCCGTTTGGATGTTTCATTGAGATGTTGCCACAACCCCTTTAACATTTTGCCCATGATCCACCCAAGACTCTGTCAGTCATTCCCCTGTAACACTGACGATGATGCCGAAACCACAGTTGTCTCATAGACGCATACAGACGCAGATGCACATTGCATACAGTGGATTATGAACTAAATAAACAAATCTACCCCCCTTTGTTCAGACACACCCTGTCCCCATAGCAATATCATTCGCTAAATGTCGGGCATAACCGAAACTAAATCTTACTAAAACTCTAAGATACACAGTATTACCGACTGAACTTTATTAAAAAAAAAAAATGACAATGTATTTCACCCTGCATTTTGAAATTATGTGTTTTTCTGTGGATCAAACTCTTTTTGCATGAAATCTTTCAAATGGGCAATACCAAATCCCTTGCCCTGTATTTTGAATATACCACAGCTCAGCTCTTTGCCACCATGTCTGCCTGCATGCGGGGGTTTGGTCAGAGGGGACTCGCAGTCCTATTTTTAGGACCTGGTGCTCACTTTGACAAGTAGGATTGATTGGAATGGTATCAGGGCTCATGGGAGAGGAGCTTTTAATAGTTTGTTGACTCCTTCTGGTAACAACCCCCCCATGTGGGGTTTGTCAAGGAATGGGTTCATTCCGAGGAGAAGACATACAGTAAATAGTTTTTGTATCTTAAGTTGCTGTTGCTGCAAACTAATCCTCACCTCAAACATGCTCAACAGTTGCAGGTTTTCATGTTTAGTTGAGCCTGCAGCTGCTTCCATTGTTTTGTTCAGTCTTGGTAAATTATACAGAGGAATTTTTTTGGCCACTCTTGTTTTTAAATGCAGCGTATTTTTATTGGGCCGAGTGATATTTTTGCTAAAGGTTTACACAACATGAACAATGTGGAGGTATTTGGCTTGTAGACACAATTATGTGGCTCCCCAGCTGCAATATTTATAACTCAGGCAGAGAGAGATGGCACACAAAGAGTAACATGAGGAGATAATCCCAAACAAGGCGGCAGACAACCAATGGAATTATTTCACTATTGCTTATCAGAGACTACGCAAATGAACACCGCACAGAGGGAGAGAGAAAGTTGTTTCTATCAGCTGTCTTTGCCCCTGGTGTCTATCCAACCTCCCATTCCCTTAAACCCAGTCTGACAGGTGCTTTGCTAGGCTTCCCTGTTCTCAGTTTCAGCAGCATTGAGGTGCTGCATTGTGGTTTTCACAAAGACTGTTATTTGGCTTTTTTGGTAAAACCCTTATATACAGTATTAAGCAACCGTCCATCTGTTTTGTTTTTTTTTGGGGGTGGGTTTGCCCTTGTCTTGGGTTTTATGTATTTTTATTCTATTGTATTTGTATATTTTTTTATTCAACTTTGATCTAATATCTGTGTATAACTTTCACTTTTGTGTGTGCATTAGTTTTCCACATTGTTTTTTGCCTGCACTAACCTGTATGAAAGGTGCAACACAATGAAAGTGTGATTGATTGATACTTAAATAAAGCTGAAGCGATTAGTCAATTTATTAGTTAGTCAGCTGAGAGTAAATTAATCAGCAAATATTATGATAATCAATTAATTGTTCCTAATATTCTCTGGTTCCAGCTTCTCAAATGTGAATATTTGCTGGTTTTCTTTGTCCGCTATAATACTAGAGAAAAATATCTTTGGGTTTTGGTATGTTGGTCAGACAAAACAAGCAATTTGAGTATGATAACAAAGGGGTTTGGGGATATTGTGATGGGCATTTTTCGGACTTTTTACGGACCAAACGATTAATTGATTAATGGAGAAACTAATTGACATATTAATCATAGAAACTAAATGTCAGCTGCAGCTCTAATTTTTTAAGAGACTGATTCAACAGCATTTCACTGAAAAAACCTCTCGTTGATTTATGATTGATAGGTCTTGTTGACCTACACCTCCATGAGAAATACTAAACTTTACACACGGATCGTTTGTGCTTGAATATAGTTATTTTCAAGGCCAGTATCTTTCTTTTTGCATGAAACTGGAGTCAGATATTGGCTGAAGCAGCGAGAGGACAGCTTAATTCATACTAGCATGCATTGTTCCGGCAGCCATAAAAGATTATTGAATGTCTGTTCTGACCTTTGAGCTTTGCAGTTGTCGTTGTATTGACCTTACCACCATCTGCAGTGTATATTGCTCTATTGCCTTGTGTTGTGAAACCTGCTTTCTGATAAACACGGTTATCAGTTACAAACACAGTCAGTGAATTTGTCATATAGCAGGACCAACTGTTGTGAGGTACAGAGACTATAGGCTGCTCGGTGATGTGTTCTGGAAGATTTCCTCACATCACCCACGTGTCAATTGAAATATAACCAGGTACAACCATACTCGAAACACCAGGGTTGTAATACTGACCAGACTGAATCTAGATCATAATCGGAGGCTATGATTCACGGGCTACTTTAGACCAACTCTGTCAGTTTCCAACGGCTGCTCAGGAAATGAGGGCACTAGAGTGCTGTAGATGAATCATGGCATCTAAAAGTGTTCTATTGAATTTGATCCACTTCCTTTAGACCCTGAAATTGCCATTTGGATATTCAACAGCATGGACTCCAGGTTGGAGTAGGACCTCGACTCCAGAACCTGCTGGGTTCTCCCTAATACATTTAAATGTCTGCAGATAACGCTACACTTGACCTCTCTGAATGTTTTAACAAGTGCCACTTGTCACAGAGCTAACTCTTAAGCAGGACATCTTGCTTTGCAGGTGGAACTTACAGTGTAATGGAGCCAAACATGGACAGATCTTTATCCTGTGCCATTACACATTATGCTGTCAGACTGTAGTTGCTGAGGAACTCTTAAGCTTGTTTAGCTTATTTCAGTGTGTAAGCTACACGATCCTCGGACTCATCTTCCTCATACTTACTGTACATTATAGTAAGTTTAAGAGGAATTATGGCATACCAGATCTGGCAATAAAGGGTTTATATACTGTAGATGTAAAACACAGATGCCTTAGAGGACAGGCTATGAGCAGTGGTGGAAAGTAACTAAGCACATTCACTCAAGTACTGCACTTAAGTATAAGCCAAGGTATTTACACTTTACTTGAGTCTATCCATTTTAGGCCACTTAATGATTCATAACAAAACATCATCATCTTATGAAAGAGGACAACCCAACAGTATATAAAGGAGATAAAATCAGCTCCACCTAATTCAGGTACATTAAACATTAAAACACTTCTTAAATGTTAATGTCAATAGTAACAATCCATTCATGTAATATATAAAAATCATAACACTGCAACTGATATTGAGTTTTCATACGAAAAATGGCTATACTCAATATTTTTCTAATAGCAACGTATCAAATAAAAATGTAAAAACAGTGTGACAACGTGAAAGCGGTCGCTCATAGTGATGAACCCTCTGTGAATAATCACCTGAATCTGCAGCTCCCCTCAGCGTTTATAGAGTTTTATAGTGAGTTTCAGCTCAATTTAGCTTGTTTAGCTGACCAGTCTGCAACTTTACTGTTTTTGGATCATTCACACTGCTCCCATAATGTTGAAAGCACCAAACAGCAAACAGACAAAGTTAGTGACTAGCTGGTGAACATAGTGGAACGTTTAGCGCCTAAAGAGCCAGATATTTCTCTCAGGAGTTGCTAGAGACCAAAAACAGAGCTAAAAGAAAGGGAATGTTTGGCTTATATTATCCAGGCCAGGAACACAATTCCAAATGATAATGTTTCCTCATGACTTCTGGATGTGTAAATAAGTAAGTGTTCATTCACAAATTCACCATATCACCTTAAAAGGTGATGATATGTCAATATTGTGTTCAAAACAGTGTTCAAAAAAATCAGTTATTGCAGGTTTAAACTATATTTTATTGATAGCAATTCTGTACTTTGTCTGGAGCACATTTTAAAAAGCAGGATCTTTTTGCACTGTAGTATTACTGTTTTTGAATTGAAGTAAATAATCTGTGTACTTGTCTCATTGCACCAGTGGGTACGTGTCCCAATTTGGCTCTGTGACCGCCACTGACTGACAGAACAAATCGCCCGCCAAGGTGGGTCCAAAGTCTCACTTGTTGCCGCCGTTTGATTGAGCAAATTATTGACAAGGGTTGACTACTTTCCATACTTAAGGAAATGAAACTGCCCATGTATTTCAAAATCTTATTGTCCTTTGAGGAATGTCAGTAAATCGTTCTCGACAATAGTGAGAGAGGAGTGGCAGTTTGGTATGATTACATGATTTGGAATATGCAATGGCATCCCTGGCTTTAGGTCAAACCAAATGTTTGAACTACCTGATGGAATGTGTTGTTTCCCAGACACATTTGGACAGACTACACAGCTTGTTATCCGAAATTATTCAGCAACAACATATATTGTGCTTCATGCCTTGTGCATATTGTTATTTATGACAAGACTGATTGCAAATTGAAGACAAATTAAGTGCCTCGTGTGTTAGTATTTCGGGTGTGGTTCACTGAGCTGGCACTGCTCACTATGGTTTCACGGCTTAATATGTAGCACTGCCGTCAGTTCTTGTTCCAGTGTGTTGTGAACTGTGGGCAGATTGTGAAACCAAATGAGCAATGGTGGTGAACGGCCAATAAAGTTTCTGCACCATGGACACGGCACTGCCTGTAAAAGGCCAATACAAGGGTTATATTTGTGCTCTGTTGATGACTTGGAGAGAGCAATGCCAGCCTCACCCTGTTTCGTCGCTCACAGAGGCTGTAGTGTCCCTGATAACTACGACAGAACGATGCCTGACACTGTCTTACCCACAGCCTCTAATCAGACTCTCCCTACGTCTTAGTTTTTCAGGAAGTATTTCATGACAATGCAAAAACGTAGATGAAGGATGTTACATGTGGTATTACTGAATGCAGGAGAGCAAGTGATCTTCATTGTGAAGGTATGCCTCTGATCATACATGCACACACACTAATTTAAGGGCTTTGGTACTGAGTTTGTTTGCCTTTTGGATATTATTATTATTATTATTATTGGATATTATTAAAGAAGCAGAGCTCCCATGGTCTTGTTGGTGGCTATACGTGGACTGAGTCAGATCCTGTGGTCTCAGTTCATTCCATTTATATCTTTCACCTGTAGATTCTGTCTTGCTATGGATCTAAACATAAATTTGCCTCTGTGACAGCACACGGAAGTGATTGACAGAATTGGAAAGCTCATTTACTTTGGCTCACGTTGAGATGAGCTACTATGTCTGACATTTGAATAGTGGCTTATCTTTCCTCCGTTGTATCTCCTTTTTTTGTCTGATATCGGAAGAACACGCTGTTTGACTCTTCATCAAATTTATTTGTGAAAATTATGGATACTGTAGTCTTTTGCAACTCATTTTGATTGAGCAGCTTGTTGTCTGATATTTTCCTCATGTTTGGCATTGGCTGGTTGATAATTATGTAGCAGCAGTGGCTGACTTGCACAAGTGCGGTGTCTGGTATCTTCGCGTTTGTAGCGGAAGTTAAAAAAGTAAGAATGTCACTTGCTGGTGGGGGATTGGTCGTCTGTCACCCTTTGACCTCGGCAAGAGTGTGATGATGTGAAAGTCCGGGTAAGCACGCAGAGGTTGAGGGTAAAGGCCGAAATGAAGGTGTTGGGGAAGTGACGACAGCATCCTGTTAATTTGTCAAGCTGGAGGCTTTCTTGTCAGAGCTCTGTATACCTACTGTACAAAACATATACATTGGACCTACAGTCCAGGACAGTTACACATTTTTTGTTCTTCGGGCTCTGTGCTTCGGCACATTCAACTTGAAAAAAAAAAAAATGAACACTTAAACATATGTTTCCCAAAGGGGTTCCGTAGGCATGAAACAAATGTTTTTGTCATCTTCACAAAACAAAAGTTACTCTGATTTTGATCTAGTGAACTCAGATGTATTGAATTTCAAGTTGAATTTAGGTGGAATGTGGTGATCACAATTGTCACAATTGACCAATTTTCAAACAAATTTTCAAAACCCCAATGTGATTATTTTACCTGGTAATACTAGTTAAAAGAAGCTATTCCTAGACTGTACTCTCTGTAAAGAACTTGTGTATTATTGTGCTCAATCATATGAGCACTCAGCTGATTTTAACAGGCTAGAGCTATGTCCTGAGGCTCCTTAAGCCTGATAATAGCCCTTTTTATTTTCCCTTCTCTTCTGCTATTACAACTATCCATAAATTAGCATTATGAGAAGCGGCTTGGTGGTAGTTTGGGTATACAGATCCTTATTTTTTGGACCAGGCTACCACTGCTATAATCTTAGACTTTGTGACTGTGTTCCAAGCCACACCAAAGAGGGCATTTTTTTTCTCCTGCCCGCTTTTATTGGGTCCATAAATTTGCAATATGCCAAATTGGTAAATGTCCATTTCTTTTTTCACCACTGTGGAATTAGAATGTTGGAAGCCCCTGTTGAGAGTTGACGCATACTGGTGGGAAAGTTGATCTGGTTCCCATCCATTTAAATGCTCAGATCATTTACATAAGTCAAAGTACCAGACTAGCAATGTAAAAATACTCCATAACAAGTAAAAGTTGAGGATTCATAATTTTACTTAAGTAAAAGTACAGAGGTATTATCAGTGAAATATATGTAAAGCAGCAAAAAATAATATGTTTTACAATAACAATGTGTGAAACGCAACGTGAGAACAATGTAGCAACGTGAAAGTGGTCGCTTGTAGCGATGAACCTACAAAGAATTATCAGCTGAATCTGCCGCTCCCCTCGGCTGTACGGAGCTTTACTGTTTTGGTAAACTCTCATCACTCTAAGTCCGCTGTTTTTGGTCACAGTCGGCAGCTGTTTTCAGTGGAGGAAAAAAAAAAAAAAAATCCGAAATTCCTCTGTACACCACCTGCTCAGCACCAAACAGCAGACAGACACATTTAGAGACTAGCTGGTGAACATAGTGGAGCGTTAAGTGTTTAGAGACCAAGAACACAGCTAAAAGAGAGTGAATATTGGCTTTATAGTATATTTGTCATTTAGAAAAATGGCCCCTATGAGTCTATTACATTATTAGATTGTTAACACTGATGAATCAGTGCATAAATAGCATGTTACTGTTGTAGCTGGTGGAGGTGGAGCCAATTTTGACTACTTCTAGTTTAGTCATGAGATAAATGTGAGGGGTCCAGAGATGATTAATGGGGTAGGGAAGAAGAAAAAACAAAGTTCTTCTACACGAATGTGAGTTAATTTGGCATCTCTTTTGAGGCCTCAAACAGTTACTTTTATAAATCCATCTGATAAATTTAGAGGCAAAATGTCTTTTAATGTCTGCTAACAACTCATAGAAATGGCGAGGGGCCCAAGTAAGAAGTCACAAACCAAAAAGGTTGGGAATCCCTGTTTTTAACCTTGAACAATTTGTTTTGTTTTATCAACTAATCAGATGTTTTTAATGTAATCTGATCTCAAAATCTCAAAAGTAACCATAGCAGTGAGGTAAATGTAGAGGAGTCAAAAATACAATAGACGGTATCTCTCTAAAGTAGAAAAATAGAGTAGCAGACAATAGAAATACTCACATATGTGCGAGTACCTCAAAACTGTACTTAAGTGCACCAACCTGATTAAATGTACTTTTTTTCAGCACTGACTGCTGTACTGAACAGTTCAATTGCCCCCATCTAACTGTTTTTTATGTGTTCAATTATACCTGCCTGCTTTGTGTCCTCCCCCTAAACAAAGCCACCTATAGGAACCTGAACATGTTTGATTGACAGGCAGTTGTATAAGGTGTAGCCGCCGTACATGCATCGCATTCTCAGCAGGTGCTCTGGTAGCATTTTCTGAGGGGGGGGGCTGCAAGAAATCCTAGTATTCATGGGTTTAGAGGCGTGTGCGGCTACTTCTATTACCACATGATAGCAGGAATGTGTAGTATGCACAGAGCATGTGAGTAAGACCGTATATCTTCCTCTGTCACAGTTATGGTTACTGAATAAACTGTAGCTTTTTATCACTGTTTAGAGGCCTCTCTAAATAGACACTACGGTCACCTTAGGTGACAGGTACTCAGTGTACATAAGGGAAAGGTAATATCAGGCTTGCAGGTTGACACTGTGAGACTTGAGAGAATGAACTTTGAGAATGAGCTGACATTTTCCGAAGAAAGTGATTTTCTGACTGCCAGGTCCACTGTCAAATCACAGAAATATGACTTTGTTGCTCCAACAGTAGAGCCTTGTTTGGTATTCAAATGTTAAATGTGCAGTCCTTAGTTTAATCATTAGTTTGGAGTCAGAAACAAGTGCTCTCTCTGTGCCCCTAAACTTGAACCAAATGTTTTTCCCATTGCTTGATTTTGCGATTAGTGTAAAAAATAAGCACACAAATGTAACAGTTGTTCAGTCCCAACACTTTTCACTTGAATTGTGTTGTTTTTTGTTTTTTTGTTTTCAGTTGTTTTTTTTTCTTTTCTTTTTTTTCAAAAATGTGTGTTTGTTTTCGCCCGCTGCCTTTGTGTTGTTGTGTGGGAGTGAGTGAAGGGCTGGCAGTCGTCTGGATTGTGCTCTCAGTTTCCAGCTCTTTCACTGCCTAACACATAGACCCAACACCCATGCCCTCTGTTCTTTGATTGTCATTTTCTCTCATACGCATACACCTCTGTTTTCTGCTCTTTCTCTCACAGGCATCAAGAGACTGATAGGAGGCTGAAAAATGTGAGTGAAATGTGAAAAAATAGAAGCTTTGTCTTTTTTTTCTGGGAGATGGATTTGTTGACCTGTCATTCAGCAATAATAAAACATAATTTCATAAATAAGCTTCAGTTACAGTCCTCTTCAAGTATCATTGGAGAACCTTAATTTTATAGTTTAATTGTCCTTAAAACATTTTATACCATTGTTATGATAACATTTTATGTAATGTGGATACATTAAGATTAACATTTAGATGTATAACAACAAATATGTGATGTTCATACCTACATTTAGCTTTATTTCTTACACCCACATTATTTTATGAGTATTTTGGGGTATTTATGCCTAAATTACATAGGAAATGGTAGAAAGGGGAAAATAAGGGTTAAGAGATGGGCAGTGACATAAAGCAAAGGTTACCAGCCACATTTACGCTGTGAGTGTTGACACTGCGTCCGCATCTTAAAACCCTAGATCATATGAATGCCTCGTACACCAACACACTGAATCTAGGGGGTGACGTGTTAAAATGAGAACACTTAATTTTCGACACGACGCGAGATGTCAGAAAACAGACACAAAACATGTAGCACGATATGAATTGATTTATCCGTAACATGAATCCCTGACTAAATTTGGCGTAGGACTTCATGAGAGCAAACAGGTGAGCCTCCTCCGCACTGAGTTTCAGTTGGGTGCTCTACCTTTAAAAAGAACTACAATGGGTTTTTTTTTTATCCTCAAAACAAATTCAGGAAAGAAGGGGTTACACGAAAAATTCACTTGATCTCTTGTTTGTTTTGGTGAAATGTTATTTTCAGTTGCACTGACAAAATTGCTGATGTGTTTCAACATGAAGTCTTCATCTGAACTCCTCAGATGCCGCCTTCTGTCTTAATTTATTTATCTTTGAAATATATTTCAAGGTCTTGCCGATAAGTTCTGCGTTCGCTGTGTCTCTCATCACAGCTTCATCAAGGTTTATCTTCCTACATTGTTTTCCGGCATGGGTCCGCTTTGCACCCCAACTGCAACAATAATCATTTTTGAACTTGCATGACATGAAACCAAAGAGCTGACATGTCAGTTTGAACCGTTTCATGTGTAATAGGGGACCAGCATCATTGATGTAGTGATGTTTGTTTGCTTTAGTGCGCTACATTTACCTGTCCAGCCTAATAATGCACAGACAAACAGCAGCAGAGTATTCTGGATGAGCCTGGAAACAAGAGCATGGCACTGGGTGATATGACCCCTGTGTCAGAGTAGGGCACCAGCTATCATAACAATCACCTGCTTTAGCACTGCACAGATCATTCATCACTGAGGGTAAAGGTATCGCTATTATCTGATGTATTCTGTCTGGTAATAATTCATTTTCACTTGCAGGCATGTATGATTTGTGTCATAAACCATTTGATATCCTCTTTCTAGGTACTAATCACCATTTACTGGCTTGGTAGAAGAGCTCATTGTGACCGTTTGTATGATGGGCCTTACCTGAACTTCAAGGCATTTGAGGGATTGTTGGGCACAGCGCTATACAAGGTAAATTTCTCCAAGTGGGTAATTATCCCATTGTGCACTTTGAACTGTCGCACCTATGCCGTCGTGAAACAGAAGCTTAATTTTCTTGTAGAGACCACAAACGGCGTGAGTGAAATCCTCTTTTACAGCCACTGCACAGTACATTTCTGTATCCTCCCTTGCATGGAGGCTATGTGCGGAAGAATGAGTGCAGCAGGCCGAGGGGCTGCAGATTGCTGGCCACTAAAACCAAAGTTACGTTAAGTCATAAATGACCTGATCCCTTGACTCAGCTATTTTAATCGTGTTTACCGCACAGCTCACAGTTCACATAGTTTGAACATGAAAATAGCCGCTTCTTCTTTTGAAGGAAGCACGTTTCCTCCCCCCCTGTTTATGCCAGCGTTGAATTTGGTGCTTTGCTTTCACATAGATTTATAGGTGGTGGTGTGCAAGGCCTCTATAATTCAACTGACTGCAGGGATTTTCAGTAATAGCAGTTGGTTACTGCACGCCTTGCACGTTTAGCCATGATAATCCAACTTCAGTGGCGCAGGGTAAGACTGGGTTTAGTTTGTGGATTTGTATTGTCTGGTAGCATTCAGCGGATTAAAGATCTGAAAATCATTTTTCTTTATAGTGTCTGACAAGTTTTTGCTTGTTTGTAGCTAAGATGGTTAAGGTGTCTCAGAGTATGTGCCTTTGTACAATGAAATTCTATTCATGCAGTAAACACTGTCATCAAAGGTGCGTGGATCGTGGCTGTGTTTGTTTTGACAGAGATGGCAGTGAATAGAAAACAGTGAGGCTATTCCATTTAAATTGCAGTGTGCTTTTTCCCTTATAGACTTTATAGGAGTGTATGTTTACAGTAACTGAGTCTGCAAGAATGAGAACGCCAGGCAGCTCAGACTTCACTCCCTATCTGGGAGATCTCTCATGCACACCAAACACAGTGGAGCTAAATATTGGAATTGGCACCCTATTGTCTGACTGTTTGTGGTTGTTTGTGTATGAAAGGCTCTGCAGGAATCGTCCAGTCAGAAAGGCAGCAACGTCAGAGACAGCGGTTTTGGAGATAGCTGGTACTCAGAGCGAGAGGAGCTCTACCAACTGAGAGGAGGAGGAGGAGGAGGAGGAGGAGGCGGCGGCAGACACAGGAGAGACGACTCCCTGGACAGTTTGGACTCTTTGGGCTCTCGACCTCACAGCATCTCCTCCGACACCACTCTTAAAGGCAGCAGCGAGGGTAGGAGATGTCGTATCTATATACAAACAGACATGAACACACTTTTAGACAGTCTCAGGCAATATTTGAGACCTTCTGTTGCTCTCCCTTCTCTTTTACCCTGCTAAAGCTGAATATATGGGATTTAGGAGGCCAGATTGTCATCAAAGTTTTCAGACTTTCTCAAATTGTATCTCTGCATCAATATTTTTAATCCACTTCATCTGTCTAGAACTTCAAATATTTGAACTGGCCAGATATTATGCATCAGAGCCAGCAAGTTGACTCCCATTTATGAAAATAAATACCTATTGCCATCTAGTGGTATGCTTTTGAAAGGGGATATTTTCAGTGAAAATTCACCCAAGTCCCCCAGGAAGGAGAGGTATATCAATGCTAAAGTCCGTCTCGTCTCATTAAAGAAATGTAGTATGCTTTAAGAGAGTGAAGTGCTGGTCAGTGATCTCAGAACAAGCCCCCCCCCTCTCCCAAGAAAGAGAGAGCAGTGAGACATTCCACAGTCGTCCACACCATCTTGTAAATGAGGAGGCCTCCGTTCCCCCACCCTGCACCCCTCTGTTACTCCTGCAAAGCCACGCCAGAACACATAACACGCTCCCCTCACTCCTTCCTCTGTTCTCACCACGTCTGTCCTTTTTGCTACTTCATCTCCCTTATCAAATCCCCGTCCTCCGTCTCTGCATTTCTCCCATAACCTGTCCCCCTGCTCCCTTGTCCTCTTCCATGCTCCAGGTTGTTGCAGTGACACTGAGGCGGACTCTGTCTTCAGGATGGCTGAGAACAAGGACGCTCTCAGCTACCGCCGGTCGGCAGCCATCACACCCAAGGCCCCGTCCCGGTTTAACCAGTTTCTGCCCACTAAAGACAAACCTACAGGCTACGTGCCCGCTCCGCTGAGGAAGAAACGGGCTGAACGAAATGAGGACAATCGGCGCAGCTGGGCCAACCCCACATACACAGAGGACGAAAGCACCCTCACCAGGTACTGTTACAACACGCACATGACTTTGAGCTGTCTGAAGGTAACGTAACAAAAAGTGTTCAAGAAGTGATGGGTTCATACCCAAATCCGTAGTTTGCGCTTGAAGTTCACATTGTAGCTGTTTTTGACTCTGTCCTCTCCCATTACTGTCGGTGTTTGTGGTGCTGTTGTGTTGTCTGCGAATGGTCGATGGTGTTGTGTTTCATTTTGCTGTGCCGTGGAATGATGACCTCAGTGAAACAAGGCTTTCCTCTGACTGCTCTGGCAACAGTCAAGTATCCCAGAATGCCTTGCCCGAAGCTCATCTACAGTGGACCTACGAGTATGAAAGCGGCAGTGACTCGGACACAGACCGACCGGACCCAGATCTTGTACTGGATGACCTGGCCAGCAGACGCTTCCACAGCCCCTCCCCAGCTCCCCCCACCAACTTCGCCGTGCCCATCAGTCCCCTGGCAGGGGGAAGGGCAGCTGGGGATAGAAGGGGCCTCTGGCCCAAAGTCACTATGACTCCCAATGTTACCGCTCAACAGAATGTGACCTGCCTCAGGTCAGAGAACATGAAGCTACGTGTGACTTTGATTTGCCTGCCTGATGAGAGCAAACTAGAGAGCTTCTCTCAGCCTAATTTTGCATGGTTAATTGTAACCATGAGCAACATCTTCGGTCGTAGTGTGCTGCGTCTAACAATGCTCTGAAGTCTTCAGTTTGTTGGTTTCTGTTTGAATTGTCTTGAATTTTAGCTGCATCGTGTCATTATTTGCTCCTTCTGCATTTTATGAGCTTGGAGGAGTGATTTGTGTTGGCAACATAATCCCTCCAATCAGTTTTTTGCCTCTTTTACAGTTTGGTTTTGAGCTTGCATTGGTTTGCTAATCCTTGCGTCATCTCATTTGAGGTTGTTGTGCTCGAGGAATGTGCTCCTCTTTGCGTGACTGGTATGCTGTACTGCTGCTGAAAAATTCTTTTGACACATGTGGTTGGCTGTCTCTCTTGAGCAGCAGCAGCAACCCCACTGGGGAAACAAAGCCCCCCCAGCACGGCTCCGTGATGGTGGACCACCGCCGAGCCGTGTTCACTGACAGCCTGTTCAGGGAGATTTACGATGACTCTGAGGATGAAGACGATGAGGTGGGCTATGCTGACCCCATCCAAGATGATCTCTACACCCGCAAGATGGGTGTCAAACCACAGCCTGCTGGAAACGTATCTTATGACAAGTTTTTACCCAAGTTCTGGACGCCTGAAGAAGACATTAACATACAGAAGATCAAACTGGGTTCTCAGAGGAGACCCTGGTATAAGAAGATACAAGGCTTCAGGTGTGTGAGGGCATTAAAACACAACACATACATCTACACATGGCCTACATCCTCTCTATAAACATACTATACAGACATACAGACTTCATGTGTTACAGAGTAGTAATTTCATCAATGATTTTCTTTCTACCGCTTAAACCATCTTTTCTTACTTTTCCACCTGACACGTTTGATTCTCCTCTCCTTAAATGCCTGCCAATTTTACCATTTTAGACTGTAAGATTCAGAATTTGGTGTTCTGTGGTTCACTTCGTTTTTCTATCTCTTTCCCTGCTATTGCCTCCTACCTTTCCCCTTTACCCTGTCTCTACCTCTGTCCCCTTTCCTTCGTCCACCCTGCTGTAGCCATAAGAAGTTGGGCTCTTCGTCAGATGACTCAGACTGTGACATCAGTCCTTGGCTCTCCTCTGCCCCCTCTCCCTCTGGCCCTTCTCCCTCTCACTCCCACACACACGAGGCCTCGGCTCACACCACCCTTGTTGTGGGGAAAAGGTCGATACAGCTGCATGATTGTGAAGATGAAGGAATGTTTTAGAGCATTCAAATTTTAGAGGAGAAATATAATTGGCTCCTTTTGGGGCTTAATTTCTGATGAGCTGCTGTCTAACATACTAATGATAAAAATACACAGACAAGCTACTGGAGCTGCCCTAACGCGCTTCATAAAGCAGTTTTCTTGTACTGACTTTAGTAGAAATTAGGCTGTGTCTCAGGAATATCCTATTTTTATTACAGCCTATTCTAGTGTAGACTTATAGCAACCAGCATCACAGTTTTATTTCATAGCAGTGTAATTGTAAAGTCCTCATCTTTTTGAATCAAATACCACCACTATGGCTGCCTGTTGTATCTTTTCCTCCTTTTCTTGCTCTTTGATCCAGTTCACATGCATGCACTCATCACCTCTCTGTCCTTTTCTCTCCTTTTGCCCACCTTGCAGTCCTCATATCCAACCACACACTCCCCCACAGCTCCCCAAGATACAGCCCCCTCTGTTAGAGACTCCCCCTCTGGTGTTTGCCCCAGTGGACCCAGCCTCAGGTCCCAGGCTGGTCAAATGCGAGAGGTGGCCTCTCCTGGGGCGCCATGACCCCCGGGAGCCCCCTGACCCTTTTGATCATGAGAGCATTTTCCCTGACTTGGAGAATGATGACATGTTTGCCAGGCGGACCCTGGCCTTCCAGTCCAACACGGACCTGGCTATGATGAAGACTCAGCTTTCCACTAACCGCCGTCTCTACACATCCGAGCCGCAGCTCAATATTGTCATCCAGCAACACGGCAGTGGGAGCACTGAGGAGAACGCTTTCCCCGACATCGAGCAGGACGATGTGGTGTATCGTAAGGAGAAAACCCAGCAGACTCAGCAACAACGGCCACTCTCAGGAGCCCCTGACAACTATGCCCCTATGCCTATTCCAGAACCATGGGCTCTGCCTCCTGATCTCAAAGCCAGACTCCTCTGTCTCCCATGTCCGCTGACCCACGAAGCAGACACAAATAAAAACAATCAGGTGGAGAAGGAGATGCGTCCTAAAACAGATGACATGCTGGTTCGGAAGCTCGGAGTCTGTTCCGATCAGAGCCCACTTACAGGCTCATCAGCCAATCAGATGACTCCCTCAGTGCCTTCTTCCTGTAGCGAAGGTGACCTGCAGAGGTGGCAGGCTATCAGGGAAGCCAGTAGGTTAAGATATAAGAAGAGGCTTATGGTGGAGAGGCTAGCTGCTCTGAAGTTGTAGAACCAGTTTGATGTAGCAGTGCCTGGTAGCTTCTCTGCTTTGTTGACTTGTTCTTCCATTTTTGTCGTCTTCTTTTTTTTCCACTTCAGTCTTGAAATATTTTCCGTCTGATGCTGAATTGGTCTTGATAGCAGGTTAACCCAGTGTTTTAATGATTGGTTTAAAGGCCCTCAGAGGTAGAGATGGGAGTTTTACCCAACTAAGCTCTTGTTTCTGAAAACTATCTGTGACTTATGTGTTCACTGGGTCAGTCTTGAGTGTTTCAACAGAAACCACAGAGAAGCAAATGTGGTGAAATTCACTACAGTAGTGACTCTGAACCTTTTCTTGTTTTAAATGTTTGTTGTTACCTCAGAATTGAAAGATTAAAGTTTTTTTCCAGTCAGAAAAAAACTGTAATGAAAGGAAATTCATTATGGTTTTCTGTACAATGGCTATATGGTATATTTTACCTTACAAACACATGGAATGTAAATGCAGAGTGGATGTCTGGGTTGCACATTGAACCTATTTTAAAGTGTGATTTATTAGAAAACAGCATAAATTCTCCATTATAAACCAAGTTGTTTGGTTCATGATGAGTATTGTTGAACAGACCCAAATTCTGCATTTTATTTTTGGATTTCTTTTCCTATCAGACTGAGTTTGCCTGTGAATGGAAAACATACTCATGCTTAATAAATAAAAGAAAAGACCTCACGATCTTGTGATGAATTGCACTGGACTGGCAATTTGTTGATCTCACCTAACATCTACAGTAACATGGGTCTGACCAGAGTACAGTGTTGTTTTCCTCAGCGAAGGGAATTTCATACAGATATGTAAAGCTCAAAGTGCAGCAGCATGAGAGTGTGGAAAGCCTGAGTAATATCCAAACATAATGTGCAGAACACTCTGACTGCACCAAGCAGCGCATTTAAATGTAGTCTTGTCTGTCGAGCTGACACGAAAGCCTATAGAAATTCCCCGCAGCTTTGAATGAAGGTGCAACTTGTGGACTCCATAGTAACCTGAACACAAATCTGCGCTGCAGTGTTTGCACATGAAAGCCTTCAGAACACACAAGCATTCACAAAGCAACCATTTAACCTACGTCAAGCCTATCTGGATTTACTTCACATCCATATGTAAAGCCATGTATCCAGTGACATCATGTTGGAGTCTCCTGAAAAGCAGCGTTGTTTAGGGGGAGATACACGTCCACCTACCTCTCCAGTCAAATGTCAGGGAAAGGAAAGGCGATACTGCACTGTAAGCATACTATATACACGCCGTAAACTCTATTCTCTCCAGTGTACTAAGTCAAAACCAGCAGAGTCGTGTTTTGGCTGGGTTTACATACATTTGAAACCCACCACCTGGGGATGAGCAGGTCTGAGAGTCACTAATTGGCCCTCTGCTCTCAACCAGTCCACTCTCAGACTCAGTGTCAAAGGCCAGTCTGCAGAAATGTGATTCTGTTGTCTGTGGTTCTCTCTGGTTTCCTAGACAGCACCAAATGCAAGAGAGTATCGACGGGTGAGTTGATACGGGCTCCCAGGAATGTGGCACGTTTGCATTTGCTCTGGCCTCTTACAGTTGCACCCCGCTGCCTCCTGCTTTTGTGCTGCTGTTCTCACTCTCTGGCTGCTAAATGCTGACACACAACAAAGTGTATTGTATGGCGCGGAGCCAATTTGGGGGGGATCGGGGGGGGTCCGTCATTGCTCCACAAATCCCTATTGACAAAGCAACAAAGCAAAAGATGCATACAATAGCAATACGCTGGGTCATCTACCTAAACTGCAGTGTGTCCCGGTGAGAGTTATGACTGAGCAGGGGTCTAAACACTCTGATAGCGATATGAGACATGTGTAAATCTTTGCAGGTAAGTGAAAACAAAGAGTGCATTTTTCCATAGGCTGTGAGCTTTGAGTGACTTTGCTCTTTTGCATGAAAGGCTGAGATATATCTTACTAACCCAACGAGCTTACGTCACTCCACGGTTTTTTGTGGTTGACCCGTGTGCTGTGTTTGCAGGCTAACACTTGGTTACAGGATAAAGATTTAATCCAACTTATTTCAGCATCAGTGGCAGATAAGTGGACGGGAGGTATAAGCTGGAATGTATTTGGACTATTCGAGAGATGTTTTCTACAGCTTATTTGACACAGTAGTAAGAGACGGTGCATGCATGCTTGGAGTGGAATTTATTTTTTAAATTGTGCCGGGATCTGAAAACTAAACCTCACCTCCACCTCTCACTTGAGATGCTGATGCCCAGGGTCTTTCTCTCTACCCTTTCTCTGCCCAGGAGTAAATCAACAAATGATATCCACGTCGACCCCACCATCATCCGGCAGGCTCGCTACGAAGAGCTGCAGAAGTATCGTGAGCAGATAAAAGAGAGTGAGGATAAGTGGCAGGATGTGAGTATAACTGCTATGTGTACTGCACAGTACCACCCCAGGATATCTGTTTGCTTCACACCAGTCTTGTTATACAAATCAAGACAAGCTGACTCTGGCAGAAAGCTGGCGGAAAAAAATTTTGTTTTCAACACAGATAAGATTGAAGTGAAAGCTGAGCACACGATCTACGCGATCTGTGCGCCTATCGGGGGGATCAGTTGTTGTGATGCAGTAGGTGGCCACAGGGTGAAATTAGAGGTGTTTAGATAGAAACCAGAGACAGAGGCAGACGCTGATTGGTGCGGCATGGCCCTATGGCGTTGGACTGTCCTCATTTCCAAATCACAGTGTTTGCGGTAGGAGACACCACATACTGTAAATACTGGTAATAGAATTGATGTGAAATCATGCTATGATGTAAAATAGACAGGTGATGTAAGAAAGAGACACTAGGATGAAAAGTTGATCAATATAAAATGAAGTCTGGAAAATTGTTTTCGAGGGGCAGAGGTGCCCCGATTTTAAAAACAAATGATCCATTGCAAGTGCTCATTCTTAGGTAGAAAAATTAAGAGTAATATAAAGTTATCCACATGTACGTGACTGGCTGTGTGTGTCTGTCAGCAGTCTGATCAGTGTCATAGCAAAAATAATGGAGTCTTAAAGCAGCATTCAGGTCACACAGTCCCCAGTACACAGGGGAGGTAAGCCGGGAGGAGCCTAAAGCACACAAATAGAACACCTTCAAACGTAGCCCCTTCTCTTTTTTGTGCCCTCTCTCCTTCGCAACTTCACTGTACAGTTAGAAATGCAACACAACCAGTCTGTTTTATCTAAATCTAAGATGAACTGTAGTAATATGATGCATGAGGGGATGTTGGCTTACCTTCGCTGCAGGACCTGAACAAATGGAAGAACCGGCGCAGGAGTGTCAACTCTGATATAGTGAAGAAGAAAGAGGAACGAGAGAAGATAGAGCAGATTACCTACGGCAGTAACAGAAGGTCCAAGACCTTAAAAGAGATGCAAGAAGAGAGGTAAGGGAAAACACACCCGATCAGGTACTTTTGATAGTGCCAGGGTAATGCATTATGGTATTGGGAGATTTAATACTACAGAATTAAATTTTTTATTTTCTGATCCTGTTTTTTACTAAAAAACAACGCACACTGAATTTCTTCCTCTTTTACTCCTTTTTTACCTTCGGAGGGGGATCCTTTGCTAAGGTAATTTATGAGAAGGTGGTTTTGCAGTATTAAACAGAGACTAAAGGATTATTTGTGCAGGAGTGAATGAGGACACTCAATAATTTTGCATTCAGTCAGTGTGAAAGTGTAATTTAATCATGGCCTACAACCATCCTCCCCCTTTTTTTTTTGTCACTGCCCTCCCCATTTCAACTCTTTTACCCCCAACCCTTTGTACTTGTCCCCACCTTCATCTTTAATTTTATCCATCACTGTCCAATTTTTTCCGATTTATCTCATCCCCCTTCTCCTCCCCTGTCTGGTCTGCAGAGAAGATAAAAGAAAAAACAGCATTGGCAGTCGTCTTGGATCTCTCTCTTACCTGGACAACGACGAGGACGTTTTTGAGAGACCGGTCATTCTCCCTCGTACCCGAACCCTTCCCACCAGGAGCTACACTATCGACACTCCTTACTGTTCCTCTGAACCCTCTGAGCCTTCTCTGAAAGAGGACAAGCCCCCCGCTGCTTCCCCAGCTACTGGCAGGGCCGCCTCCCCTCCCACCTCACACGACGTTGACGTTGCGGACAGTCCTACGGGCAGCGACACCACGACCACCATCACTCCCAGCATCATTCCCCTGAGCCGCAGGTCTCTCCACAGCTCCCAGGCTCCTGCAGCTGCACCTTTACAGAGCAGTTTAGTCTCAGAACGCACCAGAACAGCCAAGACAGAGGAGACCCCACCAATCGTCTCCTCTTCCAGTTTCTTACAAAAGGCGACCAGGCCAAGGCGCCAATTGTCGGGATCGCAGACTGAGGCAGAGGCCCCCTCCGCTGGTTTTCTGCACAAACAACAACCACAGCTCAGCTCAATGGAACCCAAGCCTCCAGGGGTGTCTCGGGTTTCCGCCTCTCTCCCCAGGAGCTACCAGAGATCGGATAGCGCACGTCTAACCTCAGTTGTCACACCAAGGCCTTTCGGGACCCAGCCCTCCCGCATCACCTCCCTTCCCAGAGTCTTTACAGTGAGTACTGGATAATTTTACAACTAAACACCAACTCCATGTGCAGCACAAAGGGGAGACAGACATTTAGAGGGTGGGAGGATACTGTGTTTGTTTGGAAGTAAGAAATGTTTTCCTTGTTGTTGGTCAGGTACAGTGTTATTTGTCCTGAGTACATCGGTGTGACCCAACAGCACGATCTGATTACTGTGTGAATAATGGATGAAGATAATGTTTTCATAATGCTAACTCAACTACAGGAGCTGCTATTTTCAGCCTTCTTCACTTTCATTACTGTAATAGTAAATACAAGAGAATACATAATGTTTAATTGTGTCAGGGGAAACAATCTACAGGCTTCTTCAGTAAGTTAGTGACTGATTGAAAGAGAAAAATTAACTGATTTCCCCCCATTTTAAGGTCTTTTACAGGTTAAAAAAAGAGTATTGTGAAATCATCAGCCATACGTTATTCAGTGTTTGTTTTATAGTATCTTAGTCTTAAGGCTCAAGCATTCTCTGTTATTCTGCATTCATCCCGGACAGATGGACGACTCCCACAAGCGTGCCAACGGAGACGTCGATGTTTCGAAGAGGTCATCTGTGCCGAACCGATATCACCACTTCCTGACCTCTGAGGACGAGGCTCACTCCGGCTCGGCCCACAGCAGTGGAGATGAGGAGGAGGAGTGGGAGAAGACCGCAGCGAAGAGCATCACCTCAGCTCAGAGAGCCTCTCCCGTCCCTCCTCTGGTCAAGGGCGAAGCTCCATTCAATCCTTCTGCAGCCGAAGACACCAGCCAGGTACTTAAATGACCTACTTTTGACAAAACAGATCAGCCTTTTCTGTTGGCTATATTGAAGGCATTGAAAAATATTCCATGTCTTTTAAGACTGACAGTGACCCGTCAATACTCTCTCTGACAGTGAATTAATGTATTTTTAATTTTTCTAATGCATGGTTACGACTAATTTTTGGTTCAGCCTCTTTCCTTATGTACAACTTGCTTAAAAAAAATAGAGTGCTGCACTGCTGAAATTAAAGTATATAGCAACAGGTTGGCATTTAATCAACAGGCATAAATGTGTAATACAAAGTTTTTTTGCCAAAGCAGGCCTGCATACACACAGACACACAACCTGACATTCTGATTCTTCTCCAGAGTGGAAGAAAATCAGGACCAAGATTGTGCGATGAAATCTCCTTTTTACGCTTGTAAAATGCCGTTGCTCATCTCTGCTCACCTGTGTTGATGTTTGGTTTGTAGGAGAACTACTGTGAGATGCGGATCAACCTGAACCAGAAGCCCAACAGCAGCCGAGACTTTGGCCTCCAGGCAGCCTGGGACTCAACTGGAGCTCGCGTCACATCCATCCAGCCAGGTAACAACAAAGACATTTAGGGGAAATACCTTCAAACAGAGGGATTTGAATTGTATGGGTAGAGGTTTATTCACCTTCCAAGTATAATGTGTGCAAGTCAGCCAATCTGGCAACCATAAACTCCAACATTCCCAGTGGTTAAACCCAGTGGAAAAAGATCAGACAGCCAATGGTTATATCTAAATCTCACTTAACCCAACTGTTGTGCTCACGGATACAGTATGGTGGTAATATTGGAAACTATTATATTTTACAGCCAGGCTCTTCTGGCTAGTTGTCAGCAGGTTTTGCAGTCCATTTCAGTGGCACTGCCAGACCTATGTAGGGCAGCGTCTATCTGGGTCAGATCTGCTGGGCCTGAGCCTCTCTTTCTACTGAGAATCCCTATCTCCACATTTCACTGCAGTGTATTTTAGTAACATATAAGTAACATCTACAACACGTATCCCACAGCAATACATGGACCCTAAGTTTGTCACACCAGTTTCAGCCTGTGTTGTATTTAAGCCTACCTTTGTTTGCTATTGTTGTTGTATGTAGGTTCATTTTCAGCTCATTTTCCGCTCATTTTCATTTCTTTACTGGTAAGGACAATTCAAATTGAATAACATTTCTGTAAATTATGCCAGTGTTAGCCAGATGGCAAATTTTCAACTGCAGTCCTTTGGCAAGATGTTTTAAAACCAGAGAGAAGAGATAGGATAAGAAACACAAACACAAGACAGTCAGATGCTGAAATGACAGCAAAAGCAACAAAATGCACAGGAAAGTGCTCAAGTCATTCCAACCATATCCATATAAAAAATACACATATGGCAGAATGAGATGTCATTCCTCGCAGAGCCGGGTGATGAAAAAAAAAAAAAAAAAGCATAAAGTATGCAAAGAAAATCAGAGAAAGGATAAAATCAAAGCAACACATTGATGCAACAGTATAATGATCTCATTCACTTTTCAGTACGAGCAGCCAAAGCATTTTAGAGTAACAGAACATAAATGAACAGTCATATCATTATTTTTGCACAAATTAGTCATGCAGATCAATGAGACATAGATGAAATAAAATGCTAATAACCAATAGTATTGATCTTGTGGGGTTTAAATAGAAATAGTTTAAAAGATGGTAAAATGGTAATGTTAGACATTAAACATGTAAGCCATATAGCGCAAAGTAATAATTGTAAAAGTATTAATACCACATTGTTAATAAAATACTTGTAAATATGTAATATATGTTCTGTCTCGTTTCACTTGGCAGAAGTAAAAAGTCAAGATAGTAGATGTTTGAAGAGACAGTCTGTGACTCTCAGTAGCTTTGCTCAGCATTTGTTGTACAAGAATACATTGTAAATATGTGTATACATTTCCATCTTGAAAAATACAAATACGAATAATATTGCTTTTATTAAAAAAAGCAAAGTGTAAGTACAAATGTCATTGTCAGAAATGTTAAAGCAACCGGTCCCTTGCAGTTTTTTTTTCCTTTGCATCAATATTGTTGAATCATTGAATTGTTTCACTTGCTACTGGTAGAGGATCCTGTTTCTTATGTCTTCTTGTACTTAGACCATTTCTTACACATTCAATCTCATTGAAATTAACCTATCACTAAAAAAATCGCTATCTTACGCAAGACTTTTAGCTCATATGAACTGAGTAACTTGTGATAGCCAACCATGTCACTGCACTGGTGGAATTGGGCACCGTTTATGCTGCCAATGACCTTTCCCTCTGTCTCGTGCAGGCAGCCCAGCTGAGATGTGCCAGCTTCAGTCCGGAGACGAGGTGCTGACAGTGAACAGGCACCAGGTGGCAGAAATGAGCTACACGGACTGGAAGTCCTGCATGGAGGAGGCTCTGCAGGAGGGCAGTCTGGTCATGGATATTCGCCGTCATGGCAAGAACAGTGAGTCATCTGAGTGTGTGTGTGTGTGTTTTTGTTTTTGTGTGTGTGAGATTGAATTGAACCACTTTATGGGTTGCATTCCTGGACTGATAGTGCTGCTTATGCCGCTTGCGTTGCTAAACAGTTTTGACACTTGAAATTGGTCCGTAAACTATTGTGAAATCATCCATGAATGATCTCATGACAGCTAAATTGTGAGGGACCTGCAACTTTTTTTTCCCCTCGTCTGATGAGGTGAAGACTGTTATTGTTCTGACCTCTGTGGCTTTTATTTCTACTTTCTTTTCCCTGTGTGTTTTTTTTCTTGACTTGTTTTTCCATATTTCTTCTCTTTTTTCCTTTTATTTCTGGTAGTTTCTTTTTTTTTTTTTTTTTACTGACTCTTCTGTTTCATAAACATTCCTATCTCTATCCATGTGGTGTTTTCCTCGTGGAGAACTAACCCAGCTCAGGTCCACAGTCCTGTGAGTGTGCTGTTTTCACAGTGTTAGTGTAACAGGCTTACTTGTTCCGACCACGTCAGTCTCACCTCACAAAAGTAATAAACCACCGAGAGTAGCTCATCTGAACTAACACGCAGAACTGGTTAAAATAGTTTAGTGAGGTCCGGTGGTTGTGACCCTGTTAGAGGCACTGTGTTGGTTTATGAAAGCTTTAATAAGCTGCATGGCTGGGGAAGGTGGTTTCTCTGTCACCCTTGCTCTCTATAACAACAACATAACAACAACCCTGTTCCCTGCTTTTATTATTCTCAGTGCAAAAAGACAATTCTTGGATTTCACATATACAGAACTCGTGTAATATACACACATGCACAAAAATCAGGTGGTTTTATGTACATACACACATCCTATTTTTGCCATTGCATTGTCTGCGTGCAGACTGGGACAGAGATCAACCTTCCCTGCCATTTAAAAGCCATAAGACCATCAATCTGACCAGTACGGATCATCCGATACTTCCAGGTTCCCCTGACGCAAACACTGCAAACTCCACCCTGGATTTCACTTCACGCATTTCCATGGAAACGCTGCTGTCCAAGGAGGCCCCCACCAACCCAGTCATTGTAAGTGACCCAAAATCGCTCAGGTTGAGTCAGGTTTGATCAGTTTTTATCCCTTTCATTGTTCCCAGTCCATTCCTTCTTTAATGAGTGGACACCCTCCCGTGTCTCCCTGCAGGACGTGGCTTCAAACGGAGTCAACGGAGGTTTCCGTGAGGAGTCAGTGACCATGAGGAACAAAGGTAAAGAGCAGAGCACACAATCAGAAAGGTCAGGAAATTGATCTTGATGAATATTTCTGTACTGAATACAAAAACACACCAGTAGGGAGTGTCAGTCTGTTGATAGTTGTGGGAGAACGATCTTTGCAAACACTTGACTGCTGTGGATAATATTAACCAACATTTATATCTGTAAAACATGACTGAGAAATCTTAAGATACATGTACTATATGTGTAATTCATGTATTAGCAATGTACGGTTGTATCTCCCCTGGTTAGCTTGTTTCTCTCCTCTGCTGTGCCTCACTGAATTCTGTTTTCCATTTTTCTCATGTAGAGTCAGAACCCATATCTTTGAAAAACTTAAAACGGAGGTCAGAGTTTTTTGAAAAAGGTAAAAAAGCGCTGACCGAAGAGGGGCGGGTTACTCTAAACAATTATTATTATGACTTCTGTTTATCTGCTGGCTGGGTTCTCTGTGCTTTTGTGTCTCTGAATTCTTCAATTTTCCACAGGATTTTTGCATGTTTTTTTGTTTGTTTGTTTGTTTGTTTTTTTATCAGCCACAGCCACATGTTTGATGGATAAGGAACCTATTATCAATTGATTATCATGTCCGGATTGAAATAGATTCCTCCATGGCTCTTTTTTCGGTCTGGTGCCAAATCTTAACTCTTGTGCTGTGCCCCTTCCCTCCTTCAGGCGGCTCGGGGTCCAGTGTCAGTGCGCTGGTCTACCTCTGTGGTAAACAGGGTTGAATGTGCAGTGACCTTCTCACCTTCACTTGGTACAGTCTGGGACACTGACATGTTGTTCAAACCAAAACGGTCTGGTGCCATAATTGTCCAACTTCTCGGGAAAGTTCTCCTCAAAAACCTCCTACCAAACCAAATAAGCTTTTTTAGCTTAATTTTAATTTAAGAGTGGACCTAAAATAATAAGAAAAGTAAAAAAAAAAAAAAGAATATTAAAAAATAGTCTTTAAAGCAACATATTCAGCTCCAACGGCTGGACAGAATGTCAGACACAATGCCAGCGTACCAACCACAAATACAAATCTAAAAACCATGTTGTGTTTGTGGTGTTCTTGAGTGGTGTCCAGGCTTGACACATGGTTACACTTTTCACTTCTCTGCGCATGAAGTTAAAAGCATTCCTGTTGCTTTCTTGGTGTGCATGTATTGAAGCATCTGTTAAACTTTCAGACTGGCTACCGGCTGTACTTTTATGCCTCTTATGCATGCTGCTGATGCATGTGATTTTCCTTCGGTTTGTTCAGTCTTGTTGTCCTCACAATCAGTTTATTGATTTTCCTATTCATAACTATTTGGCCGACATCTAATGTAAATGTCAACAAGTGGCAGATCTTGAATTGAGAGAATCAATCAACGAGTCCCAGTGGGTGAAATTTGACCTTCGTAGCTTGAGGCTTGTTGAAAACATCAATTACTGTGGTTTTAGATGTCATTTTCAATGATGAACTGATACTTGACTTAAAAATCAAGTTGAAACTTTAATAAGCCCGTCAACTTTGTGTTGATATCACATATGGCGTCAGTGTCAACTTTTACATTTTGTTTTCATTGCAAGTATTTAACTGGATTTTCTTTCTTTTTCAAGGAGGATCAGAGTCTGCATTGCCTGATGTGAGTAGTATTATCAGTGCACTGACAGCAGTTTTTTTTTTTTTTTTTTTGTTCTAGCCTGACGTCTTTGAAAGCAGACACCACAGTTTTTACAAAGCTCTGATCCATTATTAATCATCTCTCATGGACTGCATTGCTAGCTCCATCAGAGGCAGGTTCACTCTGCTTCATAAGCCCCACTGTGATTGCAGGGAGAACTGATATTTATGAGTCTTGGATGGATAAGTAAAATACTCAAGGGTCTGAGGATAGAGTTTGTTGTATGTTGTATAAATCTTAAAGCTTTCTTAGATAAATTTGTGATTTTGGGCTATATATATAAAATTGGCGTTACTTGACAATACCCCATTATCAGCTGATGGCTGCTGTGATGCAGTTGCCTTCTATTACAAATACAAGAGTAGAGTTTCTCCCAAAATAGACAGATGTATATTTGCAGTTTCAGGCTTTACTTTAAAACCAACACCGGAAGCAGATGGAGGTGAGACAATAGGTATTAAATACAAGGTGTGCCAGCTGACCCCTGTCACAAGAACTAAACAGTTTGTAAGATTGATTGTACAAGCATGTACTTTTACTTTATACGTCTATCTTCTTTGTCTTCAGATACCTGTTCCTTCAATCACTCCCTCCTCCAGCCGCTGGTCTTGGGACCCAGAAGAGGAGCGCAGAAGACAAGAAAAATGGCAGAAGGAACAGGAGCGCCTCCTACAGGTACATAAAACTGTACTCATGGAGCAGTGATGTTATGTTACAATTTGCACTGAATTTCCAGTTTATTAGCTACCTACATCTCAAGCTAATGCTGTCGAGTAAAACAGTCTTGCAATAAATCCTACTTTCATGAAGGTTGTAATGTCCAGTATTTGTTGGAACTGTTTGAAAGAGGTGGTTGATTCTGTAGTTTGTGGTGCTGTTAAATCTGATTCTGTTACATGGAGAGGTTTCTAGATAGCTTATTTTTTTTAATCCAGGCAGTAAATTGCAGTGTTACAGCATCAAGTCATAAATACAGCAATAAAGTGGCCAATCAATGAAATAAGGACACTCAAGGGGGCAGATAAGAAGACTAAATACAATCAAAAGTTATAAGATAGACAATAAGTTAGAATAAAAAGTCTGAGAATATAAACTTTTTAAAATGGTATTTGTATGTTTTTGCACTGTGTATTTTTTATATTGTGTGTATCAGTGTGAGCCACGTCAAAGACAAATTTTCATTGCCATGCATTTGCTAATTGAGTTTTTCTGATTTTGATTCTGATAAAGACTAGGACCATGTTATAATTTGTATAGAATATACAAAGTATTCTAAAATTTCAGTCTGCACTCATAGATATAAACAGGGTTGGACGAAATGCAAGAAAAACCTCTAAGTGTCACACAATACAGTTCAACAGCACCACAAGCTACAACCTCCAAAATGGCCATACAGTTGAATCAACATCTCTCTAAAACGGTTTCAACTTGAATTAGACCTTGAATTGTTACATTAGACTGCAGTACGTCTAGATGTTTTTACCCAATAAACTGGAAAACGGAGTGTGTAGTCCATTAACAAAACTGAAAATACCAAATGAGGCAGCCTCGTAATCCATTTGATCTGAAATACCCCGCTGGAAATCTGTTCTGTGTCCCATTTGACAATGAGACGATGCACAGAGTACGGTGAAACTCCTCACATCCCATAGACTCTTTTCCTAATAGACTCAAAACAGACTTTAGACAGTGCTATGCTGGCCGCTGAAAGTAAAGGATCTGTCGAGTAGCCAACTTAAATGTAGTAGAATCCTGTCTAAACATTTTTTCTGAGGGTCTATTTCTGGATGGAGATCAAAGGTGTCCATGCAGAGCGCTGATGTATCCGGGAAGCCTTGTTACTCCTCCAGTCTTACTCCCTGTTGTATAAACGGCCTGATTTCATGATGTGCCAGGGAGACTTCCTGCCCAGGGCAAGCTTCTCTAGGTTTATCAACTTTCAGGATGGTTAGGTAAGGTATGTAGGTGGGCTTGGAATTATTTGGAAAAAATACAGCTACCAAATCTTTTTATTCTTTATTTTTTTACTTAGTCTTCCCGCTGTACTTTAGTATAGTATGATCATATCATTTACCATCCCTTTAATTAGATCTGTTTTTTGGGGTTTTTTTAATGTTCTTTTGTGTGTGTGTGTGTGTGTGTGTGTGTGTGTGTGAGTGTGAGAAAGTGAGCATGTGTAGCTGAGTCAGTATATTATGTTGTTTTATACAAAACTTAAGCTGTTACCAGACACCCCCATTTTGTTCACAGGAACGAAAATAATGTGCCTAAAATATCAAGGTTACTGTTCTTCAACCATTTTGATTTCAGTCATAACCCTGGCCTCCTTTGAAAGGTAACTCCTCCTAAATTTTATAACCAAAAAGTCAGAATGAGTGTAAGAGATACTGAACCACAGTTACAGAGGCACAAACATTATGCTTGTAGAAGCACTTTTTGCATGGAAAACACTTTGGAGCCATAGCCACAAATCTTAACCAACTCTGTGTCAACAGCGGTTGCAGTGATATGTGGATCCTAAAATGCTTTGCGCAGATAGAATCAGGAGACTTACAGCCTTTAACCGGTGTGTAATTTGTCAAGGTTGCTTGAAGATTGAGTCTGGTACAGACCAGAGCACACCTAAAGCAGCGGGATATTCTTTGAGCCACCCTTTGTAGCAGGGGGCTTTAATTAAAACACACACTAGACTCACGTGTGGCATAGCTGGAAATTCCCAGCAAAAGCTGTGCAGCACTAGTGCTGGTGATTGGGAGCAAGCCCGCCACTCTGTGTGTGTGTGTGTGTGTGTGTGTGTGTGTGTGTGTGTGTGTGTGTGTGTGTGTGTGTGTGTGTGTGTGTGTGTGTGTGTGTGTGTGTGTGTGTGTGTGTGTGTGTGTGTGTGTGTGTGTGTGTGTGTGTGTGTGTGTGTGTACCGACCTTGCCCCATGCCAGTCTGTAATAGAGAATAAATGTGCAGATCTGGTGTGACTAGTGTTCTTCGGCGATCATTTTACAGCTGCCACACGTGCATGTCATCAAACGGGATGACCTCTGACCTCTCGTCCTGTTTTTTTCACCCAGGAGAAATATAAGCGTGACCAGGAGAAATTGCAGGAGGAGTGGCTGAAGGCTCAGCATGAGATTACCAAGAGTGAGGACCAACAAGAGGTAACAAAGGTATTTTAATTTGTGCAAAGTATCGCCTAGTATCTGAAACATCAGCTGGAGAGTATTACAATGTGCCAAAGGTCTGACTCATAGCACTAAATTGTCTAAATGTATCCAAAGAACTTTGATAGTGTTGTTGATCAAAATTGTTATAATTACGCAGCAATTATGTGGCCAGACACTGGTATTTCTGGCTTTCAAAAAACAGCTCCATTTCACATGAAAGACCAGAAGGCGAGAGCAGAACAATGTCCAGTCATGCGGGGATACCCACAAGGGAGACGCAACATGTATGGCTTTCCTTTCTGTAAAGATGGAGGTCTTTTCAGCTCATAGTTTTGCAACAAAAGCTCCCCATTGATTGGAATTTAGAAACACTTGCTGATTAGTCGCAACAGGGGATGACATGAGTTTCTCTATTATTGTTGCAGTTCCTCCCGGAGGTTAATGAGGGTCAGATTAGTTAAAGCCCTCATGTGTTCTAACGCTTCCTCTTTTCTGTTCTATCCTCTGTCTGGCAGCCCGGGAGCCTGGAGGTGAAAAGCCACAGCCTCAGCCCACACTCATCACGCTTTCCAGTCAATCAGCCCACTTCTTCTCTGTGGGGAGAGGAAGAGAGAAAGACGAAGGAGGAACAGGAGCGCCAAAGGCAGGAGGAGGAAAAGAGAAAGAGGGAAGAGGAAGAGCGAGAGCTGCAGCGTCTCCGGGAGGAGAGACAGAGGAAAGAAAGGCAGGAGGTAGAGGAGAGGAAAAGGAGGGAGGACGAAGAGCTGAGATGGCAGAGGAAGAGAGAGGAGGAGAGGGAGGAGGAGGAGAGGAGGCGGCAGGAAGCCGCAGAGCAGCAGCGCCGAGAGCGGGAGAGAGCCTTCCTGCAGCAGCAACAGCAGCAGCAGCATTGGTCAGTAAAGACACTGCTCCTCCTGTACTCTCCGTCATACTTTAACTCACTTGTCTCTTGTCTTCCTCATCTGTCTATCATGCTGATAATAACACAATCAAATGTAAAACATTACCTGCTTTATTGTCTGTGCATTAACATAACTGCAACTAATGGGTCTGCATGTGCTTTTGTCGTCCACCTCTGCGCTGTAACCCATCTCTCGCTACACACTGCTCCTCACCAAAGGGCTGGTGGCTCCCATGGCTTTGCCAATGTCCAGCCTCCACTGTCCTTTACAGACAGGTGAGTGCACGAGAGAGTGTGCTCGTGTTTGTCAGACCGCAGCTGCAGCCGTACTCTAAAGATAATGTTTGTTTCTGCATTGAGCTAAACAGCCATTGGCGCTAATAAAACCTGTTCTTATATCACATACTTTTCAAACAATAAATATGTGCTTCGTACCCAATCTGATGAGTAATAACACGTAACAACAATGCCTTAGAATGATTACAATTCATTACTGTATTTCAGAATAATGACTTGAATCGGTTGCAATGACAACACTTTATTATAGGCTCCCAATTTAGCATTTATAAGCAGTACAATATATAAACAATTAATTAATGGCTTATAACCCACTATAATGTAGTTGTAAGCAGATATAAGTGTTTATTAGTTAATAACTGTAACTCCTCCTGTAGACACCCATATGTGGAGGCTGGTGTATAAACAGATAATGAAGTTTTATAATAATATAAAATGTTATGTTTTGTTATTTTTCAACACTTTTCCTGAACAAAACAAAATTGACACGTCTTTACTGAGTAGTTAATGTGTCGAGGTACTCATGCCGGATGCATTTGAACAGAATATTTCAAGCAGTGTCTGTCTATATGGAAGGTCATGTAATTGGAAGTCCTCCAGCAAGTGGGTCAGGTCTCCAGCTGAGATTGGAAGTTTCTGTGATTGGTGGTATTTGGTATTTGACCTATCAAATCATTTGTTACTGTTCACAAGAAAGGGAAAAAATTCCCCAGAAAATCAAGGCACACTTCTTTGTAAGGAAAAAAAAAGGTAGAAACTCTTTGTTAATTAGGTCACATGATTAAAACCTAGTCTTGCTCATGCTCCTTCCTTGTTCTTTATTGCTTTTTTCTTCAATTTAATAACAGGTGTAAAAAATACTAAAATAAATGTAGAAGTATATATGAATACAAGTTTATAAATGTTTCTAATTTAATAATGATTACTGTTATTACATGTATTTTCCTTTTGTCTGACAGGGGAAAATCCAAATCATCTTCCCAGCTTGACGAATCAGAAAAACCTCAGAAGAAAGGTCTGTTTTCTCGATTTATTCTCCATTAGTTAAATTTTATTATAATACAGCTTTTTATGAAGACAGTGGTGATTGCTTTGTGAATCATACAGTGACATATAAGACAAGGAATATAAGATCATTTTTATTAGCTGAAGTTATGTCAGCAGTGGCCTTGTGTTTCTCCTCCTCTTGGTTGTTTTATAAATGACTCCATGTCCGCATGTCGTTGCACATATATGTGGGTTGTACCATACTGTAGGAGTGTATGTGCAGCTGGGGGGCACGGCTCACTGGCTGCGGGAGGAGCAGCTGAGGAGTGCGCTTGACAAGCAGGCCCAGAGTCAGAGGAATGCGTCAGAGCTGGAGATGGAGAGGAGAAGCATCCTCAATGCCATGAGATACAGAGAGCCAGAGAGAGGTGGGCTCGGCCCCTGAAGCTGCGCCTCTCAGTTTCAATCTGAAAGTCTGTCAATCGGCTCTTGCTTTGATCAGCTGAAGAATCAATTAAGGCATTTCACCAAATCAAAACTCACAGCTAGTTTGATTAACAGCTGACCAGCCAGAAAATTACATGAAGCAAAATCAATTAACTTATTGACTGCTGTATGATTTCTCTCAGGTCAATATATCTAATGAGTTTTTTGCTGCCATGATGTAACTGTACTGAAAGGAATTGTCTAATCATAGGCTGCAGCAGACTCTTTTATAATAAGACTTGGGAAACATAATATCTAGCACATCATCACGATCTCACTCTTTCCATCCCATTTTTTCCAATTTCTATGCCAGTGGCCCGTTCTGATCCATTTTTGACTTCCAGGAGACTTTTCATTTTGCCAATCATAATGTTTCGTTTATCTCTCCTCTCTGGGTGCAGTGACAGCCGGTGGAGTGGATGAGAAGAGGGGTCAGCAGCCCCTGTCACAGGCTGAGGCGGAGCGGCAGCAGATCCTGAATGAGATGAAGAAGAAAAATCCACTACTGACGGACAGCAGCTGGATTCGCCAGGGCTCATCCAACATCGCCGCCAACAAGGAGAGTGACGTGCCCCGAATGCGCAGGTACAGTCTACACTGGTCATGTACGAGAGTAAAAAATCCTATCCCCTGTTGTGTTATGGTGGTGGTTGGCTTTTTAAACCTACTAAAATTCTGTTAACTTGAGATGAAACATTTATTAGTCTGGCTGCCGCTCCTACTTTGCTTTGGTCAAAATGGGCGGCACCATTAGTGAATAAATGTCGCACAAAAACAACTGCCACAGGTAGAGTTTGTAGCCAGACGGTTTAAATGCCTCTACTAACGGCTAACATAGGCATGGTGTGGGCTGGCTTTGCAGAGGCAAGTCTCTTGACAACTTGGATGTTTCCTTCAACTCCTGGCGCTCATCGTGGACACCCAGAAGCAACTCTTATGTCCAAAACTACACTCGGCCTCACTCTGCCCTCCCCGGCAGCACTTCCTTTTACAGTGGCGGCTCCGGGGCCCAGCAGCCCGCTTCCTCCACTTTGCCCTACTCCTACTCCATGGGCTCCCAAAGAGGTGGGGCAGGAACCCCCTCCTCCCCCTGGTTCCGGCAGACACCTTCCCCCTCACCCTCCTCTCCATCACCCACCACCTCTCCAGAGCCCACCGCTGAGGCAGGCGCCCCTCAGCAGCAGAGCAGGTAAAGTCAACAATGCTGCTTCGCTAAACGCTCCCAACAAGCTGCCTCTAACCCGTAACTGGTATACTGGGTTGCAAAAACATAGTCACAGTGTTGGT
Source organism: Xiphias gladius (assembly GCF_016859285.1). NCBI lineage: Eukaryota > Metazoa > Chordata > Actinopteri > Istiophoriformes > Xiphiidae > Xiphias > Xiphias gladius. The sequence goes on along the minus strand of NC_053415.1, from coordinate 19,790,723 downwards.
GTCGTTGTTAAACTATAGCTTTGGACTGGGTGTGATGGCAAAGGGTATCTTGAATCTAACTTTTTTCCTTTTAATTATTTTGAATGTACTACAATATGTATTTGATATTGATTTGTGTGACATGCTCCATACATTCACCCTCCATTCCAGATTCAAGAGGTGATATAAGCATATACAGTCCTATAATATACAGTCTGTTTGTACAGGTTCCCTGTTTAATTTCACCTTAATACTTGTGAATGTATTGTGAAGCAACAGCCTGGAACTAGGAAACAACTAGAAAGTTGTTCGCTTTGTTTCTCCGTCAAAATTATAAAACCATCATTGTTTGCTCTGAATTTCATTTTTATCAGGCATAAAAAAAAAACCTTACCGGTAATTCATAAAATGTTCAATTAAAAGAAAGTATTCAAGAAATTATTTTAGGAAAACTGGACAATTTAATGAATAAAAATGCAAAAGCATCCTTAAATGTTTAACAGAATGGTTATGGAGCTTCTGTTCTCTCGGATAAACAATTTATCAGTTTAATCCTATGGTATACCAGTGTGAACATGTGTTTTCTATGTGTGTGTGTGTGTGTGTGTGTGTGTGTTAACATTCATACATCATCATGCATTTGTGCTTGGCTCTCAAATCACATTCTGTGATCCAGGTCAGTGAGTGGCAAGAAAATCTGTACGTTCTGTGACAACCCGCTGGGAAAGGGGGCAGCCATGATCATCGAGTCCCTCGGGCTCTGTTATCATTTGGGCTGTTTTAAGGTGAGAGTTGGGCTCCCGTGGGGCCTCGGAGCACATCCGCAGCACGACTCCTCAAAACTAACTTGATCACTTGATCACTCCTGACTCTTTTTCTCTTGTTACTAACCTGGCAAATCCTGGTGAAGCTCAAGGTCCTGATCCCTCTACGGCTGAGCAAAGTAGATTCTCTGTGCCAAAACCTGCAAGCCAAACTAATCAACCCCTCGCCTGTTTCTTTCTACTAACGCTTAACTCTGGTTGTCGATCCATCCTGGAATTTAGTTTTTTACTTGAGTTTGGTCTTCTGCATCTGAATGGTTATCCTTCCTGCTAGTTTTTGTCTTTTGACTTTCATTCCCTTCCTCCCTTCATTTTTCTCTGTCTGTACATACGATCGAAGGCTTTCAGTCCGTCTTTCCTCATCACTCTGCCTGTGGACTTGGACAATGTGGTGCAGCATTAACCACTTGAGCAGCTCTGTAACGCTTCCCTTTCTTAAACTTCCTCAGTGTATTGACTGTAAGTCTGACCTCGGAGGATCGGAAGCCGGGGCTGAAGTCAGAATACGAAACAAACAGCTCTACTGTAACTCCTGCTACATGCGATTCAAAAGTAAGTGCTTGATCAAGCTGATCGGTATTAGGACGGGTCGTTTTTTTTTTCTTTAATTGTAATGTTGCCGTTCGTTTTCTTTTAGCTGGCCAGCCAACCGCTATGTGATGTGACCGTACTCCAGCGGATTGATGAAGAGACTACTTGTGACAACAACCCATTAACATTGAAGTGAACATTGAAGCCATTGCAAATAGTTGGGACATGTGGCTTGAATATACTTCCATATAAGACTCTAGAAAATTCCATTTTACTCATTGATGAGAATCATGTTTGTGTTTTTACAGTGTGTGATTGAGAGGGTAAGCTTGCAAAGAAGTTATCTACTTTAATGTGTTTATATCGTATTAAGTATTACAGTTGTACAAAGTGTAAGGGTTCTGCATGCACCAGAGTTTTTAAACGTTTTAGCCATGAAACTAGTCAAGCAATGAACTGACTATAAGATTACAGAGGCAGAGCTTTCTTGTGACCTTCACTGGGACAGATTTTAGAGATGTCGACTGAGAACCCTGCTGGATCATCTTCTCACTTTCCTGCTTGTTTTTCTGCTGAATCTTGGGAAGTTAACATGTTTGTCAACCAAGGTATTTCTTGTCATGTGTATGTGCCTTTTCATTTGTAACAGGGAGAAGTACTTAAGATTATTAGAATTCTTTCAAAATATATTTAAAAAAAAAACGTCTGCTTGGATAGCAGTTGTCTTGAGTTATCACTGATAGATGGAGGATTGTACACATAAGCAGGTTTCCAAGAATATATATCCTACTGATTGGCTTTGAGGCAAACAGTAACATTTGTAAATAAAATGACTAAATGATATTCTCATGTGTTTTTGTTTACTTTTGCAAGGTTTTTCCTGCCTCTGTTATCAGAAATCATTATACTCCTCTTTCTCGGTCTGTCCCTTTCATTCTCTGTTTCTCTGTAGTGCCACGGTTATAATGAAAGGAATTTCAATGAGCTTTTGCGCAAAGGTTCAGAGGACCTGCCTGCTCTGTGTTCTCCAAAGCCAATTTGTCATGCATCTTTCATTCAGTGCGCATGCATTACATTTGATTACACATCGATAAGCTATTTTCTTAATGTATTCTGTTATCCTGGAAGGTTCATGAAATCATATCTGCATAAACATATATCGCATATTCATAGGAGCAGGAACAATCCTGATTGCTCAGTCTGCAGCTCCCAATTGCATTTGAACAGCAAGGTAAGAGATTGTCCTCATTTCCCATAAATAGAAGTAAGATCAGCTGAAGTAATGTATGGAAATAAGTTGGACCAGCATAAATTGGCTCTGTATTTTCGAGGTGAAGCACAAACAGCCCCTGGAGGCAGACATCTCTAATTCTTAGATTCCTTTTTTAGATTTCTCTTGGCGCTCTCGTGGGAGAGAGAGATTTTAATCCTAATGCTTAGAAAACAAGCATGGCCTGAATGGTGCCGAGCAGCGTCGAGTGGCTGAGAAACATAAAACCTTTCAGGATAAGTATCGCGTCTTTTTCCTCCAAAGCCACGGCCACAACCAGCCTTTAAGGAAGGCTTTGACATGTCGAGTCGAATAGCTTGTGTATCTGTGTGTATGTGCTGGGGCTTACAGAGAAACTGTATGCTTGACTGCTCAGATGAATCAGGTCTGTAAAAAGATGGAACACAGATGGAAGGGCTTAGATATGCCTGCTCTACCATCCATGAGAAAGTCAGTCCTAACTCTAACAGCTCCCTGTCTGCTTCTTTTTAATGCTCCCCCACTGGGAAGAAAGAATTCGCATTTTTCAGGAGATTTTTCCGGGCAGACCCATGTGGATGATTTTTCACCTTATAATCAACCCAAGAGAGCAAGTCCAATAATCATGCTCGATTTCCACACCACAGTCCTTTTGTGGGGATTTTCCGAGGCTTAAGTGTAGTTTGGACTGGCCAGAAGGGGGCACTGTGATCTTAGCTTTTTCAGCAAAACAGACTGAAATGATCTTTCAGCTGCAGCTGGATGATAACTGCTGATGCTTACACTACTAAGCGTGTCACTTAACATTACATACTTTATGAGAAGGAGAGATTATGTGTCCTTGGAATTTAGCTACAGTAATTTAAAAACATAATGCCTTATGTAATACGTCATAAGAGTCTGTGGTATAGTTTGTAAATTAATCAGAACTGACGGAATTTTGGCTTTGAGCACTATCAGTAGCTTGGCTGTCAGACAGGGGAAATCAGTGCTTCTTAAATTAACTTTAGTTTTTTGAGTGAAAACCACACATTCAACAAACTTTTGACCGTTCGGTTTGAAGATACCTCAGACAACCCACACCTCCTGCCATTTGCCACCGAGAAGGCATGCTTTTCACACTTTAGGGAAGCCGTCGGGCACTAATTTACCTGCGTCTGATGCTATAATTAGTCATGTAATTGCAGACACTGTCTCACCAGACCTGTTGCCATGGATTGCAGGCACCGTGCATACAGCTCGAAGCGCTGTCACAACTTACATTAACTACAGGGATTAAAGAAAATGGACTTTAAGAAAACCTGTAAATTCCCAGCACATCAGGATGAGTCTGTGAGGCTATTCTCCATTCGTGGTAGTTTTTGATTCTCATTGGAGAATCTTTAACCCGAAAAAGGCGCAGCAATTTCATCAATCGCTGAAAATGTGAATAGGCAATGGATTCACCTCTATAGAGCAATATCACATGGCAATGAAAATCTATACAGTAGTTGTAATGTATTCATGTAAGCTGTGATTACTTTGGCAATTGCCCTTCTGCAGGCTAAAAGTTGACTGTGCTGAATTGATTTTATTACAGTATACCTTTAGTTATTGGAAATAATTTGAAAATGTTAACAGGTGAAGCTGAATATGGAGTGAGCATAATTTACTGTAAATGTCAAATATCTAGCGAGGCCATAGAGTCCCTTACGAAGTGTATGGATGTTTGCTCAGCAGCATGTAATGCATATATACATATCCAATGCCCTCTCACAGTTCAGTCTATTTTTTAATTCATTATTTTGGAAGTCTTTCAACTGACTGTGCAAAGGTTTCCTGGTCAAAACTATATTATATTTGCAGTTGTCCTGTGTGGTGCATGTGCATCAGTCAGTAGTTGCATTTCTGCTGGGGCAACCTGTAATGAATATGTTAAATAAAAGTGTGGAATAAGTTACATAAAGTATTGGCCAGTTAAGTGTCCTTCATGGGTGGCACAGGTGGATATCAGTTGTTGATTAACAACAGATCATCACCTCTCTCCTGCAGACATCAAAACTTGTAACATTGTATAGAGATACTGATATGTGACCTTCTGTTCAACGAGGAAATGATCAGCCTGGATCCCTTCTTGCCCTCTTTACAAAATGCTGATGCTAATCCCTGACTCACAAAAGGACTCAACCTTAGAGCAGGTGTGTGTGTGTGTGTGTGTGTGTGTGTGTGTGTGTGTGTGTGTGTGTGTGTGTGTGTGTGTGTGTGTGTGTGTTTGTTTTTTTTAAGAAGTCAGGATTCATTTAAGGCTTCAAAATAGTCTGAGGTAAATATGAGACATTCACCAGAGCAGGTTGTTTTGTGTAGATCATCATTCAACGTGACTATTTATGAGCAACGCTCTCCCCCTCTCCTCTACGCTAATGTTACCGTTTTGACAAAGGGGGACATTTTTCACCTATGTTTTCTGAAGAACCGTGTCTCTCTACAGGAAAACTGTCCAACGACCAAGGCAATTATTCATCCAAATGCAGGGGGAATAAAAAAAGATATGAAAGAAATCATTTCCTTATCTGTCTTTCTCTGAATGCAAGAAGACTCCATGAAGCCATGTTACAAGCAGGAATGAGAACCTCTGTGATTTCTCTTCGTGACCTTAAAGAGCACTCTGATTTATTTTCGTTCCTCTACTTAGTGGCTATGGAAGGAAAAGTATCTCTGGCAACAAGATGCATTGGATTTGCTTTTTCTAGTTGGCAGGGAAAAGAAAAGGAGTGTAGAAAGTGTTACATGGCTCCGAAATGATAAGACCGCATGGTCACAGCTGGGGCGCCCTGATATGCTTGAGACTGCATTATGCCTGGGGTGACAGGGGACCAACTTTTCTGTCCTCATATTAATTCATCCTGCTTCAGTCCTATAGCTGAGCATGAGTTGGAATACTGATTCTCACTGAAGCATTCCCCAATCTTTATCTGCTGTTTTTGAGTTTACAGTAGGGGAAAATGAACAGAGGAGAGCAATAATTTGCTGAGACTGAATATTATCAAATTGATCCACGTGCCCAACATTATACTCCATTCACAATTTCTCTTTGCAGCCTGGATGCTGTACTGGATGCACTATGCATCAAAGCAGCACACTACCTCACAGTCTGCTCCATTTGTTCAGGCATCATCCAAAAAGGAAGACAGATGCGTGACATTAGTGGAAGCAATATATTTGGTTGCATGTCACCTCTCCAACTCAGTCACACTATGCAAAGTAGAATTTACTTCAAGAGTTACAGCAGTAGCCATGCTGCTTGACTTGGAAAGGTTTACGAGTCCACAGATGGGAACTGCAATCCTTTTCTGTCACAGACTGACAGAGACGTCACACCTAAAGCTCATCACAGACAGGTCCTATCTCATCTTCTACCCCATAACCCCAGTCTCTGTTCCCTACCCCTTGTCCTCAGTTGTCACCCAGGATGGAAGTTAATTAGAATTTCTTCAGAGGAAAACTTAAAAGAGAGGATGACACACTCCCAAATTTGCCCTTCATTTGATATCAGGAGATTCATTTTGACGTTTGCACTGCACACATCACTACAAAGACAGAGAGACGGGGTGGCATGATGGAGGTCCTGTTTGTACCTGCCAAACACCATGTCCAGCCCACCTCGCAGTAGCTGACACAGAAATGTCTTTTACTACTTAAATTTTATTGATATTTTGGCAATATTCATACCGGGCGCACTGAAAACTTAATATCAGAGGTGACACAAACAAAAAGCAGATCACTACCGTGCACCCCTACTATCTCTTTTGAGCATGACAATTCAGCTTACCTCTAGGTAGTCACACCTCTCACCCCCAATGTCATAGTATATCTGCTAGTGCAGCATAAATGAACAATAAGAAATTCTACACGAATTTCTGTTCCAAAATGAAAGAGTAGCACAATGACAACATTTGATGCCTTTAAAGTAGCATTCTGAATATGTCCTGGCTTTTGGAAGAGGGTTCTCTTACTAATATACTGTGTGATACCCCAAACAGCCTAGCTTTGCCTCGAAGGTTAAAATTAGCACACTATGCCAACTACAATATTATACGATGATTCACAACAGGGTATATTAGAGAAAGCCCCATTTGGGATTTTCTGCATGGATAAAGTATGAAATTTTGTTTTTATAATACTATGCTCCTAGAGCTAACTAGCTGCAGTTTAAGAACAGTGCTGCTCCTTTATTTCCATGTCTAACACGGATCATCAACTGGTGAGGACGCTAACTTCTTGCCAGGGACTTTACCCCTAGTCTAGCCATCAAATGATGTATATATAAATGATGTATGTATATATATATATTACCCTTTTGCAGGTTCCTCATTTTAAATAAAAATCTACCATTTCAAACCAGCGTAATCAATGGTTGCCAAATAAAAATAAGACATCTGCTTTTTTCCAATTTCTGAAATCAAATACCCATTTTTCAAAAAGGTTAGCATGAATTTCAAGTGATAAATCTGTCAGTCGTCATTGTGAATTGCATACACGTAGCGCTACATTGGCGAGCTTGAGAGGGGAGACTAAGCAATTGTGGCTTAGCAAAGGGTCGTTTTCTTTGGCACAAGCTGTCCTGGTTTAGCTTAGAATAAACACTGGAGACAGGGTAAACAGCTTTGTCCAAAGGTGACAAAATCCGCCAGATCACTAGTTGACAAGTTACATCTCAATCTTCTCATTTAACTCTTGACAAGAGAGCAAATGAGCTTATTTCCCAAAATGTCAATCTATTCATTTAAAGGCACTGCACACCAACACAGGTGTTTTCAGTTACTGAGACTGATTTCACCTCCTCTCAGGTTGAAGCAGGGTGGCTAAGCTTGGATTTATGTGACATTAAAGAAGGCTATTGACCAATACCAATGATAACAGTGTGAACACAAGTAAGCGGAGAGTCAGTGAGATGTCAGTCAAGCCAGCTTTACACAACCTCACAGTCCTGAGAATAGTCTAATCGTGCAACATAAGTGAAAACACCTGTGTGGATGGAGTATAGTTACATAGGAGCCTTAAATAAATCTTAGATATTGGATATATTAATGTACAAATTTGAAGTTCCTTGGGTATTTTTTAGGCTTTTTATGCAATGGAACCACATGCTTTCATTATTCATTATTAGTGTCTTAATGAATGAATGAGAAAGAGACGCTGAGTGAAATTTTTTGTAAATTTAACCAAAATCATTTAATGAAATTAAAAGTGTTTGGAAACTGTGCAGGCCAAGGCTGTTTATAATTTACTTGGAGAGGGTATATGTCTTTGGATGACCACTGGCAGAGAGGAAAGTTTGCATGAACAACTTGAGGTGAATTGCAAAAAATGTTATTCTATACATTTCTGGTATGTCAAAGTTTGATTATAGATATTATTGAGATGCATAGTATTTCAAATGATTTGTTATTGAGCTGTGGTTAGATAGCGAGGTCACTTTTAATCTAAATTTGCGGCTCCAGGACTCATTAAACATATGTGTCACATTCACAAGGCAAGGGCAAATGAGGTGGAAATGAGAGAGTGTGTGTGTGTGTGTGTGTGTGTGTGTGTGTGTGTGTGTGTGTGTGTGTGTGTGTGTGTGTGTGTGTGTGTGTGTGTGTGTGTGTGTGTGTGTGTGTGTGTGTGTGTGTGTGTGTGTGTGTGTGTTTGTGTGTTTGTGTGTTTGTGTGTGTGTTTGTATGTCTGTGTGTGTGTGTGTGTGTCTGTGTGTGTCTGTGTGTGTGTACATGTCTTTCTATGTTTGTGCCAAATTTTAGCTCAAAATCATCATGGTGAGGACGTTTCTACATTGTGAAGACATTTTGGTCCTCACAACTTCAAAGGGCTGTTCGTGTGTGTGTGTGTGTGTGTGTGTGTGTGAGTGTGTGAGTGTGTTTGTGAGTGTGTGGTTATGTAGAGGAGCAGCGTTGACAAAAGAGAAGCAGAGCTGTTAAATTCATCACTGGCAGAACACTGTCACACTCTACATGCCTTAGGGAGCTGTGGAGAGTGTTTGTGACTGTGCATGAGTGCTGCTCATTCACCACTGGATGTAGTAATGCCAGGGACCCAGCTTTGTTCCATTTCTCTCTCTCTGTCTCTGAGTAGCCATATGGGCGACTCAGTAATCCTCTGAATAGTCTGAAGCCAACCTGAGGCTGAAACAGCTCGATTAACACACACTGACAGCAAAACCATTTACTCTCTTTGTTTCAAATGATTATAAAACAAATAAAAATGAATCATGGCAGAGACCATGTAGTGTTTTGCAGATTGTGCTCTACGTTTAAGAGCATGTACTTTTTGCAACCTGTTAAGAGATTCTGAATATCAAAAAAAAAAAAAAAAAAGTTGTAAATGTTCTGCAAACATTTGTGGATTCATCTTTGTTATAATCCCTCCTTTTATTTGGCCTAAAATAGGATCTTTTTTAGTGGAACTCCAACCACTTTAGACAGAACAGTCTGTTGTTCAGATTATGTAATGGCAAATGTTGAGCTCAGTGTAACAGACAATTTGGTTGTGAGGTTTTGACAGCCCAGATAATGCAGTAAACTATGTTTTACAGATCTGATTACCGAACCCCTTTCATACGGATATATAAAAATTAAGATAAAGATCTAGAGACATGGCTGGTATTTTAAAGGAGATGCACCGAAGCCGAGAGAGCTGAGAGGTCCACACCTTAAAGCGGCTACAATCAGTATTTTTACAACCATGTATCAAATGACAATGTGAAAATAATGTGACAGTGTGAAAGGGTGGGATTGTAGTAATTAACCCACAGATAATTATCACCTGAATCTGCAACTCCCCTCAGCTTTACAGAGCTTTATAGCAAGTTTCCGCTCATTGTTTAGCTGTTTGGCCTACAACTTTACCGTTAGGGTTCACTTAGACCCAGAGCTGGCCTGAGGCAGAAACAAAGTAAGCAGTTGCTTAGGGCCTCATTGCCACCAGTGGCCCCCAAATAAAGTGAAAAAGTAAACTCTCCCTGGGTTTGTTCATTTTAGTCGTAATTTAAATATTTGAAGCTCCTGTAATCAATAGTTAGATATTAACAGAGGATCAAATGACCCTGCCTAACGTGCTTGTATTGATGAACCCACAGACGCTCACGTCTGAGAAATTTTCACTCCACCAATGCAATAACTGGTTAACTACAATGTTGTCAATAATATGTTTGCCCTGTGCAATTTTGAAAGACATTTGCACATTGTTTTGTACATCCATCTATCCATTTTCTACTGCTTATCTGGAGTGGGGTCGCAGTGGCAGCAGGTTCAGCAGGGTGGTCCGGGTGCACCTCTGCCCAGCAACGCTTTCCAGTTCACCCTGGCGGACCCCAAGGCGTTCCCAGGCCAGGTGAAATATGTAGTCTCTCCACCCTGTTCTGGGTCTACCGCGGGGCCTCCTACCAGTTGGATGTGCCCGGAAAACTTTGCTTTGTACAAATTAAAATTGTGATTTTTACGTACAACTTGAGCCTGTTGTGTCTAATACTGGGTCAAAATAATCATATTTTAGTTTCCTTAAATAACCCGACAGTAACATTAGAAAAAAAAGACACTAAACTAGATATATTTTTAAACCAGTGATTTTTAGTGTGTAAAGTGTGCCATCGAGCTGCTATCTTAAGGTTCAGCTTCTTTAAGCTCATTGTTTTGCATGTACAGCCCATTAATTCCACTCATCAACACTGTTTCAGGCAGCTGAAAAAAACAAAAATATTTAATATGCTTACTGCTATGGTTAAAGGTACTATCTGTAGTTTTTGACCACCAGCAGCACTATGGAGCATTGTTTTTAAGGGTGTGTCCACGTTTTGCTCTCACGCACACAAACAAGGATGCACATGCACTGACCATGTATGTTTAGAGTGTGAGAACTCAGTCTGTGCTCTGATTTTGAAACTCCTGTTCTGTTTGTTATTTTCCTGTTGAAACGTGTTCGCCTCAATTTGCGCCACCCTAAGCGAATTTGCATCCACTAGTGCACTGACTTCGTATCCAACTGCACACAAAATTTGCACTGTGTTACACGCCCAATAACATTGGGTTTGTAACACTCTGTTTCCAGTGTTATATGTTAATTGTTTTTTTAAAGTGATTTTAAATGTTATAAATAGAAATTAATTGTTGTTTTGTATATTTGGAGTAGGAAGTGTTAACAGATCCTGCTTAGGGCCCCCAAAAGGCTTGGTCCAGCCCTGCTCTCACTGATCTCATATCATTGTTTTTGGCTACAGCAGGCATCTGTTTTCACCAAAAAAAAGCTTTAAGAACCCAGTGTACACTACCTGCTCAGCCACCAAATGACAGACAGAGACAGTTAGTGACTATCTGGTAAACATAGTGGAGCACTTAGCAGTGTAAGAGTCCAATATTTCCCTCAGGCATTGGTAGAGAGCAAAAACAGTGCAAGAAAAGAGTGAATATTGGACTTGATGATAATGGTGCTCTGTAACTTAAAAGCTGATGATATGTCAGCGTTGTGTTCACAGGCTGTTTCTGTTGCCCCCAGAGTGGCCAAAAATCCGTCATTGCAGTTTAAACGTGTAGCCATAATCATTCACACGAGCATAACCCAAACTTCACCTCCAATGGGACTTTCCAATTTTTTACAGTCATAGTTAAAGAATATTAAGAAGAGTTGGCCACCCACTCAAACCAAAAAAGAAAAGTCTCATTCGTGAGTCAGATGCTTTTCTGGAACAGGTCAGTTAGACTTGCTCTTGGGATTTTCCCGACAGCTACAGTCAGTGAAAGATAATGCAGTACAATGGATGACGTAAAGCAAAATAGAGGGATTTTTTTGGATTTGCTGTTGAAACATCTATGAATCAGTATGACCAAATTGTTCCATGTCAGAATCGGAAGAAATTTTTTTTTTGCTATTTTTCTTAAGCTTCTGGTTCTTGTGGACCTTTCCTTTGTGGATGTGTAAAGACCAGACTGATGATACATCCATTTGAAGCACATTTTTGTTAATGGATCTTTTTAGAGCTGTAGACGTCACTCACACAAAGCATCACTTTGTGTGCCCGTCATTGTCAGGTATCAGGGACTCTGCTGCCTGAAAATGACAGCGGAGTCACTGAAGTATGTTTTCATTAAATATTTTTTATTTCTCCACTACACTAGCATGCAGTACAGAGTATGTTAAGATTCACCTATGACTGATATCTGGATTCTGCCCTTTCGTCTAGGAGATTTGTGACGCGTATTGATGCTCTCAAAGTGTATGTTTTCGACTATGATTAGTCATTCTGTTATTTTTACCTTTTAGAGCTATATATGTTGCTGTCCTCCGGGGGCAAAGAGGGCTTTTAAAAACCAACTGTTGCTTTTTTGGCTGTTTATCTTGTGGGAAGATCCAACCGCAAAAACAGGAAACACGTTAAACGAAATTCTTGTAAATACCAATTATGATTTCCTTTGTTTATCTGTAGTGTCGGTCAGCGATTTCTGATCAATCTCAATTGTAAAAAATCAAGAGGGAGAGAAAGTAATTTCTGTGGATTTTGACCATAATCCTTTATTCCATGATCTGATGAAAACACATTGTATTAACAATAATTGAATTCAGTAAAAATGTCAGAGCGTAGACAAAAGCAAAGATTCTTCCTCACCCCTGTGCGTAATTCTGCAACAGCATTCAAACAATCTCCTGACTTGCTGAATTTATCTCTCATTGCCCTGACTTTTGTCTCCATGAAGAAAGACAAGACTGTGGAGAGAATAGATTTCTGAAAAGGCAGCAGGCCTGTCTAGATGGGACTTTATTGCTGCCACTGCAGCAAGCGGGCAATATTTTATCTGAAAAGCACCACTAGAACGTGAAGCTGTCAGTCTAGTCTTTTGTTTGTGGTCCATTCAACATCATTATCTCTCTTGCAGAGCTGTAATTACTGTATGGTGAATAGCTTTCCAGAATCCATCATTTCCTGCACTGTAAGCTTCTTGTTTTGTTCATGTTACAACAGAGGAGCTCAGCTATTGTCCATATATTGATATTAACAATTTTGACAGCAACCCTGGAGAAGGTTTTGTGCCTGTGCCGTGCATGTACAAAGAATGAAAATGGACATCAATGAGAACTTTGGGGATGTAATGTTCTCTGACATATCAAATAACTGACCTACGCTGCACTTAGTGAAGAAGCTTGATATCAGCAGCGTTCCGTTCACCCACGGGGGCTGACGTGAGCCTTAACACCTGCTTTATTTGAAACAACTTATCCTTCAAATTTTCTACCGTCAGACTTTAAGTAATTCATTTTGGACTTTACGGTTGCAAATGGGTGGGTTCAACTTTCTAAGGCTTTTGCCCTGAAGTCCCAGGCGTACAGGACAGAGTTACGCCAGCTGCTATCTACTTCATACTTGACTGCAGGTCCGGGGGGGATGAAGCTGGAGCTGGAGCTGGAACAGGGCACCCCGTAGGGATTCCTCTAATGCCATCGCTCCTAAATCGCTATTTGACAATTTGTTTGTTTTGGATGAATGCTCACCATTCATATTCACATTATGAAGGCTCTCCATGGAGAGGGGAATGAAATTTCATTAACTTTCCTTCTCATATCCTTGTTAATTCAGTAGAAATGCAAAAGCGTTGTGAGTGCTCCAGTTTACACAAAGCTTAATAAAAAACATTACACGTTAGAGGCAAAGGTAAATCATGTTTATTGTTCGGTATTTTATTAGTCACATTGCCAGGTCTTACCATTCTCTCAATTAAAGTCTCGCTGTCCATCTTCAAACTATAATCTCTGATGAATTAACAGATTCCTCAGATCACACGGTCTTAACTAAACCAGGTTCCCTCAGCATGCTTCCCTGTTGATACATCTGACCACAAATTCCAGGGTTGGAAAAACAAAGTGATATACTCAGACCAACAGTTGACCCTCCTTATATCCTCCTCCTCCTCCTTTATTGTCTGTTTGCAATCCAGCCATTACCTCTGTTCATCATTAAACCCTGTTAAGTGCTCCAGAGTCGTACACAAAGCAAAGAGAAAAGCTCAGCTTATTAGAGTTTTTGGCTTGTTAACTTACTAATGGCCTGGGTGTTTGCTCTGGGTCATCATGAAAACATCACTTATGTCCCTTTGTCTCTAAACTCAATTTCATGCTCTCCTGAGCTGATACTTTATGTCCTTAGGAGGAGGCAATATGAAGTGGTTTGAGCAGAGTGGATCATTCCTGTGCCACGCAGCATACATGTGCCTATACTATGTCTGTGTAGGAAAAATACTGTCAGGAAAAAAAAAAACAAACAAACAAAAAAAAAAAAAAAACTTGAGCAATGGAAATATCACTGTCAGGGTTTTAAAGCCTTTAGATCCTTTAGATGACTCCTGCTGAGGTACAAATTTCACTTCTTCCACTTGTATCTGTAGTTTATTAGATGGTGTTGAGGATGTGAAGAGGATGAAGGAGACACCGTCTTGATTGGATTTAAAGGTTTATTACACAGAAGTACAGCGTCAAGTCAAGCGTCTGCAGATCTGCTCGTGAGAGGGTGTGAAGCCGATGAACCACTCTGAAAATCAGCCGTGGTCACCGACTCTTAAATAGGACAGTTGTTTTCCTGAAAACTGTCACTAACATATGGTTTCAGTCACAAAGCATTAACTTTCTTTTCCAAACTGTGAGGCACCCTCTGAGGACCGCTGACCTAGGGCCTCTATTTCAACACATGGTTTCAATTCTACATATATGCCCATACACCTCAAATCCTTCAGCTCAGACTGAATATAGTGTACTAGTGGCATGCTATATTTAGGAAAGATGGCAGAGTTGCGCACACCATGTACTGTCCTTACTAACTCTTGCCCATTAAATGAATGGGAATTAAAGAGCAGATCAATACAAATTTCCAGAGATGTTTTATATTTTTTGATTTTCAATTCGTACTGAATTGAAAGGTGAGAGTTTACTCTTGTTTATATATTTTTTTCATTAACCTGTTCGTTGATTTAATAAGGTGATCTACCAATAGAGGCTCAGTTACAAATCTTAACACATTTATTTATAAAAAGAGAGAAGCGAGAGAAGGAGATGGAAAAGAAGTTTCCTCTACTTGCCTACACTTTGGTTCTGAGGAATTTAGAAAAAGCTAAAGCTTTTCATCTAAAATTTTGCACACATACACATAAACTATGATTAAAAACGCATTAATGTTGCAAAATTTACATCAAAAAATGTGATGACTAATGTATCGATGAATACTTTCTGCATTGACTTTAACCACATTACAATCTACCTGGTTTTCCTCGTGTTCGACGCACTCTTCATTATAAAATGTGGTGTTGAAATTTTTTTTTTCGCTGACACTGAGTGGTCTAAAGCGTCTGCTTTTCTTCTCATCATTAAAGATATCTATGGGGCTTCAAAACTCATTTCCACCGCATTAAATCTTTATAGTCCTCATAGCCTCCTCATTGTTGCCATGGTTACCATAGATGCAATGTTTCAGTCTTGGGAGCCTCTTTGATTTTCTGTCTTTAGTAAGATATTAACAGGTTTTTCTGCCAGACCCCCACCATCTCCCTCTAGTCTCTCCACTAACACCATCTACAGTATTCACAACGTCAGCTGTCTGACAAGCAACAAAACTGAAACATCTTCCAGCTACAACTGAATTCTTTTCTTGTGATATTAGTTTCTGTAGTGCGACATTCCGCTGGCTCTGTTCAAATTATTTTGGAGAATAATCCTTTTTCTTAATTAACAACAACACTAAGCCAGGCAGTTTTTGATAAACACCCGCTTCTTATTATAATGGAAGCCACTTGAGGATGAAAGTCTGAGCATGTTTCCCTAAACCACTGATTGATTTCCAAGGGCTTTGACTCTTTATGGCTTCACATGAATCACACTGGCTATTTCAAGCTTTTAGATCTCACTGGCGATGGAAATACCTAGAGTTATATTTCCACCAAGCAAGCTTCTCTTGTATGTAAAACACAAAAAGACTAAACACTAAACACAAGCATTTTTCTGCTTTAGTTTGAGTAACTTTTGAATCCTTTCAAAGGAATTGTTCAGTACTTTTGGAAATACACATATTCACCCTCCTGCCAGGGTTACATGAGAAAATTGATTCCACTCTCAAACCTCTTCATTTAATACAAAGCTTTAGCCTAGAGCTGGTTATTTAGCTTAGCAGCTAAAAAAAAAAATCCACCTACATATGTTATATGTGTGTATATATATGTATAATATATGTTTATATGTGTGTGTGTGTGTGTGTGTGTGTGTGTGTGTGTGTGTGTGTGTGTGTGTGTGTGTGTGTGTGTGTGTGTGTGTGTGCGCGCATATAATAATAATACCAACGGCTGAAAGAGGAGCTAGAAAAGATGTGGAGAGTAAAGTCAACATCTGAGGTCTCAGTCCAGAAGAGCGCAGTCCTAGGAGCAGCTAAGATACTGTGCAGAACCCTCAAACTCCCAGGCGTCTGGTAGAGGACCCGAGCTTGAGGAAGACACCCCCCCCCCCATGGGAGGGGGGTGAGAGGGAGATTTTTTATTTTTTTTAATATATGTATGTATGTATATATATATATATATATATATATATATATATATATATATATATATATATATATATATATGTATGTATATATATGTATATACACACATATAACTGGCTGTTAGCTTGAGGTTTACATTGATTGTACAGGCGTTAGATGTTAGAGGAGTATGAATTTTTCTCATTTAACTTTTAGCAATAATAAATGTACTTAAAGTTGTGCAAAGTGCTAAAAGTTGTGAAATTTACAGTTGACTGTATGTAATGTATCTAGACAGTTACTACTAAACCATGTGGTAAAAGAACATTTTTTCCATTAGAAATATGTCAATGTTTTATAGCAGAGCAGGGAACACTAAAGGTGGATCAGCTGATATTGTTTTGTTGTGTCTGTGTGTTGTTTCATCTCACATTTTTCTTTTTTTGTGCTCATTAATCCTCCCCTGCCCTTTAGTAATCTTCCCCAGCCAGCCTGATTTCCTGACTGAGGAGTGACAGCTGTTGACATCTACTATGAGACAGATTTAACTCTGATTTGAGAGGGCTGATTTTTTTTTTTTTTTTTGACTGTAGGTCATGCCAAAGCAGCTATCTGCTGATTCACCAGCTGGAGCACAGTTGCTGTAAGCAGCATTTCCTCCAAAACACCACCCTCCACCTTGCCGACAAACCCTTTCCAATCTAATAAGTAATCAATACCCCTAATATGCTATCCCATCTGGCCTTATCCTGCCTACAGAATGCCTTGCATTGGGTCAATGGCTGCTCAGATAGGGGGAGATTAGCTGGCTAAGTGAGCAGGATGAAGCAGAAGATCCACCCTGGGTGAGGTTGGTTGCTTACCTCAGTCCTGTAGGGTGTGTGCTGGTGGGAGGCTGATGGGGAAACCTGCTCTGCTCTCCCTCTACCCTTGGAGATCAGAGCCCAGCTGGGGCATGAGAGTACAGACACATCTGCTCTCTGGTAAGAATAAAAAAAGGGAGCAAAATACAGGACACAATAGATCCTCTTTTCAGTATGTAGATATTACTAAACTGTACAATAATTGATCTTAGGCAATGATGAGAATGTCAGTTACTTTCTTCATTTGCTGAGGTTAACATTAGGCCATTACATAATTTCAAATTTATTATATAATTGTTCTTGTTCCTAATGGCATGACAGGACAAGGAGCCAAGCTGTCAGCCAAGTACCAGTCAGCTCTTATTTTAGTACCTGTAATTTAAATCTGCATAAATATCCGATCATGACCCAATGAAAAAGGTAGACTGCAGGAACACTTGATATCATTGTACAGTCCTGATAATCATTTCACTGCAGCAGGATTTGGTCCTGGATGACTCACTGTAATGAATCTCAACCCACCTCTGGATTTTCAAAGTCATATCTGTGACTTATCTCTCGGCCGTTCTTCAACAATATTTAATGGTTGAACGTATGAGGAATTTCTCTAGTTTCTCTATATATCCTTTGGATATCCTTTGGTAGTGAAAAGGAATCATTTCAACAATGATTCCTTTTCACTACCAAAGGATATCCTGGGAGACATGTTCAAATAGAAGAAAATTAATTTTTCCCCTTCCATAATACAATTCCATAATGCATTAGAAATTTGCTGAGTTTCATAAGATCATTTAAAGAATCCATCACCACTTTTAAAGAAAAAAGGGCATGTGCAGGCCTGCTTAACTGACTTTAAAATTATAGCAATGATGCTAACAAAACTATGGCTGGTGGAAATCTTTGCCATAATGCAAAGAGTAATATTTTAGGGTGGTAATATGACAAGAAAATGGCCATTTGGAAAAACACACACAAAAAAAAGGGAATGAAACAACATAATTGCCTACAACACCCTGAGAAAATTGTACTAGGAAACAGAGGCCGGTTATTAGGTCTCTAAATTCAATTGACTTCCACACCAATTCAAGAATCCATTAATTGTAAGGATTGAACTGCACAGCACATGGTCAGTCCATTAGAATTGGATATTACTTTAGGTTGAAACATCAACTGTTTCCTCTAGTTGAGCTGTTGTCGGTGTTTCAACAGTGCCCGGGCTCAATCAGTACCTCATACTAAGGACAGCTATTCCTCCAGGAGCTTCATACACATTCCAGCGCCAGATAAACAACAACAAAGGAGGCTGACCAGAGAGTGTTCAGCATCAAAGCAGGTTTGGCTGGCACACACCGCTTCTGGATACAAACACACACAAGAATTCAGTAGCATGAATGCAGCACAGTGTTCACAGTATGTTACTGAGAGTCAGGCGACGAGAGAATGCCATGAAGGCTTGACAGAAATACCTCATGTGAGTTTATCTCTGCATAAACACACAGAGGCTCACACATGAAAACATTAACTTATATTTGCTGAAAACGTTATCCACGTGATTCAGTTTTCACACTTTTTCTGATATATCTTAAAGGAATAGTTTGGCATGTTTGAAAGTCTGCTTACCTGCTTTCTTGCTTTCTTGCGAGTTGGATGAGAAGATCCACACTACTCTCATGTCTGTGCGTTAAATATGAGACTACAGCCAGGAGGCGGTTGGCTTAGTTTAGCATAAAGAGTGGGAGGAGGGTGAACCAGCCCCGATCTGTCCAAAAGGTTAAAAAAAAAAAAAATGAAAAACAAATTTAATTTAATTAAAGATTACACAAACAAGGTATCGTATGTTGTTTAGTGACCTTTGTAGGTGCTGGATTTAACTGCTAATAGTAACAGTTAGCCTTAGTGTTAGCTTGCTACCTAAAGTGAAATTTGGCCAAGGTTATTTGAAGCACAGAAGTAGCAAGAAGTTTTCTTTTCTGTTGTGTTTTTTCCAGCAAGAAAGATACAGTACTAGTTCCTGTACATCCTGAAAGTGGAGTTGTAAAGTGTCCGCATTTGAGACCTCCATTAACACTGTGATTCAACAGAGGTTATTGAAACTTTGTTCTCTAAAGATTGCCAAAGAACTGCAGTCCCCGGAACTCTTTGGGGGGATGTAAACAGGAAGTGTAGTGTTGCCATGGATTTGGTAAGTTATACTGTGGGCTACAAAATGAGACTTGTTTTGCTTTATCCCATACTTGCTTACATTTCTGACGACTTGGCACCATTAAAAGTGTGCCGAAGTAGCTATAGGCAGTTCCTGTTTAAAATGTATCCATGGATGGACAGACAGCTATCACAGTATTACTTCTATATTGAAAAAAAAAAATTCAAATGTGGTGATTCTCAGGAAGATTCCTGGATCTTCATTTTTTTTCTGTGATCTGTAAGCCAATTTATGGACGTTAATTGCGACTGACATCAGCGATAATGATATCCTCGGAATGTATAAGTCACTCTGCATCTAAATATATGTGAATCACGTCTGTGTGTTCAGGTTTGACTGAGTTATGACTCTGAAAAGGGGTATGGTTTGACGCAAACTGCGGCAGTCGGGCTCTAAGGGTTTTAAAGTACCTTATTTGCCTCCATGCGCTTTGTGTCACCATTGCTGCTTTGTATACCACGGCTCTGAATAACCTACAGACCTCGAGTTTCTATTGGACTATTTTCTCTGTGAAACATCCAAAAGAAATGGATTAAACCAGAAGTATCTGAATAATCAGCTATATTTAGAATAAAGCTGAACATAGCTTTTTGTGATTTTGGGTGGACTGATCCTTATAGAAATACAGCCACAGGGTGCTTAAAAATTCCCTTTATGAATGTGGTCTCATTTAGTAGCAACATCAAAGTGCTGCCTAGTTGAGCAGATTTCTTCAGCTGGCCACGTCTGTGTCTATCTTGAAGTGTACAGTAAGTGAACGTTCCCTGTGATTACACGCTCGCCGATGACGCTCACTGATTACTACAGAATCCACATGAGTGCTGTCTGTATCTCTCCCACAGGACCGCGATGATGCTTTCCCCCATTAGCTGTCAGGGTGGTTCCCAGCAGTCGGTGGACCTTTGCGTCCGTCTGTTTGACCGGTGCTTTTGATCGGAGAGTGAACACACACCCTCCAAGGCCGGCTTGGGTGAGCGGAGAACAACAAGGGCAAGAATAGGGGCCAGATGTGAGCGATGAAGAAAAGAACATGGTGTCGTCTCAGAAGTAAACGATTGTATGGTGTGGAATATAAAAACCCGGCTGTTCTATAGATCTAATGGACCTGAAAACAGGGGCGGCTGAAAGACACAATCGATTCCCAATAGAGGTTAAAGAAAGCAGCACAGAGAGAAGTGCTGGTCTAGGACAGTGGTTCTCAACTTTTTCGGCTTGTGACCTTTTAAAATGAAGCTATACGTGTCTCCTTACAGCCCTTTGTCACAGTTTGCATATTATGGAGCCCCGAAATTGACAGAGGGCAATGAAAGGTTGAGCGAATACATCAGTAAATAATGCAGTGAGTTAAATAGTGAAAGTGGAGCTTAAAAAGAATTAGGTTTTATTCTTTTACTAATCCTCCAGCCAGTTGATAAAACAAATCAAAATTTACTCCTTGGTTTACTTATTTTTTTGAATCTAGGTACACATTCAATCATTTATCTGTTCCCTATTTTTCCCAGGCAACATTTCCAATTTTCCCTGTGTATGTATGATAGTGAGATGGGAAGGACAGACAGATTAATTGAGAGTATCGGTGGCTAACTAGCTTATGGGAACACACTGGTAGCTAAGCACACACAGCCTTTTCAGTTAGATACCTAGCTGCAGCTCACGTTCTCTGTAAAACTACAGCAGCCAGTGCAGGTAATATTTGTCATTCATATACTGCTGACTGCTAGGGACACAAAACTCCTTTAACAATAGCTAAAGCATTTTAGCTGGCTAAGGTATGGAGCATGAAAAAGGTTTTGTTTGTTCTGTCTTGTCGATCATCTTGCGACCACTCAGATTTATGTCGCGACCCCGTACGGTCACCTGACCCCTAGGTTGAACCACTGGTCTACTAAATCATCTACAGTATGTATACCGTGTGTGTGATAGAGAATGAAAAGAAATCAAAGTACAAGTCTCTTAATTAGCAGGATATTTGAAAGTGAAACTACAATTATTTAAACTCAGACCATATTTCCAAAACACCCAGTTAGGTTATGGCTGCTCTGCTGAAAAAAATAAGCAGCTAGAATATTGTCGGTATTTTCTGCCACCCTGGCTTCATGTGACCTTTACATTTCCAGAAAGATCTCCCTGAACGACAGCGATGTCGTTTAAATGTCACCTGCCTCAGTGTGATCAGTGCTTTGTGGTAAAAAAGGAATGTACTGAGTGGAACTCCTCAGACCACCTGTCGCACTGTCGTCACCAGCCACGATGTGATCTGTGTGCATCAGCGAGAGACAGTTATTTACAGCTAGGCAATGTCTTCATGGGTCATCTGAAGCTCATTGAACCTAGATTCAAGAGAATTAGTGCACTGAGCAAAAAAAAAAAAAAAACCTGTACCAAACAAGTCACAGTCAACAAGCATATTAATAAATGAAAGAATTTATCATGGCTCTGGGAACAGCAGGCCCTGAAATAAAGAGTGAAATCTAAACTGGCAATGTTTTGCCAGTGCTCTTAAATCTCTTACCTCCCTTCATCTCATCTAATCCACCACTTGTATTTTGATGCAGATGAAATGATGAAGGAGACGGTGCCTCATCACGCTCAACCCTGTAAACTTACCGCTATTTCCACAAAGGTATTTTTCTTTGCCACAATCTCATATAAGATTTCCTACCTGCTCGCACTTTACATAATAATGAGCTCTTAGCAGAGATGAAAGTTTTGACGCCACAGTTCTGGCTGCTGGTAGAACACAACCGTGTATTACTGATGACTTCAGTAGGGCTTTAAATGTAGTGATCAGTGTTATAATAGTACTTTATCGTAGCCAGGCAGTTCTCCGGTTTCCCAGAGGGCTTTTTGTAAACAGGAGAAAATGCACAATCAGAGTCATTACACAAGTGGTATTTGACTGCAGACTGTTGAGCTCAGTATTAATGGCCAAGATTGATGCACAGTGAAAAGTTTCTCGTAAGAGTCGAGTCAGTGCTCTGCTTGAGAATAACAAGCAACATGTCGTCTGCTGGGGGGCTCACGACACCCTCTGAAGTCTTGACAAATCTGGGTATGTAAAAAGTGGCTTTTCGATAAAATCAAACAAATATATAAATATTCAGAAAATGGTGCACTACATTCTTATTGTAACAATAGTAGAAATAACTACTGTGACATATTACTTTTTCTTATTTGTATAAACTTTTCAAATGAGACCATACCACATATATTTCACAGAAAATTATAGTAAAAGATTAAGATTTAAAAGCACCACTGTCCATTATTAAAGAGTGCCTTACTCTTTAATAATGGACAGTGGTGTTTTGTTGTCTTGTTATTTTACATTTTTCTTATTTTAAACAAATATCACAAAACACCAAAACCACCAATGTGTTACTCTGTCTCTCAGTACTTTCTGGCTGAGCCCCAAGCCCATTCATTACAACTGAAAATACAAATCTTTAAAAACTGATCACAGATATATCTTTTTAGTTTCAAAAAGGCTCACTGAAAAGGTGGAATTGCATGCGCATGTGCCTTTTGCGGGGTTTGTGGCAACAGTTATATGTAAATTGCCATTCAAATATATTTTAAAAAGTTGTTCTCTGGTGCAAAGCCTTTCTAGCATTAAAATAACTCCACCGATGCCTGCCAGAACATGCAGTCTAAGCTTCACCTCAAGGTTGAAGCTCCAGTGGCAGAACATTTGAATCGGAGCTTCTGTCAAACAGAAACTCGTCTCCCCGCATCTCCACCTAAAGCCACAACATTGATGAGTTGATATATTCGCATTTTTTCCTAAAGTGTGGCTCTGACAAAATTTTAAGTGCAGATGATAAGCTTTTACATCTTCATCAATATCCTTGGTAACCAATATACGCCATGTCATATATGTTAATTTCCAAAACAAAAGAAGACTCATGTGTGCCCTTGCATATTTGAAAATTAAAAGCTGTCTGCAGTGAAGGAAGCTTATTCGACCTAGTTATCTAATCAAGCTGTAACCTCCAAACAAGTCCTACAGAGGAGGGGGACATCTGTCAGAAAAGAGTCAAGCAGATGTTAGATATTTGGCTTTTGCAAAGCTACTATTTCTATAGCTCTGCACACTGCATCATTGCTGCATTGTTCTCGGTCCTGATCATGGGAACAGTCATTGCTGTGATCACATATTACATCACAGACTTCCTGCACAGCTCATATTTAGTCTTGTGCTGCTGGCACAATGCTGGCTTTGATGAATATCTCCTATCTGTCTGTCAGCCTGCCAGCCTGATGTAACTCCTCAGAGAGAGCTGTTCTCTCTACTTGATGAAAGTGCCGAAATTAAAGGAAAGAACCACCCAAAAGAAGCACAGTCCACCTGTATTGTGTCCCGGTTGGCTGATATCGATTTAGCGTGGGTTACGGAATATCTGTAGGGGCTTCCATCAGATACTCCGCTGTTTATTCTCCTGCTAAAAATTGAGGATTGTCAGACAGCCAGTGTGCAGATGAGCAATGCAGCAAAGCTCAAAGCAAGCTGGATGAAATCACCTGTGAAATTCTGTGTACAGAATGCTTTTTTTTCCCACCTGTTCTTGCATTGAATCTGGTATGACAGACACAGACATTTGTTCATTGTTATCTGAACACCACAGCTGTCTTGGTGGTTGTATTAGCTTCTGAGAGTGTGGCGTGATTTGTAATGAGGTGTATGGTTACATATGTGGAGCTGAAGTCATGTGTTTAGACAAAGGCCCTTGGTCAAAGGTCCTCATGGGTGCCTTGCAGTCTGAACAGGAGGAAATGCTTCGGACTTAAAGCCATATGTTAGTGACGTTTTTCAGGAAAACAACTGCCTTATTTAAGAGTCGGTGACCAAGGCTGATTTTCAGAGTGGTTCATTGGCTTCACACCCTCTCACAAGCAGATCTTCAGCTGCTTGATTTGACGCTTCTTTGTAATAAACCTTTATATGCAATCAAAACAGTGTCAGCGGAGTCTCCTTCATCCTCCTCACATCATCCTCACCACCTAATAAACTACAGTAGCCTTGAGACTTACAACTTTTCAATCTTTCCTCAGTTTTATCTATTATCGTTTGCAATAACACGCATTACCTGTACCTTTTTGTTTGAATTTTAACCAATGCAAACTCTAGATTATGTTAGAGGGAGTTAGGGAAAAGATGCTGATAAGATAATTGGCCTAATAGGTCTAGCCCTGCACCCTTCCACTGTATATTTTATAATTTTTATGTGTTTATTTAGAAGTACAAGGAAGAACGGGCATTCAATACAAACAAAAGAGAAAAGAGCACAAAGGTTTGCGCAGAAATAGGAGGCTTGAATGAGGAAAAAAGCCCATTGTGACAGCTTTATGTTGTTCACTGGGTTTAGATGTAACTCACCATTGTTAGGTTTACTATGCATGACACTTCTCTTGCAGTTTGTGTAATTTTGTGGTTTGTGTATTTTTGGTGGTGAGGTCAGTGATCGCAGTAGTCCTCCCATAAAAGAAAACACTGGAACGGAAATTCCCAGGAAAATTGAATAAATATAACTACAGTATATCCTCACATATGCTCCTATATAGCTAGAGCCAGGCTTATGTTTGTGTTTGAATAGTATCTGAAAGTGCTGTTTGTCTTTAAAGAAGTATTTGAGTATTTTTCCTTAAAGGGTAGACCTTACTTGTGCAAATACAAATATTGCCCTTGGAGTATTTTCTACAAAATTATTGTTGGACCGTATTCATTTTAGACTGCAAATAACCCATTTGCATCTGTTGGCTTTTGTGGAAAATTATGTCCTCAGCATTCTGCCCAACAGAAATGTGCAAACTCAAACAAAACAGAAAAAAATGCTTGTTCTTAATCACACAATAATGATATGCTTTAGAGTGCTTCCTTTGCATGAAATTCAAGCCAGCATTTGAAAGTTGGTTGTACTTTCAGGGGAATTAAGAAGACTTTGGCAGCATAACATGACTATAAATATTGTTAATCACTGCCAAAAGAATAATTGGAGAATTCTAGCTGCCCACATTACAGGAGTGAGTTTTTTTTTTTTCAATGTATGCTTTTTTGTATTTTCCAGAACATTTGTACGGCATAAAATAATCTCTCAAAGTCCATATATACAGTAAATTCTTTGATCCAATTCACTGAGAAAGCCTTTGCGGTAAGTGTAAGAGTCTGAGCTCAACATATCAGGTTACTTGCTTAGCTACTGTAGACTAATTTATTACAATGAATTTGGTTTAAAGGAATAGTTTGACATTGTTGAAAGAGGGGAAGGCAGCTGTCCTGGCTCTGTCCAAAGGACACAAAATTCCCCTATCACCACATCTAAGGTTCACTAATTAACATGGTACATCTTTTTTATTTAATCTGTACCAAAACATGAAAAAACAAGAATTAACTGTTTTACAGGGGGTAGTGTGCCAGACTATTTCCTTTTCGGGAGTAGTTCTCAGGCAGCCAGCAGAGAGTCCAAGAAGTTACAGCTGTAATAGCTTGTTTCCAGCCTTTATTCTAAGCAAAGCTAACCAGCTGCTGACTCAAGCAACATATTTACTGTAGAGACGTAAGGGTGGTATTGATCTGCTCATCAATCCCCCAGCAATGTCAAACTCTTCCTTTAAAAAGCAACAACCAGTCTGGATTCTGTCCAGTTACATGCAGAGCTGGTTGTGGATTCATTGTAAAGGCAATCGTCTGCACTGTAACTGAGCAAAACAGTGGGAATCCTGTTAAATATTATTTTATCCACTATATTCTTATCAACCCTTGGGCAAAGAGCCTAGCATAAAAATATAGCATAACCAAAGTGAGGGTTTACATGTTAAAGTGGAGGGTACTTATGTGAGTCCTTGGTTTAACAAATCAACTTTAACGGCTAAAGAGGAAACTGTAAAGAAAACACAGGATGTTGCGTTTCATGCACAAGCCTATAATTTAAATTATTTCTACCATATATCACACAAGTAGAGTGGTCCTTCCTTTGACCCCAAGTATTCTGGAAAATACATTTGAGAGAAGCTGTGAAAGGCTACGTTGGACTTTCTGCTGTGAAAAAAGAGCTGTTAAGAACTAATCGCCTTAGCTGCCTGGTATTGCATTATTTACCATGCATTGTACTGCATCAGTACTTATAGAGCTGTTGCTGCAGAGCACATCAGTTATTCGCATAACTCCACGTGATTCTGGTTCACACTTCTGTCCAGAGTAATACATCAGTGCATTAATCAAAGCAATTTCTAAACTCAGACATACGCATCTGACTTGTTACTTGCCTTTAGAGTTATTATGTATGCCGCTGCACTCTGCAGCTCTGTCTCCTATACACAGAAATGCTTCTTCCCAAAACTAAGCCAGATGTGGAAAACCTGGAACTAGAGTAACGGCTTCAAAAACCAATCCTCTGGATTCATTCTGGTAAATACCACGAACCACATTCGTGCAGGCGCAACCCTGTCATTGTGGACTGATTCTGCTCTTCTAGGGTGACTCAGACAACTCATAACAACCTCCCGGATTCAGTGAGAAAAAAGAAACACTTCTCACATTATACTATACATTATATGACATTAAATGCATATTGGAAAGTATGTTGTACAAACTAAGCCATTTTATTGTTCCCAAAAGAAAGAGAGGAAACTACATGGGATGTGTCCCCATGAAAAAAATTTGGAAACTAAACAAGCAGAGACAAAACATAGTTCAAAACTTTGAGCATGAAAGCACACTCTTGAATTTGGGAACTGTAGTTTGACAAATAAAATAAAATAAATAAAAAATCTTAACTCAAGGTCTGCTTACTAGCTTTTTGCAAAGCTTTCAACCCCATTTGCCGATCAAGGCTGTGAAATCCAGAAGAAGCTGAGACGCTAAAAAAGGATTTGGTGTACAAAAAGGTGACCCGCACTGGGCGCAGGGAGCAACTAGAAAAAGGGGCAAAAAAGGGTATCTGCAATCAGGTACGGC
Source organism: Xiphias gladius (assembly GCF_016859285.1). NCBI lineage: Eukaryota > Metazoa > Chordata > Actinopteri > Istiophoriformes > Xiphiidae > Xiphias > Xiphias gladius. Next base: position 19,763,607 of record NC_053415.1, on the reverse strand, counting down.
CACACAGGAATTAAAACTGTGCAGTGCATTGAGCAGGTAACAAATGCCTTGCTTTCTTAAAAGGACATCTGATTTGCAATAACCCCGGGAATGCAGAGAACCTTCAAATGAAAGGCCTCCATGACAGAAGAGCGGCCCCGGTATATAAGGCAGCTTTTATAGTGCTCAGCAGCTGTGGAAAGAGCATTTTCTATTTGATGACTGTAATTTTCAGCAGAACTCGGCTGGCATGAAAGGTAGGAGGTTTAATGGCCGTGTGGATGGATAGAGCAGCATCTCAGCTCAGGTGATCAGGACACATTGCATTACTCTGGAGGCTGCTGATCACGAATGGTGACATTTGCAATCGTCTAGCAGAAGTTTAAAATAAAAGGAGTTTAACATAAGAGTGCAATGAACATTAGAAACTCTCATGAAAATCGTTTTTCCATGCAATGCACTGTCAGCGACATCATTTGCCATATGTGAGATATGCTTGGTCTCGTGTTTTTGGTGCTGCAACAATATCAGCAGTAGCTCCTGCGGCAGTGACGTCAGACTTAAGGCTCAGTTTTTTTCTTTCTTATATCTTGTCTTATGTTTTTGTGTCTTTCTTGTACTTTTTTCATTTAGGTCTTTCATCTAAATGCGGGCACATGCACACATAGTTGCTACAGTGGATTGAGTTGCTGCCCCTTGGCCCTGTTTGGCTGAAGTGTCCCTCTGGGCCAAATATATAATCATTACTAACACTAATGTAGTTTCGCTAATAATATTGTTATCGTGTTGTTGTTCCTGCAGCTGCTATTCTCATCTCATAGCAAGAAAGCTCCGGTTCATGCCAAGCTCTCATTTATCAAGCCATTTGGTTATCATCCCCACGTTGTGTCGACATTTGTTCCTTCAGTAGTTTGAGAAGGAATTTTTTCCCTCTGTGCCTCCTTTCTGTATTTGGGTGTGAATGAGCAGAATGCAGGCTTTTCTCTGTCGGAGATTTACACAGCAGTTATTGCATATTTGCCGGAAACCGAGATTGTATGAGTGTTTCATTCTTGCTTTTTCCTGCTTTACGTTCTTATGATAAAGTCCATTGAACTGAACATCTTCTCTGACCTGATTCTCTGACGGCAGCTCTTGGCGTCTCACACACACACACACACACACACACACACACACACACACACACACTTGATCCATTATTTATTATAATTTTTTTAGACTAAATTAATTTGACAACGCTGCTACCATCTTTGCATGGTACCACAATAACTGGTGGTGAATATTAACGACGGTGAAATCCGAACAAGCCAAAATAATGAAATAATTCATACTGACAATTTGCTAAAGTCAACATTTGTATACCAAGATAACATCATATTCATTCTTTGGTTTAATATAGGTTACTGTGGTCTACATTAAGGCCTGCACATTCTGTACAATGCAGATCTATTCTATTAGCTGAGCATATACTGCATTTTCAGGCATATACTGTCAGAGGTCAGTTAGTGTAACTGAATTTCCCTCTCCTTGTTTCTGTCTCTGCTATGAACTGTTTAATAAAAACTAAAAAGTCAAAAACCAAGGCAAGTATGAGCATGTGAGGGATAAGTGAATACAGTGAATTGGTTATAATGTTTACCACTATCCATCATTATGCCTGTGTCTTTATTTCAAGTCTGTGCTGAAATTAAAAAGAATCTGAAAATTAAATGATTTAGTTTTTCTAATAAGATGGCCAGCATTCTCAAATGCCCTGCTTCCCTTTATTACAGAAAAAAGGGCTGCACATCGCACTGTAAAAGTTGACTGTGCTGAAAACTGAAAGTAGATGGACAATATTTTTGATAGATCTTCTAATACTGCACTCGCTGATGGATTTTCTTATCACTCCTGGGTTCTGTTAAGAGCACGAGCCTTTTTACCTCAAGAAACACTGGGAACCACCCCCTCCTGAAACACTGACTGGTGCCTATCCCCTGCTGTGAAGTCAAGCTTAAAATATGCTTCTGACACGGAATTTAATTTAGAATAATGAAACCTTTGGTCCGGAGTTACTGTTGCGATGTGCTAATGAAACCGACTTTGATCTTAAATAACTCTGGAAGCTGAAATGCATGCTGGACCCACGCGTGGAGTTCGACCAGCCCTCATCTGCAGAGGTTCGTGTCGGGGAGCTCAATGCAGAGTATGCGCAGAGAGAAGAACAAATATTACAAACAGAGATGAGAATGAAGGAAAGAACAGTAATAATGGTTGGCAATCAACATTTTTCTCTAAATCCTACTAATATCCTCCAGTCCTTGACTCACTTTGTCTCACAGCTTCTTTCTTTTGTTCTCTGTTAGCCTGTCATCACTAAGTGATGTGAAAAACCTGACAATCCACTTATTGCATTTCCATGTTACTGAAAGTCAACACAGTCATGGGAATCTATGGTAAATGTCAGCAACTGTCATTCGTGTTTACTCTATCATCCTATTTACTGTATATTATTATAACAGTTGTCATTACTCCATTATTTCTTCTCACAATTCAGTGCGAACTACAATCATATGGGTCATATGAACTGTTAAACTCATTTAAATAAAAAACTGATTTGTTCCATCTTCCATTCAGAGCAGTCAAATACTGTATCGGTTGAACTTTACATGTTTTTTTTTATTATCGGCATGTGAAGTACTCCGCTTGTTAGTTTTACTTTTGAACATGCAATATTCCGCTGCAGTGAGTAATACTTTTATCGGTCTTACTGTTTTTTACCGTTGAATGTATGAACTATGAATGAATAAAGGATACTGCTAATTCTTAAAACAAATCGTGGCTAGTCAAGAAATGCACAGTCAAAACAATGCATTTACAGTTTGATACTGTGGCTTATAGATATCCAGATACTGCTAGCTACCAATTGAACTGTAGCTAAACACTAAAAAGACAACTGAATTTATATTTATATTCACCATGTAAAGATACATAGAAAATAAAATTACAGTGGAGACTAGTAAAACTGAATTGCATGACTCTGATTGGACTCTAATTTGCGCTTCCTTATCTTTCAATTCAAATTACAGTGGTATAAAATCCTGCTCCCTATTAACTAGCAGAAATGGATTCATTTCTACAAGTGCACAAAGGGATTGCGTGTGCATGTGCTCCAACGGCTCGAACGATTTGTGACAGCCTTTGCTGCACTTGTTCGAGAGGGCTTCCTCCCACAGTCCACAAACACGCATCCGTTGTGGAGACTCACTCAAATAGCTCTATACTGCACGACGTGTAAATGTGGGCGTGGGTCAGTCATTGTTTGTAGGCTGATATCTTTGACGAAGAGGCGACTGTTCCAGGGTGTTTCCCCTGCATGTGGTCCAGTGAATCCTAGTACAAACAACAGCAGAGCAATTATTACTGTCTGGTGTGCTTCTACATTTACAAAAAAATAAAATAAAAAAAAAATCAAAGAAATTTTTTATAAGCCCTTGAGCCTATTTTCAAATATTATTATTGGAGAGAATTGCACCATCCAAATTCAAATCCCAAGATCATTCACTTGACCTGAGAACACCAGAAGAAACAAAAATATGTTTGGACGCATTTCCCGAGACGTTTTGTGTTTAACCTGATTGTTTCGTCTCGAATTTCTAAGAATTATTTGTTTTCAACGATATAACACATTTATTTAAAGCAAAAAGATCACGGTGTTCCTAATGCACATCCCTAACCGACGAAGAATAATCTATATATATGCGGGCGCGTGACAATATCTTGCCTATTGACCAGATACATTTGAGTCTGTCAAATGTTACCACAGATGTCTGTGAGGAATCATCTCAGTTACTTCAGCTGCTACTTTCTTTGCAGTCATCCAGCTGGATTATGTGCAGTAAACCTCTATAGTCATTTGGGCTGCCATGAGTCCGCCTGTGTCATCTGTTGTTTCTCTGTTGTGAGACCGAAGTGGAAGCCAACTGTAAATTTTGAGCTTCCTGGAAATACTGAGGCAGGCAGTGGAACCAATATAGGTTCTGCAAGCAAAGTGTTATGCTTTCCTCAGTCCTCTTGCTTGACTCAAGACAAGTAACAGGGAACTAAACTACCATTAGGCACAACAACATCAGTGCAAAGTTAGAGTGTAAAACATTTGTTTATGAAACTTAATGTATAGTGGTGTTACTTGGTTATAATGGGACTATAACTCTAGACTGAGTCAAAGCTCTACCATGTCAATTTTTAACGTACTTGTTGAACTACGATTAATGTGCATGTAAAGTGAGCCAAACTGTTCTTCACACTTAATTTACGTTCATTTTAAGGAGCTAACAATTTAGGATTTTTTTTTTTAAACACCAGATACTTTGACTTTCCGTAGTAGGAAAAGCACAGGTGTTACCGACACAGTAATGATGGCTCTGTTGTATTCATGTGTCCTCGTAAGCCGTGACAGTGAGACCCGATGCAGGGCCCTGAAATTGAGGCAGCTAAAAGGAATTCAGGCATCATTAAATTTATTTCGATTTTCTTACTGTGATATGTCAAAATGATCTTCTATGAAAAAAAGGCATCCACAATGATCCCCAGAGAGATCACCATCCCAAAGATCATTTTTCATTCCTGTCCAGACAGCAACCCCCCCCCACACACACACACACACACACAAACTTTTTAAAGCCAAATTGAACCAGACGGATGTATTTACCATGCGAAACCCAAAGATGTTCCCTCTGGGAGGATGTCCCCAGACCCCTACAGAGGTTACATCAATGCCTCTGGTCTATAAGCCCCTGATGTTTTATAATCCCACCCATGGCTCTGAATGTAAGGCCATTTTTCATGTTTGTTTAGAAAGAAAAGCATAATCCAGGGCTGGCTGTCCACTGGGCAGTCAAATAATTCCGTTCTTGCAGCAGAGGTGCACCAATCGACTCTCCATTCATCCACAGTCTCTGGCAGACTGAACCCTCATATTTGTGTGCAGCTGGACCCTTTCATTATTTACACTTGAAGTGATAATGACATCATGTGTGCACAGCTGCACTATTTGCATCTGCACGGCATGCAGCTGAATTCGTGTGACAAAACGGATAGGTGGCAACGGATCGTCCTGCAATATTTACGTGCTAACTAGGTTCAGAGGTGGCGGTTTTTCTTCTTGTGTGATTTAATAAACAGGGCAAAGTCGAATAGAAAACGGATACAAAGCCTTGAAATGTTAGTTTACTAGAGTGAAGCACGAAGCCGGCGCCAAGGAAAGTTCAAGGTCAGGATTTTGTAAGTCAGTCAAGAACACAGTGAGAAGTACAGACACATTACTGACGCACACAGTTCAATTCTGCCTGTGCAGCTCCTTCTGGGTTAAAAGAGATTTTGTGGAGCCGGCCGCTTCAGTGCCATGACGGGCTGAGGTTCCCGGGTAGGGCATCTCTCTTTGAGGCTGACTCTTTGATTTCCCCACTGAACAAAATTTAAAAAGCTTGGAGCGAGATGAATGCCAGTGTTCTGTTACACTGCACACTTTGTTCAGATGTTAAGGAGAAGATAGGATGATTGGCAAAAGGCTGAGAATAACAGAGTAGAAGATTTTATTTCGTCTGAACAGGGTTAACAAATACAACTCTACCAGGCAAGCACATACACTTACAATCATGTCAGTGATAGAACTGCTATAAGAGGCTAATAGATAATACACAACTTGGCCAAACATGTGATCAAGCAAGCCTAGAAGTTACAATGACACTGAATACTAATTGCTGCTTGTCTGCTCTTGGATCCCGCTCAATTCACACAGCACTGAGTCACATATGACTGAAACATTGTCATGCAGTTCTATGAAATGGAGATGATGGCTTTTTGTCGGCGCTTTTCCGCGCAAGAGTGCTTTGGGTTAGTGTGTCAACCGCCCTGCTCACTTTGACCATCCAAATTGGATAGTCTTCTCTTGACTAGTGTCAAAAACCTTTGTGTGGAATCTATTTTGGGGCCATTTCGTGTCCCCGATTAAGCTCAGAGACACATTTTTAGAATATTGGGGCAGTATTTTGCAGTTGGTAAACATTGGCATTCGACACAGCAAATGCAACACTTTTAAAGACATTCCCTTCTAGATTATGAAATGTCCATGTACACCAACTTGACATGAATACTATATGTTATTCCCGACAGAAGACATATTCAGTGTAGCTTGTCCAGATTTTGTCCTCGTTTGGATCATTGCTGGTGTAGGCGCAGGTGCCTGTGGAGCTGCAGGCCACCATGTGGAAGCCCACCTCTGTCAGCTTGTCAAATGCCTGCTCTAGAAAATTGTACTTCAGGTAGTACCGGGATGTGTATCTCTCCGGGGGCCTGTCCGGGTCTCGGCTCTCATTCAGCGTGTCGCCGAACACTTCTTTGGCCAGGGAGGTCTTCCCGCAAACCGTGATGCGCGCCACTCTCCTGAATTTGGCATCGGTTTGGATGTCTCTTCCGATGGTGTACGAGCCGCGGTATCCTATCGTGATATAGCCCGACTTCCTGGAGTCCAGTGATGGGGAGCGCATGGCCCCGCTGACCGACATGGTGCGTAAAGTCTCCATGCCGCCAGAGGAGCCGCACTGCTGGGCCCCTTCCTCTGTGTCACTCTGGCTGATCTCCTCGCTGATTGAATTATCCTTACTCACCCGGGGGCTGAGGCGTTTGGCAAGGTCCCGCAGCTGGAAAAAGTCAGCCTCCCTCTGCAGCCGACTTTTCTCGGGGAAGTAGTCCGGGAGGACCAGGTTCAGGTCTCGGAGATAATCTAGGATGTAGCGGAACAAGAACCCGTCCCTGTCCAAGAAGAAGCGCCCTTTGCTGTCTCTCGCCAACTCCTTGGGTGACTTCTTGCTGAACATCATCCACAGGAGCGAGTCTGGGACGGCGATCAGAGTTTTGTGCCTGGTAACGTAAACCTGTCCGCCGACATTCAGCTCGATGATGTCGGAAAACGGGGAGCCCGCGTCGCCGCAGCTGTTCACTCCGCGCTCTGCGTCGGCCAGTGCCATCTTCTCTCAGCCGCTGCACTGATGTGGGATCAGTTGAAACACTGGACAACAATGTGGCAGCGGCTTGTTTATGAAGCCTGGGCTCACCGCGAGCGTGAAATGCGCGTGCGTGACGGGTTGACTGAGAAGTTAACATTTAACTATTAAACGACTGACTTGTCAGAAAAAAATATGGGTTCGTGGCCCCCCATCTTACATACGCACAAAGAGAGAGAGAGAGAGAGAGCATCACTTAAGGCAAACACCCACATTTGATTATCTCTCCTTTGTTTCTTCCTGCCATGTTTGTCATAAATATAAATGCAGCCTACCCTCTATTGATTGTTTAATTAATCAAATGAATTATGTTAAGGACCTCCCCCCCAAAAAAAAAAAAAAAAAAAAAATCCCATAGGGACACACAAAACCAGAAACCACACAGCTGGTCTAAGTTCTTCAAGCTCTGAAATCGAGAAACGGTTGGAAAATATGGAAAGAGTGACACCCATTGCAGCTCTGAAGGAAATGCAGCCAGCAGCTTACACATCACACACACACACACTCACACACACACACACAGAGAGAGAGATACAGTCTTAAGCCTCTAACATACAAGCATCCCTTTTGAAGAAATGAGGACTGACAAAAATGCTCAGTCCCTGTGCTTAAAATTCAAATTCGGCCTCACAACACAAGCATTAATAAAACAGACAAACTTGTTCTTATTACTTAGGAGAACATTAAATTGACTTCTGCATGACGTGCGTGTGTGTGTACACATGCCTACACAGCTGTAAACCATTAGGTGACACAGCCTCACACCAGTACCAGTCGGTATTGATCTGTGGCGATGATCAGTCTGGTCGGTTAAAAAGGGAGAAATACCTTTTGGAAAGTGATTGATTCGCGGATTGACACGCATGTTGTTAATGTGTGGGCTTGCGGGTATTAAAGGTCAAACTAAAACCATCACAAAAACAGCTGGGAAGGAGGCACATAACGAAAGCATTTATCAAAGCTCCTGAAGCTCATAAATGAAGAAAGTGCAACATATAAATGGCTGTAAAGTCAAATTAACCTATTTCACCCCCATATTTCACATGTATAGCGCACAAGAATCAATAAATAATACTTGTGCATGCAGATCATTCAGATCTACAGCAGATGTTTTGTAAATTAGAGAAAGCTATCAACTAAACTCAACTAAAAAATACAAATTGTAATTTGATTAAGAAATACATCTAAATTTTTGTGTTGAAGCTGCCAGTGCAAACTAGTCAGCAAGCGAGCAGTTGGTTAAAAGTAATGGAAAAATAATTGAAACTGTGAAAGTAATGGGAAAGCGTCTGAAATTGTGAGCTATATGTAATGAGAAAACATTTGAAACAGTTGGCTTAAAGTAATGGAAAATCTTTGAAGCAATTAGATCAGAGCAATGGATAAACGGGTCAAATGCGGAGCTAAAAGTACTGAAAAGCAGCTGAAATCAAAAGCTAGGAAGTAACTGACAAATGATTGAAATGTCCAACTTGTCCCAATCCAAGTTGTAGCAGGGTGAATTTACACTTGACCAAATTGAGCTAAATACTGACTGTTCCATTGTACAAAAATATTGTAATAATATCCACTTTTAGTGTTAAATAATATCCCGTTCATAATAGTTAGTTTGCCAGCTGTCTGAAATTAGACATTGTTTTGTCATGTGATTGTTAGCTGGTGATTTGTTTCAGACTTATGTAACTTCCCCTGCCCAGAACTTCCCACTGAAGCTGAATTTCCACTGTCTCTCATTTCAAAAAGACACTGGTTTTGAAATACAGCATGACTGCTTTCTGCAAATCAGTTATTTTACCTAAAATAAAAGTCCTCCTTCCACCTTTGTCATTATACTCTGCACATAATACTGCATGGGATCACTGTCAGGATTTGTATTTTTCATTTCTGTGATTTTCCTTGGAACACTCAGGTCCGTTCTTTTTTTAATAACTTTTCCGTCTCAAAGTCAATCACCATAGGGTGTTTTGAACCACTTCTTTGGTATCCCGACGTTAAATGTAATTAAAACTAAGCAAACACAAGCAATTTAGTTTTTTTTTTTTACATTGACTATCTACCAAACAGTCCAACCCAGGAGAAATTACTCGAAAGCGACAATCAGTCATTGTGAAAGTTCCTACTTCTCATCCTTGTGGTTTTAAGCCACTTTGGAAATTTGGTAGATCAGCCTCCATATTACCTATAAAATGCCTCTGCACTTGGACACATTGTCATTCGACGACATTGTTGAGCCACAACAATGCTACGCAAGGTATTGTTTTCTTTCATACTTACATATTTTTCTTGAATCACACATTTCTTACATTTTTTTTTTCTCCAGCGTTTTACTTCATGTGATTCGGTTTAGGAAACTTTTGGAAACTACTTTTGGGTTTAGAGGCAAATACATGCAGGCTGGTTGCGGTCCCTCGTAGCCTGGTCTGTGGGGGATGGGGTTTCTGGACTGACTAGCCCCGTTTTCACCCTCCCAGGGCATCACCGAGAGCTTTGGGGCCGCCATCCATGCGCTCGACGCCACTCGGCTGACGGACGCTGTGATCAACAGGAGCAAAAGGATGATTCTGGACACCCTGGGCGTGGGCTTACTAGGAACCACGACGGCCGTCTTCAACAAGGCTCTCGCGTACAGCCAGGTACAGTCGACTGTTGGACGAGAGTGGCGGCGTAACACCTGATGAGAAAGCTTCCATTTTAATTTAACTAAAGAGCTTGAAAGCACCTCAGAGATGGCTTACACTAATATCTAAACACCTATTAACAACACTTGTCAACCTATAATATACTAAATATCCATTTGACCTCTTTTTATCAGTGCGAACCTGTGATCATCATCAAATCCTTTTATTTATTTGGCCTCATGAGACCTTTTCCCCTGTACCTCACATACTAAGCTACTGACCGTCACTGTTCCCGTTTCGCCGCGCACTCACCCTCATGTTCATTTGCAGTTGTTCACCTCTGGGGAGAGGAGCGGCGTTTGGGGCAAGCCGGGCGCGACCCTCCCTCCTGCCTACGCTGCGTTCGTGCACGGCGTCGCGGTAAGTCCGGCCACGCGCAAAGCACCGCAGTAATACGGAGAGCGCGAGCGTTGGGTGGCGCTGGTTTGACCGCTGCGTTGTCTGGCGACAGGTCCACTCCATGGACTTCGACGACACGTGGCACCCAGCGACTCACCCCTCGGGGGCTGTGCTCCCGGCGCTGCTGGCCCTGGCCGAGACGCTGCCCAGCCGGCCCTCGGGCCTGGACCTGCTGTTGGCCTTTAATGTTGGCATCGAGGTGCAGGGCAAACTCATGAGGTTCTCCAGAGAGGCGTACAACATACCTGAAAGGTGAGAACGACTTGACACGCGAGCTCTGCGCCAGTGTTTCCGTCCAGTTGCTATTTAGCGGACGCTGGAAATGTTTGAGCATTGAAAAGGACTGATTCGGCCCAATCACATAAGGTGCAACACCTGCCCCATCGTGGTATCAAGCAGTGGAGATGGTTTGGGTTTTATAGGTAGGGGGGTGGTCAATGGATTTCAGTCTGTGGTACTCAAAGCACTCAAAAAAAAAAAAGGCATGACACAAAAACCGATCAGTTCCAGATGCAGCGTCCCCCAAAAAAGGGGTTTCTTTCCGTAATTTGGGTAAACTGAACATTGAATACGCAACAGACAAATAAGAACTGGCCCTCCAACCAACAATTATATGAATTATTGATTAATCAAGAAAAAAAAAAAACCTGTCAGTTTACTGGTCTGGTCTATAACATGTCCACCTCTTAAGCCTTCAAATTGCTTTGTCTTACCAACAGTCTAAAAACCTAAAGATATTCAGTTTATCATCACATAAGACGAACAGCAAATCCTCACATTTGAGGAGCTGGAACCAGTGAATGAAAAAATGACTTGAACGACTAATTCATTGTCATAATAGCTGTCAACTATTTGATTAACTAATGGTCTCGTTCAGAGCTGGTGAAAGCCTTAACAATGAATGATCAAACTTGACTATATCCTAATGCTTTGGTCATCTTTATACGCCTTTCCCGACACTCTCAGATTCCACCCTCCCACTGTCGTTGGGGTGATGGGGAGTGCTGCAGCCTCGGCCAAGCTCCTGGGTCTCTCCCCTGCACAGTGCAGTCATGCCCTGGCTATCGCCGCCTCCTCCGCCGGGGCTCCCCTGGCCAATGCCGCCACACAGACCAAACCTCTCCACGTGGGAAACGCTGCTCGGAGGGGCCTGGAGGCCGCTCGGCTGGCCCAGATCGGACTGGAGGGGAATCCAGCCATCCTAGATATGGACAGCGGGTTTGGGGTCTACTACAAAGACTACAGTCCTTCAGCGATGGCAGATTCTGCTGCCGGCGGCTTTAAGTGGATCCTGGAAGATCAGGACGTGGCCGTCAAGCGCATCCCTGCTCATTTGGGGATGCACTGGGTTGTGGAGGCCGCTCTGGCAGCCCGCGGAAAGCTTGAAAATACAGTGGGGAACTTTGACCTCAGCCAGATCCGGCACATCACACTGCGCGTACCTCCATCCAAGTACATCAACTGTCCCTCGCCTGCCACACAGCACCAGGCCCGGCACTCATTCCAGTTTAACGCCTGCTCTGCCCTGTTGGACAACAGAGTGACGGTGGCCTCCTTCGGCGAAGCCCAAATCAACCGACCGGCTCTGAAGGAGCTCTTGTCCAAAGTGAACGTGGAGACCCCCGAGGATAACCATCCCAGCTTCGACGAGATGTACTGTGAGGTGGAGATAGAAACAGATCAGGGGCAGAGTTACGCAGCCAGGTGCGATACCTTTTATGGCCACTGGAGGCGGCCACTGAGTCAAGACGACCTGGTGGAGAAATTCAGTCTTAATGCGTCTTCCGTGCTGTGTGCACAGGCAGTGGAGGGATTGGTTGATGTGATAGGTAGCATTGAGAGACTGAGCGAATGCTCGGTCTTGGGCTCGTATCTGAAAATGACAAGCAGTCCACATAACCAGTTATACAGCAGGAGAGGTTTGTAATTAAACACTCTAAGATGAAGCCAGCGTAGCAAGTATCTGTGTGAAGCCTTGAAATATTTCAAACTTTTCAACATGGTATGCACACACGCACTCAGCTTTTCCTTCTACGGTGCATGGGGCTGAAATAAAGCGAACTGGAAAAGTGAATTTGTTCCATTTTATTGCATTTTTTTTGTACAATACAATACCAGCTACCGATTTCCCAAAAGACTGTCATAACACCGATCCGCTGCATTAGAATATAATCCAGTAAGATTGAGTTAAACAGAGATTTTCTGTCAAACAATACATACGCCTGAGAAATTAGACCATGCCGTGCAAATCACTACCGTAAAGCTAGCTGAAGCGACACGACCACCCTTCTTCTCTGCTGCCACCGTCTACCGTCCCCAGTCGTCAGCAAGTTTTTTTCAGCACGCCCTGCACCATCCGCCCGATGATATCAAATATCTACGTGGATGGGAGATGGGAGCACAGGTGGCACAGGTGGTGACCAGCCTGCTCTCGTTTCTCTGGGCCCACTCGCCTCTCGCTCTTGCTTGCGTTGGCGGCTGAGCTGGGCTGGGGGTGGTGGTGTTGTCGGTGGTGTCGGGGGAAAGACAGGACAAAAACCATGTTTAGCCGCGCAAAGGTAGCTTCTTTAGACAACTCAGGGAAATTATGATTTAATTCCAACTTGGGTCTTATGTCTGTAGCTCTGGACATAATTTCTATCGATTAAGATTACACAGAAAAAAAAAAAAAAAGGTAGGTGTAGGTGAGATTAACTAGGACGTGGTAACAAATTTTGTTATGCATGTATTTTTTTGTCTTTTGTCACAGGCCTCTTTTAGACTGGCCTCTTCGTTGATGCCCTGTTTTGAAGCAACTGTCCCAGTTTGTACAAATGTCAGGCGACTGCTGTATTTTATCCTGAAAAGGGCAGTCTGCTGAAATGTTTTATTTGAGGTCTGCCTCGCAGCCGACGCATCACTAGAACAGATGTTCATTTTTCCTCAGTTCTTTAAGAAACACTGCAATCACCAAAGTAATTTCTGAGATCTTGGAATATGGAAACATATCTTAAAAAAAAAAAAAAAAAAAAAAAAAGAAGCGAACAGTGCAAGAAACATAAGCCTTCAAATGATCAGACAGGTTGCAAACAAGCCAACAGTTTGGCAAAAATACTTGAACAATTTTATTAAGGAGTAAAATCAAAAATGGGCAGACCCAGAATGTGGCAATAATTTAAAAAAAAAATGTGTTCATGCAACTTTGGCAAGTATGGAGGTCAAACTTGAACCAGGAAGTGTGTCTTTACTGTAATAGATGTTTACAAAAGACAGTTTCAGTAATAATTTCACAGTTTGGCCCAGTTTTCATTTCTAAATAAATTTGGGAGTCATTTTTGATCATCTTAATTGCTTGTGTTTTTGTCGCCCTACGTTCACAGAACTCGGCATTTAACTTAGTGAAACTAAAAGCAAAAGCCGCAACTATGAAAATAAAACCCAGGTTGTAGCAAACTGGAATAACACCAGAGGACACATCAGGTGCGCTTAAACACGTCCGACTCACCTATCATCCCTCTCGAGGCCGACGGTGACCTCACACCCAGGAAACACCTTGGCAGCCAGGACGGGTGAGATGCAGCAGAGGCCGATGGGTTTGCCCTCACCGCGGAACGCCTGCAGCGCGGCCCTGACCTCCTCATTGACAGAGCAGTCCTTCCCCTGCACTGCCCAAGTACAGAGATTCTTCGCTGCCCCGAAACCACCTTCCAAACATCAAAACCATGGAGAGGTGAGGTCATTTCATACAATCGCCGCCTGCGCAGCGGTGTGTTTAGACTGAAAAGAACTGCAGAAGCCCAAGTGCTCAGTCAGTTTTAGATAGGCTAAGGGGTCTTAGGATCTGAGGCAGAACAAGGAGAGAGGTTCATCAGTTGGGAATATTAATAGTTAAATACAGGCACTGGTTTCTACCTCGCCTGAGGCAATATTGAGTGTTTAGACTGAATCGGTGAAGCATGTAACAACAGGAGAAAGAGAGATCAGGCCAGCATGTTGCTATTACCGAACCTGGGAATATAACTGCGTCATGGTCTTTGACACTGAGTTTAGACAGGTCCTTGATGTTTCCACGGGCCAACCTCGCGCTCTCCACCAGCACGTTTCTCTTCTCCTGAGACGGTTCGCCTTTCAGGTGGTCCACCACATGCATCTGGTCAATGTTGGGGGCAAACATGTTTACCTGCGGGTGATTAAACAAAGAGGTGAGGACTCTCATTTCAAAACATAAAAAGACACCGGACACCATCAGGACAGCAACTTATGATTAGTTGTATCTGTTGATCCTTTTTTTTTTTTTCCAATTTACTGATTGAATCTTCTTATTTCTTAATCCGCATTTATATTCTAGCTCACTTATATTTGCAGCCAAGACGGAACTTGGATCAATTTATCAGAAAACTTTCAGCCATGTACATGTGAAAAACACAGCCTATCTCCTGGATAAAAACCTCTCTTTGGCCGTCATCTAAAAAACACCTCCAAAAACAACATGGAATAATTAAAGGAATATTAAACCATCCTGGATCACAGGGGAACGCTTGTACATAAAAATGTCTCATGGTGATACTGCTCCGACGGCAGTGACTATTATATCAGCAATGCATTCATGGTGTGCAGATCAGAGCCCCTTAAAGGACAGGTTCACACTTTTTTCCAAATCCATCTCAAAGCAATAGTCACATGCCCACACGCCTGCACTGAGAAAGTCATGTATCTCCAGTGGATGAGAGGGGACAAAATGCGATGTCCTTATTCTGTGCAAAAATACAACCCAAAGTTCAGCTGTAGATAATATGAACTTTCAACAGTCTCAAGTTGCAAAGTTATACAGTCTTCAGTATAAATCCCCCCCTTTTGTTTTCCTGGAAAGTGTTTCCTTAACACAAAGCAGGAACTCCATTCTAAAAATACTGTAACTTTGGGAGGTACCCTGGTGATTTGTCTTACTCAGACTTCCTCTTATTACCCTAAGCTGAATTTTAGATTTGTTTTTTCTCCATGTAACGAGGACTGTGGATTTTCATCCCCGTCACTGCCATTGTGTTAACAGGGGAACTCTGAGGCCATTATAGTTTAGACTAAGGAGGAACAACGACCGCGACCGGCAACTCTTGGACTTTACATGTGGGTGTGGAGGTTCTGTTTTAAGACAGACTTGGAAATATGTGAACCTGTCCTTTAAAGAAGTGTCACTGTCGTGCAAAGTGCGTGTGACTTAGTTGACCAGAGTCAAACTATGCGGATGGCAGTTCTCAGGGCACCATAACGCAAGGGTGTGCAAAAGATTCACAATAAAGCAGTGGGTGACCTCGCCTCTAGCTGCGTATCTGAGACTCTGCACGTTAACCAGAGAGGAGAGAGGACGTTTTCCCCGTGAATTCTCAGTCTGGTCCGGTGGCATCTTGTGTCCTGCGGTGTCTTGACACTAAGCAGAGCTCAACCGTGACACGCTGAAGGGCCTATTCTGTTCCACTGTGGCTGTGGGATCCACTGTATCAAACAGGACCGGGTCCGTTTCTCAGTCGCCCTGCAGCCCGGTTAAAAAAAAAAAAAAAGTTGTAGAGGTCAGGCCTGTATGAGCAGACGCCAAAACCTGCAGCAGGCGAGTCTACCTTTATGTCACGTACACGCAAAGAAAACAAGAAGAAAACCAAAAAAAGGAAAGGTGCCAAACAGGTTGCATCGTATAAAGCTACTGATGATGTGCCGAAGGAGGCTATCTCACACACTTTTCCCAGCAAAACATACAGTATCAGCGGTTGCCGATCAAAGCGGTCTCGCTAGACTTACACTCGCACCTCCCCTGCTCAGGTGAACCAGAACAGCGGAGGCCTCGTGGATCTCGCTGCCGTCATAGACCCCGCAGCCCGCCAGCACCACGGCCACGCGTTTGCCCATCTGCGCCGAGTAATAGCTTTTGTTCACGGTCTGAACGGCGCCGGACGCCAGGAAGTTACGACCGCCGAGGTGCAGCAGGGCGAGCATGGCGGCCCCCGTCCTCCGCTTCTTCTTCTTCTGCACTTTGTACCTGTCCAGGCCCCTCGGTGCTTTAGCGCCATCGTGTGCTCAAACCCTCACAGGCCAGCTGGCGTTTATAAGTTATTAGGCAGGGAAAAAAAGGCTGATGCAAATTAACACAGTATGATAAAATGGTGCAATTACTCTTCATTGTCAGCCTTACTACACATGTTCATTTTTATTTGATGTTTCCTCTAAAAAATACAATTTTCTCCAAAGACTTAATTTTTAAAAAGTTGCAGATTTTTGCTGTGGATCTTCTTAAATCTCCAGTCTTCTAAAATAAGTTCTCTATGCATTTCAGCAAATTATTAAAACATGGTTGACTTAATCAGATTAAATTATGCCATTTTTTTGTAATTAAGATTTAGAATGATCTGTCATACATTTCCAATTAAAACTTTTCATTGATGTGGCTTTAAATCCTGACACAAGTATTTTTTAATCGAATTGAACTGAAAATTTAAAACTTTTTTTTAAAAAGTCTTAAAACTGAAGATATTAAAATAATTACCTCCAATTGGACACATTTGTCTTATTGTAGAGAAAAAATTTATGATAATAGTATTATGTACAATATTATTAAATTTATAATAATAATAGAAAATAATAATAATAATTATATATAATAAAATAACTTATATCTGTAATATTTTAATAGGTTGGAGTTGATTTTCACAAATAATTAATAAATGTTGATTAATTTAATTTGATATTGATTTATTTACTTGGATATGTATTTCACTGCTTGTTTAATTATTTTATCATAATTTAAATAAAAGAGAAATATTTGTTTTTATCATCTGATTTTAATTAATTTTTGTTATTAATATTTTTAGTCATTTATTTATTTCACTACGTGTTATTTTATATAATTTTATTAGTATTTATTTATAATTTTTTTGATTTTTTTTCACAGTTGATTATTGTGGCCCAGAAGGGCCACGGGACATAAATTTTAAAATCCTGGCAAATGAGCAAGATTAATTGAGAATAAAGAAATAAATCAAAATTTTGCCAAAAAAACAAACAAAACCCTAAATAAATGGTCAATCAAAATAAATAAAGAACATTATATTCGTTTTCCTTACCAAGCTTATATTATATAAATTCATTTTCTATACTTATTTCCACATTTAGTAAAATGATAATTAATTTCTTATGGTCTGGACGCGTCATGTGATTTCGTGTTAGCAACAAAACCATGTGACCACTAATAAGGAAGTCAGTTGAGAGGGGGCGGGATCATGGAAAGACTGTCGGCCTGCCTCCTGCTTTTTATTTATATTCACTTATTTATTTCGGGTCTGTTTTTCGGGCTTTAACATGACTCCCGCGGAGTCTATTCTGTGTTTGAACGTGCTGCTGTCCCTACACGTCGTCGCCCAGTTCCGGGATCATGTTCGGCAGCAGTGGCCCGTTCCCTACAGGTATGAACACGCCACACTTTTCCCCATTTATTTCTCCACGCTCTCTAACGTCGAAAGCATGTGACGGGCGGAAAATAAACGACAGTGTTTGGAGAGAGTTAGTAAAAACTGCTGGAGAAGCTCCTGTCCTCGGCTTTCGATCGACGGAGTCCCGAGGCGCAGAGACGATTTAATTTTCTGTCTTCGGCTTTAACTCCAACGCGGCCGTACATCAGGTGTCACACGTCCCTTGACCCTACAACCAGGCGTTTTGTGAATTTCGGACGTGCTGTGTGTGCAGTCACGTTCAAGGATTAGTTAACAGCAGACCTTGAACTGATCTGCGATAGATCCAAACTGCTAAATTGTGGCTGGTGCGTTCACGTGACTTTCGAAACTTTGGACTCTGAAAGCCTCTCGCTTTCTGAGCGTGTAAGAAATCTCATTTTAGAGGGGTGTGAAATATTATTTATGATTTTTTTAATCTAATGACAGACCTGATATCTACAAATTGACGCAGGGAATTCTTTATTGAACAGAAAAAAAAAATCACAGGGCACAATCATAAACATTTCGGAAATTACATAAGAAATGTTTTTTAAATTTCCCATAAATTATCAATTTTTTAACCTCCAAGCCTTTGTCGTGGGTGTCGAGACAGTCTGTTCCTCAGCAAAAATGTGCAAAACAGCTCCAGAAAACTTTTTATATCTATGAACACCCTATCACCATGTCCATACGGGGGAAAAAAAATCGACTTTCTAATAGGTATCAGTACCAAAGTGTAACATTTGAGTGTTAAAGTTCATCCCCATCT
The DNA here is from genome assembly GCF_016859285.1 of Xiphias gladius. Classification (NCBI taxonomy): domain Eukaryota; kingdom Metazoa; phylum Chordata; class Actinopteri; order Istiophoriformes; family Xiphiidae; genus Xiphias; species Xiphias gladius. Next base: position 19,745,285 of record NC_053415.1, on the reverse strand, counting down.
GATGTAGAAGTTTAAGTTTATTTGTTATTTCAACCATAAGATACACTATGCTAAGGTGCCACTTTAATTGGATATCCCTTGCTAAAACCATACGGTTGAATCACCATATCTCTAAAGACAGTTTTAACAGAAACTGAACAATATAACTGTCACAGAGGGAGGATTTATTAATTTTATTAATTGTTTTTATTTATTTATTGCCTTCGACTGCATTAGTTTTAGCAAGGTGTACCTAATAAACTGCCAACCGAGTGTACAGCTTTTCTTTTTTCCTCAGGACCAGAGTATAAAAACCAGAAAAACCTTAAAAACATCTAAAGTATGTGTCAAAAAGTGAGAGCAATAATAATTGTGCATTTGAAGTCAGATAAAGTGCGTAGATAACAGCAGAGATTGTGACTTTTTGATTCATAGGAACTCTAGGGATTTATTCATGGTTTATTCATGTAATATTGAGGAAAGTGTTTCATTATTAGTGTGAGCAAAAGGAATTGCTACAGAAAAGCTTCCGTAGGGGTATAAACCTCTCCTTGATGCTGGCATGGTCTGCAGTGCATTTGTCATGTCTTCCCCAGACGGTTCGATCGCCGCCCTGCTGTGGACTCTTACTGTGAAGCTTTCTACCCGTTCTGCCCCACCGGAGACCGGGATGGACGAATCCCCTACATGAGAGACACCGATGTAATCTCAGTTTATCGGCTGCAAACACCTGTGTGGGAATTCAAGTACGGAGAATTGCTGGGGAAATTTGTAAGTACATCAGTCCTCTTGGTGATGCTGTTGAAGACACTTTCTGTTAAATAATAGTTGAGTTTTGGATTCATTACTGAGTTGTGGAAAAAATAAATAAATAAAACAAAGTGTGAATGAGATTGGAAAAACAAACCAAAAGTGTTTGGGGCAGAGACTGCACACTAAGGCCATAAAAACATATTTGAGGATCTTTCCTTAACACTGACAGTAGTGGGGTTTTTCCCCCAGATCTTTGTCAGGCTCATGAAAAATGCAATGGGATAAAGGTTTGAATACAAAAACACAATTTGTGTAGTAATTAGCAACAGCATAAAGGCAAACATCATTTAAAACAAAATACAAAAAATACCCCAGAGTAGCACATGCTGGAAATAATTAAGTGAGAAAAAATATAGAAATAGTAATAATAACAATAAAATAAAATAAATTGAAATAAGTCAATGAGAAAAAACAAAACGACTTTTAAAAAAATCAATGAAAAAAATATGTATTGGAATAGATTGTAGTTCGAATAAACTTTAAAAGAAAAGACATCCTGTACAACTTTATCGCAAAGATAGTGTCTTGATTGTACATTTTTACGGTCGTTTCTATGAATATTGTTGTGATTTTTATTAGTAGTTCTGATTAAACTCCAAAAATAAAAACAGAAAAAAATCAATCACTTTTACTGCATGTAATCCAGTTTCATAATTTTCAGTTAGTTTCTCATGCATAAATATAGTCATCTCCACTCTGTTCATCATAGTCCATAACTGGTAAACTGCAGATTTTGTCAGTGAAAATAATAGGTTAAAATATTTAAAACTAAATGTAGTCCCCATGGGATACAGTATCCATCATTGGGGCAGATATTCTTTGTGTTGTTGATAATTATATTCCCTGAAATTGAGATGACGGAACGACTGAGTTGCAGCTGTGTGTAGATGGTGAAACTTTCAGACACAGAAATGTAATTCAATATAATAGGACTGTATTTATTCATAGAAGCACAGCTGCAAACACTTCCCCCATATCCACACACAGAGGGAGCCATTGTAATGTTTCTGTTTGGTTCACAGCATATCATGCATGATGCCATTGGCTTCAGCAGTTCAGAGACGGGGGCCAACTACACCATGGAGTGGTATGAGCTGTTTCAGCTCGGTAACTGCACCTTCCCTCACCTCAGACCCGAGGTGTATGCACCTTTCTGGTGCAACCAGGGAGCTGCCTGCTTCTTTGAAGGCATCGATGACTTACACTGGTCGCAAAATGGCACCTTGGAGAAAATAGGAGAAATAACTGGTGAGACTTCACATGTGCAATCTTGCGTCCTTGCTCATAGAGGCCAACAGGAAATATGAATATGAGGGGATTTGTTTTTGAACAAATGCGTGTGAATCCGCAGCTGAAAATAGTCCCCAACGAGTGCACTGCTTGCTCGTATTTGAGATACATTTGCTAAACAATACAGTGCCCAGCTGTTTTTAAGAAATGACTCAGGCCTTTGAAGAAATTGAAACTGTATTTTTGTGACCTATTTTAAAGATTTCCATCTTTTCTAGGAAGGCTTGGGGCGGAGCACCAAAGACAGGGTAGAGAAGTCAGAGAGTATTGAAAGACAGACGAACATTCTGTTGGATATAAGAAAGAAAAGAACTAAAGAAAAATACCTGCATTTTCCTTTTGAAGGCTAAAGCTGTATGTGTGAGCATTATCGTCTGTGTAGATTATTTTCATTCATTCAGATGTTTTCAGTGTCAGATTAAAATGACATTATCCACTGAAATGTAGTTGCGGAGCTGAGAATATCTCACCGCTACGAAATAATGCAGCTCAGCCTGTCATCCTAGAATTAGATGCTGAAAAGGTCTTTGACCTTGGAGGTATATGATGGTGCTGTATTTAATCTGGCTATTGAACTATGACTGCTAGTGCTCGAAATCATCGGCATTTAAAAGTTATAACTGCGGGCGGTCGCAAAAATCTTAGTTCTTTATGCGCGGATGATGTTCATTAATGTTTGAATGATCCTCTTTTGGAATATGGGAAATTGTCCACAGACCAAGGCAATCAGTTTAATGCCTGTTTTGCATTTTAGAATCTTAGAAAAAAAAGTTTACTCTTTTGGAGACGTAATAGTTAAGTCTAACAGCAAGAGGGCATCAGGAGACTCTGGTTCCCTCCCAAGGCCCAAAACATGCAGCTCAGGGGGTGTGACTGATAATCTGTCCCTGGTGGCTCCTGTGCCTTTCCCCCGCTGCCCACTGAGAACAGCTACAACACTTCCCATGGTCCAGGAAAAAGCGGGGTAGATGTAGATATTCGATGGATGACTGGATAATTCAGCTTTCAAATGCTGCTCTGTCACCATCGCTGTTTGTATTGACACAATTTCTCTACAATCCAGAATTATGAATTGTTCAAACTCAGTCCAAAAAAATTACATTTACACACCCCGAGGGATATTTTATTGATTCCTAATTGACACTTGGCATTTCTGGTATTAAACTAGTTTTCCTTTCTTCCTTCAGGGAGCCAGTTCAGTGACATAGCCCAGTGGGTCCAAGACGACAACGAGACTGGGATCTATTACGAGACATGGACAGTTCGCTCTGACCCCAGCCCTAACGCCACAGTGTGGTTCGAGTCGTACGACTGCTCCCAGTTCGTCCACCGCACATACGGGAAACTGACGGAGCTTGGGGCCAAACTGTCCAGTAGATCACAAACCAACTACACCAAGATCTACCTGTACAGCGGTGAGCCCACATACCTCGGCAACGACAGCGCCATATTCGGACAGCCTGCTCTGAAGAATCTGGCGGCGGACATCCGTAAATTTTACCACACATTCAGGCCGCACCAGTCATTCCTAGACTTTGCCATCAGTCTGCTGGAGGCTTATAAAAAGGTCGTTCTGGACAAGAGCTTTTACCTCTACTACAACTTTGAGTACTGGCATTTGCCAATGAAACCTCCCTATGTGCAGATTACATATGAAGAGGTGCCTTTGCCTTAACATCCAACTTGCACCACAATTAGTTTCATAAATGATTAGCCAGTCGATTCATTGATCATCCAAAAGCTAAGTATATTGGCAGTAATTAAAAAGCAGCAAAAGCAGAAAATCGCTCGGGCATCATCATACATTGGAGAAGCTGAAATCAGTGAATGTTTGTCGTTTTTGTTTGATAAATGACATAAATGATTAATCGATTATCAAAATATTTGTTGACGTTCAAACGTTAATTTTTGACCACGAGAACAGCATTCGAGAGAACAATCTGACCATCAGGTCCAGATCATATCACATGAAGTTGCTGAGTTAGAAGTGCCATCTGCAGTTTTTCTTGTAAACGAACAAAACCTTGTGTTATCATTCAGTGTTTCTCACCAAAATGTGTCCTTGAGGCCGAACAAACATGTTTACTGCGAATTCCTTCCTCCATAAAACATTTGCAAAGCTCATGTTTTGAATGTTTTAAATTGTGATTTGTTTACATCCGTGTTTGTTAAGCTTGCAGTCTTCTTCGTCCCCGCCTTTGTTGGTGCGTTGCTGCATTTGAACCCTCAAATTTTAAGCCGACATGGACAAGGAGTCCTTGTGTGCGAGGTGCTCAGAAAAAAACGTGGAAATCTACAATTCCATAACTGGACTAATAAACTCCACCTGCTGATGAAGAACAAGCGATATGATCTCCAGAACAGCAACTGAATGGACCCTTTGTACTGTTTTCATCAGGGGTGTGATCAGAACCTGTATCTATTAAATTTCTTGAAGCAGGAAATCTCAGCAAAGCGTTGGGTTACTCTTTGTATTTTTGGGATGGGATGATAGTCTGTGTTGAAAGTCATCTTTCGTGCACCATGGTTGGGGACAGCTCGAATGCTTTCCTAACCCTTAGCAGGAGCTTAAATACTGTAAACCGGATCTAGAAGATATGCGAATATTTAGACAATGCAGCTTTTTAAAAGTGTTAATTGGAGAAAAACATTTTCCAGAATGCAGCTGTTTCATATACAGAAAGAAAGTACATGCCATTTAGTTATATTAATTTTCCCCACAACCACACCTAAAGGAAAGAAAAGTACTTTCCCTGGATTTGTCTTGAGTGTCATTAATATCATAACCATAATCATCCCATGTCATACTCTCAGGAGGGACTATTTAAGTCAATCACTGAGCCCGTTTCCAAGCAAGATTTTCTGAGATGACTGATAAATGCCGACAAAGAATCGCAAATCACGGGAGGACTGTGTTTCACACGTTAGTATTTCAGCACAAATTTCCCCGATTTCTGGACCTAGGGTAAAAAAAAAAATTACCTTCAGTTATTGTAAATCTACATGGATATCATATTGGATCATATTGATACAGTGTAAATTAATCACCACATCAGGCTCCACAATGTTATGTATTCATATGTTTAGAGCAACTATCGATTTTCATCTTTTTACCTGTTAAATATCATAACAACTCAACGTTTTTCAAAAAATTTTTTACCCATGCATTCGTGATTTTTTTTTTTTTTTTTTTTTTTTTTTAAATGGAGCTAATCATATGCACTCTGATGTACTGTAATGTTCAAAATATATAATGAAATGACAGATGCAGAGCATACATTCACACATTTGTTTTTATTACGGGTGTAAGATCACATATCCAAAACAATAATTTTGATTTCAAGACAGGTGACCAGTAAAGCAAAGTAGACAAAGCAATTTGCCATACAGAAGCAAATCTAAAGGACAGCACTGTCAACCCCAGTTTACTCCGGAGAGGAGTTTACTTACTGGAGGACTCTCTGGACCAATGAGGTTAAAATGACAATTACTGACAAGAGGTGGAGTTATGATGAAAGATAAAGTAATTGTCCCTCTTAATCTGCATTTATGTGAAACATGTTTAACTCATCCAGCTGAATTTGCTAATAAAAGTCAGAGACAACAGGAAAATGATTAAATCCAGACACAGCCTTCACTTTGGAGCTGCTGTCGTGGCCACTGTTAAATGCACTGCACAAATTATGAAAAATATCCAGTTGATATGTTACTGTACCGTCGAGACGCTAATGTACATGAGCACAGAGAATCAGCACAGGTATCTATTTCAGTGATCAGAGACCAATACTATCAATAGACTATGTTAGTTCAATCAAATACTACTAAAAAGCATCCGCACTTCCTGCAATTAAGTGTCTCAGTCTCAGTTTACCTCACTGTTTGGCTACATGAAATGTCTACATGAAAATGGTGAATAAAAGGAATGAAGACCGGCAGAAAAATAAATCAAAATCTGGGTTGTACACAGATTGTATTGACATACAGTGACGTCCAAAAGTTTGTCCAAAACCGATTAAGTTTTTATAAAAATATATATATTTTGCCAAATTATCTCTTAAACTCAAATATGTAGTTTTTAATAACATACACTTTCATAAGTCAAAAGGTTTGATTGTGATTTTGCAAATTTATTTTTCTCTATATCTGAGGTGCTTTCCACTTGTTTCTACGGATTTTTAACAATCTATGTTATTCCAGCTCTGGTTAAATGTCCTTTGATGTTTCATGTTTCTCAAATTTTCCTAAAGATGATCAGTAGGAGGCCACGTAAATCTGCACTTCTTTACTCTACTCAATTACAACCAGGGTTTGTACAATTTCATACATTTTTAGTGCCATTGAGCTGCTGGAAAATGAATCGTCTTTCACACAGTTTAAGACGAAAGTGATGGCCTTCCTCTGCAGAATGGGTGCAGGGTTAAATTCTCTACATTGAGTGCGGCGCTTCCTTGTTAAGAGCTCTCCAATGTGTTGATAAATTATTAAAACTGTATAGTAGTGGACATAACACTTTTGAACCATCTGCATGCAACAAAACCATTGTGACAGAGGTGGAAAACCAATAAATCTAATCTTGCTGCTGGTCTGCTTGCTGGTTATGATGATTGCTTTTTTTTAGTACAAGTGAAAAACACAAATTAATTACAAAAGCAGTATCCATATCAATAAATTACACAGCTTATCTTCTCTAGTGACTTAAGTATGAAAAAGATCCATCTAGTAAAGGATAACTCGCACTCTGGTTTTATAAAAGACACAAGCTGTTAAGGAAACTTCAAACCCTGACAGAGGGTGAAATAAAGAAATAAGTAAATTTCTATTCATAATAATCAAACACACAGCGTTTTATATACAGATGCATTTGACTTCCTTCTTAAAGGAAAAAAAAAAGTTTGTTTCATCTGACTTGCCAAATCTCTTTTGAATGAAACGAATGGATGCTGGCGACAGGAGCACTAATATAATCTGCAAAGAAGGTGTTTGTAATGAAAATATGAATACTGCTTCCTTTCCTGCATGTATGATGTGATAACATGATACAGAGCAAACATGGGCTGGTAGGCGGGGCAGATACTCACAACAGGTTTAGAGCTTGAACAGGCAAATAGCAGAAGATACAAATGAAACCTATATAGGAAATATATTTATATAATGCACCTGAGAGACACAAGGGGTTAGTTTTGCATTCTCAGCCTGCATTGTAAGCTACTAGCTGCAGAGACTAGCCTATTGTTGAATGATTACAGAGCAATTTGAGTATGAAGGTTGGAGAATTATCCAACATCTACCTCCAAATTCAGACATGTATGTGCACTGTTATATATATTATATTATATATATATATATATATATTATATATATATATATATATATATATATATATATAAAAATGTACACACACACATAGAATCATTTGTTGCTTTTTTAAAATCAGTAATTACAGCTTCATCACTTCAATATACCGTCCTTGGCATCTGACTTATCAGAAGCCCGGTACAGCGTAAATAATCAGCATTAAGATCTGGGTCCAACTAAGACCAACTGGAGCATTATAAAGCTGATTTCCTTTCTTTCATTAGGGTAGAAGAACTTGGTTTGCCCAAACAATTATTTGGTATTCATATAAGGTGCTTAGGAAATATATGACTGTACAGAAACTTTCTTAATAAAACACAGAAATTAATTTCTCAAGCCAATTGATGCACTATGCAGGAAAGAAATATCATACCTTGCATAACTTGGAGAAAATAAAAATCCATGACATCAATCAACATTGTACACCTTCACATCACAAATATAGAGACCTATATACACATTTCTCTCTCTCTCCTGGCTGACTTCTAACATTTTCAACCATCATGTTTTCTTCTTCTTCTCCTTCTCCCCGGGCGAGGAGGAAAAGCAAGGTGTCGTCAACACCACCGCTGCTCCTTGTATTTTAAATTTGCTTAAAATGAGGTGAGGGACCCAGGCGCTCCTCTGCAAAAGTGAACCCACCCTCAACTACTACACCTCCAAACACATCCTATATGCAAATAACATTGCAGCCATTTGGAAACCTCCAATGCCATATTGTGTTACAGAGTGCAGAGCTGCTATCTCAGACTGGACTGAAGTAGGCCGAGTGGTAGTGTAACAACATGCAATTGTGCACGTAATTGTCCACAAATTACTCCACAATGTTAAAAAAAACAAACATTAAACGCACACACGCACACACACGTACACACACACACACCTCTCATAATATAGATTATCAGAACCAAGCTACAATGTCAGTATAACTTAGTTTGCAGTTATAAAAACATTGCTTTGTTAGTCAAATATTTCTACCTGCACTGCCACTGATCTGTGTGCTGATTGTTCAGTGAAAAAGCCAGCCTGCCCAGTTCTGTCTCCGCATTAGACCAAGCAGGGTGCCACAGTCCAGAAGCTACCAAGCAGAGATTTTTGTGGTGTTTGCATTACATGATAACGTTGTGTAGCAGTTGGGTGCCACATTATAAGTTTATGCTCTCCATGTTGGCACCAAACTCTCCACTACCGCTGAGCATTTAAAGGCTTTTCAGTGCAAACATGGAGACCATGACCGTTTTACACCACATACTTGATGTACAGAGCTCCTCGCTGGCTTTACTTTACCAGGTCGGCATCATGTCCGGGAACCAGACTCGGCCCAGGTGCTTTGAAACCTCCCAGTGAATCTCATCCAGGGAGTATTTGTGATCAGGAATCAGCACCTCCTCCATGATGGACAGCTGAGACAGCCTCCGGCCACACATCTTGACAAACTCCACAAAAGCGCTGCAGGAAACTTCGCACTCGCCCAGGCCGATGGCTGACAACTGGGTGCAGTGCTTTGCAATGCGGATCAGTTCCTCATCCAGAGGACGCAGGCCATTGGCGCACACCACCAGCTCCACCAGACGGGGGCAGTGGAGGCCAACGCGGCCCAAGACCTCCTTGCTGACTGAGCGGCCGAAGTAGAGGTGTGTGACAGGGATCTCCTCGTTAAAGAAAGGGCCAAACTCGTCCTCATAGAGGAAAAAGTACATGACCAGGTTGAATTTGGGCGAGTGCCGCATCATTGCATCCCAGCTGCTCTTTTTGATGGTGTGGAAGTGCTGGCCAGGGTTCTCGCTGACCACATCGATACGCAAGTGTTCCAGGTGGACGTGTTTCTCCGAGGAGAGGGCCAGCAGGAGTTCATCGCTCAAGAGGTGGTAGTTCAGTGCTAGCTCTCTCAGCCCGTGACACTGGTCTGCCACACACAGGATTCCTAAAAATATGGACAGATTGTGCTTTTAAAAACATCATCAAATCCAGTTTTTAATCTCCAATAAATCACAGAATTCCTTAAAACCTATGGCCATTAACAGGAAGGGGGAAAAAAAAATTATTTCTCACAAAAACATCCACTATATTTGCAGAAACTGCAGTTGAGTCAGCCGTGATTATCATAGCTGACCATTTAAAACAGTTCCAGGAAAATGTATGTAAGAGGGAGAAACAGGGAGACCACATAATAGTTAATTCATAATAACATGCAATGTCTGCCAGTCCACCACATAAAAAAAGACAACATTGTATGAGGGCAGACAAAAAAATGAGTGTCTTAATATGGAATGGAAAACACTTACAGCCTTGTGACTCAAAATAGGAAATCAAAAGCATTTGATTAAAAGTTCAAAACAGACTTAGATTGAAAAAATTTAGTTTTGATATTATCCAACAACCATAAGGGGGAAAAAAAACAAAAAACGAAAAGCGTGACAGAACTGCTTCCTCCGATGTTCAGCACTGAAAAAGCTACAGGAGTCCCTGTACCTGCTGGAGAGACGTGAGGGCAGCTGCTCATCTTCAGAAGTTTCAGGGTGTCACTGTTGTTGGCCACCAGCACCTTCAGAGACGGATCATCAACTGGCGTGTCGTCAATCTTCAGCGAAGACAGCGACTTAGAGTTGACAAACACCACGGTCAAAGCTGAGATGAAATGAGACTGTGGAAGGACAAAGATGGCGCATTGAATTATTAAGCATTCAGAGGCTGACAGCACATTTTAGAAGTGGCTACCAAGATGGCAACCAGGCCTCAGCTTTTGGTAGCATTTAGGATCCACACCCCTTGTGTGGGTCCTGCTGGCACAACTTAACGCTCTCTCCCTCCCTCGTTCATCATCTCTGCGGATCTAATGATGTGTCTCCTTGATTAAGCCAGCAAATTACAGTGGCAAACAGCATTTATTTGTACAATATTTTCTGTACTGTTTTTGTTGGCCAAAAATGAAACAACAGCACAAAAATATTATTGGCGTAAGATGTGTGAGAAAACCCAGGTGCAACGCTTTCTACTGTAACCGATAATACCTTGGGCGTACGGAGTCTCTGCAGGTTTATAATGTCCTTAGAAACAGAATCCTAAAGACTGGGATCTGCAGAACGTGGAACACAGAAACTACACTTGTACAATATGTGTAAAAAGTTTCAAGCTGGTGAGAGCTGTGATGGGAGAGATCTCAGTGTGCAGGGCAAAGGACAAAATAAGACATCCTGTGTCCGTCTGAGGCAGTGGAACTAGTTAGAAATTTGACCTTGGCCATGCATGAGAACAGACACTGCTTTTCAGCCCCATCCTCAGATAAGACGAGAATACAAAAAACGATCCTGTCCACAAACGCGCTCAGCCAAAGTTAAAAGATATCACGATGGAAAATCATTAGCTTTGTATAATTAAATGCGAATGTACACCATAACAACAAGAATTCCTTTGACTTGCCTTATAAATCTGAAGAACAGGATACTCTAAAAGACCCACAACCCTTGAGCTTATGTTAATTATACCTTTGGCACCTCCATGAAACTGGGCCTGGCTGTAGAGATGAGCCCCAAGGTCTTGAGTGAGCAGTTCACCAACTGTGAAAGAATGTCGCATGCTGCCTCTGCAGACTCTGTACTACTGTCCACCTGGCAAGTATAAACAAAGATTGAATATAATGTCAGGAATGTAAAAACACTATTTTTAAACCAGATGGTGCTGGGGAATTATGTCAGCCGTCGTTCAAGACGCTGCTTGTGTCGCATATTTCCGCACGGACACGACTGCTTTTGCTCTCTCACCTTGAAGCTGACGTACTGCAGGTGGTTAGAGTGCCTCTTTATGATCTGCTTGATGAGGTCTGGATGCGTGGCTTTCAGGTAAGAGCTAGCTGGCTGGTTAAGCTCAAACTCAAAGCATCTCCACAGCTCAGGCATGTGGAAAGCCTGGTTCCACCGGCGACACACCTGAGAGGCATAAGCCCGGTCCAGCAGTGGAAGGTACTGGAACACGTGGAGCAGGAGCTCCTGCGGCAGCCGCGCCCAGTCACTGTCCGGCGACTCACTGGCCACCGCTGCCGCCGACTCCTCGCTCACCTGCTTGCGAACCTTCTTGCAAGCCTCTGGTGGGCTCTTACTGGGAGAGCTGTTGCTGCCCTCCTCAGCTCCTTTCATCCGCTTCATCCTGAAACACGGAGATAAACCAGCTCGTCACAATCCATCATGGCAAAACACATTGAAGACGCATTTTAACTACACAGTTGATTATATAGATCAATAAATCCGTTCAGGTTAAGCCCAGCTGTTGTGAAAGCTGATCCTTCCAGGCACTTTGTTTTAGGTTTCCTGTTCCAAACACCAGTCGTTTTTGTAAACATATATGCACCGAATCTGAAAACAATTTCTCTTCACTTCCCAGTATAGATGCACATAAATCAGATCCCAACTGTTTGATTGGTCCAAGCCTTGACGGATCAGCAGACAGTTCATTAGGTAGACACCTAGCTAAAACTGTTAACCTTTCTATAGAATAGTTTTTAAATCACACTGTAACATTACGTCTGACATTGTTTATTTCACAAGAAACGTGACTGTTATGGTCTCAAGTTACAGACTGGTGACAATTCGATGCACCTCGACATGGATTCTACAAGACCCTGGATCTCTACTGGAGGGAAGAACACCGTTACTTCAGAAAGACATTCCCTAACTAGGTCTTTTGATGATGGTGGTGGCGGCGGCGGAGAGCGGCGCCTGACGCATCGGTCCAAAATCTCCCGTAGGTTTTTTCCAATTCGGGTCAAGATCTGGTTTGCGGCAGATCCACGCCGTCCGGGTCAAGCATTCGGGCCCGTGCCGTTGGCGAGGGATGACTCATCCGACCATATTTTCCTCACACTTTATTTCCCCCCCCCCCCCCGCATCTCTGCGGACCCGGTGCCCGTGGTTCTCGCACCAGTGAACTCTCACATGTGCATCCACCGTTGTAACGACGGGCTTATGCGCCGCCACTCTGCTACGACCCCCCCCCATGTAAACCGTCGATGGACCTTCTCTTGCTGACACGGTCCGATCACGCCCCGCACTGACATTCTCAGCCACCTGAGGGAGAATCGCTCGCCTGTTTTTCACTTACATATCACAACGAGGGTCACGGTTATCAAATGCGCGCCGTCGACCTATTTACTGACGCCCACCCCCCGACAGATCTACATGCAGATGTCACGTTAGTCCCTGTTCCCACTGAAGCACCAGCCAACTGAGCAGCCCCAGCAGTGAACCCTCTTATCAAAAAATAAATAAATCACTTTGATGGTTTCCTCTTGCCGTCTTGGTACATCATCAGATTTAACTGAGCCTGCTCAGCATTTTTATTCCTGCCACGGAGCATCACTAGATGTATTACTCAATTGTACTATGCAGAGCGCCTGTGTGGAAGCACCTGCCTCCGTTATGTTCCTCCGCTCATTTATCCAGGTTTTTCCCCTTAATTTGTCGCCCGTCTGTACGTTAGCCGGAGGCCATGTTTAAGCGGGTAACCGTCCATTTAGTGAGATTATACGCGGCGCAGAGCATCGGATCCAGTATTAAAACAGCCGGCTGCGCGGCTCCGCCTGTTGCACCGATGCCCGGGCTGCACTGACTGAACGAGACTTCGTTTCTCGGCACAGTACCCGACGCGGTGAATGAGTGCAGCCGCTAGCTTGGGGTGCTCGGCGAGCACACTCGTGGCAGAAATCTGCCCTTCGGTATGATAATTCGTTTGGAGGCTCCCCTCGGCAGCGTGACCCGGAGCTCGCCTCACGCCGAGGCACTCGTAGCGCAGCACAGCACCGCCTGCCAGGACGACCTACCTCGTTGTTTACACACAGCTAGCTCAGTAGCCGTTAGCAGGAAAATCCGACAACTGGCAGACCTGACACTTCAGCCCGGGCCCACGCTGGAAAAGCTCGTCCGCACCAACCAGATAACACGCATCGGAGCGCAATGACCGAAACCGTCTGGCGACGAAGAGGAGGGAGAGGGTGTTTTTTTTTTCCTTCGGTCAAGAAACGGCCGGAGCCTGGCACCTCCGCTCTGCTGACCTAGTTCCTCCGCGGGAGTTACGGCTCCCCCTGAATCTGAAATGGCGAAGTGTTGTTGTGACAGCAGCGCTGCATCGTGGGAAATGCAATGCGAAATGGCTGTTGGTAAAGATCGTCTATGTTCGTGCGATGACTCACCAGGGGTGGGGGGGGGGAGTATACATGTCTCGTCCTGTTTCTCCGGAGGTGGAACAGCCTCGCTCCAAAATGATCACAAATACCCACCCTGCCGTAGATTTCTCCGAACAGTTTTTTTTTTTTTTCGGACTGTAAAGACCTGGTTGTCTGCTTTAGGGCTGCGAAGTGACGATTATTTTAACCATCGACTAATCTACCAGTTATATTCTTCAGTTACCGATCAATCATTTGCGCGATAAAATGTCAGAAAATAGTGAGAAACGCCTGTTATATTTTACCGCAGCCCAGGGAGATGTTATGAAATTGTTGTGTGTTATATACAATCATAATGACAAAGAAAAGCATTACCTCCTCACATGTGCGAAGCTGGAAACAGTGAATGTTTGTCATTTTTGCTCAATAAATTACTTTAACAGTTGATCGATTATCTAGAGTTTCTGTCGAGCGATTAACCGACTAATCGTTGCAGCTCTCTGAACGCACTTACTCTCTTCTACAGGGATAAACTACAATAAAAGTCTCAGATTTCGTCACTTCAATAATATTACTGGGTGACCACCATATCTATGCAAGTGGAAAGAGACGCAACCAAGTGTTATTTACTGTGTTTTTAGAGCCAAATGTTGTTTGTGAAACTTTCCTCATTTTTATCTTCCTCCAATCTTAGACTGTCCACCTGTATGATGTACTTTATAATTTCTTTTAATGTTGTATTCCCCGATTTGAATTTTACATGTTCTTTGTGAATAAAGTGTTGAACTTACTTTGTAAAAGTGGACAATAATTTTCACCGATGAACTTTTTTTTTAGCAGTTTTGTAGGGATGCAACAAATAATTTGAATAATGTGCTGATGATTATCTCAATTAATCACTTCGTCTGTAGAATATCAGAAAGAAGTGAAAAATATCCATACATTTTCTTAGAATCCAAGGTGACGGCTTCAAATGTCTTTTGTCTGAGCAACAGCAACAAACCCAAAGATATTCAGTTTATAAAGATATAAAAAAAGAGAAAGGCAGAAAATTTTCATATTTTTGAGACTGAAAACAGCTATTTTTATTTTTTTGCATTTTTTGCTTGACAAATGACTTTAACAGTTAACGGATAAACAAAAGAGTTGCTGATCATTTTTCAAATGCTTGACTAATCCACTAATCGTTGCATCGCCACAATTTTTCTTTATGCATGCAACCACAGAATTTGAATAGAGTAAAAGAAGAATCCTAGGTTTTGTTTGTGCGCATCGTAATGGTGCAATGATGTAAATGACTGAATGTGATTAATCAGTGGAAATGTTAATCACGCTGTATACTGTATATCACGTGCCTCCGCCGCTGCTGTAAACCCTCAGATTTTACTTATCAGACAGTTGCTAAATCTGAGTATAAGCTGCCGCTGAACCTGAGACTAATTTTTGACAATATACTGTATAGATGAGCTTCACTAGCTGAGTATGAGATGTCCTAAAATAGTTACTTGAGAATGAGAAGACTGCCTTGTACATTTTAGTGACATAGTGAATATAGGTTGCAAAATCTGTCACAAATACAGGATGAGCCTCTCGACATCTTGACTTAATACCGGTAATAAGTAACAATGAGACATATGATTGTTCAAAAGCAAATATTTGAATGTTATGACCCTTTAATTCATTCTTCCATCATATAAACCTTCCTCCTGCCACATTCAAAACCATGTTTTTAGTGCAACTGATATTGGTTTTAGTAACGCAAACACCCAGAAGCATATATTTTGAATCCCCCCTGGATGTCAGCCCAGTGCTTCCCAACCTGGGGGGTCACAAGATAAACCTTCACAGGGTGAATTATTGGATGATTTTTACCTCTTCAGGACTCTTAAGAAACAACAAAACAAACCCACTCTTTCCTTGAACAGATAACAGCCAGTAGACATAACGAGGAGTCAGAAGTAGAAATTTGTGTTTTAGGGGGTCCCTAGCAATACTACAGGTATTTATTTTGCCTTTCACTGTGACCTGACTGAATTTTTTTTGCAGTCTGGTACGAGGAAATAAGGCAGAGTAACACATCATTGTATTTTCCCTGTCTCTGCTAAGGTGCACAAGAGTTTCAGCCTTTTGATTCTGGTATTTACATGAACCATATATGACTTTAGCTAAAACTGGGCAGTGTCATTTCTCCAATATAAAACAAATCAAAGGCCAACAGGTGGGTACTTTAGTGAAAATGTCACCACTCGTTAAGAAATGACACAGTGTATACTTTGTGAAACAGAGAACCTGGTTTATTACCATTCAACTCCATCCACCACAGATATTACAGAGCAGATTCACAAGTATTAAGCTTTTTTATATAACAGCAGCTGCTTTTTTTCCACACTCTGTTCCCCTGAACCCCCCCCCCCACCCCCCCACCCCAGTCCCACTGCCTCCTACTAGGGAAAAGCATTTCAGGTGCACAATTTTATTTGGTGTGAAGACTAGCCTCTCAAATCATTTAGCTGTAATCAGTCTCACTGTGAGGTTTTTTGTTTGTTTTTGTTTTACTGTAGGATTTGGTGCTTTTTTAAATTTTTTTTTTTGAACACAGCTGCAAATAGGATTTACATCCACCATCAGTCACTGCGGGTGCCAGGTTCCTCCTTCTCATTTCTAGACAACAAAAGAGATCCGACATGTAGAAGAGGGGGAATTTATGACTCTCTACTGTATAAAAATGTACAGTGGCTTTATTGACATACATTCCATAGGTTAAACAGCTGCAAAATAGGAGGCACACCCAGTATTGCACTTCATTAAAAGTTCTGGCTCAAAACATAACCCAGAATATCAAACAAAACTGAAGTGAAGAGTAGCAACTTCGGAATACAGCTATTTTGAATAGTATCGTTATATACAAGATTAGATAAATCGTACACTATTTTCCGCCCAAACATAATATTCTTAACAGTCTTATCCAGCAACTCATCTTTTTTTGTCCGTCAACCCATGATGCACTTGACAGTGGAGAATACTGTACAAGATTACGAAAAAGGTTTACATACAACAATATTTTAAATTTATAGTTAGGAAGCTGGAAATACGGCCTGTTCCTTTTTTTTTTTTTTTTTTAAACCCACGCTGATCCACAGTTGCCTTTAAGCAAATTTATTTCATATTCAATGTTTAATCTTGTATTGTTACACTTTAGGAGGTGTGCAACGTCTATAGAAGCCGAGGGAATACAACGGCCGCATGCAAACACGTCACAAGTTATTTTCTTTTTTTTTTTTTAATCTTCTTTTTTTTAAAATTCTATTGTTCTTTTTTTCCCCCATTCAGTTTAACTCTGAATCCAAAGGAGCCACAGCTCGTGTTCGTAGCAAGGGCCCGGATACTGATGTTGGTAGAAGAGCACACCTGAGGACTCTTGGCGTAGAGCAGAAACCCGGTCCAGTGTCCAGGAGACTTGACAATGCAAGAGCCGAGCTTCACGGCTGAGCTACAGCAGCAGCCAGAAATCACAGTAGACAAACTGGTTTTCAGTAAAAGTCTTGTGTTGTTTAGAAGGTGTGGGCATTCCTGCACACCCCACAGCCCAAGGCGAACTCCTCCCCCGTTGGCGGGTGAACCACATGCAAAGGGCACTCAGTACCCTCCAGCTGCTTGCCTTTGGGCCCTGAAACAGAGAAAAGACATGAATTACATCTCGAGTACATCTCAACTTCTTTCAATCTGGTATTTGCAGTATGTCGGTGTCTTTAAAGACACAATGGAATAAAAAAATTAAAAAAAAAAACTTTCCAAGGTCTAGTTCTATATTTTGTGTCTCTTGCTATATCCCATATATTGGTCAAAACATATTTTCGGAGTAATAATATCAAAAATCATTCCTCTCTCTTCCTGTCAAAGATTAAAAATTCTTGATGACTTGTCTTGGGGCACATATATTAATTTCTACAAACATGTGATTTGGGACCTATCATATAAAACTACATTTTACAGTTAGCTGGTGGGTCTTTGCCATAAACACTTAAGACACTACAATTGCCATTTCATTGTGACTTTAAGGTCTGCATATGTGAATCATTCAACATTTACCAGAAAAGTCTAGTCAATGGAATCATTAAGTACCTGCAGGACAATGGGGCAGTTCCTCCTTGGGGACACTGGTCATCCTCTGGAAGTCATCGTGGCAGGCGTTACAGAAGTGGGTGGTGCCAAAGCAGAAGAAAACAGCCACCGAGCAGCAGTAACGACATTTATACTCGAGGAAGTCTGTTCCGTGCTTGGAGCACATCTGGTGGTAGTAAAAAGTACACATCAGGGGTAAGTTCATATTTTATTTTATGAGTACAGATAAGCACCATTTTAAAAAGTCAGACCAAGACATCATTTACCCACCTGAGCCCTGGAGACATCTGAGCATGCTCCACAGATCAGTTCACTGGGGTCGTAGTCATCTCCCTGTCCTGCCTCTGCATCGCAGCGGGCCTCTCCACCAAAGTAGGCCTGGAAAAAAAAGGATACCATTCATTCTCCACCCCTAAAAAAACATTCGAATTATTATTGCATCTTTAGTTTACATGGTACCTTCTTGCACTTGTAGCAGACATAGTATGCGTATCTGTTCATGGCAAAGCCTGCAGGATCGTTGTGGAAGCGTGCTCCTGGTGTAGTTATTGCCTCACTCTTATGCAGACCCTCATACTCCAGCCTCATCAGAGCCTTTCTCCTCACATCCTCATACAGCTCCTTGATAGGGTCGAGCAGGTCCTTGATCACTGAGTGATTGATTTTGTTCTGGAGGCAAACAGTGAAACAAAGAAACCAGTTCTAGTTCACAAAGGTAGTTCTGTTGAGTTACTGTACGTGTCAACGGCATTTCACAAAGATCACAGCAAACAAAGCAGTCAGTCTGCAAGAGAAAGCGTCACAGTAATCTGAGCTTTTTCAACAAAGCACTTATGCAAACTGAGCTCAATCAACTTTGAGGCGTGGTGGAAACCGTTTTTTTATCTCTTTTGTTAATAAATTAATCTCTTAAGTCAGTCAGGCTCAGGCAACGTCTTACCTTACAAATTGGACACAACATGAACCCAAATGTGATTCGGGGCCCAAGCCAACGGTTTTCAAGAACACGACGAGTACACTGAAGGTGGAACACATGAGTGCAGTCCAGCTATGGACAGAACAAAGAGTCAAAAATTAAATAAGAACAAATTTGAATCCAGAAGTGAAAATCTTACACATAATGGACAAAGTCATATTTAGAGCTACCTGTACTGCAGGAGCAGCAGAGAGGGCTTCTGTGAAGCAGATCATACACATGTCATCTGCATCTTGTTTCAGACAACCAGTGCTCTTGTCACAGCCATGCAGACAAGGAAGGCAGGTCTCCTCATTCTTAACTCCTCCACAGGGGTGTCCACATGGGTGAGTCTTACTGCACGCCAGTTTAGCGTACTCCTAAAGGAGAACACATGAAAGAAACCGGTGAGGCTTGAGGAAATACAGCCAACAAGTTAATTTCATTACAAATTATACTGTAGGCTTAGATTTGGTCTTAAATTTCTTTATTATAAAATATACACTTTACTACAGAACTGTACATTACCCAGTTTGCTTCTTGTGTAGGTATTTGTTCATTTCCTAATTGGGTGGTAATGACCTCAGTCTATTATTTTTGAGGCAATTAAAGTTTAGGATCTCAAAGGATGGGATACTTCAGCTCTATCAGTGTTCTTGAATCACACGCATCTAATCAAGTAATATAAATATTCTACAACAATCTTTCCACTCAGCAAGTCCTCAAATTCCACCCCTCAAGAAAAAGACTCTTGTCACTTAACACCAAAACCTGTCATCCCTATTTTGACTTAGGTACAGTGTTTTAACCAAACTGGTCTAGGCTATTTTTTTGTCTTCATGGAATATAGTTATAATTAATTAATAAAAATATAACTCCATTTAATAAGAAAAAGGCACCTGTTTTTACTGGATAGACAGATTTTAGTTAAAATAAAAGTACAGTTAGTTAGTTAGTTAAAATAAAAGTATAATAATTTAGGTTTATTATCATTTTTGTACATGTGTTTATGTTGTGTGTATTTTGAGAAAAGAAAAAAAACTTAAAATATATATTTTATATATTTTTTTTTAGAGCTTCAACTTCTCTATCAAAACAATGGTTTTACACGACAAAAATTACCAGAAGGATATCCAGATAATAGGTGGTCAAGTGTTCGTGTTTATAGTTGATGTTAAGTACCTGACAGTCTGGGTCTGAGCAGACACTGCCCACTGCAGACAGCTCGGTGCCATTCCTCGTACCACAGAACCTGCAGGCATCTGAGCTGCTGGAGGCTGGTTTACCTATAAAAATATCAAGATTTGTCAGACCAGGTTTACATGCATTGAAGGAAGGCATGAGGAAATTCTGGCGATACAAAGGTTTGAAACCCAACATAATTTTTTAATATAATGGCACAGTTTAAGCATGTTTTTCAGTAACATAGTAACAACACCAACTACAGTCATACAGAGTTACCGACATGCTCTGTTTCTATGTTACCTGTGTGCTCTCTGAACTCCACCATAGCCTTCATAGTCTTTGAGTCAGCCAGAGCCATGAGCCAGAAGAGCTTGGTCCTCCCACAGCCTTCGTGGAGATCCACCTTTATGGCCTCCTCCTCCTCCTTGAACACCTGAAATCAGTCATGAAAATACGATTTGACACCTGCCCATTCTACTCCACATTCCTACTATTAATTGTTTCAGATTATTCGTATTCTGGTCAACAACTAAAACTAACCTGTCTCTGGTGAGAGCGTGTGCGTCGGTGCAGGTGGAGGAAGCGGTCACAGTCAGTGCAGAGATTGCCACACATGTTACACAGTATGATGGCTGCTGTCTCACCGTCGTCATGGTTGTCACACATGGGCTGTGGATAGAAGCAGAGGATGTTAATTAGTTATTCTTTTGATTATCTTTCAATTATTTTCATACAGTGCATATCGCGGCCTTTTATGTTATTCTCACCATCTGTTTCTGCTGTCCATCTTTGCCCATCCAGCGACCAGACGACAGCCTGTCTACATGGTCCTGGTCTAGCACACATAGTGACGCTAAAGCCAGCCACAGCTATGAGGCAGAACAGGTAATTATATAGGATTACTTAATACCCTGTGTTTTTAAACATAGATTCATGCTGTCATATGTTGAACTCTGTAACCATACCCTCGTGGTGGCAATACAGCGTACAGGGGACCGATGCTCCTCCTCCATTTTAGTCAGGGCTATAATGGTCTCAGCTATTGCATTTTTGGTGACTCTGGACCAAGCATCTGAAAGGTGGCCCTGAAAACAGCATATGACTCTCTTGTAAGTACTTTTTTTCCTGTGCAACAGAGTTCACAAAATACAAAAACTATGACTAAGATGCCGAATCTGGTTCGATGCAGGCAGTTAAAGGAAGGGATCGATTAAAAAACCTGGAACTTACAGCGGCCATGTCTTTAACCAGCTTTATGATGATCTCTGCAATCTGGGGAGGAGTGGAGCCTTTCATCCACCAGTGGCTTTCCCCTCTGCGGATGTAGCTGAACAGAGCAGGAAGGGGCAACATGCATAAAAACCTAACCAAACCCCACCCATATAAATCTAAAGAACACAAACTGAGTGAGTTAATGTTGTTATGACTCTCATAAATTATATACTTTTGAGCATCCCAATAGGCCTAGAAGAAACTCACCTGGAATTGAAGATCATGGGCAGTGTGACAGTGGTGACCCCTTTGCCAGCAGCCATGCCAGCTGTGCCAGAGATTGTGGTGCCTTTGGCTTTCAGCTGCACAGTGAGGGCTTTTGCGATGCAGCCCAGGAACATGTCAAGGATGCCGAGCTTGTTCCAGTCACCCTTCTCTGTGGAGTGGATGATATCACTGATGTCTGCTGGCGGCAGAGCCTTCACCCCAATGATGCTGGCAAGTCGCACCGGTGTCACCTCTGGAAGGACACGTCTAAGCAAAGATGTCACCTGAGAAGAGACAAGATCAGATAGCGAACGAGAACTTTTAATTTGTCTAGTGTCACAAGGTATTTAGCTAAACATGCACACACAGAAAACAAATCCTTATAAAACACATTATTTGAAAGTATGTGTTATGCCTACACACTAATTCCACAAGCACAAATTTATTTAAATGGACAAAATTTGATCCCAGCTGGATCTTTGTCAGGTCAAAATGTTTAAAATTGGTCCCCACACCGGGCTCCAATAAGCTCCATAAGCACAGATGTTCCTCTTCTCATCTATGCTGATTTTAAATAGCCTTTTATGTGTCAAAGCTATAAAAGATTAAAAATATAGTATCTATGATATTAGCAGTCTATACAAACTAATAGATAAATAACCAACCATAGTTAAACGTTTACATAGCAGTATTTTTATTTCATAACATTCGATACATACTGCATAAAGAACAGACCTGATCTGACCGATTGCAGTTCTTCATGACCACATTGTGGACAACAGTGGGTGACAGTACTTGGTTCATGTTTGCTTTCATGAATGTTAGGTCTTAAGATCCTTTGCTATGTGTAATTCAAAGATCAAATCATTGTAGTGCAGTGTGTGCATGTTAAAAGGTACCCCGTAGAGGTTTTGACCACTAGTAGCACTTAGGAGCACTATTTTCATGAGTAGGTCCCTGTTTTGTTTGTGTCGTTTGTGTCGTGCGTCCATTAAAAAAATGATGAACATTCCTGCAGCCAGTTTCATTTTGTTCCACTGATTGACAGCTGGTGGCAGTAATGTGCCAAGAAACATAGCAATGGGCCAGTAAATGCAGGTAATGAAAGCACGGATTTAATTTGTTTACAAGAAATCTCCACAGGGTACCTTTAAACACTAAACTGCACATGAATAATCTCTAGTTATGTGTGTGTGTCCTTGCCCACCTGTCTCTGTACTCGTGGGGAAGCCGTGTGTAGCAGAGAAAACAGGTCTTGCATGAGTGTTAGCTGCTGAGCGAGATACTGGCGACCCACATTGGAGCCACTCAGAGCCAGGACCATGGACAGGAGCTCAAAGCAGTAGGCGTCCGATGAGGCGTCGTCGTCACTGGGCTGGGAATTGGCGTTCTCTTTGCTGGAGATGGCGTGCTCCCACTCCTCCCTCACACGTGTGGCCTCCATACGGATGGCCTGGACGATGTGGGCGCACACCTGGAATTGAGTACACATGCTAGGTTAGAGAACTGAAATTATAATAATTCATCCTGTTGAATGGTCAGAGGAACTGATTATTTACCTGTTTCTGCAGGTTAGTTAGTTTGCTCCTGCTGAAAATGATTCCCACCATGTGCTCTTTAAGATCTGCATCAGATGTTACCTATACACAAAAATACAATAAGAGTAAAACATCAGGTTAGAGGTCACTAAATATGCAAGACAGTTAAACAGGTCACTTAAATTATCAGAGTGCAGACCTTGTCTTCTCCCTCTGGTGATGAAAGCAGGTTTTTCTCCTCCTGTTCTGGGGTCGGCTCTGCATCTCCACAGATTAGTTTTCCAAAGACCTAAATTTACACAAATAAGTAGTAACAGTAAAGTTTTCAAGGAACACCAGCTTTTTGCACCAAAAATGTAATATCTGCAAAACGTAAAGGTTTTAAACAGAACGTTTAGTATGGTAATAGAAAAATAACCTGTCGTCAGGTGATTATAAGGCATATGGCCCGAGCAGTTACAACAGACCTGTGACGTGATGAGCCGGAAAACTCTGAGGGTCTCAGCCTCGCAGTTCTTCTGCTGGGCCACGCTAGCTGAGATCTGTCCAGGAATCTTGATGGTCTCACCCTCTTTCCAACCAAGGACCTTCACCTGGCGCACCCTCAGGGTGTTTTCAGGACCTTTCAGCTCCACCTTGATCACATGATGATCTCCTCCAGGAAGCTCACTTGTCACCCAGCCCATGTGACGTGAGTCGAGGTCAACCTAGAATGAAAAGGCATAGGGGTGTTCATAGAGCTGCGCCGCATGTGCATGTAAATCTGTAGTGTATTAACCGCAGTGCACTTTATAAAAACAACCCTTTAATTTTATGCTCCACTGTTTATACATCCCTTGATTCCAAGGGAGTCAATATAATTTGGAAGACAGACAAAGTTAGTGATTGATATGTACAGTTATATATAGCAGCTGCAGCAAAGAGACAACAGGTCACCTGTGTTTGTGTTTTGAAAATAGCGTTTATGTGAGTCACAAAGACTCACAGACTTCAAACAGACTCTTTAAACTTTAATAACAGCCAAAGCCAAAATTATACTAGTTATACTCCATTTCCACATTCTCAACTAAATTGTTGTGAAGCCATAGACACTGACCATACCTGTTTAATTCTGCAGAGGTCCTCTATTGCTTTTCCACACAAGAATGTCACTGATGTGACTTTGTTCTGTGGAGGGAAAAATAAATTCACTGAAATCCTTAAGAAAACCCATATAAATACATTATCATCATCAATTCCACTGTGGCCACAGTTTTACATTTATACTATAAAAAGTAGTTGTTTTTTTTTTTATTCCCAAACAATTCAATGTTCCCCTACCCCGATGTCTCTGGAGTTGTCCACGTGAACAGACACGTTGGAGGCGTTTATGCCTTTCACACAGCTGATGGTGATGCTCTTGGTTTTGTTCTTGTCCTCATCTCCAGATTCCCAGAAGGTCTCTGTGGAGCCATCTGTTAGGCTGCCAATCATGGCAGGACGACTGGATGTCTTGATGTCCACTACAGTGGTCAGATCCTTCAGACAGGTCACCAGGCAGAGATCCTATCACCACATAAAGACACATTGGCATCAGGTCAATGCATGACAGATGGATATCAATAAGACGCTAACTGTTGGTTAAATCGGTCTTGAACAACAGAAGACAGATCTGGTGTATAATTAAGTAAATAAGTAATTAAGTGGTTGTTTTCTTGCCTGGCTCATTGCTTCGTAGCCGGACTGCACACTGATGTTGAAGCTCTCCTCACTGTCTCCATCATCCGACTTGGACAAAATATTGTTGATGTGATGGAAAACGTTGCTCTGGTGGAGGAACTGGTGGTCCGACTGCTTGAACTTGAGACTCCAACACCTGAAAGAACGAGTCATAAACATTAATATTCCTCTACAATGTGAATGAAACTTAGAACTGGCAAAAATACAAAGGAGGTAGTGACAGTTACAATCGTGAAGCAATTTGTTGCTAGTAAACTGGCATATTTCGTGCTAGAAATTCTACCTAAGTGCCATCTGCTGAAGTGAACTGCCACTTGGCAGTGACATCATGAGGTCAGAGATGGTCTGAAGGAGGCGGTGGAAAGTGTGAGGGAGAGGATGAGCTGCTTCCCCGGCTATAACAATATCTGACAGAGGGTGTTCACAAACGCCAAGGTCTCTTTCCTGTAGGGCACAGAGTGGAGATATTCATAATTAGAGGATGCAACAACAAAGCAAAATTAATCAGGTATGCTTTTTGACCACTCATTACCTGCTCAACATTTTCTTTGTTCCCCTTGTTCTCATCATCTTCCTCATCCTCTGGTTCAAAGGGCGACGGGGTGAGAGATGCTACAAAATGCCAAAGGATGTCGTGCAGAGAGGTGGTTTGGATCACATTGCACAGCAGCCAGTTGAATGCCTGACAGGGACACCAAGAGTAAATCAGACTAAGTAGTCTTATGATTACATAGAGACAATACTAGACTCAAATTAAAATATATTAGCTCATTAGGAACACAAAACTAATTGATTCACTGATAATATCCAGCCAACTAGTTGCCTATAACTCTGATTCACTGCTGTACAATAAGCAATAGTTATAGCACAATTGAGCTCTGAGATTGAGATAGATATTGCAGCCCAGAGAGCTGTACCTCCATGGCAAACACTCTGCAGGCAGACTTCCTCAGTGCATGCTTCATGGCCACCTCCAGGCCCTCCAGATCATGGTGCTGGATAACAAAAGCCAAGACAGGCCACTGGAAGTTCCTCTCCCCCTTACTGAGAGAGCCGTGGGCTGAGATCAGCCGAGAGAGCTCTGGAGACGGGTGCCTCAACAGGGAAGAGCCCACCTCTGAATGGGGGACAGAGCAGGTCAACGTAACAGATGATGCTGTGACTCATTTGACACTGAGTATCCCTAATCATTTCTTAAAAGTTATATGTTATTACCTGCATCACCACTATGGACCCTGCGTCTGGGCACGGCTTTGACCCGGGCTGGGGAGGGCGAGTGTTGCTTGTCATACTCAGAGGCTACGACTGAGTAAGATCTCTGAAACACGGTACGCTTAGCCGTGTCGCTGTCTGTGATTGGACTGGTCTCAAGACTAAAAGAGAGCCCGTAAAGACAAACATACATAGATACTGTTTAACCTCACATTAAAATATCTTTGAAGACATCAAATCCTTTCTGACTTTTAACATAGTACTAGATTAAGTATGTTTTTTTTTTTTAAAGTTTATTTGTTAAATTACTGCCAAAATCTGTTCACATCTATACGTCCATCCATCTCTTCCTCACACCCTCAATAGTTGCTGAAAAGTACCGTGCACTGTTTTGTCTGCAAAAACATTTTCTTCAGAAAAATACAGTTTTCTTTGCTTGACAAAAAAAACAAAAAAAACAAAAAAAAAACTTAATTAGCCCTAAACAGAAAATGAAGAAGCCGGGATCTTTTGTACTGTGTAAGATGAGGGTGGTCATGATAACGAGGCAAAGCAATTAACATTTGCTTGCTTTCAAACTGTATAGGGTGCAGGGGAGAGAGAGGGAGGCAGGGAGGATGGCGTATATCTGCATGAAAAAAAGGGCATTATCTGCTGGTCTGCTCTGAACATCCATTCAGTATTCAGGGGAAGTTAAATTAAATATTTCAATAACTATAAAAACAATATGCAACCCGATCTGCAGTTGTATTAAATATTTAGAATGTGTGTCTATTTAGTTCATAAACAGCAGAAGGTGGTGCCGTGAGTAACGGCAGGAATTTACGCATACCAATGACAGAGAGTGGAAGATATTAAGGAAATAGTACGAGTAAGATGTTTTACCTGGGGGGCATTGATTTCATGTTGCTCTCAGGTTCCTCAAACACATTGGGGCAGGCATCTGGGGTGACTGAAATGTAGGGTGCAGGAACAGATGTGGAGCGCAAATACCTCATCTCATCTTGGAAGAGGTTATCGTCTTGGTATGCTCCAAAGTTCTCTGTGTGTTGCCTGGGGATTAATGGGGGGGGTGAGAGCGCCTCAAATCATTATGCAAACACATACTATTGTAAATTTTTCTTATCTATAGAAGGCAACCTATTATTAACCGAGCTGATAGCTACCTAGCTAGTGTCTGTAGGTAGAGACAGCCCATTTTATTGGGGAGTTCGTCCGACACCCCCTCCTTAAGGCTTGGAAGCAGGTGGGAATGCAGGGGCCGGGGAGGGTGGTGGCACAGCATGCTTGGCTCGGCAGCACTGCTGAGGGACAGCAGGAACAAAGCGTTTGCCCGAATCACCTGGTGGGCCTCCATTGTGGGCAGTGCTCTTGGGGTCTTCACTTGCAGAGGTTTCTTCCTTGACTGCTTTACCTGGCAAAGACCATGTAGATTGGGTTTGGTTCAAGCAGTCAGTGTGATGAAAAAAGCTGAGGGTATTTCAATAAAAGGACGACACAGATTTAAGTGCTAAAATCATGCAGCAGCATTAGAGTACCTTTTCCCTGGCAGCAGTTTGTTTCTCTCTGAGGTATTTTTCGCGACAGCGATCACAGACCAGGTACCAGGTGCTGCCTCCTATGCCTCCATCTCCACAGTTCCCAGCCCAACCACCACAGAAGTGGCCAATACTGTTATAGCCCTGTCCTCCAGCATAGCGTCCACAACCTGTCACAGAAATACAAAGGAGGGATATTAAAAGCACATATTTTAAATTAATGCCACATTAATCAAAATTGCAGTGTGAAACTAACATACTAAAAGACTATCTGAATGACTAATGTACTTACACCTAACCATAAAACTCTAAGACGTCCGGAATTCATACCTGGGTGAGCCTGTCTCATATGGTAGGTGACAGGATACGGGTGAGATTCCCCACACAGCTCACAGATAGTGTCTTTCTCTGGTCCACCCATGGCGAGCTGTGCCATCTCTCCAAACAGATTCCCTCTTGGACGCACCTCTGCCTTCTCCCTTTTCTTCTTCTCCTTCTTTGACTTTTTACTGTCTTTTTCATGTTCTTTCTTTTTTAGGATGGCGCTGGACCCTGGGCTGGGGAAGATCATGTTCTGAGTTGCTGCCTTGATGGTAGCCATTGATATATCCTCCCAGAATGCCACCAAATGCTGTAATGTTAATGGTAAGATTGACTTTGCCCTCATGGAGGGATGAGAAGTCATATCATAGGAAATAGCCTCTCCTTTCCCATCTTCACATTTCTCTGGCAATGGAGGTTCCTTCAGCATGGACAGTACCTTGTTTTTGTTGATGCTGCCCATTTTAGAGATGTCTGGGCCATGTGGAGCAATATTAAACATGTTAAGTGCAGAGGAAATCTCTAAAGAGTGGCGGTTCTTTAACTTACTTTCCTTCTCCTCAGCACCCTGTCCTCCCAGGGAACTGCGGATCGGGGCATGCTCTTTGGTTAAGTCTGGGTTGAACTTGAGGAAGGAGGAGCAGGCCATAGCATCGTGGACAATACCCTCATGCCAAAGGAATGCTGCGAAGACTGCTCGTGCACATTCAGCCACAGAGGGTGACATGGCCTGTTTGGCAGGCTCTGTGATCCTTGATGTACTCTCACCTTTAAAAAGAGGCCCAGATTTGTCCTTCTTAGGGCGCGTGTGTCGACTGGAGGTTTTGCGGCTGACTTTAGGTGAAGAGCGGCTCTCTAGTTCTTCTTTGACCGGGGCTTTGCCAATGCTAAAGTGCACCTTACATGAGCCTTCTTCAGCATTACGGACCTCCACATTCTCATCATTGGTGTCCTCGTTGGAGAGAAGAGCACTGGAAGTGCATACCTCCACTACTTCACTGTGGAGGTTCTCTTGTGTTACATGTGGAGAAGGAACACGGTTCTCTGCATTAGTGCTCAAACCTTTATTTGGATCTTTAGGAGACAGTTTGGGTTTGGGGGAGGTAGATCGGCCTCTAAGTGGCTCTGTAAGTGGAACCTTCTTCTTTCTGAGTGTGTCTGGGTCCAGAGTGTATGAATCCGATTTGGATCTCTCCCTGGGAGGGTCTAGTCGGGCTTTGGAGGATGGACTAACTTTAGGTGGGAGGTTCTTGTCATGGTGGGTTGAAGAGGAGTGCTGGGAGGAGGTGTTAGAGGGACTCGACCTGCCTGAGGAGGATACACCTTTTTGTTTGGGAGAAGAGGAACGAGAGCCAGGGTTTGGGGACTCAGCCCGAAGTCCTGAGGTTCTACCATCTGCCTTTAGAGCTTGCAGAGTGTTGTGATTGGGCGAATGAGAGCGACTATGAGAGTCAGACCTCAGTTTGGCTGTGTCTGACCGCAGGATGAGGGCTTCACTGGCTGAGAGTCCAACCTCACCCGTCTTGATCCTGCTCTGTTCAGATGAGCGGCTTCCCCGACTCTCCTGTTTGGGCGAGCGATTTTCCTGACGTTGTTTGGAGGCTGGGGACATGGGCCGTGCACCAGACATTAGGCTCCCTCGTTCACCTAAACGTTGATAATTCAATCACAGTTACACCACAAAACAGGGCATCATCAGTGGTAAGAGTTTAACCATTTACTGTAACCCTAGATACAACACTCAGCATCTGAGTGAAAAACAAAAATGTAATGTTAAAAAGATAAGGTAAAATGAAATGAAGGGCAGAAAGACAGAGATAACTTAAGTCCCAAAGGTGGAAGATGTGGACAATGTGTACATTGTAAAGCAAATGATAACAGTCAGTGATACATTTTCTTAAAACAAACTTTGTTGACTTTTACTTTAGGTGTTTCTCCCTGCTTTGTGAATTAACAGACAAACTCTTATATGGATGAGGATAGCTAGTGGACCATGGAGGAGCTGATGAAAAATGAATTCCAGCCCAGTTCCGGGACCTCTCCTACTAATACTGGATTGAGCCTTGTTGATGACCAGAAACAAGGCAATTAGCCTATTAACTGCAAACATTCTAAAATTTTGTGGAAGTCAGTCAGTAGCATTTCAATTCTACCCAATTTTAAACTGAACTTAGATTCAAAACTCATGTGTTTGTCAGGTACTAACTTCAGTTTTTCCTTTTTATTATATTATTGTGTTTATAATATACAGTTTTAAAGGTTAGCACTAACACAAGGTGCCCAAAATATTATTCACAAGCTTAAGTACAAAGCATTTAGGATTACATTTTTATTAACAACAGAAGCTGCTGTGATTTTCAGGAGCTCCTACCCACCCTCTGTTCAGTCTGAGGGAGGCATGCATGTTGTGATTACCCACCCTTTTGCCTTAAGGCGAGAGATGAGAGAGCAGTACCATGCCCAGCCACGGACACACTGCTTTTGTGCGCATGCTCGCGAGAAGCGAGGCTGCGAGATGAACCATCTACAGCGGAAAACAGTGGAGCAGGTAAACAAACAAGCCATGGAATGCAAGGAGACCACCACAGAGAGAAAGAAAGAGAGCATAAAGAGGCAATGGGGTCAAGTCAATACGGCGAAATAGAAAGAAGCAAAAGGACAACACGTTAAAGTGAGGGAACAATCAATAGATAGGTAGAGAGAATGATAGACATGAAGAGAGAAACACTTATAAGAGGAAAAGAGCTTACAGAACCCTAGAGGTGTGATGGAGAAAAAATAATAATTTGTCCGCACTATTTCGTAATTCGTGCTCTTAACTGGATACACATGTTGTCTACTCCCTTCTTGTAGAGGGCCGCAAACACCTTTGGCACGCTGCATTCAGTTAGTTAGGAGTTTGAAGACGACGACAAAGACGACATCTACAAAGCACTCCAGAACCCTGAAGTTTTTGTAAACATCTAAAATATCAAAGGTTTTGTCTCAAAAATAACAACATTGTGTTTCACAACTAAAACCCAAAATATATCCTCATATCTCTGCCCAAGATAAAAATAAAAAATGATTTAATCCATGTTATCCATAGTCACAGTGCGAATGGTACATGCAAGATAAGACTAATTGTATGAAGGCGATGAGTTACCGATATGCTAAGTAGAGAGAATTCATAATTTTTTTCTCCATAACATCTCAATAAGAAATAGAACCAGGTAAAGAAAAAAATTAACACGAGTAGAGAGAAAGAAGCACAGAAGAAAATAGAGACAGGGAGAAAGAAAGCTATTCAGGCTGAAAAAGTTACAGACAGATAAACAGATATCTTGGATCCTGTTGTAAGATAATTTCTTTTAATTTTTTATTTTTTTTTACTTTAAATTATCACACAAGAGAAGAAATTAAGAATATCTGTAATATGTAAAATCATTACTGATGTGAAATTTTGCTGTTTTAGGAGGGTATTGTAGACTGAAAACAAACAACTACTTAGTTGTTTACATTTGCAGTGAAGCCCTGGGCTGGTTGAGGCAGAAAACTCAACAAGGTGTTGATTAAGGATGGAAGATGCAGATCTATAGTTAAAGCAGCAATGAAGATGATGACAAAAAGGGGGAAAGGCACACTAAACAGGAAAGCAAGCGGAGAAATTAGCAACTCAGCCTGTTTCTTCAGCACATGGCAAAGAATATCACTTTTAACAAGATGTTTAGTCTAGTATTAAAGTTTGAAATCTTGTTTGTAAAAACAAGTGAAAATAACTGTAAATGTATATTTTTTTAAAGCAGTGTCATCTGACTTGTTTATTTTTTTAGAAACAAGATTTAAACATTGAATAATAGACATGTTGGCTTGTTATGGATATTTCTCAATTGTAGAACATAACTACACCGTTATGTGTCACACATCACTGCTGCCCTTCCCAGAAAAACATAAAATAAAATGAATGGAGAACAAATCCGGAAAACAAAAAGCTGTGAGGAAAAGGAGCAACACCTGTGCAAGCAAGCGCTGTCAGAAAGCAGGACAGACTTACTCAGAAGCTGTGGTTGTGGCTGAGACAGTTGGGAGGGGGATTGTCCAAACACAAATGGACTGTGGACAAGGGAGGAGGAGGAGGGAGGTTGGGCGGCTTGCTCAAATACGGAGGAGGAGGGAGCTGCTGAGAGGAAAGGCCCAGACTGAATGGAATTCAGTATGGCACTCAACCGGTCACCTGCAAACATGGAGACAGAGGAAGGGGAAAAACTACAGCTTATACTATGGTTTGAGGGTTCCAAAGGGGGATGAGGGTCATTCACTGTTCATTTTCTATCAGTCAGTCATCCAGTCATCTCCCATAACACAATAGATGTGTGGAATGGGAGGAGCTATTATGGGCATTCAGGGTCCTGGAAGTTATAATTCTGTTCATTTTCTGCATAGATAACATTACGTGACTGGCAATTGGAGGACTTCCAAGGCTTAGAATGGGCACGAAACTCTGCTGGTTAGAGGAGAAGTGAAGAAAGTACAAAAGGCGAACAGCTGTGTCAGGAATCATATGGAAAAACTGAAGGAGACAATACAACTATGATTCCCCAGGAGCATTTTGGTAAAACAACATCCAATCACCGATCTCCAAATTCTGTTGCATGCACTACTAATGCATATGCAAGGGGGTTAAAGATTACACTTCATAAAAACCTAAATAATATGATGAGCTGTTTAAAATCCATTTGCTTTTGGATCCTTCGACAATTTTAAATGAATCCAGCAGCTATGACGTGGGGTTTTTTTCTAATTTGCAACAACGAAGCATTCTGAATTTGCTATAGCTCTGATTTGCACGTCAGACTGGCTTCCTCTCCAGAGCAATGTCGGATGTTGTAGTATTAGCCATTCGCCATCCCAAACCAATAAAAAAAGGGGACTTCGCAGAAAGTGTCTATAAAGATAAAGTAATGGGAAAATATCTAGAAAACACCACTGTTTTTATGATGAAGAACACTGATAATATAATTAACAGAAAACTTTGGATAGAACTTCAGTTTTAAAAATCCTTCCAGAACCAGCAGCTCCTCCCATTTCACAAGTCTAATTGGGGAAAAGATATATCGAGGGAGGGGCAGAGAGGGGTCTCTTCTTATGTGTTCATTTCAAGAATCACACTATGAAGAAAGTCTGCATGACCACATCAGAAGATCCAAAGACATGTTCAGGGGGGAAAAAATGGGCCATTCTCCATATACTGTATATTAAGCTGACACTGCATCAGTCCTCATTCAAAACCTCTCACCCCTATCACAGTAGTCTCCCAGTCTCTTGACACAACCGTTGTTCAGTGACTAGTTTAACCATTCACCAACCAAATACAAAAAACAGTTACTAGTCTGCAAGGTAGGTTTCTTTAGAGATATTCTAAAGGGTGGAGTTTATAGCCGTTGTCATTTCATCACCTGTCGGAGCCAGAGAAGGGAGGCTGCCTGAGTGAAGCCGATATGGGGAAATCAACCACCATGGTTGAGTATTGAAGCCTGAGAGACCTGTCAATAAGGTTGCTCTCCAACTTGCTCAAAGTGCTTTGCCACAGGCTGGTGCATCAAGGTGACCAGTCTGAAGGTGACCCACTGATAATGCCATCTCACAGTATACCGGGTCCATCAAACAGGTGACTAGTGATTCAAACCTTCCATTAGATGGTTCAGCAGAGGCTGTGACCTTGACCTAGAGTTGTAGAGGCCTTCAGCCTCCTGAGGGCTTTAACAAACATTCAACACACTAGTGGTAGTTTGGTGTTCAGAGGGGTTCCTATTCACGATACATGTGCTTGCTCGCACACATTTATGAGGTTTCAAAACTAAATGTCACCTAGCCCTATTTTGGGCTTGAGTTTGGGGTCTACAATTAAAAGACCAAGCGTCTCTGAAATGGAATGGTGGACCCTATTGGGCAAGCCACATTTCCTTTACCCCATTTACCCCTTTCCAATTTATGTATCTTGGGCAGATTGGTAATCTGATATTTAAAAAATCAGACCGTAAATTCCACCAAGAAACATTCGAGATGGATTGCTACTTGATTGCTCAAACCACCTCGGGTGGTGATGCTGAAAAGCGCAAATGTTGAAGAGTTATAATGCATCCTCGCCATGTAACAAACATAGTCTTTACCTCTCCCAAGTGTAACTACCATCTATAAGCAATCTTTGCAAGTAGTCATTTACAGAGTCCTGCCTGTCAATGGCAGCCAAAATTACAGTGAAATTAGTCATCTATCTATTTGTCATACTAAAGCAACAGAAAAAAGAAGCTTCTGCAATTTTAACATTTGCAGTCATACAGACAGCTTAACAGCATGTTAGCGTTCTGTGTAGAAAAACAGATTCAGTTGCATTTCCATCAACCTCCAGATTGGAGTAAGACCTACCCAGATTTGCATTTAGCATGGTAAAAGCAAATAAGAGGCAATCAGATTTGTGATCTGCCTAACCAAGACACATATATGTGGCTTATTGGTTCTCTGATTAGCATGGCCAAGTGTCTCAACAGATCAACCTCCTTTATCAAGCAAAGTGAGGAAGAGAAAAGTCTTTTGAAAGAAAAAAATTGACATAGCGTCAGCATAATATTCAGGCAGAGAGACAAACAGACATGTCTGGAGCGAGACAACCTTTGATAGTGTAGCAGAAGTGATGAGTTAATTCAGGTGAAGTTCTCAGTACTCACCCCTATTTTGAAGAAAACAGTGGTTATGTAAATAATAAAATGTTTTCTAAGAGACTTAATTAAGACAACATAGGGTAAAGGGTGAAAACACAGAGACGTGTTTAGGGCCAGTTATCTGCGTTAGGCCTGCCCACAGAACCCAACTAACCCAACAAAGCCAATAGTAGTCCAAATGAGTGGAAGCACACTGACCGGCCCATGCACTCAGACACAGACATGTTCCTGACATTGCAGAGATGTTAGGCATGAAATAACAACAGCAGACACAATAAAAAGCATGAATAAATAAAAAGATATGATAGATCAGTGACTGATGGCTCCTGTTACTTTAAATGGATTGACTGAAACATCTGCACCCAAAAAGTGTTGTAAGTAGCCTTACCACATAGACCCAATTATGCAGTTAAAATGTGTAATGCATCAAACCTTTGTGAGAAACGTCTCAGTCAAAAGCATGATGAGAAGTGAGATAGGGTTTGCTAAATAAAGCAGGGAATAATCAACACAAGTGGGCAGAGGTAAGGTAAGGTTCAAGGTGAGATACTGTACACATCAGTATTGGAAAAAACATCACTCAAAATCTTTGACGAAAGGCTAAGGTCTTAAAAACCTCAAAGGTAAATGAACAGAGTCTGAGAATGTGATGATTTTAAAAGCAAAGTGATATGTAAACAGAGGATTTGTTTGCAAAATTTTGT
This sequence comes from Xiphias gladius, assembly GCF_016859285.1. Lineage (NCBI taxonomy): Eukaryota > Metazoa > Chordata > Actinopteri > Istiophoriformes > Xiphiidae > Xiphias > Xiphias gladius. The sequence continues at coordinate 19,710,223 of NC_053415.1, read as the reverse complement.
CTTTTAAAACCTACTTTAGTTGACCTCACCTTTGTTGTTGGAGATGCCATAGTCAAAGCCCTGTGCTCCGTTTGAAGTTGTGGCTCTGTTGAAGGCCTGCACAGAGAAAGGGCTGGGTGGTGGGGTCTGGGCCCCATGTTCAAGCAATGCTTGTTCTATAAGAGCAAATTAGATCGTGTTATCTCACAATATATCACATTTTGAGTTTCAAAAATTTCCAGATGTGTTTAATTCCAATTTATGAGCAGTGTTATAAAGTAAGGTTAAGCTATGGCTTACCATCATCGTGGCGAAGGTATTGGTTTCCCCCGCGGTCTCTGGCCAATGACCAGGCCTCTCCTTCATCACTCTCACAGAACTCCACTACACTGTTCTTATCCAGCTGCACCCAGGTCCCCTCTGAGTTGACCACCTGATACACAAACAACACTCTTTATCCATGCTCACACACACTGGAAACTTGTCTCACACACTTGCACACTCTGTCTGGCCCTCGTCTATCACAAACCAGTTGAAACCATTTTCCATATCAACCCCCGTCCATCCATGTTATAACTGTACTTACAAGACCATGACACAAACCCTACTACAGTAGATCACTAACATGCAAACATTCCATTTCATCTGATTGACACATAAAACATCCACAGCAGTAGATCACATGAAATTGAATTTGTGTATCAGCAGACATTGCGGGACAAAACTGATGTAGCTAAAATTTAAAAAAAAGAGAGAAAAAAAACAAAAACAAAACTTACTCTAAGAAACAGGTAGCTTATTGAAAGGTAAATGCAAGACGTTTTTTTCCCCAATTTCCTGAAATATTATCATTTTGGATAAACACACACATAGAAGTATTAGTATGTGCAAGCTGCACCTCTCAGATCCAGACAGGGCATTCCAGTAAAGGCTCAGAGAACAATCTATTGAACAGCATGACACACCACAGCAGCCAAAGACAGGTCATATCCAAAAGTGGTGAGGTGCCCCTTATAACCAGGCCGAAGAAAATTTAGAAAGGATATATAAAGTATATCAAAGTATATTGAGAGAATTGTTAGAAGAGCAAGAAAGATACAGTCAAGGCACAGTGAGGCTCCAGCATTTTGTGACCAGACTTCCTCCTGAGAAGTCTCAAGGCAGCTGAATATGACAGCCTGAAACTGCAATGAATTTACAGGCAAGTTGATTAGACCTCAAGTGGAAAGATACACAACACACACCCACACCCAAAAGCACCTGATGTATTCCCCTTAGAAAGAGAGATTACATTCTCTACATTCAAAATCAATTTAGGTAAAACAGGGAAGTCTATTTTCTGAGGATTAGGGCCAAAATCCACTAGCATCAGTATTAGTACATTACGTGATCTAAACAGACTGATTTATTCATCTCCAGCCACAAAAAACACATTGCATTATTTGGGGTGAGTGCGTACCTCGCCTATGGCCTTGACCTTGTTGCCAAGAACTAACATTCCAATGGGGATACCCCTAAGGTTTGGACAGCTTCTGATGTTGTGACCAGAGGGGCCGGTCTTCACTACCTTATAAAGCCCCGGGCCGCCGCCCTGCCCTGCCCTGTTCTGCACCCGAATGGGGGCCTCGTGGGAAGGGCAGCTGCTCACCTCCTTTACGTTCTCCTCTGATTGGCCCCTGACCTCCTGCAAGAGGCAAGAGCATGGATTAGAAGCAGCTTAACAGATCAACTTGCTGCAAAAACATAAAAGATCAGGACAAAGCTCAGACAACTAGGTCCTGAATTATTATGACGAAAAGTCACTGTTAGCTGTGTAACAGGAAGATTTAAAAGAGCATGTATGAGCTCAGCCCACCCTCCCTGTATAATTAAGGTTACATTTTTAACAAGTATGAAGATTAGAACTTTTTCTGAAGGCAAACAAGTTTATTTGTCATAGCAAGAAGTTATATATCAAGAGCACCTGGACATGTGCTGTGTGGTCCTCAAGGTCTTAAAACAACAGTTCACCATTTTGGAAAAGGCTTTCTTGCTAAGAGTTAGATGAGAAGATTAATAACATGATTGATACAGCCAACAGCCATTAGTTCATCTTGGTATAAACACTGGAAAAAGGGGACACACAGTTATCTGTCATGCTTTGTTTGTTAAATCTGTACAAAAAAATGTATGGGGCTATTTCTTTGCTGGGCGCTGTTACTGGAGTCACTGTTCCTGTCCCTGTCCCGTTAAAACCACATCTTGCCCTTTTAACACTGGCTTTTTTATGGATTAAACAAATGAGATACTGCATTGATTGGTAAGCTTTAGATGCTGATATGCTCATTTTGTCACTTTCAGACAGAGCCAGAAAAGCTCTCTCTTTCTGTTTCCAGTCTTTATGCTTACTGGTAGCCTTACATTTACTGGACAGCGAGTTGTTTTACTCTTTTCATCTAACTCCCAGCATAAAGCAAATAAGCGTAATTCCCAAAATGCTGAATTATTCCTTTAAACTATTTTAAGAAGCCCATGTCCCTCTGAGATGAGATTCTCTTGTTTTACAATTACTAGATATCACATGAAATGGATAACTAAGATCCTATATACACTTCAATCCACAACATCAGTAAGTCATATTCAGAAACTGAATTTTTACCCCAGATATTAAAAATACATGTACTGTACGTACATGTTAACAGTTTTAATGTAATTGAAGATTAAAGTACTCGCAGTAAATACAACATAAGAATTCAATAACCAATTCAACACTGAATTAATGCAATTTAAATGACCAATACACAATGGACCTACACAAGTTAAGTTGGATGTTCACTTATTTTCATATAATCTAAAGGGAGGCATGCTATGACACACAAGGATACAGGACCATATTTGACAAGCTTTTCAAACAGGACCTCATGCAACAGAATGGACATTAGTATCTTCAACCCCATGCAACATACAAGCTTGAAAAATTATTACTCAAAAATCCCAAATGTGAATACTGTAGTTGTCTATAAGAGTAGTAGCCGCTGACACACTGTACACACAACCATGCAACTGTGATTCGACCTCTTATGCCTGAGTAACACTAAGGGGAAAACTACGAAGTCACAAAGGGTTCAAGAGGACAAATAAAGCAACAGATAGATGATAAGCTATGGGGCAGTCAAGCTATTTATCCCTCCTTCAACTCACCTGTGGTGGGAATATAGTTAAGGGGGTCCACGACAAAAAGCCGATATCCCTGACTCCTTGGCTAGCATTAAAGACATTCTGAGCAACAGATCGTGAGACAGTCAAGAAACAGTAAACGACCCGAGAAAGGAGAGAAAACAGGATGGGGAAGTGCTCGTGTATTTTTTTGGAAGAAAAAATATTTTTTGGCCTGGCTCTTCTGAAATTTCCAGGATCAGAGGTTATTTGAGAAAGTGAAGAAGAGAGGACAGAATCTGACTGAAGTCAGATAGGCTGGTTAGTTGTGGAGCACTGATAAAAGAGGCCATGAGGAACTGCAAATACAGGCACAGCCTGACACTTTACAATGTAGAATCAAATACATTAAAAATATACAAAACCCGGTTGCAGGGGCAGAAGAAGAATTGAAAGTTCACTCTAAAAACCACAGGGTCGTTATTTCCAAATCCATGACCAAATGAAACACGTGAAGAATATACTTCCAAAAAAATTCCCCACTTGGATGATGTAGTGTGTCATGCTGTTCAGACAGAGACCTTACATGGAAGCCTCCTAGCGCCTAAAGCATCCCAATGCAAAGGTGGAATTGTAGAGCAGTAGAGGTACAATTTCCCATTGAGACTGGACCAGTAATTGCTTCATGACAGAAAACCACCTAGATAGTAACATCTCATCTACTTTCCTGTTACTGCACAATGCATGTTGTAATTATATCCAGTCACATTCCTTATTTGATTCTGTTGCATATTATGGCGGTTTTTGTGGCATGGAGCAAAATGGGAGAGAAACCCTTGTTATCACATGCTGTAGTGTGAGAGTTTTCATGAATTGTGAGTGAGAGGCAATGAAGAAAAGAAGACTGAACAGTGCAGACCAACTTCACCACAGGATGAAATTGCTCCTTTACTACCCTTTTCCTCGTCTGTCAATTCCTGCATTGGGGTTCACTTCAATGCACTAAAAATATACTCCCTGGGCATGTGAGCATTTACAAGTGTAATGTCCAACTAAACACACAATGGACATGTAATGATTAACTTTTTGCCTCAAACGTGAGTTAATGCAAGCATGCTCCCAGCTGCTGTTGTTTTGCACAGTGTTAGTTAAAGTTTCATACTCAATTGCTTAGATGTTTCATGCAAGAGAACACCCCAGTAGTTATACTCTGATAAAGTTCTCAGTTTACCATGCTTTGAAGACATTTGGGGAGTGGGTTCCAAAAACAAGTAAGTCCTTGAAAAGCCATTATCATTAAACAACAATGATGATCTCTGAGCTTTTCCCCAAATGAACAGCACAGGAGCCTCTCTTATTATTAAAGTGAGTCAGACCGCTCAGCAGGCCTTCTTCTACTTACGTCGGCTGGGACCAGTAGGCTCCTGCCCAGGTGCTGGTTAAAAGAGAGGCACCAGGCTTCAGTGTACCCGTTCATGCTGGGAACATACTTCTTTACTGTTTCATCATTGAGCCTGAGCCACACACCATCATCATTGTGGATCTACGGGAAAATAAGCAACAGAGCAGAGCAGAGCCATGCCATCCTGTTACTATGGAAACAGGACCTCACACACACCCCCGCACGCACGCACGCACGCACGCACCCCCCCCCCCACACACACACCCACACCCACACCACTCCTGAGGCTGCAGGAAAGTCAAATTAGAGGACTGAAAGATGAGGTTACAGCATGGTGCAAGTGATGCATATAGAAACATGTCACTAGTGTTGCTAACAAAGGGTGACAGTGCAGATATTGTGCAGGACTGGTAAATATACTGAATATCTGTTGCATTAAAGTGCTATGATTAAGTAAATGCTTTGAAAGCTTTAATTTTAATTTTGGATTTAAATCCATCACATCCATTGGATATATGGTGCAGGCATTCAAGCCTTTCCTGTAGCCTCAGAGTGACTTGCAAGAGTATGAAGCAACATAAAGTAAGAGCAACAAATTTATAAGCTTTGAAAGAAAGTAGTAACCATCTAAGAAGATTCAAAATTACTTAAAACTGTTGATCTAGACAAAAACACTAGGAATACAATATTTATGATATTTTCCCTATTGATTTAAAGAAGAGGAAATACAGAGATAGAATAAAAGTGGATAGTGCTCCAGCTAGTATATTTATATAGCATAACTTATATTCTGCCTGGTCTAAAGTCAATTACCTCGTCAATGAAAGTGATGGTGCCATTGACATGCACTATGCCTATCTGTTCACTCTGCAGGGAGGGGTGACTACGCACACGCAGGCCTGCGCTGTCCTTGGACACAAATTTGCGGACCTGAGAGAAGCAGAGGGGAGATGGAGACTGTGAGCGGCAGGAGCAAAGAATAGAAAGAAAAAAAAAAAAGACAAGAAGTGCAGCAGGAGGAGAAAGAAGAGGAAGCAGGACAAGTTTACAGTGGAGATTGCATGCATTAACCCACACAGAACTTGCTTCCGAGTACACACGGCAAAAGGTGAGGAAACTTTGGAAGCTCTTTTTTCAGTAGCCACAGTCAGTGGGGCTACTGAATTTTCTGTTTTTAATCCAGATTTCCCCATCTACATGTATACAGGTGCATGGAAAACCATGGAACACACGTTCCCAAAGGAATATCCACAAGAGTTGATTGAAGGCGTATTGCGATTTTGTTGCTTGTTTCCCCATTATGGAGTGCAAAATCAAATTGCAAGTTTCACAAGTTTCACAAAATGATGATGACCCCAACATGCCTAACATCAGTTTGGTGTATTCTTTCCATGTCTAACATCAAAAGTAATTTCCAACAACTCCTTTGTTACCTTTTAAAATATAGATTAATAATCAATCTCTGCAGCTTGAATAAATGACTGAGCTACAGTACCAGCAGTCAGTATGTTTACATGCACACTGTAACCTGAGTACCATGAATAACCAAACTCACAGTCATTAGTCTTAATATATGGAAATAGAAATAGAAAGCCTTTATTGTCATTGTACAGAATACAATGAAATTAGCAGCGCTATTGATTAGTGCATTAAAGGACACAGGGAAACAAAACAACCTCAGTAAACAAAACAACCACACCCAACAACACAGGTTTTAAAATAATAAGTAAAATAAGTAAATTTATGTAATTGTTGCACTAGAATAAATGTACTTATTGCACTACAATAAACATTATTATTGCATTAGCTCCAGTATATATTGCCCTGGAAAGACAGAGCAACAGGTCAAACAGGTGGTATCCAGGATGTGAAGAGTCCTTTAAGGAATCTCATCAAGTTACGTTGAACAAATTAGCAAGCAGTTTGCTTATTTACACATCTTACACATCTCTTTTCCTTGTTAAATGTCTGAATTTGTTCATTGGTTTAATTTGGATTCTCACCACTAATTGATGTCAACAGACTTTTTCCGGTCTCTGTTGAGTTGTGCTTGATGGGTGAGGGCAAGCATGCATGCATTTTACAGGTGTATTTATATACATGTTTGTACCCCTGTTGGTTAATCAGAAGAAAAAGCTCACCTTGCTGGGCTGAGGTTCAGCCTTTGGTTTCACCATCTGAGTTCCAGGTGGTATCATGCCTTTGGGAGGGTCTTTGACTTCTACCTCCAAACCAGCGTCTAAATGAAAAGACCATTTACAGTTCATCATCATAAAGGATGGCGGGTTATAGTCCATTCTGAAGGCCTTTACATTTCAAAAATATCACTAAATCAATATGCATAGGAGCTGCCTTAAGTTGTGTCATTTTGTGAAAGTTAGAGGTTGGTGATGTCAACAACGCACTCCCTCTATTCACTGTGTGGGAAACACTTCAGAGGACAAACGGGTTGTTCTAACAGACATTTACATTGACTTACCTATTTCAATGCCATCAATGGTGACGTGGATTGTATAAAGGCCTACTGCTCCTGGAGTCCAGTTCGCGCTGTAGGTTCCATCAGTGTTGGCACGGATCAGCATGTTCTCACTGGGTCTGTGCGGGAAATGATCAATAAGTATATTGTATCTCAGTTGTAATTGTGTTTTGTTTCTGCATTACCTCACTTACCTCTTTGGGGTGGGGGAAGCAAAACGCAGCTCTTCAAAGGAGTAGTTTTCATACGCCTAAAAAAGACAGGCAGCACAACTATGAAGGTAAGAACTAAAACACTGTTCTACCAAAATATTTTGCAATTTTACAATTGTAGAAAAAGTAACTATTTGATGTTCCCTAAATTCAAACTGTAATCTTTCTCAGTTGTTCTCCAACACCTTTAATCTTTATCTCAGCTACCTGCTGAGATAAAGCTGTGAATATTGCTGTGAATTATGTTTCTGTATTAATCATTTTGTCAGAAATCATGACTTGGTCATTCATTGTGTATTGCCTTTTAATGTTATCTGACATTTATTCAGCCATTTTACGAGATGAGATGGCACAACTTTTAAAGGTAAAACTGAAAACACACCAAAAAAAACCCAATAACTATTGAAAGTGTAAGTGGCACACAAGTTTACACTGCAGCTGATAACGCATTTTTTGCATATCGGTGACAATACTGACATGTCTACAGGTACGGGTCTAAACTGCTATTTCGAATAGGTAGCAAACAACTCCCCCTTGTGGAGAATCTGCAGCCTTTTAAATGTAAACAAGTGAGTTTGTGAGTTTGTGATGAGCCAGTTACATGAGGCTGACCTTCATCATGGTAATAGCAATGTACCGAGCCTCTTTCACAATCATGGGCTCATACGTGGCCTCCAGCTTGGGCATTGGCAGACCTCCAAAGGTAAGGTCGGGACCGGAGGACGAAGGGGAGGAGCTTCCAGGTAGCCGCTGCAGCTTCTTCACATTCTCAGGCTGCATTGACTTCTTTTGTGAAACAGGTACAGCCTTTACCTCAACCTAGAAATGAAACCAAGGGGAGGAGAAAAAAAGAAAAGAAAAAAAAAAAAAAAACAGAAAAGTGTGACACTGGTAAAATGTTGAGTAAAGACTTTAATGAACTACTTTTTGATTGGACATTGCAGACAAATTATACTGTCGTTTCATTTCAGTGAAAAGCAGAAAAGCAAAAGCAATTATCCTGACCTTCATATTGGGAACATGGACTACATCTCCATACTGGTCTTTGGTCTGTACAACCACGGTAGTTGGCCATCCACAGCGTATGTCATCTTTGTTAAGGATCAGAGATGTCTTCTGAGGGTCTGCGTAAGAGTCTGGCTGCAGCCACCTGGATATGACAAAAGAAAATAACTTGAATTTGTAATGATGCCCCGGAATCACTAATCAAAATCTAAACTACATCAAGTAATTTGCAATGAACTACAATTGACAACAGATTTGCAATGAACTACAATTGACAACAGAGAGCCAGAGCTGCGCTCTTACCTGGCCAGACGTCCTCCGCTTGAGTTCTGTACACAGGTGATGAAGTCCTCAAGGAAAGAGTGCTCATTGGTTTGGAGGTGGAGGGGCAGATTCCCCTCCAGGGCCTCCAAGATGGTGGGGGAGTGAGACAAGGCCAGACCCTTCCCCAAGATCCCTGAGTGGGACTTACACACCTGGGGGAGGGCAAAGGAAATAAGAACGAAGCAGGAAAAAGTGCTGATGAGATATAGTGTTCTTTTCACAAGACCACAACAAGTCCTAAAGAATCTCTCTGAATTTAACAGATAATGTACCTGTAGAGAGGCTTCCTCAAGAATCTCAAGATCCTCCTCCAATTCATTGCCTTGAAATAGAATATAGAAAATAGATGAATGGTTTACTGAAGATGTTACACAAGATTATTTTGCTGCCAGTAGTCACAGAGTATCATGGCATCAGGGAAGTGTTTATCATAATAGCCCTAGCAATCTCCCTCATCATCACAGTTTTCCATACCTATAGGGAGAGCCAGGTCTTTCTTCATCAGAGCTGCAGCACACACACTGCCCAGGTAGGCCAACTCTTTCTCTAGTTGGATAATACCCTGAAATGTCCAAAATGCTTTGTAAGAAAGGTACTTTTTACATGGTCGAGATGGCATACAGGATGCAGCACAGTCACAAGATCGAATCATGATGCTTCACAGAAGAGCGTCTGTACCTCATCAAGGCCAGGGTTGAATTCATATCCCACTGCCACACACTTAAAGCCGTAGAAGCAAGCTTTTTCATCTTTAACATAATCTGAGGCTGTCTCCAGTGAAAACAGAACTTCATTTCCTGAAAGTAGGGAGGACAGAAAAATACAATGGTGGATGAAAAGAGAGGTTGTTAGAGTAGTGTAAGTAATCATTGGTAAACTAATGGCTGCCTGCTGTAGCAGGGGGCTTAGTAAAGCACCATTAAGAAGATTAAAGCACTCATGAGAACAATTAAGATCAATCAACAATAACTGGGCTGCAAGAATAACTGTTGGTTTTAGAATGGTGTTACTGCTTATTTATAGTATATTATACAACACGCCTCATGATAAATACTGCTAGTGCTGTCACAGTTGACAAATCAATGCATTGCCTGAATAAAAAATATGTATTTCAGGTATTCGAGTTCTTGAATACTTAAAATCACTTTTCCGCAGCACAATAAAGAACAAGCGAAAACAGCTGTTTTAGAACAGTGTTAATGTTAAACTATGATGAAAAGTACTTGTTGACGACGTCTTTTTTCACAACAAAAACAGAACTAAAACTAAATAAAAAGTAACCTTTGAAAACGAGAACTATGACGAAATGTATTACATTTTTCATCAGCAAATAAAAACTAAACAGTAATGTGAAAGACAGACAAATGAGTTTTAATGAGAACAAGTTTTAATGCAAAGTCTTATTCATCAACCTGCATCTGTGAAATCACACTGTAGCTCCTGATAAGTGAAACAGTTTCCTCAATTGCCCAAAATATCTCTTGCTCAGATGATGATTTAGCCACTTGACATGTTGCACTAATATTAATAAGAAATAACTTCCAAAGTTATGGGTCTGTCGTTAATGTTATCTGATGTTACCTGTTCTTGGAAGAAACAGATTTATGGACTAAATTCATCCAAAATCCACTGAGAATTAGACAAGAGGCAGCAACAAAAAAGCTGAGACAAACTATGAAAACATGCAGGCATCACACCAACATAAGTTAATGTAAAAATCAGGTGCTGTGGATGTGGAGGTGGAGGTAAAATTAACATTACTTTCAGTCAGCTATCTTTGGTGTTGCTATTAGGAGGAGTGAGTAAATTCAACGATTAATATGGGCAGTCCATCTAAATGTGCATTAGATTGGAGAGTGTGGTTCTAGTCAAACAGACAGTTTGGAAGCGCTAACCAGATTTACTGAGGTGAGTCAGTCTGTGCTAATGCAGAGCAGAGTGACATGGACGCCGTGCGAGAGACACCGGTAACCATGTAAACTGTACACAAAGATGGCGGCAGCTGTAGCCTCAAAATGCACTGAAGACATAAAAATGAAAAATGTATGACGAAAATGAGACTAACATGTCACTGATGAAATCTAGACTAAAATGTCTTTAGTTTTTGTTGACTAAAACTAATACACATTTTTGTCAGAAGACTTATAACTAAAACTAAATCAAAACAAGCTGACAAAATGAACACAGTTGTAGCAAACCATTTGTGGTAGACTGTATTCCACTTCTCTGCTACTGGGTTGTAGAGTGTGTCTTTGTTTCTGCAAATTAAGGATTCTTCGTGATTCTGTCGTAACAATTAAAGGTGCATGTCCAATAAAACTTGAACTGCTAAGCTTCTCTTACCTGGCAGCACGAGGACGGTGGTTGGCCAGCCTGTGGAGCCTGAGAACTTCTTTAGTTCAGTCCATGTGTTGATGGAGTCATGGATCAGAGGTTTGCCCCCCAGGCTGGACAGGTGGAGGGTTCGGCTAGGGATGAGCAGGCGTAGGACATCCTCTGGCTGTGCAGTGCCACACTGTGGATCAAACTCAATGGTGGTCCAACGGACACAGTCTGGGAATGATACCTGAGGCGAGGTGAGAGAGAGCAAGATTAATTTCAACATACATTATATTCACGTCTCTTACTTTTTCAAATGTAAGTTACTTGCTAAGCAGGTAGAAAGCTAAAGGATACCTCACCTTGTACTGTGTGACACCTGCTTGCTTGTAAGGGTGGTCACTCTCCATTACTGAGTAGTGGTTTGAGGTGGTACAAGCTGACAGGCCCTGCTCAGGCTGGTTGCCAGTCGTGCTGTCTGTCGACTGGTTGGGATTGAAGGTGGGTGGGGCGTATTTTTGGTTGAGGGCAGAGACAGCAGGTAAAAGTTCCTGGACCAGTCCAAAGACCTCTACAGCAGCCTGGAGGAGGAAGAGGAGCCACTTCACCACTATGCCACATCAGGAAGAGCCAATTTAGCAGTTAAAGAAAAAAACGGTTTGCCCTCCTGCTTTGACCTCTTACCTTAGGTACAGATGCAGCCACAGGACCAATGTAGGCCAGGATAAGGGGCAGGAGCATGGAGAATAGGCTGGACGAACTTAATAACTCAGGAATATCATCCACTGGAAATAACAAAAGACAGAGATAAAACTGAAGAGAGGTTGAACATATCGGATCTAAATTTAATCCAAGAGGCTATACAGCAATTACCACTGCTTTCATAATAGGTGTATGTGCTTACCATCGACAGCAAATGCCCTATGAAGCAGGTCCTTTGCAGCTCTGACCACGGCACTGACAACAGATAGGGCTCTGCTGCAGTTCTTGTCCTCCTCATTGGCTTTGCTCAGTAACTGAGACTGGAGGTCCCCATCGTACTCACTCCTTCAGCCATGAGAAAAACTCGAGTCAGGAAAAAAAAAAGAATTCAGAGATGAGATATTACAAAAAGCTGGTTTTGTGTTTACCTGTAGTAGAGAATCTGTGGGATCTGTCCTCTTGTCTGGTTGGTCCCATTGCTACTCAAGCTGCAGGTGCTGAAGGTGAAGGACACACCGTCAGAGCACTGCACTGTGGTCATACCTCCATCCCCATTAGCTGTCCTGCTGCCGTAGTTTCGCAATCGGACAGCATACTTCACCCCTTCCTGCAACAGAATAAATTAATCAGTGACACCGTCCGCATTTTTAACAAAATTGTATTAAGTCAGGCAATAGTTACAATAACAGCTGCATCTCAACACAGAACTATATAATTGCTATGGACCTTGAGTGGCACAGCCTTGTCCAGGCGAATCTCAGCAATATCACTGGGAGAATCATCGGTGCTGTAGGTACCCTTCACCAGCTCAAGAGATGTCCATCTGTGAGAGTGTGCAGAGTCCCCTGGGTGCTCTGTCTGCGCCTGAAGAGTGAGGGAACAAAAGTGGTACAAAACAGTGCGATAACAAAACTTCAAAACCTGTTAAGGAACGCTAGAGGACATGTAAAATATATACAGTATTAGCTGAATACGTTTTATAATCACTTACATCATCAGCCAGCACCTCTAGTTCATACTCATGGATGCCCCCTCCTCCATAGACACAGACGCCCACCAGCACAACGCCTGGCTTGTCCACTGTCAGACAGATTGCATCCGGAGAGCCATTGCCTGTGTTCCAACTCCGGCCCTGGCTTGTTTTAGTGAAGCGGTTGGGAGATGCTTTCACGGAGTGAAGTGAATTCAGCCCATCAACCTTAAGAGCAAGAACATATTACTCAAGTTATTAAATAACCACATTGGGCTGATTAATACATCTGAGAAGGATTTTTTATTAGAAATATTCACAAACGATGAAATACTGAATAGAAATAATTTTCTGTCTCCTCTGCATAAACATCACCTTACACTCAAAAAGCAGGATGCATACACCACCAGATGGCAATATTGAGGACAAAGCATAAAAAAAGCGATGAATTTCTAATGTTGCTGTATAATCAATAGATTTCATGGATGGATGTATAATGGCTGTTATCTAAATGTGAAGGCCAACAATGTAGTTTATTTAGAGACAAAAACAGTGTAGAAATGGATGGTCTCTAAAAAACACACTGCCTGAAACTAACTGGAAAGAAACGTCTGTCTGAAAAAAAAAAAAAAAACATCTCGCATCTGGCATGTGTTAGATAATATAAACTACTACTATTTATATCAGCCTGCTGACTACAAAGAGCCAGACACAGTCGCAGAGGCACGTATCCAGGTCTTCTGGTGAGGAAGCATTTTTTCCCTGACAACATTCTGGGGAGAAAAACAGTCTCGTCAGGGGCTCTCATCAAATGATGGTTACTATGACAACGAGAGCTAAGGAGTCCTCACTGCAGTACACGGGTAAGCGTGTGAAGAGAAAGAATTATGATAATTAAATGACGCCTGTAAAAAAGGGGGAGCGACAGACATCTGTCCCACCCACTTAATGAATCAGCATATCGCAAAAACAATACAGGAAACCCAATGCCCCCCTTTCTGTTCCATGTTTTTTTTAGCAACAGTAAAGACACCATCTTGTCCTGAGAAAGACCCGTCACTATGAAAAGTTATTTCAATAACAATAGAGCCTTAAATAAAAAGATATAGCATGAGGAAATAGGGAAGAAAAAATTAGGACGGACATGTACCTGAATGTATGACAACTGATCTACAGCTATTAAAGCTGTTTCGTGATGATTCTGATTCTGAGAGTTATTAAGAGAGTTATTATATTATATTATTATAATTATGATCCAAGCTGTTTGATAAACTAAAATGAATGTGGCACAGGCCATCTTGATACAGCCACAGAAGTGAATGCTGACAGGGGGCAATGAATATAATGTGAATGTCCAGGACAGAAACAGTAGAGGTTACCACAAAAACGCACTAAAGATGACAGTTCGGTTTATATTCATGAGGAAAAAAGCTCCACAAGAGCACGCCAAAAAAAAACAAAAAAAAAAAATTAAAAATCACATAAGGATTCAGTGTCTTTCTAAAGGACAGTAAACTTATTTATACGTTTGCCACAGCCAATCACTGTGTCTTTATGGACATGCCTTATGTGTGTGTCTGTCTGGGGACATGTGAGTATTGGAGTGAGTTAAGTTACCTCAGAACCCAGGGCAGAGGCTGTGAGCTCAGAGACGATGGAGGCCAGCAGACCACAGGTGTTGGAGACCAGGTGTGGAGAGAACAGCTCCACCTCCTTCCTCAAGCTCTTCCTCACCGGTAGCACCACAATCACGAGCATCTTCTCTAGTACCTCCCGGAAACTGGTCATGCCCATCAAGTTCTCCTCCGTCTACCAGAATAACAAGTTAATCTCTATCAAAAATTTCCTGGGTCACTGAGCAATCATGTCCACCATTTTGAAATAAGGATACCTGATGTATAGTGTATGATCTGCAAAAACTCACATGGCTTAGTTTCTCCATATGGGCCACAAGCAGGGGGAAGCGGTGAGCGAGGGCCGAGTCGTTCTCTGTGCTGACTTGTTTGACCAGTGAACGTAGCAGCACTTCCCCATCATATGCAATGGGCAAGATGGATGTCAGCTTGACTGAGGTGTTGCATAGAGCTGACATCACAGCCGCCAGCAGACGGCTGCTGGATGTGCGAAAGTTGGCTTCAGCAATGTCCTGAAATACAAGAAGGAATCACTGGTTTTTTTTTTCTTATCTGATGTTCTTTCAACCACCAAGAAAATACTGACTGGGAACTATGATATTGAGGGTTTGGGAAGTCACTCTAGATAAGAGTATCACATGTGTGTCTGAAAAATAAGATATGTTTGCCTTATTTTTCTGTATTTATCATCATAGAGCAATAGATTAATCCATATACTAACAATAATAAGTTGCAAGCCTATTTAAAACTTGTTTTAGTTACAGATACACGATCTGCTGTCAGATCCCTTTTAGAAGTACCTTTGCCAGCGAATTACCTGATCGAGGCAGTTGAGCAGGTCACAGAGGCAAGCCCACTGCAGAGCTGGGGTTGGGTAGAAGGAGTGGAAGCAAGCAGTGAAGGTGTTGTGGCACTCCTGCAGCACAGCTTCCAGCAGGGTAAGCGGCTGAGACAAGTAGCCCTGGGGGTCATTGTCCAGCTTGGTCAGGCAGTTGTCCATGCCTTCTGACAGGATCTTCTTCAGCAGACTGCGTGTCTTTCCCACGCACTCTGCCAGCTTGCTTGACTCCTCCACCACAGCTTTGGTGCTGGCTAGTAATCAAATAGCAGACAATTTGAATCAGAAGCTACACTCTAATTAAGATTTCATTTAAATGTTCTTTTTGAAATAAAAACTTAGTTACTATTTTATATATGTGAAATATAAACACAATCCAGTTTGTAAAGGTTTTAGTGTTTTCTTGGCCAAAGACATAAAAGTATGAAATGGCAGATACACTATCGCATTCTGTAATTAATTTATGGTTGTCAGTTGTTTTTCATTCAGAAAGACATTCATAACTGAATAGAAAAAGGCACTGCCACTGCTTTTTCTCAATTCAAATTTCAAATCATACAATACACACTAGTAGTTTGAAAGCAGCAGCACTGTGGTTTTCTGTTTGTAATGGACACAATGCTTTTAAGTTCTCAGTGTTCGTACCAGCAATGGGGAAGATCTCACAGATGTAGACTCTGAGCAGGCGAAGGCAGCATGTACCAACAAAGCGCAGTCTCTCTAGGTCCAGGAGGGTGGCTGTGTACTGGAAGCCCTTCAGCCCTCGCAGCTCCTCCACACCCAAAACCAAGGTGGTCCAGCTCCAGTGAAGGATACTCAGCAGAGACTCAAAACACTCCTACAAAGAGACAGATGTAGACAGTCTCACACAGTGCTGTAAAAAATTACCTGTCAAGACACTCAAGTAGGGAGAAACAGAGGCAAAACACTAATCAAAACATGGAAACAGTACTCACCACTGAGACTGTACGAGCAAATGAGCGTTTAAGAATATGGACTGGTTCACTGGTCTGCTGTTTCCCTTTTGATGCATTGCCATCATTTGAAGGAAGCCTAATGTTAAAACATTAAGGAACAATAAAAATCATACACTTGACAAACCTCTAAACAGAATAAGCCGAATCACTGGTAAGAAAATGTAAGGAACTTTACTAGCCTGTAAAGTAGCTGAGGTATTTGACCCGCATTAACATCTGTACCATTGTTTGACTTCTTAGAGCTTTTGAACTGAAAGACCACACTGAAGAGAGGGAGAAAAAAAACAAAACAAAAAAAACAATTAAAAGGTTGTGACCAAACATTAAAATTCCAACATTATTTACTATTTAACATTATTTAAATGTGTATAAAAAAAGAATAAGATTTCTTCATTATAAATGCAGTAGTTTTACCCATCGTCTGTGGTTATGGTTGCCTGTCCATGGGAGCCACAGTCACTGCTGGGACCAGATACTCTGGCCCACGCCACATACCACCAGCCCAGCTGCAGCAGCACTGGCTCATCAAACATCATGGCATATTTCTCCCTAAAAATAAAAACACCATCACTCATAGCTATCAAATATGAGATCGTATCCTTCCATAGCTTTTTTTCTTACGTAAATACTTGTGAGAACAGAAGGGAAACATAAGGAATACATAAACAGTACCTGGCTGCACAGTCATAGGCCAGTACGTCAGTCTCAGCCAGCAGATCACCGTCGGTCTCATGGTCACCCCCATCAGGTCCTAGCTCAAAAAGCTGCACAAGAAGAAGATTGGGTTAGTATATTTTATGTGCCCGTAATTTGAGAACCGAATCCTACTAAATCCATTGAGTATATTATCCTCCAGTGGTAAGTCATTCGTTTCAGGAAGTGCATCTATTACAGTGCAATTATTCTAGCTTGGCACTGATTATGGTCAAGCAACTGAATGAGGACTTTTTACAAGCTCTGTAATTTTTTGGGAAATATTTTTGTAAATATTTGCATTAGCAAACTGGGTAAGACTTCAACTGAAAACCCAGTTTAACTTGCTTTAATTTAGAAAAAAATAAAATAAATGATTGAAATGGACATTGAACAAAGGACTTAAAATCCAATGGCCCTTAATTCAAAAAAAATTAACACAGAACTGCTCACCTTGATCTTAGCAGTGTACTCCCCTCGACCCCCAAACAGTCCCAGCCCACCCAGCAGGATGTCTG
This sequence comes from Xiphias gladius, assembly GCF_016859285.1. NCBI lineage: Eukaryota > Metazoa > Chordata > Actinopteri > Istiophoriformes > Xiphiidae > Xiphias > Xiphias gladius. Next base: position 19,693,039 of record NC_053415.1, on the reverse strand, counting down.
CATCAGCACAGAAGCGGATGGCCTCCACAGAGTGAGCTGAGTAACCCCAACCACCACCGTGACCTGCAACATCACACATAGGATCAACAGGATCAATAGTACAGGGTCCGGCTCTGCATGGTACACAGAAGCTTTGTTGTTTATCTACTATGACAATTAGGCAGTTTTGACTTACAGTAAGAGGTGGGTCTAGCTTGATATAATCACAATATCAAATCAAAGCTTATAATAACCAAATTTATCTCCCAGTATGTATCATATATCATTTGTAATGTATTCTGTAAGAGCCCCCTTACTCTCAAAGCGGTTCACAACGCTGTAGTCCTCCTTGGAGTAGACCTTCATCACTGCCTGGGTCTCTTCCTCTGCGCTGGCTACGCCCATCTTTAGCTCCTGCATGGCTGCCAAAGTATCCAAGCAACCTAAGTAGAAACCCCAGTATACTTCTTAGCACTGAATGATGATAAACATCAAAGTTCATAATCTACAGTAAGATATCCTGCAAACACTCAATTATATGTCTGGTTATGCTCTAAGAGAAAACTTTTTTTTAAATTCATTTTTCCCCAAGAACTGACTGAAAGATAGTTAGTGGTTCCCAAGGATCTCACAGGTTCCCAAGAAATAAAGTATATTAGTGACAATAACATTTAAGAAAAAAATGTTAAATTATATATATATACATATACATACATACATATACATACACACACACAAACACACACTTATCATAATTTAGATGGGAGGTTCCACTGCACCTTTCCAATGGGATGTCTAAACAATGCAATTTTAATTGTTATTTAATGCTAAAGAATTACCATTAACACCACAACTTTTAACTTTTCAATTGGAGTTCATTAACACAGATGTCCAGCAACATATGTGTTGTAGAATTCATGCACATTTTTATGAGAAATTCATAAAAGATTAATATGACCTAAGATCCTTTGCTGAGTGGCTAGTGCAGAGGATTACCAAGGATGTGTAGGGCTCCGTGAGAGCGAGTGGTAGTTGCATGTGATCCTGAGGGCAGAGCAAGCTCTGGACTAAGGATGCTGCAGCGAGCCTGTAGATCTGTAGCAGAGGGCATCCTGGCATCAGCTATCACTGCATTGTAACACCACATCTCTCTTGAGGCTGGCAAGAACCTAGAAGGACACAGGGAGCCACGGTCAAGGATAACACATGGAGGGAATTAAAAATTATATAGTACATTACATTATATGGAACATAATTATTAAGAGAATTAAGTCCTTCGACTGACCTCCATATGACATCATACACAGGGTCCAGACACAGGCCAAATCCCTGCAGGTCCTCCTGCTCAGAATCATTGAAGGTCCTGCAGCTTCCATCCATTTTGTTGATAAGCAAGCATTTAAATGGAGGCGGCTCAGACACAGAGGAGGGCACAAGGCCAATAATGTGTTTGCTGGCAAAGATCTCTGAAGTAGCTAGGACATGGGAGTTGATAAGAGCCTCATCGATCCGCAGGAAGGTCTGGTCTCCACTGGCACCAATCCAGGTAGCCTTTCGTCCATATTTGGCACCAATGTTGGGCATGGGAGATGGCTTGGCATTCCAGTAGGGCATGTCTAAGATGGGCCGGCCAAGCTGCCCTTTCTGGAAAACAAGAAGACATGCAGATAGGTGACAAATTAAAGGAAAAACCTGAAAAATGAGTGGAGAAGAACAATGCCCCCATCCATAGGGCACGAGTGGTCACTGAATGGTTTGATGAGTATGAAAAATATGTGAATCATATGCTATTGTCTTCGCAGTCACCAGATCTAAACCCTATTGAACACCTATGGGAGATTTTGGACCGACGTGTTAGACATCACTCTCCACCACCATCACCAAAACACAAAATGAGGGAATATCTTTTGGAAGAATTGTGTTCATCCCTCCAGTAGAGTTCTAGAGACTTGTAGAACCAATGCCAAGGTGCACTGAAGCTGTTCTGGCGGCACGTGGTGGCCAAACACCTTACTAAGACACTTAATCTTGATTTTTCCTTTAATTGGTCACCCGTCTGTATATTCAATCTCTAGAACATTTTGTGGTCAACTACATCTAAACAGGTGTAGAGTATTGTACATCTTAAGTGTAACCTCCATTATGTATGAAAAATTAAGTTTTGGCCTTTAAGAATTTTGCATTAATGGAAAAACAAGTTAATTACAAATGGTATTAGGAACAATATTTTTCTTACCGAGAAGCTGCCAAATGTGAAGACCTGCCCATCCATGAGGAGAACGGCTGTGTGGTTACTGCCTGCTGTCACCTGGACACTTGGACCTGGAAGGGCCTGCACCAGAGTTGGAGAACCCCTAGCGAGTAGAAACATCCGGTTTAGGTAGTGTGTCTGTGTGTGTTTGTTATGTAATTTTAAAATGAATATTTGTAAATTACATTTCCAAATCTTGACTAGAACAATTAGATGAATGAACAAATGTTGTGGCTAAGTTGCCCTTCCTGGTGTGTAGATTGGACTTGAACTTATCTGTCCAGTCTGTTAAGATTATTTACATTATTTGTAAATGAAAATGGAACACAGCATTTTATTTTCTCATTAACTATTTTATATATTATGAATAATTCCTTTCACTTCAACATGAATCACATTAAATTCAAAACATGTAAGTCAACAGAAGCAGTACCTGGAGTTGACATCTCCATGTCCAAGCTGTCCATGTTGGCCGTAACCAAATGTGTAGACATCGCCATTTTCCATCAATACCACTGTAAAGCAATATAATAATGATTATTGTTATTATCGTTATTTTCCCCTCTTTCTTACCTCAAGGTCAGACCACTCTTAGATGTTTTAAAAATTTTCTTCATATAATGTGCTGACAAAGCTACTAAGGTACCTGACCAGAAGCAGTAAGGGAAAGAACCTACCTGAGTGGTGAAAACCGCAGCTAACCTGCACAGCTCGCAGCTCACAGTCAAATCTCACTGCCCCTGGGGGGTAGGTGGTGATTTTGCTGGCATCCTTCTCTCCTCGCTCACTGCTACCATCTACAAGGCAAACACTCAAGTCAGCACATTCGAGTAGAGAATAGTGAGAAAGTTAGGTTTAGTAGGGACTTCAGACCGCTGAGGTTGATGTCTCTGCGCAGTCCTGGAAAAAGGAGCTGGAAGGAAAATAGGACTCAAAAGAAAACAGGGGGGAAAGGGAAAAGCATGCCGAAATAGAAAGGAGGGAACAACACCTCTATAACAGAAAGGCTTTTGGCAACCAGTCCCATTACAGATGGACCAGCTCAGACACAGAGGACAGATTGGTTGTTCTGCTAAAAATTAGATTTTCTTTTAAACATCCGTCTGTGTTTAATGAGGGAGAGGAAATCTGGTTTACCCAGAGCCCTGTGTAAGAGGTCACAGTTGTGGTGTGAGAGTGCAAGAAGCTGGATAGAGACCCATGCATTACAGTAAATATAATGACTGTCGATACCTTTTTGGACCAGGAACCAGCTCATTGTGGCGTACCTCTGTAACTGAGGTCAGCCAGATGAGATAACAGCTTTAGGTTTCAATATTTGAACTTCACAGTAAATGTTGAATAAATATTGGCTGGCTCATGGCCCAAAGATTAATAGGATAGGGTTGAAAGTTTAGCTCATGGACACAACTCTCAATGTTGAGGAGTACAAGGAAGGGCTCTTAAATGACATCTAACCAGACAAAAGTTGCTTTGGAACTCCCAGACAGGAACACCATTATTGTAGTTTGGGGAATTTGAAGCACCCACTCCTCTTCTTGAGTGTAAAACCATGAAGATGGATGCTCGGGGGAGGTAACCCAAATAACCTAGCCTTACAAATGAGGATCAACCACAATGAAATGAAGGTTATCTGGCAAAGCAGAACAGCCTCCATTTCCTAACTGACATTAAGGAGGAAACCGCTGCTGCTCTGACATAAAATACACTGTCATTCATTCCCATCTAACAGTGGCACATTAAAACAAGCCATTTATCCTTAACAATGAGTTTCTAAGAAGGTTTGCAAATTGTACATGCTGAAGGGACACTCAACAAGGGCATACTGACATTACAGCAAGTCACCAAACATCAGGCCCAGCCAATAACATCCAACTACAGTGTCAGACCAACTGCTGCCATCTATCAGCAAGAAAAGTAACAGCAGCAGCAGTTTAGAGGGCAGATGTAGACTTGCTGATCTGAACAACAATAACAGCAGCTTTGACATTTGTGCAGTGAGTGTTACAACTGCATTTTTTTTGTTTTCATAGCTATTCTTTGTGCATCTTTGACATTTTATATTTTACTAATTTTATATGTTAACTGCAGCATATTTTCCTCTGAAGACTAACAAAAAATATTAATAAGATTTCGAGGCTGTAAGTGTCAATGGGTGTGGTCTGTCCTGGTTACTTTAGAAAGGGAAAAAAAAATGCTTCTTCACAACCACTTTTTGTTTTTCCAAAGAAAAAACATCAGGGGAGAGTCAGAATGCCAAAACAAAACAAAAAAAACAAATGACATAGGATGACTCTGTTCTGTCTTTTCTGCTCAATATTTGAATAATTAATGCAGGTTTTACTGAAATCATGTTTCTGGTTGACAAATAACAGTTACACTCACCTTTCTGATGGTCAAGTGCCTGAAAACCGTAATGTTATGCCAATTTCATAAATGTTTAGATGTCTGAGTCTTTGAGGGATTTGTAAGCCATTTTCATGAGATGATTCACATCTATAATGTTTGGTTTTTTTTAAAGCTAACAACTCTGCTTCTTTCCGTGTCATGTTTGTCAGCTTGTCGCTCATCAAAGTTTGCTCCCCCCAGGGCTTGCTGTTTTGTCTGTTTGTAATGCTGCAGTTGTACACACAAAGTGACAAATCAGCTGCTATGAGAGTGATGGTAAATCCAGTTAGACAAGGACATTGGTTTATATTTAGGTCTAAACGACACCAGTGGGCAGAGGCATCCTACTCTGCGGATTAGAACTGTTAAACCAGAAAATGAATTAGTATTAACAGACCAAATCTTTATTATACCTCAGTTCTTTCCTATGTAAATATAAAAAAAAACACATCATAAAACATTTAAATCCAAAGGGTAGCCTGTTGAGGAGAATGGACTTTAACCTGGTCTAACAGGTCAGTCATTTCCCCACGGTGAGTCATAGTGAGTCCTTCTTGCCAACAGGCTACACTGTTTGTTACCATGAGACCTGGTGAAGACACAAGAGTCCTGCCATCAGACAGTGAGAGAGGAGGTGGGCGGGACAGCCAGATTGGGAGATGAGTCAAAGGGGTGTCTCTGCACCCGTTGAGTTAGTGAAGACCGTAGTACCTTTGTGCTTGTCCCGTTTATGCCTTAGTGCCTGAAGGGGTCTTATTCTGGCTAGGGCCTGCTCACGCTGGTTCATAAAAATGGGACCAGGAAAAACAAGGGGGCCTGGGGGAGAAAGAAACTTTCACATGCATGCACAATGCTCACAAATGGGAAAGAACACATGAAAATACTACACCACAACTATACACACACACTTAAAAATTATAAAGACACAAGCGAGGGGGAAGTCACCAAGGCACAACACCCAAGCTCACAAAGCACCTGAAAGTTATCTTAAACTAAACAGGATGGGTATACTGTTAGCTTCTCCCTATTCACTAAGCCCCATTCCCACCTTCTCACTCTTCCTGAGCCTATGTTGATTTTTCTGCCATAGAAATTTTAATTTGCTAAAGCCAATAAAAACCACACAGCCCTTCCCTAAACATAGTCCCATTCTGTCTAGCCCTGCTCCATACCTCTGCCCTCCTCCAGCCTGTGTCGGCGGTTGATCCTCTGTCGTTTCTCCTCCTGACGGATCTGAATGTGTTCCTCGATGTTCACTCCTGGAGGGGGAGGGACAGGCACAGCTGAAAATACAAAAGGCCCCAGGTATAGGAACCCCAGACAGGATGCAGGAGGAGGAGGGAAGACGGAGCAGAGCAGAACAAAACAAGACACACATCAATGATTGATGAAGAGAGGTGATGGAGAAGCAGTGACTCTGCACAACACAACAATAAAACGAAGGACGAGTGACAACAGCTATGCAACATACTGCATCCAAGCAAATGCAACAAACATTGTGATATGTGCAGCAAAGGCAGCATCCTGGCACAGCTCAGAAGGACACATTGCTTACACACATCCCAAGACCATCATTTATTCTGATCAAACATGAAGGATCCAAGATACTGTAAACCCCCTACAATTGTAATATCAACATCATGTATGTATGGTGTATGTATGTGATTTTAACATGCATGACTTGTCAGACTTTGTGGTCTTGAGCAAAATGTAAACAGAGGTGGTGATACGGATGAGATGTAAATGTTGTATGAATGACAGAGGAAAACAGGGGGAACTTGAAGTTATATAAGATGTTCCTTGGCATACCTAGCAGCAGGTCCAGTGGAATCATCTCTTTCACAGCATCAAAGATGCCTCTCTGTCTGGCCTCCTGACCATCAAGCTCCCTGGCACAGGCTTTGCAACAGCCACATGCGGAGCAGCCAGACTCTCCCGACCCACAGCCACAGATACTGGTTGACAAACAAATACACACACACAAAGACAGAAAAAGATAGATAGAAAAAATATTCACATTATGATAAACAATTTAGCCAGAAATGTAGTAAAAAGTCAGTCAGATGAGCAATTTTGGCTTTAGACAGTGTTTATTATTTGATAAACTCAAGTGGTGTACGAATTCTGTCATCACCTTATTAACCCTTTCCACAGTTTGTGTGTGTCCTCTTACCCTCCTGGTACTCTGTCCGGCCGTCCGCTGCTGACACAGCTGGCACCGTAGCCAGTGCAATCTCCACATACAGTGCAGACCATGCACTGGTCCAACTTCCACTTGTGCATGCCTGGCTGGCACATCATGCTCTTCTCTTCCTTCTCCTCTAGCTCATCCTCAAGGTCTTCATCCATGGCTGTGGCCATGCTCTCCACACCAAATGCTACCCCAAGCACACACACCAACATGAAAGGCAATAGAATGAGTGTACTAAAAAAGCCAATGTACATATATGTAAAATATAATATCTGATGTTATGTGTATTGGCTTGTTTGGGTTTTACATTTTCTCACCTTTCCCTGTCTGGCTCATGGCTCCAGTGTCTCTGCCACATTGGCCCTTGTTATTCACACCAAATGTCCACACTTCACCATTCTTGGTCAGGACACATGTGTGGGCCTTTCCCATGGCAACCTGAGTTACAAAGTGACCTTTCAGGTCTGTCACCTGGCCTGTCGAGAGGAAAGAAGTGGTTTCAAAAAGAGATATATTTATAGATAAATACATTCTTATTCTTTTAAAAATCTGTCTGTATCAAAGCAATGTAGACATGACTGAAATAGCTCTGAAAAAATCCAAGAAGCTGAGAATTTGAAAATAGCCCTGTCCCAGTAGACTCACAAGTACTGTCACTGTAAATGGCATCTTTGCCAAACATGTAGAGCTCTCCATCCTTGGTGACAATGCTGCTGCTGCCATTGTTGCAGGCTGTATACACTGCCGTCTTGGTCTCTAGTTTGATCATTTTCTTGGGCTTGTACGGCTTGGGCTGTCTCCGACTTTTAGCTGCAAAGGAAAATAACAGACACCACCTTTAGAACTTCAGCTGAGATGGCTTTGATTCTGTGTTTAATGAAGGCTGAATAGAAAGAATCGTTGGATTTTTGTAGATAGTTTGAAATAGCCTTACTGGATTCTCCATCCTCTCCCTTGCTGGCAGAGCCTGTAAAGAACACACTTCCGTCTTCGGCTACTAGAAGTGCATGAGAACCATCATGGCCGACTGAGAACTGAGCGATCTTAGGAGACTTTGTAACAGGCAGTTCCACCCATTTTCCTGCTGATGGACCACCTTGCTTTATACCCAGGCTCTGGTACTTCCCTGTGTAGTAGATCTGTGAAAAGAGAATACAGAAGAATGGTCAAACACAGTGACAGAGAGAAAACAGGTTAGAAAAAAATTAAAATTCTCTGACAGTTGCCATTATTGAGGATGCGGGATGTACTGTATATATTCGTTGAACTGTGCTGCGGCAAAGGTTGAGCCGGGATCAACTTTTTTGTTGGACAAGCCCTGAATTTTTAGCCAGAGCCTTAGTTTGTGTTTTTTTAATGCACTTCTACTGTCAGTCTGGACCCAGCCTTAACCCATGTTTATGTTTTAACCATTCAAACAGCAGGGGCAACTTTTGATGATACATGTATAATGGCTGCTGCTGTAGATGAGGGAATTTTTATTACTCAAATAATTCACTGACATTCACTGAGCAATTTACACAATCTCAACAACATTGCCTGCATAGAGAAGAGACAGTAGTTTGTAAACAATAAACAGTGGGCCTTTGATGTTTGTCAGTAGTATCACATGCCTGGCACAATGTCCAGTCCAAGTGATGAGTGACCTTTGTGCCAAGACACAGGTCAGCTGCTCCTATTTTTACCCATCCAGTCACTCTGGGTTAGGGTAATCTGTAGCTAAAGTGTGCTGTGAGATTAGGCCTCTACACAGACATAGAAATGTGCAACAAGCAACTGCAAGAAGCACACTGCACCACACCTAAAGTACAAACACACAACCACACCCTCCCCACACCCCAACAAAGTACATAGTTAGCATTCTCCTCTTAGTAAGAAAGTCTGCATAAAAATGTGAAATATTTTCTTCAATACAGCAATTCTTCCCTACAGTGATTGGGCCTGCTTTGCTTGATTACAAATACAAAGAGCGCTGCAGTCTAACAGTTGAGGTAATATACTGGGTCAGCTTCTCCAAAAGCCTCTCTACACAGACACAAACATAATATCGATGTTGTTTACTCTACGCTGTTACCTTCATTAAAATTTGTTAATATCATATACAATATAGTAGAAACTGACATTTCATGTTTGTGTTTATACTCTTATATAAGTTCATAAACACAGAATGCTTCACTTGCTGTGGGCCCTGGAGTGCTTTCTTGAAAGTGGAAATCATATAGGCCAGAGCCACTGCTTAGCTGGGTGAAATACTCGATCACTTCCAGTCATTTAAGCAGGGATGTCACTTTTTAAGATCAGTCTGCATATAACCACAAAAAAGAGTTTGGATGACAGCACAAAAAACAGTGAAAGGACCATGAGATATCCAAAAAAATACAGCTTCCTCATTCTGTATTATTTAAAGACACTTTAGCTTAGAGAGCTACCAACTCTTTCCAAAACAAGAGGACATGTCTTCTTGTTATGCTTTAGTACAGCCTGATCTTCGGAAAATCTGACTATAGGTAACTACATATAGATGTTATGAAGTAAGGGAATGTTAATTTTGTACGATGGGCGTCATGTGGCCAGTGTGACATAGAAGGAAAAAACACGTGCAGAAACACAATTAATTTAGAGCTTTTCCCCCAGGTTCACCCTCTGAAGTGCCTGGCCTGTCATTAGCAAGACAAAGGTTGTCTTGTATGACAGGTGGGTTGTATGACAAGAGCTCAGCAGCTGAATCTGTTCCAACTTTCATTCATGTGAAACACTTAAGGCACACAACCAGAGAAGATTTTCATTCTCACCTTTCCCGAGGCGGTTTTCATCAGGGCAAACTCCCTTCCTGCTCCAAGCAATGCTGCCTCTTCATCAAAGCCTGTGCCTGAGAGAACAACATACTTTTTAGGGCCAAATATACAAAGAGACAAGGTTGGAATTCACTTGTTTTAATCCTCTGTGTTTTAAACAACTTCGGACAAATTTGTAACCCTGTACACACACACATACAGTATGAAGTGCCTGAAGCAGGTGTACAGACAACATATGCGTATGAAAATCACTTCCCACAACCTCATACGGATATTAGTACATTTTATTTGACTTACTGATGATGTGCAGATCCTTCTCGAGGTCAAAGAGAGAGATGCCGCAGGCGTGCAAACATTTCCTTGCCAGCTTCAGCTGCAGTTCCTGCTGCAGGGCTGGGTCTGAGCTCATAGTATAGATCCGCACCACAAAACCGTCCTGCAGGAGTCAGGGCCAACAGGAGGAAACGCTGTTTAGTTTCAGTATTCCACATTGATACATTGCTGTGGCATTTAGAGTCCATCTAACAGTTTTACGACACAATTTAATGAAAACATATCCCTGCCTCAGCTGACTGAATGTCACAATCAAAATTAACCTAGAACATTTAGTGTACAGACATGAGGGCGGCAAGAAAGCAAATTTTTTTTTTAAGTTACAATAATTTGCATCAGGGTCCCACAGTGGTCACAATACTTTGGACATCAAATCATTTGACTGCACATGGGTAACTGGCCACAAGTGCACGTATGTTTTTTGGTACAGTGGGGCATGACGGAAGTCATGACAACTGGCTCTCACATACCTCCCACACACAGATAAACTAATGTGCTGGATGCAGTATGGATTAACACATGGTTTACAACCTTATTGGAGTCATGGATAAATTTATCAACTGGAGCTGCAGTATGTTTGGAACAATCTACTGAGGTTGTGGTTACAAAATCTGTGCATACATTTTTTAATATTAGTGGCTATAGCAACTTAAAACCTCAGCCATGTCAGTGTTCACTGCATGTCCATTTATCTTAAAAACACCATGAAGGGTGTGACATCCATCCACATCTCACTCACTTTGACTCAATGTAGAGCACATAACAGATGATATAACTGCCAGAGATGTGGGTTAGTAAAACTGCAGGACATGTGGATGAAAGGGACAATTTACAGGAAAGAAAAGGAGCATGGAGAGGACCACAACAGGGAAATAAGTGGGAGAAAACAGGGATATAAAAAAGGGATGAAGGGTAGCGTGTGGATGGTCTGGTTTCCACTGTGTGGTAATGATAATAGACTCATCTATTGGGCTTTGATTCCTGCTGAGCAGAGCACAAGTGCCACTAAAATCCTTAATTAACCGCTTCTATCCTTGGGGCAGTACTACCCCTTGACTTTTCCTCCCTACTTGTCATCTTCTTCCTCTGACTATTCCCTTGACCTAAAATAGTTTGCCCACATCATCCTCTCCCTCTTCTTCCCCACATCTGAACCCCCCCCCCACCTTGTGGATTTCCTCAACTGAAGTGGTCTGTGCAGTGGTTGCTTTTGCTGGCTGCCCACTAAAATGCATGCAGCTCCTGAGGACTCCGCACCCGCCCACTCCCCCCCCCATACAGTACCCTACCCCCTTGATTAGCCAAGAAACTGCTATCTGGGAGGAAGGCTAGCTGCAACGGCAGATATGTGGATTTCACATCTTCCCCTCCCCCTTCCACATTATAGAGTGCTTATGCAGATGACTGCTTTTGAGATTAAGCTCTCTGGAGAATACCCACATGTGGTCCAACTGCCATCAATGCCACACCCACATATACACAACACAACACAACACAACACAGGGCACAAATATATGCCCATACACAGCTGGTCAGCTGATGGTCCTTTAAAATGAAGGTGGGGCCTCTACAGCTGGGGAATGACGGATGCTTCAGACGGCAAATCAAGAACAACTACCCTCATTTTATCTAACAAAAGATTTAGTTTCCATTAGAGAAACAACACATACTGAAAGAAAAAGAGAACTTGCTTAGTTGCACAAGATTAAAAAAAAAAAAAAAAAAAGGAGAAGATTTGCTTGCACTTACGTGTACACACAACTGATTATTAACAAGATGACTGTGTACTGTCATGGTTTCTTTATCTCTTCTTCCACTCTAAGTAAGTAGGACAACTGCTCACAAAAGCTGACAAAAACTGCTCAGTGAGATTGACTCTATAAGGTCATAACTTAACCACTGTGACACAGCAAATCAATGACTATGTAATACTTTTAAAACCTAACTCACATACTGAAGACTGCTGCAGGAAATTATAACAGCACTACAATCTTGTGACTACACAAGCACAAACAGTAAGTGCATGATAAAGTCAGCTCTCTCAATGTTTCCAGCGGACAGGGACAGTACAGCTGAGGTGTTTTCTGGTAAGTTCAGTTATACATATGGGGAAACTCCTGAGCACACTGAGTACTACCCCCACTGAAACTGAATAAATTTAAAATTTTACATTAAAAATGTGGTTCTTTTGAGGAGCTTTAGGCGGAACATTAAACTTACATCTTTGCAGGCTGCGATCTGGTTGATGTACTCTCCATCTGTAAAGATGATGTTCTGTCCATCTGAGTGTTGACCTGCAGAGTGACAGCGAATATAGCAAATATTTTGTTAGTTGCAATTTTGATGACTTAACCGCCATGAGGCGTTTTTATAAAAGTCCAAAAAAGTGTTTTATCAGCACCTGGCATGGTGACAGTCCCTTCATGCTCAAGAGTTTCAGGGTTTATCTTGACAGCCGACATACTGTGGTTACTTGTGTCCCGATACAACAAGTACCCCTGAGGAGAGATAACACAAACATCACTGCTAATCTGCAATCAGAAAGGACTATACCTAACATGAGCTCTACAACTGACTTGAACAGATTGTTGATAATGGTAAAGATGACTGTGTATTTAAACAAGTTCATTCATACTCTGAAATTTCTTCCATGTCACATTCTTTAAGAACAACACATCAATCGTTTTAAAAACAAAATTTACAGCTGTTAAGACCCATGGGCCCCAACACCAAACCAAGCACTGACTATAAATAACCTAAATCATTGACGTCACTTGGACATCAACCTTAAGTCTAATTGTGACAGTGCCTTCTCAAATCCACTTCTCTGAAATGTGAAATGATCAAAGTTCCACTACCTACCTGAGCAAAGCCCAGCCATGATCTCTTCTCCTTTCGATTCCTGATTCGAGAAGTGGAATTGTACACATGGCCCTGTGGGCCATTGATCACACATGAGCAGATAACCACAAACATTGACAAGCCTGGCAGACAAAGCACTGTTTTTTTTTTTTTTTTTTTAAAAGACCTATCAAAGTCATCTACCTCTTTAAAGCAGGAGATCTTTCTATTTTAGAGTAAAATTATGGCTCTCTACTGTCATAGTTCTCTCCTGCTAACACGAAAGAAAGCTGCTAGAATAAATAATGAACTATTTATATACAATTATGAAATTATGGAATAGGCTTATACTTTATATGGTGTCTTTATGTTTAAACCTGATTTCTTCACATGGTCCTACATACAAAAGTCAATTCAGGGTTTAACAAAATGACTCATTTAGTTAGATAAAGAGCTACAGCTGTTTAACAGAGCTACTGATAGCACATGTACCTCTTTCTTTCCACACAGACAACTGTGAAAACCATGCATCTTCAAAACTCCGACTTTGGTAAATTAAGAAAAACATCACTGTTTTAAGCTTTGGGACAGTGCATTTTTCAGATAATCGATTGGGTTTTTTAGGTAAGTGTAAGTGTTACATACCCTGACAGTGCCACTGTATCCAGAGCCCACTTTGTAGAGTCCATCCTTGCAGAGCAAGTACAGGAAGGAGCCATCGGTCTGAAGAAGACAGCGCTCATCCTCGTCAATGGCCACCTCTTTCAGGACCCACTTGTTCATCAGGGCCGCGCGTTTGATGCCGTTCCCAAACCAATCCTGAATTTGAATCTTTCCCACCAGGACAGCCTGTACACTCCTCTGTAGCGCGTTCAGTATGGTGGGCACCTGGTGAGATTTAGGATGACAAAGAGGTCCTGAAAGATTGCAGGACCGCAAACCTCTAATGGGATGTAATGGGGTGTATTTTGTGAAGTAGAGTTTGCACCAGGTGGGAACGGGCTCGTAAGCTTTTCTTTTACTGAGCTAATTAAATTGTTTTATTAGACCATTGTATGCCTGCGCATTTGCCCTCTTCTCATTTTGCATGAATGCATTTTCACGAACACTCCCGTTACTTCCATGGCAGCTATTGCACACACACCTTTGTTATCACCATTCACATACAAGCAAACAAACACACAAACTTGCACAACATGTAAGCTCACACATCCCTCCGGGCTGCCTGCCACTGTGATGAATCACAGTCCTGTCAATGCCTAAAAGATGACAAACTAGGAAAAAAAAAAAAAAATGCTTTGTGGGGATCTTTGTGGGGAATAAAATGTTTGAAAAAAGTAAATCTGCAACCCCTGGTCAAGTATAGGAATTTGATCTATAAGCAGGTAAAGGTGAAACATTTTTATGGTCACAAAGACTGCTAGCAAAAACCTTAACTACTGAATTTAATTAAGTTTCTCACAACATTTTTTAACTGCAGTTTTGATATAAAGCAGAAGCAGAGAGGAATAAACAAAGATAGGAGAGTGAGGACAGACTAGAGATCTAAGCAAAGAGAAGACCAGCTAATTGGCGGAAGAATGCAGGCAGGGTAACATAATCAAACAGGAGAATGAGAGTGGCTTGACATTTTCCAAAACTCAATTTGTGCCGTCCAGACGCTGCTCTGAATCACTCTGCTCAAAGTAAATGCCTGGAGGAGCCAGAGGTTACTAAATCCACCCAAAATGCATATGGTGATCTAAATCCGAAAGAAAACATGAATGGATAACAGAAAGGTCCAAATTTCCTTGTGGAAGCAGTTTAGAGAACATAAGAATTCAAATTCAAATGAAATACACTAACAATGTCATTCCAATTTATGCTTCACCAAATGCAAGCAACACAATCATCCGAAAGTCCTATTCCAAGATAAAGACGTTCGTTCAGTGTAAGATAGTGTTCTGAACAAGTGATCAGCACAAAGATTTGATACTGACATCTGATTATCCATACATGTGCCAGCAAAGCCTAGCATAACAAAATAACCCACTGACTGACATATCATTATCTTATTTTATCGGTTTTCTTCACGTGAATGCCACAGCTGCAAATGAAAGAATATCACATACAATTGTGTAGTCAAATTGCCAAATGCAGTCTAATTTATTTAAATTTGTTAAATACCTGTATCGTCTGGCAGGCATGACTGCCATTGTTGGTGAGGATGGCAGACACAGCTTGCAGGATTTTGCCGGTGTCTCCCCAGGCCACCACAAGACTGAAGAGGCAGGCGCAGGACAGGGCGGTGATGGCCTGTCCTGTCGGATCATTGGGCCCTGTGCTCCGGACTGTGGTCTCCAACAACAACTGGAAAAGAGACTCTGAGGAAGCACACAAGGGGTGGGGAGGTTAGACATTTGTGCGGGGGAGAAAAAAAAAATTCAGGCTACACAAAATATTAGAAACAAATTTAAAGATAACTAACCATGACCTCAAAAATTATCATCAGGATGTCTGACAGGGTCAATATAATTAACATGTCAAGCTTCACAAACAAGATTTGTTGCAGGGCTATTGCATTGGATTGTGTTATATTGTACACATGAACCTAATAAACTCTTACGTGTATGCATTTTCAGCCTTACCTAGTACATCAGGAGGCTCAGTCTGGAAGCCCTCAGGCTGTTGTCCCTGTAGCATGTCCAACAAGGCTTGGAGGCTACGCAGGCACAGTGAAGGGTGAGAAAACCGTGTCTCTTTTATCAGTTCAAATACCCCACACAGGCCAATGCCAATGATCTGCAGACACAATGAAAGGAAGCACATGAGCTAATTAACACCATGCTGCCATTCCACAGCCAAAGTGAAGCTAGACTAGCTGTGAAACCACTTTATAAAGAAAATGATGGTGAAACATGCTGATATTGTGCATAGATGTAGATGTATAAAAGTACTGTAATGAAACAGAATTCATAAACATAGGCTTGGATTGGATGTTTTCTTCTAATAGCACGGTCTCATCATCCTACAGTAAAACAACCTATATTTATCCAGGAGCCCACAATACAGTTACTACCACTGACTTCAAAATCCACTATTAACATTTTGTATAATGACGGATCCACTTGCGTGTGTGGAGAGGAGAGGAGGGCAAAGGAGTTTGGCCTAGAAAAGGATGCCTCGCTCAGTATGGCTTGTTATTGTATCAAATAAAGTTCCAATTCTCCCTCCTCTATCAGTGAAGAACTTGTTTTGTAACAGTGAAATGAAAGCTTAGCATCAGTGCATGACCAATCTAGAGAGGATAACTGAACAGATAGATAAGATCATGCCAACTGGAAAAGATATAACAAGACAAGCACTAGACATTCGAATATATAGTAGATTAACAGACAGGTCATAGATATTCTACATCTTTAAACACACTAGTTTTACAGAATGTAACAGAGCAAATAACACTCCAAATAACACTCACAGGTACTAAAATGGGCTCAGATTACAGGAGTTTTAAAATACCAACCAATTTTGAAATCGGGTTGCATCACGCACATAAAGAGAAACTTCACAATGTTCTTTTCTCTAATGGCGCATCATACACTACAGGATATTATCGTAAGTTGGTATTGTTTTTAAATCTTGTGGTGTGTGCATGTTTGAGATTAAAGAGAGGGTAATCTGTGAAGTCTCTCCCTATGTGCGTGATGCAACCCGATTTCAAAATCGATTAGGATTTTAAAACTCCTGTAGTCTGAGCCTTTAGTGCTGCTCATTTGAACACACGCACAAGATCCTCAACATATGGCTTGTTAGACATTGTTATTAAGCTGGAATTCAATCTAAATCCCCCAAAATATATCATCATCAGCAGCCTATTTAATTTTTTCTAAAAGAGGATAAAAAACGGATACAGCCTTCCCAGTTTAACATAATGAGGAATAAAAAATTAAACCTATCCATCTGGGACATCTCAGTATTTACCTTATAACCAATATGTACAGCAGGCACACTACGCAAGTTAAAATCAACATACATTTCTTTAAACCGACATGTACATCAGAGATATTGTTCAAAAATTGTGCTGTCACACTATAGATAGGTTTGTCCTGTTGTAGTGAGCTTTTTAAAGCAGCAGCACAGAGTGCATGACATTCAAAGAAAAGAAGGGCATAATTCATGTAATTTGAAGGCATCTCTGTAGCCCAATCCTTAACTACATTTGTACAACTGATGTTCAGTTACTTTTTGGTGCCCCTGCTGCCTCACTTAGACAACAAGCTAATGACTCCTTAGATTTGTTATTGTGGTACTATAAGGCAGTAGCCTTTCAGAAAGTCAGCGGACAATCTCAACTTTATCCTTAAATTTTGCATCTCAGATGCTTTGGTGTTGTAATTTTCCTCTTTTTCGTGGCTTGCTAGTTTCCTCTATTTTATGTTATCAAAAACAACATCAATAGACAAGTTTACTGATAAAATTATTAAGGCATGCAATGGGTTTGTGTGAAAGTGCATTTTAATTTAATTTAATCTAAAAAGACTTATGCATACAGTATACTGTAGACTGCGAATACTGAACTACAAAAGATCATTGTAGATAGAAATTTTTTAATTTTGTTCCCACATTTGAAGGATAGTTCACCATTCAAATAGAAAATGACAGCCCTGGCATGGAGTAAGAAAGATAAACCAGCAAGTGCACAGAGTAGAAAGGGGAGTCGGGGAAACGGAGCAGGAGAGGCTATAATCCTTACAGGATGAGGGTTTCAAACCTCTGGAAAAACGTGAATTATGAAAACAATAAAAACAATGAGCCCTATATACAAGCCCTGGGAGATAAAGGATCAGTGCATCCCTAAGATAAAGAGCACAGGCTGACTCTCGCCTTAATACAAAGCGCTGCTACCACCACATAAGCAGCCAATACTACCCCTTTGCTCATACCTTTGGCAGCTTGACGGCTGGCTCGCGGTACTCTTCCTCCTCCTCGCTGTCAGAGTCGCCACTCTGCACCGAGCTCCTGGAGGCCAGCGCTAGGGAGGCCTCTCTCTGCTGCCAGTCCAGCACACAGTGCCGCACATTGCAGTATACATTGAATGCAGATGGGTTGCTGTGAAGCTTGATGTCTGGCACGCAGAGGGCTCCATCTAGACTCTCGGCCTGTGGAAAGACAGAGGGTGGAGGTGGTCAGCAAGGTCAGCAAAACTTTTTTCTTGGTAACCATAAGTATACTATTTTATGCATCAATAAACATCACATAGTCATATGTAAACAGCAATGTCAATTCTCTAAGAGAGGAGGAGCCAGCCAAAGGTTGGTCCACGAAAAAGACCCCTTTCTTTAAGCCTTATTATCCTTTCACTGACACATTATGTTCAACATTGCATTAAAGACACAATTATAGAAGATATGAAACAAAACATAAAGACAAAAACACAAAAATGACTATGACTGACATCATAGCTTTTTGTGGAAAAATACAGTGACTGTATTTTGAGATATGTCTAAAGAGCAGGTAATTTTTTGGAAGCTTTGTGGAGCTTTTGGTCTGGACCAAAACTGAAAGTGACACATTTTAGTTCCTGGCTGTTTCCTGGTCAGGTTACCACTGCTTTATTTATAATAAGAGTTGTAACCACACAGACTAGCTGGTAATTTATTAATTCTGGTTTGTGTCTCTCAACTGTTCATGAGTCATGCAGTTAATTAAGAAGCAAGTGTTAGTGAACATCCACTTATGATACCCCTGACTACATGCCTACTGCCTTTAAGAGGAAACTCACATCTGAAAAGTCCTCAGAGCCATAGGTCCCTAAATATAAACCTAAGGGACTCTAGGCAGATGATAGCTGTTTGCTATTTGACTTGAAACAAAATTATTTAACTAGAAATAAGTTGGGAGTGTAAACCCTCCACTGAACACAGCAAGTCTTTATACAGTCTGTTCTGTCATTGTCCTCATGTCAAATCAGTGACACAAGGGTGGAATTAAATAACTCCTCATTTTGCTTTTGACTCATAAGTACATTCACTTGTGTACACACTGGACTTGGCAATTGTTTATTCGTTTCGAGATCAGCTCAGCACAGCTTTCACTGTTACAAAATAGCTTACCCAACATTTTATATAACCATAGAAGTATAAAGTTTGAATACTACAGTGTTCAAGTTAAAATTAAGAGAAATCAAATCTTTAGCTCTACTGAAATCTCTACCGAAGTTACTTTTTTTTTTGCAAAATTTTTCCTAACCTGCATTGAGGATCTAAGGATAGAGTGTGTAGTATGTTGTGTAGATTGCAAAAAAATTGACAAATATGTGATTTTGGGTTATATAAATACAATGGACTTATCACAGATATTTGCATAAATGTTGGCCAAAAGCTAACAAGAAAAATGTAATACAGAAACGCTAAGATATATCTCAGTTAATATAGAAACAATGTCACCATCACATAGTTCACCAGAGGGTTCTGACAAGTTCAAATTTGACATACTTGTAAATTCATTTTTTTATGTTACGTGAATATGTTAAAATCCCAAATACTGATATGGTGCAAAAATCAAACATGGACAGGCATTTTCAGAACTCTGTCATAGAGTTAAATCCATCCCTACTGTTTTTCGTTGAAGCTGTTTTAGAGAGGTGCTGGTGCAACTTTATGGTCATTTTGGAGTCTGTAGCTAGTGTTGTTGTTGCACTGCGTTACACGAAGAGATGTTTACCCTCATTGATATAAATGAGGTGGACGGGCCAACAGGGACAAATTCACAATTAAATCATTACAGAAAAGCTTAAGCACTTCCATGCAAATAATCATTATGATTACAGAAACTACACTCTACAGAGAAACTTACATTGATAAGCTTTCCCTATCTCACCAAGCAAGGCCTTTCTAACTACAGTCCTGAGGCAACCTTCATAGAATCATATTGATCGATTGTGCCTGTCTTGCAGTGCTGCGCTTTTGGCATCACAATCACAGGGAGTGATGTCATCTATTTGGGGAGAAGGGTCATCATTCTCAGCTCAAACCATTACGGAGGATATTAGCTATCATCTAACAGTACATTCTACTGCTCTTCTGCCTTGCTGCTAATGTAGCATTTGTGACAAAGTGACTTTACAGCATTGCCTGGAAAGAGCGCTTACGTTAAAACATAGAAATGCTATATTAAACCCATGCTGAATGTGAGAAAAAAAAAAAACTGGTTTCTTGGGAGGTAACAGCAAAACAAAAGGGTGGAGTAAAGACCAAAGTACTAAGATAGGAAGCTCAGCATTTCTGGCCCACATGTACCTGGATGGTCCCTACTAAGATGCTGTGTGCTTGATTTGTCATATCATATAGTCTTGTATTTTTATTCATGCAAAATTTTGGATATCTCCATTATTTGGAAGCAGTTAAAAACAAAAGTCAGACACTGATAAGAATGGGGGAAAAAAACAATTTCCTTTTATTTGACTCGATATTTATGAGGTTAAATGTGATATTATCACAATAACAGGAGTCTCTGTTACATATTGTAAGGGAGCGCTATTGAAAATCACAAGTTAAAAAACATCTGCATATCCATAAATAAACCAAAGAGCAGTTCTACCACCAAATTTGAAACACTGGATTAGGCTCCTGATGCTTTATATGTTTGTTTAGATTAGAAACGCTTGTAAATATAGGAATAAAATGATCTTATTTCAGTCATCAATAATGTGAATATACCTATAAAATATAAGGTTAGAAAAAATAATAGTTGATGTGCCCATCTACATGCATGTTAAGGAAAAGTTGCTGTAATTTCAAAACTTGAGCTACCCACAGACAATGAGTGTTACAGTTGTTACAACCCAAGCAGCTATTACTTTACTAATCTGGCGTACATCTTAATGCGTATAAATCGAGCCCCCAAGAACAGCAATGGGCTTTTGGCAATTCTGAACTAGTGGCCAGACCCGGTATTGCAGAATAACACGAGTCACTGCCCCAGAAGGATTTTTTTTCCAAACACAATCATTACAAAGGGAGCAGCTGACAATGATTACATTTTTCTGAGCATCAAAAACAAACAGAAATGACTCTTTATAGTCAGATTTGGATCCTATCAGTCCAATAAAATTCTTGGAACATAGTATCCAGTTTTCTAAATAGAGCCATGAAACTTATGCAGTCCTCACCTGCTGCAGCTATTACTTTATTGCCTGTAAATGATGCAGTGACTGCAACTACAGGTTCAGATGGATGATCTTGGCTGAGCTGGGTTTCAGGTGCATCTTATAATCTACAATTTAAAATACCCTTGTTCAATTATTTTATGATATTGTATCTTATGGTAGAATAAAAAGAAAAGGTTAAAATTGATGCAGCTGAAGCCAAAAGATCCTGACTTTTACTCCCTAGCTCCAAAAATGTTTGATTCCCTAATGCAACTTGACAGCATCTTTCAACAGACCTCTCTGTCTGTTATACACCCAGGTCTTTCCAACTCTACGCTCAGTTTGTTTGCGATTGATATTTATGATTAGGGTGGACCGACTTTTTAAACACAGTCACCAATTTCAGATATGTTACACTGCATCTGATCCATACCTGAGGTTACATCTTTCACACAGAACATGGGGCAGCTGAAAAGTGGTCTTCACACTGCAAGTGCAATTTATTAGCTGACACATGCCGATTTAAAACTGTAGGAAATCACCAGAAACTTGTCATTAAAAGTGACATATTCAAGCTATGTCATGATGCACATAAGCACAAGTCCAATGACCTGCTGATGTTCTGTGGTTTTTTTCCTCACTTTGTAACGGCACCTAGCCATAACAAAAACATGCTGCTCATCTGATGGGTTCTATTGTGTTTCTGTCTGCACTTCACTGATGATTTAATGGCCATCTGAAAGCTTTGGAAAAAGCTGGTATGGAGCCCCTGACCGCGCCTAAGACATCTACACATTTCAGCTTGCTGGCTTTATGGAAAAATAAGAAAAGAGGAATAAAAGATGTGTCTACGAACGCAGAGACTCAAGTGGAATGAGTTTTGGTTTACACCACCAATTCATGTAAATGTAAGTAAATATGGAGTTTAACAGGAGAATATTGATAGACATTCAAAAATTACTGTCTTTACTCAGACTCAACATTTGGCTATACAAAAACCAGTCTGTCAGTGTTTCATCTCTAGTCTCCATACTCCCCACAAATTCAAGTCACAGAGTTAAGCAGCCATTTCTCTGAAAGATACAGGAGTGGTGACGTGTGTTTATCTTTCAGAAAAATGGATGCTTAGCTCTCTGCCTCAAGTGTAATATTAATGCTAATACATGAGAGGCACAAACTGGGGCTACTACTCCTCATATTCTACAATGGCAAATAATTTAGATACCACTACCAATAACTTTAATAGTTAGCCTGTTTATTATTATCAATTATTTAAAAAGTGTGATGCTGATGTTTATCCAGGCCTAGCTTTTTGTGCACTACAGGTTATGAGTACATCGTATTCAATGCGGTCTCCTACAAATCAAAAATTTTGCAGCCATTCCGCATGACCAATTAATGGCCATATTCAATTTGAATGAAGGAAGTTATGGGACATTTATATAGTGCAATACAAAGTAAGGAAATGGAGGTTAGGGTGGTGGATGGACATATGAGTACCTCCCTTCAACACTGGCCTGCTAGGCTTGAATCTCTTTACATTCTAGCTGTGAGTGTAGACATTTGTATCTTTTAATCATGACCACAATCTCTTTTAACTGGTTTCAGCTGCTTATCCTTCCAAAGCAACAATTTTATTGGAAAAACAAATAAAGCTCTAAAAAGTTGGCGATTGATGTTTTGCAGATGCTTCAATCTAAATATTCTGATACATGAAAGGAAAACTATTCCTGTCAATAGTACATTTTCCCTAAAATGTATCTTGCTAGTGCAAAATAGATGTACAGGAATGTAATTTGTAGGAGATACTGATGATTCTGGGTTGCCAGAATTCAAGAAGAAGCCCAGAATGTTAGTTTCATGCTTTCATGCTATGCTTACAACAGCATGAATGACCAATTTAATAAGGCACTCATAGGTACTTAGTATCTGCCAGTGTATTTAAGTATATTGGATTGATTTTATAAAAAATTAAAAATTTAAAAATTTAAAAAAGGCAAAGGTGCAACACTGCTGACAGGTATAATTTATAGATATTATGTAGATTATTAAGATACTATAAAGATTTTCTTTTACGTTATTCTATTAAATGTATCATTTGAACAATTACATTGTTATTTAATTATAGTTTTTGAAAAAGGCTAATCACTCATCTTCCTGTACGCAAAACGTTACTTCACCCTCTTCATCATGATGGTAAGTGGTTATGCTTTGTCTTCGTTCTGACTCAACTTTAACATGTTTATAAGCACAGAAGCAGACAAAAGGAGGAGAAGAGGCCCTTTGGAATCACACTCTTGTCTGACTACGCCGGAGTGAGAGGCATGACAGAGCAAGAGTGAGGACAACACATACAAATACAGCATGACTGCCCGTGTAACTACCAACGTTTTTGTGCCCGCCTGCCTGCCTGCCAGCCAGCATTGCCTACAACTCAATTCTCTGGCTCTAAAAATAATATCTGATATTGTTCGAGGACATCAACTCACTGAACAAGTCAAGCTGAAGAAAATCTAACTGACTAGCCCACTCTACATTGAATTGCCTGACTGGATTAGTTCTTTTAGAAGTTAAAGATGAGAAAGTAGTAGAGCCTCTGTCCTTCTCTGCTACTATCGCATTCATCTCGCTAGCCTCTGCCTGCAAGCTACTGGGAAAAAAAATGCATAATAAAGTTAAATCCAAGCACTGACTAACAATGTTACAGACAAACCATAGAACAGGCTGCTCTCTCATGCTCTGAGAAAAACAGCAAGGAGATGAGTCAATATAATCTGAGTGGATAATGTTTGTTGACTTAATTTGGGGATAGACTAGTTAGCCTATGTTGTCCATGCAAAGTATACATCAGAGGCAAAAACACAGCCAAATCCTCTGATACAGACTAGGTTCCCTCTTTGGATGAAGGAGATGGAGGCCGGCAACTGTTGCCGTGGAGATGTGGAACACATCAGGTCGCTCGGCAACAGGCCATCATGCACAAGCCATAGCCACTCCCATGTGTCTCACATTCTGGCTATCGACCTTTCCAGCTTCATGTTGCGATAAGCTTCCTGGCACCTGACCAGTACCACCAATGAAAATAAAGATTTTGCCAAAACACAACACCTTCAAGATTACAGATAATCTAACTTTATTTTTACTCTTATTTTAATCTGTTATATTCATTCAATACAGTCAGACCAGCTTTAATAACTAAACACTGCATACCTAAGGCGGTGATATTTACAAATTAAAATTGTCAGTCATGTTTGTATTATTTTTTTTTTTAAAGCAACATCTACTAAATGTAGACATTTAATTATGTCTATGAAATGGTTCAAGTAGTCCTGATGTTGAGCATTGTGCCTATTTGTTATTTAACATTGCAACAATTTACATTGTATGGTATTATGCATTGTTTATGTATCATAAGGCATAAACAATATAGGTAATTATATAAATATTGTAAAAGTTTAAAACCATCTCTGTACAGAGTAGCCTATTGATAATACCCAAGTATAAATACAGAAACTGTACATTACATAGAAGGACAAATGTAAAATAGTGTAATATTTTTTAGACAATAAAGCATCTCTTACCTTTGTTCTTGATTTGACTTTTGACTTGACTTTCTGTCGCCTTTTCAGTTTCTTCTTACTCAAAGCCTTCTTCCCTCTGAAAGTACAAAATGATGACTAAGTATTGCAAAATATACTGTCTATGTAAGCAGTGGTTAAAATCAAACAAATGGAATAGGATATCACTATCTTATCACAAGGGGTTATTAAGAAAATCTTGTGATAAGATAAACGTCAACCTATTTTTCTTCAAGCCAGTTATGATGTTGGAAAAAAAATTCTTTAATTTGCTTAGAATAACTGTTGCAATCTTGAGCCCATTGCAGTGTCTTTAGTCATTATTACTCACTACTAAATACAAAAAAGCAATGGCTTTAAAATCTCCTTTTGACAGGCTGTTTTAAAAGTCTTAATATAATAATTCTGTACACTTTTTGCTCAGTAAGCTTGAATGATTTTCTTTGTTTTTTCTTTTTGTTTGTTTGGTCTTAATTTAATTACTTGAAAGTGCAACTGTGTATTGATTTCTGATGGCATGTCACCAAAGAGAATTAGTTTCGAAAACCTCAACCCTACGAGCACATACTGACGAGATGGGTTATTCTTACTCATCAAAATACCACACTAAAATCAGGCTGACTGAATCAGAGAGACAGCAGTGTCTATCTGATCTTTAAAATTTGGAGGCAAATATCAACAAATCCATCTGGGCAATAAGGTTGACTGGCACTTGGTTCAAAGGGCTTCCAAAACAGTTCCCTAAAGCTTCCATGTATCTGACCAGGGCTGCAACTAACAATCATTTTCATTATCAATTAATCTTCCAATCATTTTCTCAATTAATCGGTTTATTGTTGTGTCTATAAAATGTGAAAATTATAATTTCTTAGAGCCCAGGGTTACATTTTCAAATGTCTTGTTTTGCCAATCAACAGGCCAAAACCCAAATATTTTAACTGTACTATCATATATGACACAGAGAAGCATTAAATTCTCACATTTGAGAAGCAGCAACCGGCAAAAGTTTGGCATTTTTGCATTAAAAAAAATACCAAAATGATTATTCAATTATCGAAACAGTCGCACATGAATTTTCTACTGATCGACTTATCAATCAATCGGCTAATCATCGCAGCTATATATCACAATATCTGAATGTTATGTACCAGCAACATATTTCACTATCAGGGAAACAAAGAAAAACTGTCATAAGATGGTTCCTCAAAATAACATGATAAATCTGGAGAAGTTGGAGTTGTTTTTTTGTTCCTCATATGTATAGACCAAAGATTTCAGGAGTTGGTTATCGAAATAG
Organism: Xiphias gladius; assembly: GCF_016859285.1. Classification (NCBI taxonomy): domain Eukaryota; kingdom Metazoa; phylum Chordata; class Actinopteri; order Istiophoriformes; family Xiphiidae; genus Xiphias; species Xiphias gladius. The sequence goes on along the minus strand of NC_053415.1, from coordinate 19,667,258 downwards.
TGGTCCAATGAGACTAATGTTAGACACTTCAAGAACACATAACAGTTGTATGAAGACATTTGGACACCCCTGGGAAAAATTACATATTTTGTTGATTTTTTGAAGATATCACAGCTTGCAAACCCTTTGTGTAGCCAAGTTAACGTCTTTTTATTCTTGATTTAGGAATTTTCACCCACTCTTTCTTGCAGGTCACTTAAATTTCTGAGACATTTTTAGGCCATCTTGCACACACAGCATGCTTAAGATCTATATAAGTCAAGGGACTGTGAGGGCCATTCCTAAACCTTCAGCTTGTGTTTCTTGAAGTAGTTCATGGTGGACTTTGAGGTATGATGTGGGTCATTGTCCTGTTGTAGTAGCCACTTTTCAGGTTTACTTCCTTGACTTGCTGCATTAAATTCACGTGCAGAACTTACTGATATTTAGTGGAATTCATTCTTCCCTCTATCTGTGCAGTGTTTTATCCGTGCCACTGGCTGCCACGCAACCCCCAAAACATAAGATTTCCACCAACATTCTTTGTACGGTGCCGAAACTTTCGCACATGCCTCCAATTACTTTTCTTCCCTATTTTTCAAGATGATGAAATAAAAAGCAAGAGTGCATTTAAGGTGTGTTTGCTGCAGGGATTCTATTTACTTCCTCACAACAACATATGTAATTTGTCCAGGTTTGCCCAAACTTTTTGCATACGACTCTACCGGCCTATGCTCAAAGCATGCCTTGTACGTGTTTGGCTGAGAAAAACTATTCGGTTTGAGAGGGAGGATGCTGCATGGGCTACAACCTGACTGACTACAATGACGTAACTGTATTACCCGCTTGTGCCAGAAAAGCAAATGAGTACATCCACCTCCCAACACAACCTCACCCAAACATTTTGAACGTTTAAGTAGAAATGTGCTGCACCTATTATGCGTTTAAATGTATATCTGCTCATTATCATCTGCATTTTTCTTGAAAAATAAAAAGCTGTAGTTTACGTTAAGATAACCTGGGGAAGGGCTGATGCCTCTCAACGTTCGTTAACGTCTGCTAGCTATCGAAACAGTGACGCCGTTGGGCCTAAATACACAAAGCTCACTACATCATATTTTATTAAATGACTAGTTGGCCAATGTACATTGTGGTGACAACGCTTGAGAATGAGTGTTTAAAATGTTTAACCCCAAAAAAATAAATTAAAAAAATAAGCATTACACAACCAGTACGTTTGTTTACGTTTAGCTGAGCAGCAGCTATTTACTCAAAACAAATTGACAAACTGCTGTCATGACAGTTTGTTAGCTAGCTTGTTTTGGATATGAGCCGATATGAGTGCACTTTTTCGAGTCCGCGTAGGCAGTGCCTTTATTTCAATGGCAATGTGTCAATGTCTGGCTAAAATACAATGTCCAGAGCACCCGGAGTGCAAATCCCCCGCGCAACAGTCAACTAACGTAACATTAGCTTAGCAGACACGGATAAGCTAGGGAAGTCAAAGCCAAAATGCTACCTAGCAAGCTGACCCCCCCCTCCCCTGGCAGGCTGCACCCAAATTATGGAGCTCCTGGCATATTGTTTGTAGTTAAAACAATGTGTAATGTGACCATGGTCCGACTAGCCCTTGAACCACGAATATCTATTAACTTATGTGTTGCTAATGTTAACCGACGTACCACAGAGCAAGGGTTAATGTTAGCTTACGGTCGTTAGCTCACTTAGCAGCACAAATGACAGACCAGCTTCTCAGATATCTGTATTTTCCACGTTAACCACTCACCTCCCTTGATTTATCCCTTGCTCTTTATCGTTGATAGCGGTGGTATAAATCCGTCGGTATCTTTCCGCCAGAGCTCGCCCTGAGAGTAAAAGCTGGTACCGAGTCCGACAATCCGACTGGGCTCCGGGTGTCGGACAAGAACCCATACCCGAACCAATGGTGGAGAGATCGGCCCCTACTCCAGGAATGACCCTGACACCCAGCCCCATCGACGGTGATGAGGAGGGCAAAATCCCACCACCGGCGGCCGCTGCCGCAGCAGCACACATCATCGTTTTGGAGAACAATGCATATATCACTCAAAAGATATCACAGCTAGATGATATCTAGCCACCAGATGCAATCAACCTGTCATTAAATCCTCCACATGTCACATTAATTGCCCATTCCAAGTTGTAGAAATATCACAATTAGCATCCACGGTCCACGGTTATTATAAACGCAAAATTGTAGCCAGTCTGTTAGTGCGACTACGGTCTTCCGATCCGGCCACAGCGTTAACACGGTGCTTGTCGCCTGAAAATATATCTTCTCAGGCCATAACAAATTTTCTTGCAAAATCGCAGAAACGGCACCATTCATTCCCAGAAACCGCCCTGTCGTGTTTCGGTTTCATTCGTTCCTTGAATATTTCTTGACCCCGGAGAGGGAGCACCCTCAGTTGGTCTGCCATCTTAGCTCCATCATCCCTCCCCTCCCTTGCTGAGTCTTGCGTCGCTAGCATGCCGGGATATTTTCATACGACCAAACCGAGCGATGCTATCGCTGATTTATTTGAACAATGACCTCCCTGTAGACAACTATTCTGATGTATAGTTGAATTTTTTAAACACATATCGGCACTCGTGGAGGTGGAAGATAGCGCCACAGAGCATTAGATGGAGCAATTTGGTTATTTTCCACACTGTGCACAGTTAGAATCTGGACATTTAATTTGCAGAGGTCCAACCAGAGCCCCTCCCAGTTTGATCTAAAATTGGAACACTGAGATACTATTAAAAGCTATTAAATTCTTTTGTTGCCCACAAAAAAAAAAAAAAAAAAAACCCTGAAGCTCTGGTGTGATCTTTAAAAACAGTGTTGCATTATGTTAAGACTGACTTGATTTTACACTTCACAATTTCTTCTCTGCCACAATCAGTTACAGTCCATTTAATTCTGTTCCAATAACAGCTGCCTGGAGTAATGTTCGGTTTTTGTATCCTACTTCCTTCTCCAGTGACCACTGAGTTACTGTGAAATGTTGCCCCGTGATCTCAGACATGCCTTCTTAAACAACTCATTAGTTTGCACAGGGATACAGTGGTCTTCACTGAGCAGGCCCTAGCCGAATACTACATAGCCCCTATCTACCCACTGCAATTGATGCACCTTTTCCTTAACATAGATTATGAGGCTTGCACTCAGCGAGATAACAAATTCATTTTGTTTATTTCTGCCTAAAATTCAAATGGCATGGGAATACTGTAGTGCCTCGGTAATGCGACATGCCGATTATGATGATGGCAATGCGTGCATTTTCATTCTCCTAGTGACAGGGGTGAGAGAGGGGGGCAGAGGGAGCACAAAAATACTGCAGGAGGAAATTGGGAGATACTGTGCGTTGGGTAACATCAGTCAAAACTGCAGTAAAGGCCAAAACACACTGCAAAGCAAAGGTGGAAATTGAAAAAAGCTGCAGGCAGTGTAGGATTCACAGAAGTGTAAATAATATGTCAATTATACAGGTACTGTATGTCTGACTGAGTACACGTATGAACATGTATTGAGCAAGTACATTTTCCAAATGCTTTATTCTATTGGATCGACCTGCGGTCAAATTGAAATCTAATGTCATCTTTTTTAAAAAGGTGGTATAAAAGGTATGTACGTGTGGATGCGCATGTATATTCATTGAGAGAGAGAGAGAGAGAGAGACAGAGATTTGCACAGGCCCCAGCGGTGCTTTATTGGCTGCGAGGTATTCCAATAGCCCAATGACAAGAGAGGGGTCGGTCTACAGTCTCCTCTCATAGCAACCCAGGAAGCATTCGGAGATTATCACGCACAGTATCAGAGTACCAGCATGCATCAGGGACGACAACTGACTCTGAGCAGAAGAATGTATAAACATAAAACTGAGGGGTTGTGCTATTAGGGTTTCAGTATGAAATACTATAATTGAAAAGGAACTTAGTTGAAGTGTATTGTAATAATCTACTGTAAAAGCACCATAACTGACTAGTTCACAAACAGCTGACATTCATTGCCCCCCGTCCTTAATGTGCTTTAGGTAGTAGGTTATAAAAAGAGAACGATTTGGCGTTTAATTGAGTAACGTGAAGACACAGAGGCTGCACGCGCAACCCCTGGCGGTCTCGGCTCTGTCCAGTTACAAGACGAATGGAGGGAGGAGGGACAGGATATCTAGGCCAAGATGATGCCATAGGTCAGGCGACAAATATGAGCTGAACTGGCAGGGATGAAATCCAGTTGCCACAAACAAATCAGGAACCAGGGCCGGTATAAAAGTCTAGACAGGTTGTTGGAATGATATGAAAGTGTGTCATCAGTTGCCCCGTCATGACAGCTCTTAATCTGTTTCAGTTCAAAATCATACTCATGGCTATCAGTTTCAGTCACCATAAGAGAACAGGTTTCACTAAAATCTGCTACTTTGACTGAATAACAGTAGTTGCTTTGAGCAACTTGTTTTATTTATTTATTTTAACAGAGCTGCACAACCGGTATTGTCATTTCATCCATCACAGCTCTAGCGCCACCTAGTGTCAGTGATTTCCACTTGAATTTATAAAGCCATACAGAAAAGAGAGCGGGAGATTATTGTTGGCTAATAAATGAATGAATGACAATAATACCAATATGCTACATTTGGGGTTGATTGTGCTTATTTTGTCACTTTAAGTTCATTTATATGCCTTAATTTAGCTGAGCAAGTAACTGAATGTATAGAGTTTCCTTTAAAACGTGATACTTGGCCGTGCTTGTTTATATTGAAATTAATTCCTATTAAAAATGTGCCGTGGCCTGTTGACATTTTTCCAAGTAGTTTGGCCATTTCAGGGCAGTCTTCATTCCTGTCGCGCTGTCATCATGACTAGGAGTGTTTCAACTATCACCATCTAGTTGTCACACCCCAGCATGCTATGCACTTTTCATACCTTTGATCGCCCAAAAGGTAGCACTCCCAGTAATAAAGCTCATAGTAACATCAATACATTTGTAGTTAAAGCCTGATTTAATGTGCGTTCCTCTGTTTATCAGCTAACCTCTTATCTCCTATAACTCTCACCTGAAGCAACTCAGGTACTTCTCTTTGGAGGGCACTGCAGATGGCTTGCTCTTAATCAGTATAATTATACATGATATTAAATGTCATTCTGGAGAGATTTCATTCAAATTTAAGGATGTGGTTGGGACCTGGTACGGCATCAGCAGACAGCGGTGTGTTGGGTGCCCTTTTTATTACCAGTGTGTTTAAGTTTCTCTCTGACTACACTGTTCAAGTTTAAGTACTCATCTCAGATACTGTGATATTTATCGGATCTCAGCAAAACATATAACCCGAGAGTGAAAATCAAATTGAAAGCCCCTTACCTTCCAGTACTTTTATTAGCATATGCAGTATGTGTAAAGTCCACTGTTAGCCAGGTATTGTATTAAAAAGTCAGCGGGATGCGGGGTAATAGCTTTGGAGGTAGCCCTTTTCTCATGTTAAGTTCAAAGGGGCCAGTCAGTCATATATCTAGACCAAAGATCAATACACATTACAGTTTTACATGCGTTATTTCACAGTGAATATGGATCAAATGTTTCAAACAGGAGATTACTATTTAATAGTGTCTCAATTAAATCATCTCCCATTCAGTTCAAGGTTATAGTAAATCAGAGAAGCACAAAATGCCACACCCACTGTGCAGTTCTGCTTCCTTGACACCCAAGTTGAGCTGCAGGTCCTCCGGCACCCCGCCCAAAGACATTTTTTTTTTTCTACTTACAAACAAAAAGCAGAGCAATTAATGAGGCATAAATGGTGATGATGGAAAGAGGATAAGCTAGTGTGAGAGGGAGAGAGAAAGTATTCTTTGACTGAAGCCACACCCTTGGGTGGCTGTAGAATCTCCTCCCTTGACATTTAAAGGAGAAGGGATAGGGGTGTGATTGCAAATACTGCAGAGTGATAGACAGGTGTCGGGACCCGAACTATAGTGAGAGTTTACTCCGTCCAGCGAGTCCCAGAGCTTTCTGTGGAGGTACGTACCTAGTCTCTTTTCGAATCCCTTTGACAGTTTTCTAGTTTCCGTTAATATTTTAGTACATTGATGATACAGACTTAGATGAAAATGTGCTTTCAAAAATATGTAGATAATTTTCTGTGTGGTACTGAGTTCTTTGAGACAAGGTGTTCTGCACTGAGGTGCGACGGGTCCTGAAAAAATACGTACAATACATACAGAAATATGTATGAGGAGTGTATGTCCTTTTTTTAGTGACATTTATACACTAGATACAGGATACAAATGACACATATACACACACTCTAGGGTTTATGGTGCATAGCAAACATTAAAAATTTGCATTTTCAAAGTGCTAGCCTGTACTGTCTTGACTTAAGTTTTGGGTTGCCAAATCACATAAAAATCTGCCACACAATATTATATAGTCAGAAAATATCTCAAGTGCGAGTTCAGAATTGAACCGTGCACTTAAATAATAACTGTATAATCCTCAAGAGCAATTCCTTTCTTAGAAAGCTCAAACTCTCAAAACCAGAGATTTTACTGAGTCTGCCTTTATTTTTGAGAATAGCCAGAAAGACAAGTTCCGTTTCAGCTCTTTAACTCAAGACATCTGTCACACTGGCCTGTCCTACACATTATAACCAGAGATACAAAACTACTTCACACAAGCCAACATAATACAGACAAAGCCAGCACTAAACACTCTGTTTTTGGACAAATAGAAGTCGTCGGACAGTTTTATTGTGTTTCTGGTAATTGGACAAATGTTGCATTTACACTCTTCCCACACAACTGCAGATGGCTGCCTTCAGACCTCTGATTCGAAAGAATTTGTGCTGGAGTGTGCATAGTCAAAGGGCACAATCTTTATCATCAGTAGTCAATGGCATTTTACTGATACGCCCCTCCGTTTTCCTGACAGTGGTGTGTTTGGAGAAGGTGTGTCATGGACAGTAGGTGTGTCTTCATGTGGGTCCAGATCAAGACAAACCAGTTTAGTGCTTAATTAGTGAACCTGGGGCTGAGCGGGGCTTATGTTGATACAGGCACAGTGACAAACCCAGCGTGATATTCACAGAACAAACCTGATGAAAATGTGCATATCAGTGCTTATGAAGAGGAAAGCAATTATACGGAGACACTGCAGATTAAAAGCAGTGATTCCTAAACTTTCTGGGTTGAGTTTGCATGTGCACTGATCTCAGGTTAAACTTCAACACACAACGGGCACTGTACAGCACAGCATGTGGAAGGTCTCCACCCACAGTACCACCTAGTGGCTAATATACTGTAGTTTCTTTATGTGATGAATTCCCTTCTTGTTCTTTCACACTTACAGGTGAAGTTACAAAATGAGCAGGTATCCAGCCCAGACTCGTAAGTACCGAGAAATGTGAAATAATAATAATAATACTAAAAAGACTTCAATTCAATGCAGTGCCAATACTTTAGAGGCAAGATTCAAGAAGCCATATTTGTCACCTTATGCTCATACACTTCAATAATACCTATATTAGACTGTATATATATATGTGGAAGAATTAAAATGTTAGAATGTACATTTGCCCAGTGTGTAGGTGGGCCATGTAATTCTTCGGTATATAAAAACGTAAAATTTACATATGTCGCAGTTGTAAGATAAACTAAACAAACAAGAAAAAAAGTACACCCTGGAAACTACTTACAATCACAAAACATCAGGTCCCCATTTCCCCAAACATATATCTAATTGCAGTAGCAGAGCCAAATGTTAATTATTAGATATGTAATAATTTTCTGTTGCGTTGCATTAAGTCAGTATACATTTTGTCACCTGGAGACACTCGTATTTTCCTCCTCTTGTGTCCGCAGCCAAGAGCACCAGCCCCAGCCAGGCAATCGAGGACAGCAAGAGGAAGTCGTCTCTCCTGAAAGACAACAGCTGGATCAGAAAAGCCGATGAGGAGGATGAAGCTGTCGAGTAAGTAATGGAAATCATAAAAGCCGAATCACGGAAACTCTCTGCCACTTGGATAAACGGGCTTAAACACATGTCAATATGCCTTCATCTTAAAAAAGCACCCTGCTACATTCCTTTTGTGTGTCACAGTGATGAATCATCTCGGTAGTCCGAGTGAATTAATTTTTGATCCTTTTTTTTCTCTCCCTCAGCCGAGACCCAAACTTTGGCAAATCTGTTCTGACCCGGTACAAATCCAATGAAAGTCTTGTGAGGTAAAACCAACATTTGACCTTTTCCTTAAATAAAGAAAAAATGATGGAAAGCTTTTACTTAACTGAGGTGAAGGACTGTAATGTAAATGATCATTTGAGTCATTAATGTAAAGTCTTTTAAGGTAATTTATTGCATTTTGCTCATAGTTCAGAGGGTGAAGAAATAAAAACCACCAAAACCATAACCACGTCAACATCTGTGCAGGCTCTCACCAAGAGGTATCATTTATATATACATACTGGTATCTTTTACCGACACCAATGGAAGAATCTATTTGATTATTTTTATTTAAATGTCAAGTAGGCAGACTGTGAAGTGAACCATCAATGGTGATTTCTGTCATTGCAGATTTAGTGGAAGTCAGGATGAGCTGAAAAGCAGGTAGGTGCAGTATGCAAAGAGTGTTTTTGCTCCAATCCTTCATCCATGTCAATGCACTTTCAGTCATTTTAACCAGAACTTTGGCCTAACAATGCCTCTCTTCTGCTGGCAGCACCCTCCCTTCCAGCAAGACCACATCCTACACCAAAAGGTACATTTTTATAATAACACAAATAATGGTGCAATATCTTAAGTGATTTTTTTTCCTAGGAAATCATCTAAATAATCTGCTCCTTTGTTGCAGCGCATATTCAAGCCTGAGATCAGTTACCCCCAACACGTACGTAAAGGTCCAGCCTATTGCACATACTGCAAAAATCAACAGAGAAACAATGAATATGATGTGTAACTCTGTTTTCATCACGTCACTGCAGCACCACCACATCCAAGACTACCGTTACAGAGAAACCGAAGACAAATAACAACAAATACTTCAAACCCACAAGGAAGCATTTTGTAACTTTTGTTTCTTGTTACTCCTCCCTCAGCACCACAACCAGTACGATCACCACAGACGGCAAAATCACTGAAACCACCATCACCACCACCCAGAGTGTTAGGTAAAAAAAAAAAAAAAATACTCCAGCATTAATATGCATCGTCTTATTGCACACTGACTTTGTATCAGATTAATGACTTTTCATTTGGCAGATCTCCTGTGATTAAATCTCCCACCAAGACTGAGTCGTTCACTGAGCGGGTCAAGTCTTCAAGCAAAGGGTAAAAATATGCTACTATAAAGCTTTTTTTTTTTTTTTTTTTTTTAAAGTAATGTAAAAGTGCCAGTGCAACAATGTTAAAATACAAAAATGCGACGTTACAAAAGTAAAATCCTGCATTCAAGATTTCACTTAAGTAAAGGCACAGAAGTATCATCAACAAACTGTACTTAAAGTATCAAAGTTAAAAGTACTCATTCTACAAGAAAAAAAGACCCCTGTGAGTGTTATGTTTATATATATAACATCCTTAGGCTGTTGATACTGATGCATGTACGTGAATTTAGTAACCCCCCCCCCTTGCTACCAATTCTGAAATGCACTATGACAGGAGTGTAATGCAAAGGAAAAGAAATGAAATTAATTTACCTACCGCATCCATGTTCTCCGCTCAGCTGAGCTTCCTGCACAAAATGTGAGCACACTTTACTGTTACAGTGCTGGAAAAGAGACTTTATTGATCACATGGTGTTGGCTTGGTCTGTGATTGAATGAGAGACTGACTAGTTGTAACATCTTTGCACACAGACTTCACTCAAACTTCTCACCTACCAGAACGACCAAAGTGCCTGAGACAACTGTCACCAGCAATGAGTAATAAAATACTTTCAGATTATTAAAACTCTGTCGTTGAATAACAGTAGAATTTAAATCTATACATCACCTACAATTGAACCTCTCTTTACTGTATTTCCGTGCAGCGCGGAGGACAAACTCTATGACACACTCCTCCCCTCGTCCATCAAGGATGATCTCTCACCTACAGACAGGTGACATTTTTACACATCGAGTCTAGAAAATGAATTATATTGATTTTGACCCCAGGCAATTAGTAGTTATAAACTGTACTATAGTGTTGTGTTAACAGGTTGTTGCAACTGTACTGAAGTATATTTTCTTCTTCACAGCCAAACAACCATCTCCACAACTGAGACTGTGACAGTGAAAAGCAGCACTGACACTGAGTGAGTTTCATCCGGTGGTGGGTATAATGTAGGCTGTGTACCATCTAGGTGACATTTTACATTTTCAAGTTAGTCAGATGAATGCACCCCAGTGTCTTCATAGATAATATTAAAGGACAAGTCATATGATGATCATATTATACATACACATGTATTTTTTTATTTTTTATTTTCAACAAATCCAATCCAAATAGGAAAACTAACAATGAATTGGTCCTACTAACAAGTCTATGGAGCCAAAGCCGAATATATCTTATTCCTTTGTGCCACAGAGCAGAGAGCAATTAAAAACAAATCAGTGAGCCTTTATCCTCTGTAAACTGTAATGCCACTGAGTCCTTACACAGGGAACTGAGACATGCAGGCTAATTTAAGGCCCAAATGGCCTGTGGGAGTGTGACTGGTGTGTGAGTGTAAAGTGTGGTCCTGCAATGCCTGGTCCCTCCTTCAGTGTGTGTCTGTGCCTTACAGCCATAGAGCCAGGATTAGCATGGCTAGATGTAAAAATTACCTTTTTAAGTTACATCATCCTACCAATATTGGTTTCTTTTTTTACATTAAAGTGAGACTGTGTGAGTTTTGAAAGAACAAATAACAGAATATCCCCCTTAGAAAAGAAAAGATTAATTCATAAGTGATAAAAAAAAAACATCCCTAACTTAATCAATACACTTAGGGGGTTTTGCTACTACAGCCTTACTTGGTCTGGTATGACCAGTCGCTTACGGTGGCTACTGTTCGCTAACTTCAGATACCGTTGCGCAACTGCCGCTACTAAGTCAGTTAACTGCCGTCATCACTCCTCTCCATCTGCACTAGCGTTACACTTTGTTTAAACGTGCCACTGGTAAACATTTCGGTGGTACTGTCAGAAAAGTAAAACAAGCCACTGATTCAAGAGAGTCTGGGAAAATAAAGGACAAGTCAGCGTGCCATGTCGCGGAACTGTCACTCGTTCAGCAAAAGTTACACGGTCTCGCTCCGTATGAAAAATTGCGAAAAAGTTGTCTGACCCCTGATCCACCAAAGCTCACTACACTAAGTACTGGTTAACACACGTTTTACCCTTTGTTGAAATGATTTCTCTGCAGTGCTGAGGACAAACTCTACGATACGCTCAGTCCCGATTTTACCAAAGACGATGACACAGACAGGTAATGTTTGCAGTCACTAATCTCATTGGAAACACTTTACTTTAAGTTCCCCATATTTAGCATTTCTAAGCATTATATATAGTGTGCTATAAACATTTAATAAATGATTTATGACCCACTATAATGTAGTTGTAAGCAGATACAAGTGTTTACTAATGTATTTGTTAACAACTGTAACTCCTCCTGTGGACACCCATATATGGAGGCTGTTGTTTAAACAGATAATGAATGACAATATATTAAATCACTGTTGTAATAAAATAAAATACGGCCTCATGGAAGAAATTATTATTGTTGACAAAAAAATGTAATTAATAAGCACTTAAAATGTCCTCATAACTTCATGTTAATTAAGTTACCACCTCATTTAATGCTATAATCTTTAATTATTATCAAATCGTAATGTAATAAGTAATATTCGCTTCATTACAGCAAAACAACTATCTCCAGTACTGAGACTGTGACGGTGAAAAGCAGCACTGATGGGTGAGTTACTGCAGGACGACTTATAGTGACAGTGACAGTGACATTAATACCAGGCAGTCAGATAAAAAAAAACATTTTCTCCTGTTTTTCCAGAGATGGTTTTAAAACCACAACCACAACGAGGACTTCCTTTAAGTAAGATAAACCTTTACCAATCAATAAAAATATAAGGATTTGCGATCACAATTGTCATATATTTATAATATTGTTGTCTTTACAGGGCTGAGGATGACCTGTACGACACCCTCCTGCCCAAAGCCATTCTATCTGATATGTCTTCTCCTGTCAGGTGAGCTGTCTCAGCGAATAACCTTCTACTTATCCCATCAGTCAAACGAAGACATTGTCATTGTCACAGCAGTTCAAGCGTTACGAAGAGAGAGAGACGTGCCGGTTCTTTGTATGTAGTAGTGTATGTATCCCATTTTCCATTGAAATTTTTCCTCCGTGCCATTTAGAGGAGAGAGCCCAACTCTGACGTCGCCGTCCTCCACTCGCAGCATCACCAGGTAAAAATGTTGACTGTGCAATTTTAGCTATCTACAGATGTTATTATTTACATAAGAAATACTATTTAATCAGGAGAATATTTTCTCATTTACGATGACTAAAATAAAATCTTTCTAAAAGGCCAAGTTGATTTAAATCGCTTACTTTAATGAGTTTTAGCTTTAAGATTTTAGGCTCCAAACAAAAAATAACAAACAATATCTCAATTCTGTTTTTTTTAAGAATTTCATTATTATCTATTTTTCCGACAAATGTACATGCCTATTTTCATCATTGATCATTTCATAGTAGTATTAGAATTCATAATGTGCAAAACAAACAAACAAATAAACAAACAAACAAATTCTTGTTTTCCTCACTTTTTACATACATCCAGATTATTTATGTTAAAAAACAGATTGTCAACAACACTGACATATGCAAACAATAAAAACTAAATTAAAAAAAAAAATTAAAGCAAATGGGAAAGCTAAATAAATAACACAGCCTACATATCAGCCTGTACAATATATTAACAAGCTTTTATTGAGACAACTGATGCAACAAAAATGGATTCGTGATACCTAAATTATAACGTGAGCTCAGTGAATAAATCTCAAACTCAAAGTCCAACTCATTCCTATGCCTCTTTGACACACAGTTACAGCTTGTACACTGATGATATTCCCTCCCCCCGCACCACCTCCTACGTTGTCAGTACCAAGCCCAGGTAATCATTTGACTACTATCATTATCTCTCAAACTCTCACACACACACACACACACACACACCAGATGAAAACATGGCTGCAGACTTTCAATTATCCCTCATCTGCTCTGTGTTTGCACACACAGTGAGGACTACAGCAGCGACGATAAAACCTACTCTTACTCCAGACAGGACTCCAGGTAGGAGGAGGAGCAATCCAAGACCTTACATAATGATTTTTCTTTTCATTCTCACTGAGTATACAGTAAGTAAGCAATAATCTAAATCTCACATGTGATCTCTGGTTCGATTTTTGTCTTTGTATAGCTATGAGTACACCAGTATCACCAGTCCCACTGCTTACACCGCATCATCATACAGGAGCAGCAGGTATTAGATGATCTTGAATATGACTGGGTTTGGTGTACAAGCATAATAGGAGAGTAAAGCAAGACTCCACCTGATAACTATAACTCTCACAGGAGGTCAGATGACACTCTGATAGATCCAATCTACTCCAAATACTCCATGAAGAGTGTATATGCATCCCCTGAGAGGTAGGAAAAGTGCAACGACAGTCCTTCTCGACCTTGGAAACAGTAGTTTTGCACAAAAAAAAAAAAACTACAGCCCAAACACATGCTAACATGCTGAAATTGACAATGCTAACATGCTGATGCTAAGCATGTTAGCATGGTGACATCTGCCAATTAGTGCAAAACACAAAGTACACCCGAGGCTGACAGCAGTGCCATTGGTCTTGCCGGCATATGGCGATAAACTAAAGTTTTGGACAAACTGACGTTTTGACCTGATGATGGCGGTAAATGAAACGTCGAGGAAAAGTCGGGTAATCACCAAAATCATTTGGATTCCTCATCTGGGAACCAGGGATGTCTTTACCAAATTTTGTGACAATCCATCCAATAATCTTCATGATATTTTCCTAAAAGTAGAAAATGTCAGCCTGCTGGTGGCATTAAAGAGAAAATTAGTTATTCCTCATCTGGGAATCAGGAATGTCTGTATAAAATTTCATGGCAACCCAGTATGGCACACAGGCTTTTGTTTTGCAAAACTGCTGTTTCCAAGGTCAACAATGAACTTAGAGTACATGCATAATGTTCTTTTAATATGTTAGAGTACATGCATAATGTTCTTTTAATATGTTATAAAACACTTTATCAACCTCTCTTTTCCCATACAGGACGGTGCTTGAGAAAGACCTGTGCACCTACTGCCATAAGCCCTTCGTTGGTGATGCCAAGATGGTCCTGGACGACTTGAAGATCAACTGCCATGCTTCCTGCTTCAAAGTGAGCAGATTTGTTTTGTCTCTCTCCTTACATAAACGAAGCAACGAGCAGTGGTTGAGGAGTAAGCAATTAGATGCTTTACTCAAGTAAAAGTCGCAATACCACTCCGTTAAAATACAAAAGTAAAAGTCCTGCATTCAAAATACTACGTAAGTAAAAACATGTAATCATGGGGCGGGACAATTTACCCCATAGGTCTCAGAAGACACTGTTACATGTCATGGTGGGTAAACGTATCACTAATAACATTATTATTGATTGCTCTGTTCCATTCAAGTGTCCCAATAAACCACGACTGTGTGACAGTAAACCAGCATGAACTATACCAGGACCCTGAAATTGAAGCTAAATCTAAAAATTACTTGTATAATATTTATACCTGTGATTTTCCTACTGTGACATTATTACACAGAGTTTGGTAACATCGAGTTACATCCCTGAGTAGCTCCACTTAGCTTACACCTGACTAGAGGTCTAAACAGGTGGAGCAATTGAAAACACCTGAGTGGGTGTTCAGAGCCTTTGACTGGCGAAAGTAGCAAGTAACCACGGCTGTCAGATAAATGTAGTGAAGGGGAAGTATACATTCGCATTAAGTAGAAATGTTTACGTAAAGTGCAAGTACCTCAAAACTGTACTTGAAAGCAGTCCTTGGGTAAAAGTTTTCGGTTACGTTCCGCCACTGGCAACAAGATGTTATCAGGGACCGTGCAGCTGACTGCTCAGCGTGTCTCTTTGCTCATGTAAGTGTTTGTTTTTGTTTGAACAGTGTGAGGTGTGTAACAGCACTCTGGGTCATCTGAAAGCCGGGGACAGCATGTGGATCTACAAACACATGGTGCACTGTGAAAACTGCTTTGAGGTCACCAGAGGTAAAATAATAATAATAATAATAATAATAATTATAATAATTCTCAGACTTCCTCATCTTTATGTCAAAGGCCAATGACTAAATGCTGAAATGCGTTTGTTTACTTTGTTTGCTGAAAAAGGATGAGAACACCTTGAATTTAACAGGTCATATCCTTCTTTTCCCCCACAGATAAATGGCGACGCTGAGTTTCTCTCCCTTACAAGCTGTCAGATGGAAATCTGGGTGTTCAGGCAACTGAAAGTTCCATTACGGTTCAAATTTTTGTTAGTAACACACACACTGTTGCAGCTGGTTGTAATTGTGTTGTTGACATCAACATGTGTCTCGCTCTGTTTCTACTCTATCATAGGTTTAAGATAGCATTTCTGATATTATCTTACGTCTGCTGCCTTTAGGGGGACATGATGGGGGATATTGCAAAATTTAGGGCCGGGGGCTTTTTCTGTGTGCAATAAAGGCAATTGATGCATCTAAAAAATAGTAAAATCTGTTAGTTCTTTTGGCGTATAGATGTCCTGTTGCCTTTTCATATCGAGATTTAATCTTTAATTATTATGTTCCAAAGAATAGTTATCACAATTATGAAGAATATTTCTATTTATTGGTAAATGTATTAAGTGATAATTTATCATTTAATAGAACAGAACAAAGCAGAAGAGATTAGGAATGATTTTAACTGAATATAATTTTTCCTAAATTTTAAATTCTGCCGTAAACTATAATTATTTTTATATTCATGGAATAAAATGTAAAATTCTTCCTCTTCTTTGGTGAATAGATTGACTTTTATTTCAGCAAGGCACTGTTGTTATTCTATGGGTTTTTTTTTTATATATCTTATTATACCTTATTATATATATTAAACTGCTTCTATAATAAAGAAGATGTAGAGATACAATAACCTTACTGTAATCTCAGGAATATTTTTAATTCAGCATTTCTTTCTTGTGTCGTTCCTTTGACCAATTGGTAACCTTGCCACAGATTTGCTTAAAATGTTCATATGTATTCATGAGGTACTTTTTGCCAGAACTGACCGTATGTAGATGTAGCCCATTTGACCTAAAATTACTGGTCACATCCTGCTCTGAGGTCGCTTTGTGTTTCTTTTTAGTTGTTTTGGTCTCTGTGGTCATTTTGTGTCTCGTTTTGGTCATCCTGTATCATTTTTCTGGTTGTTCTGTGGTTGATTTGCATCTCTTTGTTGTTGTTTTTCATATCTTTGTGTTCATTTTACACCTCTGTGGTTTTTTTTGCATCTCTTTGTGGTGATTTTGTGTCTTTGTGGTCGTTTGTGTCTCTCTGCGGTCGTTTTATCGCTCTTTGGTATTGTTTTGCATCTCTTTGTTGTTGTTTTTTTGGTCATTTTGTATCTGTTTGTGGTTGCCCCCCCCCCCGACCACATGGGCCCCTGGGCCTGTGCCCAGTAGGTCTGTTCAGTAATTAATCCATGAGTGGGGGGGGCAGTATTGGGAGGGACTATATTTCTAAAAATCATATCTGGCTCTCTCAGTAATGACTTTGGTGTGTGTTTAATGAAAAGGCTACCATTTAGTATTGTAATTGTAATTAAATGTAATAAATTTTTGGGTGGTTGATAAGTGTCAGAGATACTATATTTACAGCCACTGTGATTCAAAACTTTACAAAAAGCTACGCAACGCGGGTAAAGGTCAGTACATGTACAGTACATGTACGTGTGCCCATAAAACCGCCCATAATAAACGCTTCCTCGGCAATGGTGTGATGGGAGTTGAACTGCGAGCTGCTGACCAATGAGATGGAAGCTGTGCAGTCATACCAGCAGCAGCAGCGGCAGCAGCAGGCAGCATCAGTGTGTCTATCTGTGTGTGTGAGTGTGTGTGTGTGTGTGTGTGTGTGTGTGTAGTAGCTTTAAACCGGGGGGGGGGGGGGGTGTATCTGGACACCCTCTCTGAATTGAGTAGGACCTTCTGCAGGCAGGCCGTGCTTTTTGCCCCTCTCAATGTGCTTTTTACCAAATGGAAGCAGAAGTGTTGAACCCCCAGATGATGGCAGACGTCAATGGCAACAATAAAATCACCAACGCGGAGCTGGAGGTGTTAAAGCTTCAGGAACTGGTCCGAAAATTAGAGAAGCAAAACGAACAATTGCGGACCAGAGCGAACGCTGTAAACAATTGCTCCATCGGCCCTCATCTCCCGACCTCGTTGTCGTGTCTGCACGGGGCTGCAGCGTGTCCGAGTGACAATTTCTCCAGCAAATACGGCATTTCGAGTCCGACACAGTCGCGTCCGTGTGCCCCCGGACCCCGGAGTTCAGCGGAGGAGCCGTTCGCCTATTTTCAGCCGAGCTCGGTGTCTCCCGATGCCGCGGGGGAGGACGGCGGCGCCGCTGGAGCCACAACTGTTTTGGATGAGGTTGATATTTTGGACCTCAACGCCGTGCTCCCTGTCGGAGAGCCCGATAGCTGGTAACTACTCTGCTCCTATCAGCCACTTTGTTGCAGCCACACACGAATGAATTTAGCAAAAAAAAAAAAAAAAAAAAAAATCAGTGTCCTTTGTGTTTTTCTTGCCGAATAGATGCTTCACAGGCCACGGGACCAGGGGACTGTCAAGCAGCCACAGTTTTGAGACGTCATGTGTAATGCTACCCTGCCATGTATCCCTCTTATTGATTACAATTATTGATTCCTCTCCAAGAAGAGTAGACCTGCAGACACTGGTAAACAGGGTGACTTTTTACACAAGGAGGGGGGGGACAAAAACAGATTTGACCCAAGCTTTGGGGATCCCATGATGCACTGTGCATGCAGCATAGGTATCAGTTCAGAGTAAGGCAGCGCTGGGATGAAATTAGAAACAATGACCCCCCTTCAGCCTGTGATCAAACAGCACAGCTTGTGTGTGTGGTGTTCAGCCCCCCCCCCCCGGGGCTGAACTACTTTCAAACGCTGTATCTGCTGACTCCTGGTAGCTCGCACCCTGACATGCTGACTGCTGAACCGTTTGCGGATTCGTGTATCTGTGATGTGATGAGGTGGAAAAATGTAGCACGCAGCTGAATGCAGCGGCACCGGTGGGATCCGGCGTCCGCCCAGCGTGTCAGTACGCCCTCAGTCCATTTAACATAACTAGCTGACCCCCCCGAGTCAGTGTGACACCGTGGCCTAGTTGCTGAATAACAGGTCAGTTCTGCTCGGTGACACATCACTTTTTAGAACCCTAACCAGTTCATTTTGAGGGGTCTGTCACCTCAGTGTAGCGTAGTCACACACATCCGTACATTAGGTTTATTGATTTACTTTATAGTCTTGTCATTGTAAGCAAAATTCAGAATCAGATAGCTTGTTTTATCCTCTTTATTCAGTGGTCAGATACGTTCCACTGATAACAAGCAGCCGGTAAGATGGGGGTCCAGTTTCCTTCAGTTTTTGTCTGGCCGAGGCACAAGTATCTTGGGATGCAGCGAATGATTATTCTCTCCATGAACTGATTGACGTGTGGTGTATAAAATGTCACAAAACATTGAAAGCTGCTGTTTTATTTTCCAAGGCGGCATCCCGGATGAATTGAAATGTGGATTTCATGAAATTCACTCCCTTTCCCAAGGCCACAGGTTTACCTTCGCTATAAAGAGGCTTTACCTTACTGGGTTGCACGTCGGAGAAATATTGCCACCGAAAAACTCAACCCTCAAGATCTCTTGTTTCTATTTCGTGTGGGCACAGATTGTTCTACAAATAAAATACAGCAGCCACCAGTTTATTTACTTTCAGTTCTAACTGTGAAGTAACATTGTTTTATGCTGTGCTATAAAGGTGGAAGGTGGCAGGACTCAGCTGTGGGTTTTGGTGTGTTCCAGGCTGTATGTGAGTCCCAAAGCCAAGCTGCAGGGTGAGAGTTTCCTCAGTCCTCTCCAGTGGTGCAGGCAGGTACTGGACCACCCGGGGCCTGAGGTGGAGCTGGCTAAGATGACCCTCTGTCACAGACTGGACCAAGGTACGGTGTATTTACCAGTCGGATTAACGGCCTTCATCTGCAGCCACATCTGGACATCTGTCTCTGTGGCTGCTGACATGTGATTATAAGCTTTGACACACTTGACGCACAAAGTGTCTCAGTGCGCAACAGGATTTCAGCTACGGTTTCGGAGCCGTGGGAGCCGTTTCACTTCACACAGCTCCGTCATTTCGAACCATTTGACCATTTAACTAAAATCTCTTTAAATTTATGGGTTTTAAAGTACCTCAGCCGACTTCCCACAAAGTGATTTTTTTTTCTGTGTTAGTGGAGTTGGATGGACTTCCATTTTTTACATTTACAGTATCAAATTCTCCGGAGGACAATTAAGATCAGCTTACGGGATTTGTTACTCTGCAGATATAAAATAAACAGTTTCATTTGGAGGAACTCATGCTGTGCTGGTGGATACATTACACTGTGTTAAGTGAAAAACAGTATAGAGGAGCGTAGAGACGATTTATAAAGCTCTGGTCAACCATTACACTGCTCAACCAACAAGTGGTGTATACATACACATACACATATTTTCAATCTTCAGTTTTTTTGAAGGAATGTTGAAAAAGCGCAATTCAAAAGAAAAAAAAAATCCATTTTAAATTCAGTCTTTATGCTAAGCTAAGCCAACCAGCTTCATATTGAACAGGCAGACTGGAAAGTGGCATCGATCTTCTCATCTAACTCTCAGCAAGCAAGCGATTAGTATAATTCCCAAAATGTTGAACAGTTTCTTCATTCAAATATAACTGACCCTCCACTGTAACAGAGTGTGCCAAACTTCCAAAAGCTCCCTCTTTGGGCTTTACGTGGTGTATTTGTTGCCCAAAGCACAAGGATCTTCAGTTGTTCGTGCAAGAGTCCATTCCAGCAGTCCGCAACGGTCACTATAAAGCCACATTTTCACCAGTACCTCACAGTAATGTTAGGCCACACCTGACACCTGAGTGACAATACCTACCTACATCCTGTATCGGTCACAGCGCAAAGGTGACAGCCCATACACAACTTGGTGGGCTACAAATATTACATTAACCTCTCGTTGTGAAATGGCTCCCACAGGGTATATTTACATGCACATTGGTGTCCTGGATTTGAGTCTTGTCCTGGTTTTGAGTATATATAGAATATACTGGAGCATTTCTATGGAACATTGTAAAACCTGGTTATTTAGCTCCCTGTATAAATGATAGCATTGTACAGGTCATTTACGGTCCATGGTGTTACCGTCTTTGACTCATCCGCATCTAATGAATCAGTTGTTTCTGTACTGAGTCATTTCAACAGCTGAGGATGAACCCACTTTGTTTTTTTTGTCTACATTTTGCCTCTGCGTTTAATCATCAGCGATGGAGAGCGAGAGTAAAGATACAGTTTACTGTTATACTTAGATCATGAATCATCATATAATCATCAAATTTTTTGTTTTTCTGACTAAAAACTACATAAATCAAACTGAGGACGCCCCGGCGCTCATGGCCGACCTGGATACATTATTCACAAGTTTAAATATCCTGTGTTTTCTAAGCATACCGGGGTTTCTACATCAAGGATATGATGTATATGTACACTATGACATAACCAGGATAATACAAAACCCCTTCGTAATCAGGATACGAGTGTGCTACTTAATGACATTTGCTGCTGGACTGAGTTTTAGAGTCGGTGCTTTACTGCATCTACACTCATGCAAGGGGATATGGTTGCCATAGAAACCGTGCTTACATTAACTGGGTGTTTGAGGCAGATTTGCTCGGCACTCGCTGCTCAAAACAGCCCCGTACAAGAGACTCTTCTACTGTTGCATGCATCCGTGTATACTGTACGTATGCATGTGTGTGCTTTGATTTTAAAATTTAATAAGAGCTTTTTGGGGATCAGTTATATACTGTGGGCCTGTTGTGTCCACACTGTGATTCAATCCTGCATATTTGTTTGTTTGGATGTTCATTAGTGTGTGCAAGGTTCAAGGTCCTCTTCTTTCTCTAAAGCCGTATTCAGTGAAGGTTGGCTCTCCTCCTGTGGGTCATGAATACATCCTTGTGCCTGAGCAGGGCAGTTGGGCTGTTGTTTGTGTAACTTGCTGTGAATGCTAGTTTTATCCAGTAGTGTTTGAGCCTAATTGTGTCAGGAATGCCAAATGCTCCACTCTGTCAGGTGTGTGCCACTCTGACTACCAATCAGTGGGGATGGACTCAGTGTTTGCACACATTGAAGACACATTATCTCAAGTCAGTCGTGCCATTCCAAGCCAAATCTATTCTCTTTTAATTGCCAGGAGTTAGTAAAAAAGTATAGTACCATTTTTTTAATAAGGCGTATTTCATTAAGTGTTTATAAGTTGCAACTGATTGCTTTAATTGTCATTTATTAAGACATTAATAGGACAATATTTGAGCTGTCAGACAAAGCCTGGTAACCTAAAATCAAGGGGTTGTCAAGCTTTCCATATCAGTGGTTTATACTACTGATCTATGAACTTAATTAATTATGCTTTAACCATGACTAAAGCCATTAGTTACAGCTTATAAACCTTTAATATGTTATGACATTGTTGTTTTGTGAAATTTGTACAGCAGGAAAAATCAAATTTAAGCAGTATAAATGTAACCTCCACACCCCAAAGTAGACCATAGTCGATCTAATTCTGATTTTGGGAATGAGTTGTAGCCTACATGCACAATCCCTGCTTATCCTAAGATCCCTCCAGAAAAATCTGTAGTTTAGCCCAATAAGCCGCAGTGGTAGGCTAAACCTTGTCTTACCGTATCAGCCTCTTTCGTCCGAGCTTTCTGACCCAATCATTTAAAACATCAATTCTGATCTGTAAAAAGCAGATTAACATTTGGCTGGAGTGTGTTAAAATATTATCAATGTACGGTTTGTGTGCGGGTGTACATGTGTGTAATATGGTAAAGCAATCAGACTAACTGGTCCTTCGCTGCAATCTTGTGTCCAGCTAAGCGGTGGCGAGGAGTCTCCCCCGTCCGTCCGTACAGCTGCATAGATGGGCTCTCCACCCTCAGCTGCCCCGTCCTGCCTTACACTAAATCTGCTGCACTAACCGAGTCCCCAGGTAACACAGTCGTACTACACATGCCTGTAACTCATGCTAACCACAAAAGATAGTCACTCTAACTTCAGAGGGATCATGCGGATCGAGGTCTGAGTGTTTATCCCGCGCAGCTACATACTAATGGCCGAATCCCTGAACACACACTGATCCATTTTGTGGCTTAATTGGGGTGACCGGCCTTGAGTGAATTCATTGTGACATACTGTATCTTATGAATGCTGTCTATTTTGTTTATCAAATGTCAAAGGGGACCAGTTAAACTGAGACTGCTGTTTCATTGAGGTGATCTTTGCAAGAAAAAAAAAATGCCGCTGCCTTTGGCATTTGTTTTAGTACAGCAGCGACTGACCGAGTCCGTGAATCCTGCTGACTTTTGTGATCTCTTTTTCCTTTAGTGCCGTCATGAGGTGGACATCTTTTGTTTCTAGTTAAATGTCATGACGACTATTGGAAGGATTGGCACAAAACTTTGCACGGACATTCACGTCCCCCTCAGGATGAATTATAGTAACTGTGGTGATCCTTTGACTTTTTATCTAGCGGCTCCATCGGGTCAAAATTTCAATCTTGTCCAATACTTAATTTATGAGCACATACTTGCTGAACTAGTGGTATCCCCATCAACTTGAGCTTTACTTTGTGTTTAGCAGTAATTACCAAATGTTAACATGCTAAACTAAGATAGTGAATATGGTAAACGTTATACCTGCTGACCATCAGCACGTTAGCATTGTCACTGTGAGCATATTAGTATACTGACGTTAACTTTTAGCTCAAAGCACCAATGTGCCGAAGTACTGCCTCACAGAGCTATTAGTCTTGCTGTAGACTGCTGTAACCTTTATTTATGCAGGGTAGTTTCACTGGGGTTTTTTTCTGGGATGCTCCACATTCACAAAGTTACACACAGTCCCACCTTGATAATGCCCAGTACAACCACAGCCGGATCTGCTGACCTTTGAACAGTACTGCTTTTTCATTTTCCCCCACCCCAGTTTTATCCCGCCACTGTGGGGACTCAAGTGCACTTTTCTAACCTTCAGGCCATTGCTGCCCTACTTCCAAAATCTCACACCATAACAGAGTAGCAGAGAATGCGCAGAAGGCTAATAAGCTTACATTTTGGCCGAACATTTAAAGTCTGTTTAAATTTAGAGGCCACAATCTTCATTGCTCAAATTAAAACCAGCTCTTTCCTAGAACCTCATAGTCCTTTCTCTTTTCACATTTAAATAATACGAATCTATTGCTTCCATAATACGTTTGGAGCTCACTGTATAAACATAACCCAGATTCTTAAACAACCTGTTGCACATAGTGTTACAATCAGATTACAGCAAATTGCAGGGACAAGATTATAAGGTCATGCTCTGAGACAGATGGAGACAAGCAAGCTCAAACGCCGCCATAAAAAAAAAGAAAATACTTCTGCTTGTACAGCCATACTTTATATTAAAACACAATTGTCAGTGAGTGCAGGTTGAGTTTTGATTTGCACGTTAGGCTGGTTATTCGTGTGTATGAATCTTCTCTCTCTTCTGCCGTGTTTCTCACCTTTCAAGCCCCACCGCCGTCATCTGGTCAGTCTTTTCTCCAGCCGAGTCTCCCACTCAGGGCCAGCTGCAGCCTCAGTGACAGAGCGCCCACCTTCCTATCAAACTCCACGCTCCACAGTAAGACCCCGCTGACAGTCTCTCTTCCTTGCCCTGGAAGTCATTTCTGCAGTTTTATCTGGTGTGAGTCGCCATCCACCTGCGAGGAGAATATATACACATAAACGCCACATCTGTTACGGAAGCGTCTGTGTGTTAAGTGCCCTGCATCACATGCCTTTTGTTAAAATCACTGCAGTTGCCCCTTGTCGTCCTTGGCTATAGAAAGTAAAATATCTTGGTGAAATACATGTGTTTCTACTGTGTGTCTTTTAGACGTGGGTCGCCGGCATGCAGCCGTCAGTCCACAGTCTTCCCTGGACAGCGAGGTGGGTGTGTCAGAACTGGAGGATGACACCATCTCTATGAGCTACAAACTGCAGGACATGACAGATGTGGAGGTCATGGCACGACTTCAGGAGGAGAGTGAGTTACCGTCCAAATGTCTTATGGGCATTAGAGGGAGTAGAGAAGGCAAAATATACCTTTCATGCAAAAGGGCCTGAAGTTAGAAGTAAATAAATCACCACACAAATAAATCTTCTACCTTCTATACACTAAACATATTTGATTTTCGTGTTGCTTAGTTTTGTCTCTGACAAGGCCGTTTGTCTGGGTTTGGTTATGGTGTTCACACCCAGTGTTTATTAGATTCCCAGTTCCATCTTAATGGAAATATTTTGACTGTATTGTTTTATACTTGCACGTAAAGTGTATCTATGCTGTTCTGTAAACGTTTTTGTTTCTGAAGACTTGAAATAATACCACTGAATGGCATCCATATATATAATAAAAGACTGGTGTGCGGCTGAAACTAGGATAAATGCTTGACCTTTGAACAGTTGAACTTTAGTAGACAGTAACATGTTGTTGTTAAATTGTGCAGGAGATTTAAGGAAAAAAAACCTTTCCTGTGTCAGTCTGGTCTACTGATTCAGTAACTGAATAATGGATGAGGAGTGCCTCCAGAAGGAAATGTCTCATATACTATATGGGTTAATGGGGTTTAGGCTCGTGTTTCCCCACATATAAAAGCATTCATCTGTCACCGTGTAGGTCTCCGACAGGACTATGCCTCTACCTCAGCCTCAGCCACAGCCACAGCCAGCCGTCGCAGCTCCAGCTTCTCCTTACACTCCCTGAGGCGCAGTGAGATGGATCTGGAGGAGGAGGACGAGGAGGAGGACGAGGGGTACGACCAGCTCCCTCCTCCCCAGCCTCGACTGTTCCGCACAGGGTCTATGCAGAGGGGCAGCCTGCCCCACTCCCACACCTTTTCCAGTATCAGAGACTGCAGACGCAGCTCGACCACCCCTCACTTTTCACTCAGTGGACTCTCCCAGTACTCTGGACCCTCCAGCCTGACCACAGAAACACACACAGCGTACAGGAATAGCACAGGTGAGGGTCTGATGAATTCCTTGTCCACTAGCAGCTGTAAGATCACTAAATATCCCCCTAAATAACAATGTCACTGTTCCGATTTTTGCTGTGAAACAGCCCCAATGAATGCCCCAATTCTGACTGAAAGTCTCTTAACAGAATTACCCACATTTGAGATGTCCTTAATTTCTGACCAGACGATTTCCGTATCTGCCAAGACAGTTTTAAAGAGTGCTCTTGGTTACAGGATTTAAAAAGAATCCCCAGTTAGGGTCAGTGTACTCTGCTCCATCAGTTGCATGACTGACTGATGTTGTAGTCTGAGACACATTTGATTGTCATGGTGAGGAGCAAATCTGATTATTATTATTTTATTTTTTTTCCGTATTAGGACTTTCACATGCTATGTATTTTTGAGCTTAATTGAGTCAGAATTCTTAGAGGAACAGTTTGAAACTTTGGGAAATGTGCTTATTTGGTTTCTTGCCGAGAGTTAGAAGAGAAGTTTGATAGCACTCTCGTGTCTTTACGGAAAATATGAAGCTACAGACAGCAGCCGTTTAGCTTAGCTTAGCATAAAGACTGGAGACAGAGGGAAACAGCTTGCCTGGCTCTGTCC
Organism: Xiphias gladius; assembly: GCF_016859285.1. Taxonomy (NCBI): domain Eukaryota; kingdom Metazoa; phylum Chordata; class Actinopteri; order Istiophoriformes; family Xiphiidae; genus Xiphias; species Xiphias gladius. The sequence continues at coordinate 19,641,213 of NC_053415.1, read as the reverse complement.
AAAGCTAACAAAATCCGCTTACCAGCACTGCTAAAGCTCACTAATTAACACATCACATCTTGTTTGTGTAATTCATAGAAAAACCAAAAAAAGGACAAGTTGTGGTTTTACAGGAGGTTATGTGCTGGATTAGTCCTTGGCTGTAGGCAGTTACTTTCGTATTCCCCAAAATATCTAGACTATTCCTTGGATCTATGAAATGTGAGTCAGAATTTCCCGAAGCTCCAAATGAAGTCAAGACCTGCAAAGTCTGATCTGATTTGTTGATATGGTTGCATAGACAAGCTACGGAGAAGCATGCCCAACCTGATCCGAGCTCCCAGCATGCCCAGTGTACCCAGTATTCCATGCCTGGCTTCCCCCGTCAACCCACCCTCCCACGGCCCCTCCTCCTTGCCAATGATCTCCTCCCTCCGGAGCAGCCAAAGCTTTGACTCATCCAGTGGGCTCACAAGACTCCAGTCATCCAGTAAGACTCTTTTCCTCATGTGTATGAATAAATCAGCCATTCAAGGTTCATTTTTAGTCATGAGTTAATATAGAGAGCTGTTTGTTGAAGGCATGGCAATTCCAAATGCAGTAATTGCAATACTATCACTGATGGTAGAGTTACTTGCAACTAACTGTTCTCTTGGTGTGTTTCAGTTCCTTCCCCGGGCCAGCTCAGTCAGCGAGTCCAGAGTGTGGCGAACTTCCCCACCACTCCCCGACACCCTCTAAAAGCCACCGCCTACGTAAGCCCCACGGTGCAGCAGGGCCCCACCTCCACCTCTCTGCCCACCTCTGCCAGTCTTCACTCCATCCCGAGCAGCGTCACACTGCCTCAGCCCCTAAAACCCAGCAGCAGTTTGGTACCACAGCCACTAAAAGCCATTGCTAACCAGCCGGCTGTCCCCCGCAGCTCCCTTCCTCGCCCAGCCTCCTTTGTAGGAACAAGTGGAGTTCCACGTGCAAGCAAAATCACCCCACCCACACGCAGGTAAGGGCAGATATACTGACCCAGTGAGTTTAAGGGGGAGCTCCAAATATTTTACACATCGGAGTCTGTTTACAGGACATTTTATATTCTAAATATGTGAAAAACAGTTTGTAAAAAGTAAGTATAAAAATACAAAGACGTATAAAGCCTTTTGCGGCTCCGGAGGGAGCTGCACAAAGTCTAATAAATTGCCTTAAGTGATGTCACTTGAGTCAGAAGGTTGCAAGTTTGAAAACGAAAAAAATTGGCAGGCGTGGAGTTAGAAAGAAGTGAGCTTACCAGACCTCTGTAGCTCGCTCCTTATCTCTGCTCGTGGCTACATGACCTGCCACTGGCATAACACAGCCAAATCTCGGACTGTTGCATTGTGGGTAATGTAGGCACCAGGTTTTGACAAGGAAGGAGAATCCATGGAATTAAAAAAAAAAAAAAAAAAAAAAGATAATATCTCTGGTATCTGGTATCAGAGTACTCTTCTTTCAGCGTTTTGAAAGCCGTGCCCCAAATCCATGCTACATACTCATTTTAAGCAGGTTTTTAGTACATAGCCTGTTCATTCTCGAACTGGAGAAGTGACAAAAACAACTACATACTCAAAACAGTCAGTATACCTACTAAAAAACCCTTGATTTTTGCCTTTTTTGAAAAAAACGTTGCCGTGTTTCTGTTAAGTATATCTGGCAGTGGCATTATAAAGTTGCAGTTTGATTGACATCTAACATTGCCAACTGTATGATTTCCTGTCATTATAAAAGGGTTAAATACATTTATCTCTTGTATGCTGACTGCAAGAACATTATGTGATGAAGATTCATGTGTAGTGCATTATGTATTATTAATTGATTAATTAGGTTATTTGATGAAAATTAATTTATTGATTAATCATTTAAGCCTTTTTCCAAGCAAAAATGCCAAAAATGTGATTGTTCCACGTTTTCAAATGGAAGAATTCACTGCTTTTTCTTGGTCTTACATTATAGTAAATTTAATATTCAGGGGTTTTGGAGCATTGAGACGGGCATTTGGTGTTGTTTTCTGATGTTTTATTGACCAAACATATAATTAAACAATTGAAAAAAAATTTCGACAGGTTGTTTGATAATGAAATCAGTTGTTAGTTGCAGCCCTCTACTGTAAACAGTTAGTTTGCTATATGGAACTTTGACATGGCACAGGTGTTTAAACATTTACAATTATTGTCCAGAGCAGGGTTAAAGAGTAGGTTAAACAAGTTAAACGGGATTCTTTGTGATACTTGGAAAGGATGGCACATGTTTTTGTTTTACATTATTAGGGGAAGGTATTTAACTGACTGGTTTCTTTCCGTCTGCAGTTTGCTGACTCCCCCAAAGAGCCTGGCTGCCCTGAGTGCCCTGAGGGATGGCAGCTGGAAAGATGGCTGCTACTGAGCACAAATAAACAGACGTTCAAGAGGTGCACAGGGTAACACTGCATGGGACCTAACTGATTTAACATTTCGCTGTCAGGGGGTTCCCAGTCTTGGGCCCAGACCCAAGAGAGAGTGACTGTTAACATTTCTAAAAAAGCACTACTCTTCAATGAAGGACAAATTTTGAGACTGAGAACAGTATGGGTCCAGCAGGCTGGATCTTTACCTTACTACCTGCTGAAAACACAGACTGACACACTATGAAACAACCTGGCAATATTCTGATAATCAGTTGTTAAATGTGAACTGGATCTTCTTTGATATGTGTTTTTTTGATTTGTCATTGTGGATAGTCAAGGCTTACATTCAACAGAAATGAAAATTTCTCTCCAGTTGAAAGCTCAGAAAAAACAGCCCACGCTTTTGTACATGCTTCCAATGATTTCTTCTCACTAATTTTGCAGTTGTTATTTTCTGTCAGACTGTGGCGTGAGATATGAAGTTGAACCTGAAATTGGAATTTTGTTACATCCTGTGCCTGTTAAAAAAAAAAGCAGTGTAATTCCTGTCAGTTTTATTCATTGGCCAGACCTTGAAGCACTTTTGATCAGAATTGTGATTAACGCATTAAAATAAATTATGTACTTTGTTTCTTAAGTAAAGTATGACATTCTTTAATGTAAGTGTACACATTTTATCCTTTGGCTAGTTTCTGTTCACATGACAGCTGAGATTTTTAATGTTCTTTGATAAATGTAATCGCTGCAATTATATTGCACATAGAGCCCTGATGCTTTTTATGGATGACAAAAATTTAAAGAGGAGGTGAATTTTTAAAGTGAATAAAAGCCTTTCAAAATATTGTTGTATTTTCCTAGTCTGTCTTGAATATAGTTAACCTGGATTCAAGTAACAAATTAAGGAAATTGAAAGGGAAATCGGAAAAATAAAATGAAAGCGGTTAATGCTAATGCTCAACTGCATATGGCATTGTTGTTCCACTGTGCACAGTCTCAAGATGACATTGCTCTGATATGATATTTGTCATTAATTTGTGTACTTTTTAAGTGACTGAGTGACATCTTTATTTGTTTATTTAAGAGGGACAAGCGACATTTTAAGAAAGCAATGCTGTACATGTGAAGAAATAAGCTAAAACTATAATTTTGACAAAAACAGAGCGTTGGTCACCAGTGTCTCTAAACACAGTCCAACCTCGGGAGACATCATGCTCAACTGAAAACATGTTTTTTTCCCCTCAGGCGAATTATAAATCTTGTAGCCCCACTCACACAGTTTTGAAACTAAAGACCATTTACTACTTCTCTAATTGTCCAAGGGACGCAAAAAACTCAGTACCTTGAGGAAACGACATTGCTGACCTGGTAAAATAAAGGCCAAAATTAAAAAAAATAAAATAAAATAAAAATCAAGAAATATGAAGCAAAAAAAATCCCCCTCTATGACCTGTAAATATATATCCCACGCTAGCAAGACTAACTACTGATAAAACATTCCCTCCACTCCACTCTAAAATATAACAGTGAGGATTTCAGACCAATCTGAGCAGAGTACACTAGTTTACCTGGTAGCAGGTGGAGGCGGATTAACCTGACAGTTTTTTAGCTCCACAGGGAACCCTGGAGCTAAAGTGACTAATGTTTAACAGGACAGTATGTTGATGTTGAATCTCCCCAGTAACCCTCAAACCATGCTCATTTTTGGCATACTGTACCTAAGGGTGAGTGAATAAAATATCTCCCGGCTATTTGGAATTTTGGACCATAAATATGTGTTTAATCTTTTTCAGCAAATCTTTATCATTTGGTTTATGAAAACAGGTACTTAGAGTGTGACTTGCACTGCTGGTCTTTTGGAATTTGAGAAAATGCCCAACAAAGCCCAAGAGGTAGGTTTAATCTGTTTTCATTTTCACTTCCATGTATCTTAAAATCAGCAAAGATATTTCATTGACACTAATTGACACCTTTTTTGGAGCTAATGAATCATTTTGAATCCCTTCATCTTTAGGTGATTTCGCTATGTCATTGTCTTTGTTTTGGTTGTTTTTTTAGGATGCTGTAATTAATTTGAAGACGCTGCAGGAGGTTTCCATTCAGCTTGGCTTTGAGTGGACAGTTTTGGCATATGAGCTTGGCTTCAACAGAACTGAGATAGGCCGCTTCCACACCAGATCTACAGAGAAGAGTGTCCAGGCCAGGACCATGTTGGAAAGCTGGTAATAGTGTGTGTGTGTGTGTGTGTGTGTGTGTGTGTGTGTGTGTGTGTGTGTGTGTGTGTGTGTGTGTTTTTATGTGTGTGCAACATGATTTTGTGGCAAGATTTAGTGACTGTCAGCGTGCAGATACTGTATATTGAAGTGTCATTATACTTACATAATACTTCAACATGATGCATACAGTGGGTTTTTCCTTAATCAACAGCAGATTATTAACATAAAGATATGCTCAGGGGGGTATCTATCCCATCATTCTGTGCAATGTTTGCTCCAATTTTTACTTTTCAACTGACAAGAATGGATCATTTAAAGCCATTGTATTCTTTAAAGATTCAAATAGGCCCTCAGGACTTTTCATATAATAAGTTTAGGAGTTGTTTGTGTTTTCCTGTGGTCTCCTGGGCTTTGACTTTTGGACTTTGTATACACTCCCTCACTCTGATACAACACCCCTACATTTTACCGTATCTATCACTAACTCTCTCCTGTTTCCCTTCCTTGGTTCACAGGTATGAGAAGTCATGGGACAAGCCCAATAAGACCAAGCTGCTTCAAGATGGACTGGAGCGAGCAGGCAGACGGGACCTGGCTGAGAGGCTGCGCTGCCTCCACTGGGGCCACCAGAGGCTGAGCCGCAGGGTGGAGCTGCCCTCCGCCTTCCCTTTCCTCATCACAGTACACAAGACCATCCACAACCAAGACGCACTACGCAGGATCAATGACCTCAACCGTAGATACACTTGAGGCTGGGTTAAAATGCAAAAAAAAGCTGTGTCTACACCCATAGTTCTGACTTTACAAAGCATATAGTAGGTTATACTGCACAGTGTAAGTAAGCTGAAATAAATGGACTGAATGTATAAACAAATGAAAAGCACAGGACATATTAATTACCGTGCCGCTTTTTGTCTTGTAAGAAATTAAAACTTTGCAATAAAGATAAAAAGCTAATTTCTTGGATTCATCTGGAATTCCTATTATTCCATTAAAATGTCAATTTTGCCATTAAAATCTTCAGATTTCTTGTTTTGATCCGAGGAACATTAAAAAAGCGAAGGCTATTCAATCTACGGTGATGTAAGAGAGGCGGTAAATCCTCACAGTTGAGAAACTGCAATCAGGAAATGTTTGACATTTTTGCATGATACATGACAGAAATGATTAATTCGTCATGATACATGACAGAAATTATTGATTGTTCATCAAAATCATTGTTGAGTAATTAAATTAATTGACAAATCACTTCAACATTATTTCTAAAAAGTAGTCACATAAAAGGTGTCAGCTGGGCTCAGAAAATCCACATTACAAAATCTGAGTCAGAATCAACTTAATTGCTAATGTATGTCGACACATAATGGGGAATTCGATAGCTATCAGTCTATTTACACAAAGTGCTATGAACATATGTACAGAAAGAAATATAGAAATACATGTAATTATGCTACAAGGAGTGCAGGCATGCATGGTGATGAAAATGCGTCTATTTATGGACAAACACCCAGTCTGTTTAACTAAATATCTGACAATAAAGGGGTATTACATACATGTTGTTGTACACTGTATACACTAAACTGTATTTTGCAAGTGCAGTGGAGTTTTGGTACTGCAGGGTTATTGTGCTAGAGTTGGGTTCAGACATCACATGGATGATTTTTGTTTTTATGAGTTAATGGAAAGTGTTTGGTTGTTTTGGCATAAACTGCTCAGTAACGTTTACCAGAGGGGAAAAGCTGAAATAGAAAATAAATGTGGTTATGAAAATCTAATTAGTAGCCAATTTCCAATAGCTTCATTAATGGCTTGATAAATATTAACCGCAAATTGGTTCATCTTTTCAGTCTCAAGAGTTGTTAGGCATTAAAATGATATGTTGCAGTTTTATGGTGGTGTTATGTGCAGGACTATTTTTTGACAGTAACTACAGCAGTAACTTCCTTTCCAGTCACTTTCATGTAAGTACAGTACATATATCATGAAGCTAAAGCCAGGAGCTTCAGGACAGTGAGCTTTAGAGTGAATGAATGATTTACTTACATTTTTATTACTGTCATGCATATACAGTAACTATGTATATATCCAGCCTGCAAGGGCGTATAAGACGGCATAAATTCATACAAGCCAGGACCAGAGTGCTGCATATACATTTCCAAACAACAGAGAAGGTCCAAAAATGGAGAAGAAACTTAAACATCTTTCACAATCAAGTCATCAGACCATCGTTTACCACAGAATTCATAAATTGCTGCTAATATTAATCAAATAATCCTTCTTGCCTTCTTTTCCAGGCTCTTGATACAAAGTAAGCAAACCGAAAAAATTTGACAACCCTTCCACTTCTTGATCACATGTACACCAGAATATTTTAGGGTTTTGTCGAGTCTCTTAAATAATCACAATTTTCACAGTACGCAATAACTAAAATAAAATAAAAAACAAACAAACAAACAAATAAATTGTACCTAGAACAAGCACTTTGTAATATTTTTGGTAAGGGATTTGTAAATAAACTTTATTATTATTTTTCTTCTTATTCTTATTATTGACATGGTCTAATTTAAATACATAATGTGCCTTCCAAATTGCAAGTTGGAAAATTAAATTGTAATTGGAAATTTTTTTTTTTAAATTAAATAATCACATTTTAGTATTAGCAGCCCCCTGATTCATCGACAACAACCAAGCTTAATTGACCTAGTTAAACAAACCAATCGGAGACGCGAAGCCACTTAGCAAGGTTGTGTGAACGAGCAGCGGCCCACGGTGGAAGCCAGGCACGGTTGCCTTCAAAATAAGAGATTACACTTTCCTCATTTTGGGTTAAAAAGACCGATTTAACTAGTAGAGGGTGGTAGACGCGCAGACTGGCTCCAACGTGTTTTAAGGGATTGGTTGAATTGGAAATGGAGAGAAACCGAGAGAAATCCGTGCAACACTTGTGCATTAAACGACGCTTTACTTTCGCAGTTCCCCTCGGAAAATGTAGTTCCAGCCTTGGCTACGCTGACACTGTTGTTTTATTTTATGAGTCCTGCTACTCTCAAGACAGATAACAGCGCTGAATTTGAGCAAAGGTCGGAGAAAAATCCCCACTACTGTTACAGCGACTCTTGGCTCACAATTTGTGGGTCATCTATGAGTTTAGACGTGACATTATGATCGTGTGGAGACCGGGAAACTGTTGGCTTTCGGACACACAGCGGACCGTTCAGCTGTTGGGTCGCTGGTAATGTGTGTTTTTTTTTTTTTTCCCCACACAGTTTGATTTCCATTTCTAAACGCGCGTGTCATTTACCAGCGCGCGGACCCTCTCGAGTATGTTACTTGAAGCCCTCGCCGACGTAAAATAGTGAAATTGCTCACCGAAGTTGCGGCAATGGCTTCGGCGCTGAGTTGCTTCAGTGGCCCCGAGGTGCTGGAGGACGGGAACCACGCTCGGGGTCTGATGAGCGAGTTGAAGTCGCTGTACGACTGCCGGCTGCTCGGCGACGTCACCATCGGAGTCGAGAGCGAAGAGGAGTCACTGGGGCACGGCGGCGAGTCCGCCGCGGGTGACATCGACCAACTTTTCCTGTGCAGCCGCAACGTCCTCGCCGCCGCCAGCCCTTACTTCAAGAGCATGTTCACCGGGGGGTTGACCGAGAGCATGCAGGAGAGAGTGGTCATACGCGGGGTGGACGCCGAGTCCATGTCCGTGATCATCGACTACTGCTACACGGGCAGGGTGACCATCACCGAGGGCAACGTCCAGCGGCTGTACGCGGCGGCCAACATGCTTCAGCTTGAGTACATCAGGAACGCGTGCTCCGGCTTCATGACGAGGAGGCTGGACCTCTCCAACTGCGTGGGGATGCTGAAATTTGCGGACACCTATGACAACCCCGAGCTGAAGGAGAACGCGCAAGCGTTCATAGCCAGGAACTTTAGCCAGGTGTGCAGTGGTGGGGAGCTTTGTGAGCTGGACCTGATGCAGTTGAAGGAGTTGTTGTCTCTGGACACTCTGGATGTGGACTGTGAGAGGAAGGTGTGCTCGGCTGCTTTGCAGTGGATAGAGGCAAACGCACCGCAGAAAAGGGAGGATGCGTTGCAGGCACTCAAGTGTGTACGCTGGAACTTGTTCACCGAAAAGGACAAGTGTTACCTGGAGGGCCTCATGGCAAGGCCTTTAATTGAGAAATATCTTGCGTCTTTCTTCAACAGGACTGCGGAGGACGGCTGTGGGATGCCTGCAGCACAGGATGTACCAAAACACAGGATAGGTGTAAGTGCAAAAGAAATGATTCTCTTCTTCGGCCTACCCAACGACAACATCATGTGCTGTGACCCCTACTCGGAGGACCTGTATTTCATGGCTCCTCCTTTAGAAGACCTCAGCAGTCAGGATTACAAACGCTCCACCATGGAGTCCTTAATCGCCTGTGCCACGCCGGAAAACAACCTGTACCTAGCCTCCCACCTCTCTAAACACTTCTGGCTGTATAACCCTGTGCTTAACAGCTGGCAGGAGTTGGCAGAGAGGCCACTGGGGAGGATACACTCTGGGATGGGCTACCTCAACGGCCATGTGTACCTCTTGGGAGGGAGAAATCCAGTGACGGATGCCAGACTGAAGGAGGTCGAGTGCTACAACGTCCAGAGGAACCAGTGGACGTTTGTGGCTCCCCTGCCTCACTCTTTGGGTAAAATGCAGGTGGTGGCGTTAAATGACCACCTGTATGTGGTAAACAAAAGGAGGATGCTTTGCTACGACCCCAAGAGGAACCGCTGGCGCCACTGTGGCTCACTAAGAAGAGACAAGCTTCACAAGGCCTGCGTATTTCAGGACCAGATCATCTGTGTGTGTGATATCCCTGTGGTGAAAGCCTACAGCCCCACCAGGGGGGAATGGAAGAGGTTGGGTGACATTCCTATTGACAGTCGAGCTCTAAATTACCAGGTGATACAGCACAACAACAAGTTGCTCCTGCTCACTCAGACTTTACTGCAGCACAACAAAAATAGGGTCCTCATCCATGAATACGACCCAGGCAGGGACACCTGGAAGAATGTCATGGCAGTGTATGTGTCCACCCTGGGGCCCGTGTGTGTTTCAACACGCGTGTACCCAGCGTGCCTGGGTTCTGCTCACAGCTTCTCTACAGAGGAGGACGATGACAGTGGCTCCAGTGCCGACTGGGACTTTGACGGCTTGACAGATGCGGACTCCGATTCTGGCAGCTCAAGCTCTTTCTCAGATGAGAACTGGTAGTGAAATGTGTTACTGTGTCAAAGAAAAGTTGAACTTATTATAATTTCATGGATTTCTCCAGGGCTCTGTCTGCCAGGAGAGGATCCAGATTAAATTCAGTATTAAAGCCAGTCATTAAGAGTAGAAGCCCAAGCCATGCAGAAGTGGAAATCTTCACATTTTTTGTGTTATATCTCTTAACAAGTCCGGCTAATGACTATTCAAAGGAGGAGGGAACGAATGAAGCAGACTTGGTTTCAGTGGTTCTTTTCGATCTTTTTCACACAGTGAGAAAAAATGCCGAGAGTCAATGGCTTTGTCCTTCAATCTGTATCATGTCCTGCCAGCAGGAAGGACAGTATGAAGTCTAGTAGAGTCTTAGTGTAGATTCTTGTTTATACAATAACAAATCTACGATTGAAACATAACTGTTCAGCTGTAGGTTCCTCTACAGGAGACGAGGATCTACCTTCATAATTTAGCACATTATTAAGGGCATCTGAATGAAGGGCACTCCAGAGATGTAGTATTACACTTCCATAAAATTAGGAGAATGTGCAAGCGACAGGTTAACAAAGAGAGGTCAAAATCGGAGCAGCAAAGGCTCAGGTTAAAACAGTGCATCCTGCTCTTCCCACAAAGCGGTGGTTTCCAAAATGAGCCTTTGCACAGTAGATCCACAAGTCCCGAGGAAAAAAAAGTAAAATTAAACAAAAGTTTAATGCACCTTTTCACCGCAGTGACATTTTAACTCGTCGAGAAAAGGTGTTACTAATGAGATAATTGATTGCTGCAATGCACTGCAATAATTGCTGGAACTGAGCCATCATTAATGTTATTAGTTCCACCTGTGCTTTCCCTGCTACGAGAAGTCAAAATGTCCGGTTTAAAAAGGTCTATGAATCTGATTTTTTTTTTTTTTTTTTTAAAGAGTGATCTGATGCTACCAAGGCTATCAAGATTCATTTAGAAGCAAAATGACACTTAAGGCACAAGAATAACAGACTTGGAAAACGAAAACGAACAACTGGTGATACTCATTGAGCAAAATCGGAATAAAAAGACAGGTATCTTGAGCTCTTGAGTTCATTTTCAATATAGCAGGGGAGCCTTGTGTCTTTTTTTTGTTTTGTTTTGTTTGTTTGTTTTTTTTGTACAAAAAAAAAAAAAAAAAGGGAACCACTGCCGTAATGCAACTTAATTGCTTCTTTCGTCAGACCCACCGTGCTTTGTTAACAATTTTCAGACTCATAGTTTGTAAAGCAGGCTGTCTTTTAAAAGTTTATGAACTTTTTATTAGACTTGACAAAGTTCTTCCAGAGCTACAAAAGACATAGGTGAAACAGTTTGCACATGCCAAGCAGTACTCCCTGTGATAAGTAAATTAACATGTTTGTTAAAACGCTGGAGGGCCCCCTTTGATGCTTTAAGACTTAGTGCTTGAGTTGTGTAATATAAAGACAAGTTTGTAATATCAGTGTTTGCTAATAACATGCTATTTTGCTTGAATACAGGAGCAGACCTGCTTATGATCGATGCAAAATCATGACTGTGACTTTTGGGGACATCAGGCAGCTCAAGTGCCTCATGTTAATGACTTCAAACACAACCGGTCATCTACGGGGCTTTAACATTTGCTGTGCTTTTTGTGTTGTTGATGCACATCGAGATGTCGCACGCAGCCGGCGTTGCGAAAACTACTGTGTGAAATGTAGAAGCCAATGTACTGTATGCTCACTCAGGTTTGGGCTTAAGCAAAAGCCTTTAGCCATGATTGACATTTTTTTGAGATGTAATGAAATTAGGTGGCTTTGGTGACAATTTATAAATTTTATTAAATTTATTTGAGACTATTTTATTGAGTGAATGTATATGTTTTTGTATCTATGCTTTTTTTTTTAACTTAAAGTTTGTTACAATCAGAAGTCAAAATTCGCAGCATTTTTAGTATTATTTGTTCCTGGTGGATTGTTTTAGTTGGAGGAAACTTTGTCTGCATGTATACAACTGTTTGCAAAGCCACTGCCCTCACCAACCACCCCATACACTCAGTTACCAGTTTATTAGCTGAGTTGAAACACATCGAAGTGTTATTAATCTGTCCAACCTCGTTGATATAAATATTGTAGACAAAATATTAGAAACACCGAACTACAGCCTCCAAAAATGTTTTTAAAGCTGACTCAACACCTCTAAAACAGTTTAGACAAGCACTGAACATTATAACCTTCATGAGCGTAGGATTTATAACAGCGCTGTTGAATGAGACTGTATTAGATTTAGCTAGTTGTACCTAATAAGCTGGTAAATGAGTGTAGTTCCCACTGTTTTGTCTGTATGATGGATGGTTGAAGTGTTATAAGTTTGAATATGTGTGTGTGAGTGTGTGTGTGTGTGTTTTTGAGGGGGAGGGGTTGCTCGGCTGTGGTAACACACATGGTCAGGATTATAAAGATGTTTTGGTGTATGTGTCAAATAAGCATCTGTGTCTGATGCAGAAGAAGAGCATTTGTGTGTGTGTGTGTGTGTGTGTGTGTGTGTGTGTGTGTGTCTTTTTTTTCCCCCAAAAAACTTTAACAAGTTACCGCATGAAGTAAAAAAACAAGTACGCATGACGAGATAAGGACGTGCCGATGACATTTTCAACATTGTAGCATAAAAGTATTTATACAGCCGCAACGTGTTGAAACTGAAGGTTACAGTTCAACAGATGAAGATGAGAGACTCTGTGAATACTCTGAGCCTAATGAAGTGGAAAACAAAATTATTTTTATGTACTACTGCCTTTATTTCATCATTTGCAACAAACACTGTTTTAAAAAGTTCCAGTTACATGCTCAGATTTGATAAAAAAATTAACAAAGTTGTACCTTTTTTGAATATTTTCAAAATATGGAATAGAAAGAGAAAAATAACTTAAGAAAGATGAAAGCCTATTACTTTATATAGATAACAGACCATGTTATTTGAATTGATTCATGAAATTAAATTTTGTTTAGTTTGTGTTATGTTTGTTTATATTTGTATATAATGTTTATTTGTATGATGCAAAGCTGTGTGCAAATATTTACATGTATTTAATTTCCATTGTCGGACATCTCCTGGATTGCTATTTGTAGGCTGTGCAAATACTGTATGTATGAGATCAGTAAATTGTGCTGTTAGAGGGTGAGTATACATGTTGTACAGCTTGGATAGTTGTTGATTTAAGTGTGTGAATAGCCTCATGACATGTCATGTAAATGGCCAGACAAGACAATAAAACTTCATTCCTTCATAATTAGTGGTGGGAAGCAACTAAGTACAATATTGAGATATATATGCTTATATATGCTTCTTTATGCATCTACTCCATTACATTTCAGAGGCAAATACTGTACTTTTTTACTCAACTTTAGTTTCTAGTTACTTTGCAGCTTTGGATTAATAATACAAAATATAATCAACAAATAAACTATGATGAATTATTAAAGGTTAAAATAAGACTCGTGAAGTCACATGCTACCCAGGAGTAAATAAAGTAATTAAAATTAGCTCTACCTTTGCCAGCTGCAACATTAAAGTGATGTGCACATTGATGCAATTCAATAATTATAATCAAATAATATCATAGAGGCCTATGTTATTCCAAATAGGCCATTCTACATAATGAGTACTTTTGGTACTGTAAGTATGTATTTTGATTATTTTGTACTGGTACTTATGTAGGATATTGAATGCAAGACTTCTGAGTATTTCTACACTGTGGTAGTGCTACTTTTGCTTTACTGAAAAATGGGAATACCTTTTCCTCTGCTGTTCAGAATAATTAAAATATAATAATAAATATTATAAATGAATGAAGTGAAGGATAAATAAATATTGCACACGAATGAAAACTGCTGGTATAAAGGAAAAACATAAGAAGACAATGGGTTTCCTCAGATATATTTCTGTATTGTTTCAAGAACCTGTTACTTTTTTGTTGTTTGGTAAACTCGGTCAAGAAAAGACAGAGAAAGAATGAAAGAAAATAAGTTTGGGAACCAAAATAAATATGTTTGTAAAGAAATGTCCCAATAAAGCAGAGCTTTTGGCAACATATTCATGACATTGGGCTTAAGTGGTGAATAACGTTTCTTCCTCCGTGAAACGCATCTATGTGTGGTCTCTCATATTCTCGCGTGACTTCAGCGCCGTTCCCATCCAGACCGCGAGATGATGCGCGATGGCAATAGAAAACAAAGCTGGGGTGGAATTTGACACAGTTTTCAGTCGAAATGACTCTTTCGGGCTCGCCTCGCACCACGACCACGAGACCGCACAGACCCGGATTTTTAAGATCATAGTAATAGGAGATTCAAACGTGGGAAAGACGTGTTTGACTTACAGATTCTGCGGGGGCACTTTCCTGAAAAACCCCGAGGCAACGATCGGGGTCGACTTCAGGGAGAGGACGCTGGAGCTCGATGGGGAGAGTATCAAGGTGAGGAGGGGGGGCCCACGTACACCTACACTCTGATATCACAAATCCATAATTTCCCTGCTGAAGTGACATCCGTCTGAGCTGTGGTTCATCAGCGGAGGGCAGACGAGAGCCTGACCCGGAGCCTGTTTTTAAGACGTTCAAGGGCCGGTGTTGGCACCCCTGCAAAACACTGATTTCAAAGAGATGGGCCTCACTGGTAGGTTACATGGACCTTCCACCTCTCAATAAAATAATCACTTTATAGTAGACATTATAACCCCGCAATAAAAGGTGGACAGCAGGAGCAGAGGTCTACATCTCTGTGGGCTTTTTACAATACTTAATGTCTAACCTTTGCATCTGCAAGTCAGGTGCATTTTCCCCAACACATCGCTCCCTCACTTTCCCACAGTATTTTCATATCGACGAAGAGGAGGAGGACAAGTGCAGCATGGGAGGGTTTCCGAAACATTGACAAAGCTTTTTGTGGTGACGTGGAAGAATCCAGTTTGACATCGGAGTGATTTCTGTTCTTGCATCGGCCACTATTTCTGTTTCTAAGCTGTGGACCATCAAGGAGCCTGGAGCAGGCCTGTAGACCTTTTCCGCGGTAGACTTGTCATAGAGGGAGGTGCACGGGTAAGACTAATTTCTTTGACAGTGGCTCAGTTCCATAGTAATCCAGCATGCAAAACACCGGGACCTGGAAACTAGCTCAGCTTAATGTAATTTAATTGTGTTTTTTAATATTATCAATAACACCTGTGCGCTTCCTGTTATGACAAGTCAAAACACCTGCTGTGAAAAGGATCTTTTTAAGCCAGCCCTGCTCTCCCAGTAGGCCTTTTTCAAAGCAGACATTTGGACTGGTCCTAGGAAAAGCTCTGGTGGAACGAATGACATCGACAGCTCGGTCTGTCTGAGCCAGCGGGAACAATACCGTGACCCTGAAACCGAAGCAGCTCAATGGAGTCCAGCCCTCATTAATTTAATCGTTCACACCTGTGCTTTTCGTACTGCGACCCCGCGACTGGCGTGAAAAAAAGGCCTCTCTCTCTCCGAGCCTCCACATCTCCAGGTTTTGATCTGTGTTACATTTTATGCTGCCTTTAACCCTCACATGTATTTTAAAAATAAAACATTAATTTGAACAGAAATTTGGCTTATTTCCGCCCCATCCCCTTGTCATTCATGTTAAGCCAGTTTGTGAAGGATGATATTGTATAATTTTCCCATTGTCAACAAATCCCATGCAAAAAAAACAGAAAAACACCAACAATGAATGGGTCCTGCTAACAAATATTGTCTGTGCATAGATTGTTTTCTGTGATATGTTCCTTCATTACTACACACAGTAGGGTATTTTGAGTCAATACCACATACACCATACATACTCACTTCTTGGGATTGGTCGACAATGAGAAAAAATATCGAATAACACCACCCTTTGAATATTATTATTTGAATATTATATCAATGTTTGTTTCTGTCGTGCCAGTTGCAGATCTGGGACACGGCAGGCCAGGAGCGCTTCAGGAAGAGCATGGTGGAGCACTACTACCGCAGCGTCCATGCCGTCATCTTTGTGTACGACATGACCAGCCTCTCTTCCTTCGAGAGCATCCCTGAGTGGATTGAGGAGTGCAGCCGACACGCTGTGGGGCCCCTGGTGCCCCGCATCATGGTGGGAAACAAGTGTGATCTGAGGGACCGCCGGGAGGTCCCCACGTTGGCTGCCCAGTGTCTTGCCGACAGCTACAACTTCCCATTGTTTGAGACTTCAGCCAAAGACCCTGCCGAGAAGGAACACGTTGATGCTATCTTTCTGACCATAGCTTATAGGCTGAAGAGCCACAAACCGCTGAGACTGAAGCAGCTGAGTGAGAGCAGTGTAAGGGATCTATGGAACCAGAGAGAACAGGTAGAAGCAACTTGTCAATGCTGAGGTCAACTCCATCCTGTATGGATGTACACAGGGTGTGAACGAAGGTCACCACAGCCTTCAGAACAGTAATGATCCTGAGGAAAGCAGTGTTGAACCAAGCTTCCAAACACTGACACTGAATTCAGAAAGGTATCTTGTGATAATAAGACAGAAAGGACAGAAGCTTCCCATGATTTTGCACTTTCCCCTGCCTACTGTAAGGCATAGCTAGTGACAGTATTGGCAATAGTGTATATGTAAGTTTGCACCATATTAAATCAACATTTCAATGAAATGCATGAATGGATATGGAGTTATGACAAGTATTTGTAGCTCCAACTGCACATAAAATCACTTTGAGTCAGAATATAAAAAAAAATTGCAGAGTGCATTTTAGTACGTAGACCAATTATATGAAACCCGCCGTCTAGCAGCACTATAACTTATCTACAGAATTCAATGCATACAGTTAGTTAAGGGAAGATAAATTTCACTGTGCATAAAGGGACCAACGAGGTAAATTGAAACTGTGAAGAAAACTGTGCAATCATTTTCTTTAACAAATGTTTTAAAGTGATATTTCAGGTCTTAAAAAAAAAAGTATAACTGCAACATGAGTTTTGATGCTGTTATTGAATGTGTATTTCTCAAATATAGATATGAGCATAACAAGCTTTGTGTCAGCCCTCACAGGTCTTTGGAGAGAGCTCAGTCAAAAGCAAGACGACTAATGACAAGATGTAGCTCTCTTTTAGGACAAAATGCAAATCCACATAGTTCACTGGAAATGCATGAGTGAACTCGGGCTCAGCGGTTCTTGAATTTCATGTTATGCCTCAAGACATTTATCACGTGAGGAAAAAAAACAGAAACACATCTGACTGATACCTTTGTTGCATGTGTGCAAAAATGCAAAACACTTTCCAACAGTACGGAGATTTGTGACAATGTAAAGCTGCAAATCAATAAAAGTGGTTTTATCCATATATTTGTAATTTTTGAGGTTTCTGGTGTTTTGTTTGTTTGGTATGATGAGTGCAAGGGCCGTGTTTCGGCCATCTTAGGCAGCTGCATCGGTCAGCATCGCTCATTCAAACAGCACACTGCATTTCCTATCGTATTCTGCTCTGTCATCTAATGGAAAACAAGTTATTACTTCAGTAGGTACAGAATACAGCTGCTGTGATTCACGTGCGCGCTTGCTGAACTGGACAATGTCTTTGCAGAATGACAAGCATCAAAACACATGATCTCGCATGAAATCATTGCATGTTTCAGTTTTGTTGACAAATTTTGACACATGTGCACTCAAACATATGTGGAATCATATGTTGACATTTTTTACCTAAAAATGCATGTTAATTAATTTGTTGTTGTCATTATTATTATTAGTAGTAGAAACATTAGAATTATTTTGCTGCACTGTAACTTACATTATGCACCTTCCAATTATAACTCACTTTTAATTACTTAACACTTACACTTACTAACACTAATCCATTCTAAATTTTTATTTATAGTATTGGTTATTCTATAAGTTTTATTTAATTGGCTAATGCCTGATAAACAGTAGCTTCGTCCTAGTTTGCAATATCTTCATGTTGACAAAACATTCTCATTACAAAGTCCATTTATTAACTTGTTCTGGAGCTATCGACCATATCACTTGGTCTTGTTCAGTTGTCACGAAATGGTAGATGTTCAAATTATCCATTTTTCTGAGCACTTATAAGGTTTCTGGTTTAAATTTGAATGTTTTACACCAACCAGTGGTCAATTTATGCATAGCCATAGCTTTGATGAGGTGTTTTTGTGCAACCGTGTAAACTAGCAACTTTCCTCGTTAAGATTATGTTTCCCCAAACGGTTGTTCGAGTTATTTATGAAACATCGCTAATATTCCCGCTTTGAAACGAGAACAAATTGTCTAACGTGCCATTAAAACAAACAGCCCGACTCACTTTGTAATATCCGATTTCTGTTAGCTGTTACCCTCCTGATCGACGAGCACTTATCACAGGGTGGTAACGTTTACCAGTCTGCAACAAGTCCTTGAAGGCAGCACAGTAACCGAACGCTCTATATTCTTCACACGGCGTCTCTCTGCGGCCATGGTAACACTTTCCTCAATGCTGGAGCGCTGATTCAAAAAAACCCCCCCACAAAAACAGGTGCTTTTCATGCAGGTATGAGCATTACTTTCGCGTTGGATATGTAGTTAAATCATATAATTTAGGTTTTTGGCCGGTCGTTTTCGTCTAGCTGCATATTTAACACATGCTGCGAGGATTTAAGTATATTTATTGCCACACGATTCGTTTTGTTTTCTGTCTGTGGCCTAGCAGCAAGCTAGCAAAAGCTATCGTCGGTAAGATAACAGGGTGTAACCACGTAAAGAAATTAATTTGAATAGTGGCTTGATTTAACCGTCTGGTGAGCTGTTTGCCATACACATTTTTACAATCACACTCCCTGAAATCAGCTAGCTTAACTACAATGTTTTGCCGGGTGTAGCAGCTTCATTATATCTGGTTGGAAACTGACTCGCATGGAGCTGCACCATCCTGTAATAGCTAGGATTTACAATGTGGTTTTGACCTAGTTTAAAATGTTGTAACAAGGGGAAAGCCACATATTTCCATGCTTTGTCCTAAGATTATAGATAATCGGTATAATGCCAAATCCATGTTTTGTGATTTACGTGATCTGTCACTGTAAAACTGAACCCTTTAGACTGTGTCTTAGGTTTAGATTATACTGCAAAATATGTTAATTATAGGTTTATATTGAGAATATATGAAAGGTTATATCTGAAATCTAATTGGAGCATTTCTTAGACATCTGGAAACCTGTTAAAACTAGTATTGGGAAAGATTCACAAATAAGGCGTTTAAAGTGGTGAATTTAAAGTCATATGTAACCGTGGTTAAATATTTTATTTGATCTGTATATAAACATATGTATTGTACAGGCAGTTTATTAGATACACTCAGCTAAAACTAATGCAGTCTAATACAACAGGCCTGTAATAAATCCTACCTTAATCACACACTTATAATCTTCAGTTTGTCTTGGAACTGTTTGAGAGAGGTGTTGTTTCGGCTGTATGGTCATTTTGGAGGCTGTAGTTTGTGCTGTAGTCGAACTGTATTGCCGTATAGTGTATATGTATGTGTATGTACATGCATGTGTATATGTTTATACATGTATATAGCTGTATGTACTTGGACGTAGATGCAAAATTTTAATCTATGTGATATACTATTTGGGTAACATTGTGGCATGAGCAGAAGAATATGCAACCTAGGACTGTGTTCAGTTAGGGTGTGGGGCTGTTTGTGTTGACGTGTTTGTTTTGTACATTTAAATGCTGAGGTTGAGGTCTTTACTGTCTGTATTGTTATTATTGTATATGTGTTGTACTTTTGTTTTTGGGATGGGGAGGTGTGGAGATGTGAGAGCTGTAGGATCGTGAATTAAGGGGAGACATATGTTGTTAGCTTACCAATGTTATTTAAGTTGTATGATTTAGATGATTTGAATCCCCATAAATGTGATGTACTTATTATAAAATGCTATTAAAAATACACAAATAAAACCTTGTAACTAACCAACATTTAGCCAACGTCATTGTTCCAGTCAAAGTAGTTATTTGTTTTTTTTTTCCTCACCATATAGCTATTATTCAGCATGAATTTGGCAGAGATATGTGACAACGCCAAGAAGGGCCGTGAGTATGCTCTGCTTGGGAACTATGACTCCTCCCTTGTGTACTACCAGGGCGTCATTCAACAGATCCACAAGCACTGTCAGTCCCTCAGAGACCCCGCACTTAAAGTCAAATGGCAACAGGTGAGTTCTCTGACCACACTATGTTCTTACACCAGTTATTAAACAGTCATCAAAGGGGAGCCCACCTAGTTAATTAAAAGACATGAATACTTCTTCCACCGCCGTTGGGAACCATCCTGGATGATAAGCTTTCCTTTGATGCTGATTTTATTTTTGAGAAGGAAAACTAAAGATTGCTCTTATTATGGAAGATTAAGGTTTCAGCGTTTATGTGTCTGTTGAAGGTGTTGTTTACTTCCTTTATTGAAACTTCTAAGATTTACTGTAATCTGCTGGTTTGGTAATCTATGTCAGAAAAAAATAAAACCTACTGGGAAAAATTGTGAATGCATGCATTAAAGTCACTGGCTTAAAGCTGGAGCTACAACGATTAGCTGATTAATCAATTTGTCAATCGACAGAAAATTTATCAGCCACTATTTTGATAACTGATTCATTGTTATGAGTCATTCTAATGGAAAAAAGCCATTATCAGGTTCTTTTCTTTACCATATATGACAAGTAAACTGAACATATTTGGGTTTCGGACTAAACAAGTTATTGGAAGATTTCACCCTGGGCTTTGGGGAGTTGTGACGGCCATATTTCACCACTTTCTATCATTTTAAAGTCCAAACAACAAATCAATCAATCGACAAAATAGCCATAAAATTAATCGATAATGAAAATAATCATTAGTTGGAGCCCTGTTTAAATTTAAATGTCTAGCAAGTCAGGGTCTTATTACTGGAATTCTAGCACCTTTTAGTCAATGTGTGGACTTTTTTGTATTTACTAACCATTGGCTACTGTCTGCAAGCCAAATAGCCCTTCTGAAACATTAAAGCTTTACTATAAATACAGTATTGTGTTACCACAGACATCTACGCACATCAACTGTTGTATTTTCAGTAGGATGCTCTGTGACGCAGTGCTTATATAATACTCTTCTTCTTCTGTTTGTGATCAGGTCAGGCAAGAACTCACTGAGGAGTATGAGCAGGTTAAAGGCATCATGGGAACGCTCGAGAGCTTCAAGTCAGAGAAGCCAATTGACATCCTTGCACCTCAATCCGACGAGAGACCTGAGGATCCAGCAGTTTGGCCCCCTCCCATCCCTGCAGAACACAGGTGTGTGCACGCGCGCATGTGTGTGTGTGTGTACAGAAGTATATCTTTGACCCAAAGCCTTTATGTGCTTCATGCAGGGTCCACCACTACAAAATAAAACGTCATGGAGCTTTTTTCTACTGTTCCTTGCGTCAGTTGAAACATTTAGGTGACTTTTTGAATGAGTGTGCCAGCAAAAACAAAATTTACCAAAGGTATTCATTTGAAAACACAATGTAGTGTTTATTTAGTGCTATACTAAGCATGTAACACTATGTATTTGAAGAGATTGGGATATATCTCTGTTGAAATATAATATAACAGCCTGTCTATACTCCAACCAGACCAGTTTTAAAATAAATTCCCAATGTATGAGGCCCACTGATTCTTATATTTTATGTGATATTTATATAAATAAATTTAGGCTAAATGAAAGATTAGGACGTTGTGTTAGTCAAATACATTTGAAAACCTTTCAGTGACAGTATATTTCAATCCATCTCAAATGAACACACGCACATCCATTATTTTATATAATAATACACACTGAAAGCTGAAAAAAATACCTGCACACTGCTGTCTCATTGCCTGTTCTTATTTTATTCTATTTTGAATAAAAGAACTGGTTACAAGACTGTAGTGTATGTATATTGTTATTTTATTTTTTGTCTTCTAGTGTGCTTTTTGTTGGGCAGTCTACGATCCATGGGACTTATTTAGTTTCTGGCAGAACTGATTGTTATTGATAGTATCCAGAAAGTCTGTGGGACAAAATAGCTGTATAAGGAAGTGCTCTGAAGTACAGAGACACCTATTTTGCATAATCTGTTTAATCTCTACCAGCACAGTGTGACTCACCATGTTGGTTTTTTTTTCACTTTTTGCTCATTAAAATGGACATTAAGCACCACAGACCATTTGCAGAGTTGGTTTAAAGTTAATGCCACTCTATGGGAACATTTGGCACACTTTATTACCACTATTTCCTCCATTGAAAATTATCTTTGGTGTGCCCTACTATTACCCATGTGTATAGTTTTAATCTTGTGCGTGTCTCTGTAGGAATCCTGTTGTAGTGAAGCGTCCCAACAGTGCAGTGAAGCAGCAAAGGAAGGAGTCCCCTGGTCTGCAGCATCGAGGGGCAGGGCCAGGAGGCCGCAGTCAGGCAAACCCTAAACCAGACCGGCCGGGATTCAGAGACGCCCGAGGCACAAAGGCCAAAGACGATAAGGTCAGACTACAGTTGATGATTGGTGGTTGAGTGGATGGATTGATGGATGGGTGAGGTCTGACAGAAACGAGTCAATCTGTCCCCAAAAATACCGGTTTTTGTTTTTTTTTAACAATCTTTTTTCCTTCTTTTTTTTTTATCAGGGAAAGAAAGGGGTTGGAGACGCACCAGGGGATGTAGAACAGAAGAAATTTGATAGCACAGGATACGACAGTGACCTGGTGGACTCACTGGAGAGAGATATTGTGTCCCGTAACCCTAACATACACTGGTATGGTAGAATACAGACAGATTCTTAAACACTCCTTTACACTCCTTGCTGCAGGGGCTGTTTTTTTTAAGCACCGCTAACTGAATTCTGTTGGTGAACTGTAGGGATGACATTGCTGATCTGGAAGATGCGAAGAAGCTGCTGAGAGAAGCAGTGGTGTTGCCCATGTGGATGCCTGACTTTTTTAAGGGCATTCGTCGCCCCTGGAAGGTACACACACGCACACATGCTTTTTTTGCGTAATCCCCATGACAAACAAACCAACAAGCACACCAACAAAGAGAAACGGGTGAAAACATAACCTCCTTGGCGGAGGTAATTACAGTTGTTCCCTCCTCTAATCCAAGTAATGGAAAAGTATTGAGTGCGCAGGACAGTTTTAATCATAAATATAATTTAGTCTTTCACAGGAACAGTGCTCCCATTTCAAATATTGAAAGAAATTTCCTCTGGTTCTTCTATCATTAGTCTCCCATCTTTCTAACGGTTTCTATGACAACAGTTAATAAGGAATGACGTACACTTGCCCAGGCAGGTGCACTCTGGGTTTAAGATCTATCCTAACTCTATTGTAACAAACTTGAATGTTTTAACCTGCTTTTACAAAATTGTAGTTTAACTCCCACAGTATACTCAAACTAAGCTACATTTGAACCTGGTACAACAGCCTGTTGTTGTTTTGCTCAAATGTGAACACCACTTTAATTCTTTCATATGTTTGCATGGCTTACTTCCTCTGCTACCTCCTCAGTGTCTGAATGACTAAATGAGTAGTCGGGGAGTTTTTTCCTCTACCAACATGAGTTGAACTTCATCATGTGAGGCCTCTTCCCCTCAGGCCTGCCATGTGAGGGCTGATACTTTATTGCTTTTTACAGCAGTACAGTGCTTTCCATTGGTCTGATACATGCACATATAACTGAATTCTTTACTTGTCTTAAATTGGTGTAGAGCCCCCTTTTCAGATAACTGCAAGTGCAGTAAAATGAAGGCTCAATACATTAGTTATAGAAAAAAACATTTTAAGTTCATGATTGTTTTACCGGCACAGAGGTAGGCTGGAGGTATTTGTTCCATTTTCTGCTGAGATTTAGTATAGAGGTCTGTGTTGCTCAGTTACTGCATGTGCACCCTTCCACTCCCACCTGCTCCTGCTGAGATTCGGATAAATCCTGTCTGCATCTGCCCCATCCTGCTGGGAATATAAGACACATTACTGTGTAGATTCTGAGGCAGTAAGGACTACAAACGCATAAAATGGAAGTGTAATCTCCATGGCAACACACACAAACCAGATGAAGAAATGTCAGACACCAGAGCGGCAGCGATGTCTGACTAATGCAAACGTTACCAGAAGAGATTTGCATCAGGGATGGCAATTTTGTTATTGTTGTTATTTTAATATTAGTGACATTTCAATGAAATGTGTGTAAACACGTTTTAAACAACTGCAAATGAGTGTTGCTTTTGGCATTAGCTCTCTCTCAAGCTTCCATGAACTAGCAATGAATCAGAGCTGAAACACTTTGTTGTGTTACAGTACAGCAGATGCAATCACTTCCTTTGCAGTACAGTTTTTTCTCAGTCTCTAAGTGTCGAATTGTGCTCCCATTTTGCAGCAACACGAAAGTATTAAGGACCAATGGTGATCCCAGCATCAGGGATGTAATCGAAGCACAGCAGTACAACTTGACAGTAACATTCGATGTATCGCGAAGCTTGCAACAAGTCGGTATCATGAGCTTTTAGCATCCAAAACTGATGGAAAATGTGCCGTATTTTAATTGTTTACATTAGGAGTGACACTTGTACCTCTCTCTCTCTCTGTCTGTGTTTTAGACACATGTACTCAGGTACACAAGTATTTTTCACAATAAACAAGTAACTCCGGTTTGCCAAATAAAAACAAAATTGCAGCAATACTTTTGGTTATTTGCAAGGGATTGTATGTAATTAGCATTGTATATTACAAAAGAGAATAGCTACCACTGGTAAGTCTGATCACATATGTTGGTTTTCAGTCATGTAGGAGCAGATGAACAACTCTCTGCTTTCTCAGATTTTTCGAGCTGCCTTTTCTTGTTAATCAGCCATGCGGATCTAAATGCTGCGCATCCTTACTCCTTGCACATACCGATGTTTTGAAGGGGTACTGAAGTGAATACGCAGCTTTCTGATAGTAGCAGGAAATAGTTTGACATGTCTTATGATAATCTAGGTCTTCAGAGTGACTGTTTCTGTCACTGTTAGAAGTTGTATTCACTGCTTGTCAGTTCAAAATCCTTTCTGTGTGTCTGTGTGCATTTGTTTATTGTGTTAAGTTTAACAACAGTGTGTTTGTCTCAGGGTGTATTAATGGTCGGCCCTCCAGGGACAGGGAAGACCATGTTAGCCAAAGCTGTGGCCACAGAATGTGGGACTACTTTCTTCAATGTGTCCTCATCCACCCTTACTTCCAAATACAGGGGCGAGTCTGAAAAACTTGTTCGTCTGCTGTTTGAAATGGTAAGTACTTGTACATATGGGTATATGGGAGGTAGAGTGGGTCATCCACTAATCGCAGGGTTGGTGGTTCAATCCCTTGCTCTGTCGAAATGTTGAAATGTCCTTGGGCAAAACACTGAACCCCAAATTGCTCCTGATGTTTAGGCGAGCAGGATGCATGGTAGCTCGCTGCCGTCAGTGTGTGTGTGGGTGGTTGAATGAGAGGCAAATTTTAAGGCACTTTGGACAAAAGCGTTATTTAAACATGCAGGTCTATAATGCAAAACGTCACAGTACAAAAATGAAGATCTAAATATTTTGTTATATGGCAGAGAATAAGTTTCTTAGACTACGTTTTTTTCCCAGGCCAGGTTTTATGCACCAACAACCATCTTTATAGATGAGATTGACTCCATCTGTGGCAGGAGAGGAACATCTGATGAACATGAAGCCAGCCGCAGGGTCAAATCAGAACTCCTGGTTCAGATGGATGGTGAGTGGAATAGAATAGTGGGGAGGTGAAGCTATGAAGGGCTTTCTAATAGAGTTTGGCTCCTTTTGATATCAAAACTCATGTTTGGCATGAAATCTACTATGTTACTGAATGTGTATGACATAATCTATCTGAATGTTTAGAACTATAGAAAGCCCAGTATTAAACTTAAAAAAAATGGCAGTATCCTAGATAGATTCCAAGATCATCTCTCACATGAACTGTGCAACCAGGTGTTGGGGGAGCCCTGGAGAATGATGACCCCTCTAAGATGGTGATGGTCCTGGCTGCCACCAACTTCCCCTGGGACATTGACGAGGCGTTACGACGCCGCCTGGAGAAGCGGATCTACATCCCCCTGCCCACAGGTGACCTCCTCATCCACAGACTGACAGCACAGCAAACTAGAGGGAGGGTCACTGTAATAGTCTAACAGAGGCTGCACACAACAGCTCAAAACAGTGAAACTAAGAGTAATTAATATTGATTCACACCGTGGACATACTGTTGGGTCAATAGTGTTCTATTTACTCACCTAATGTGTTAGTAGTACACAAATATCCATTCCTCCAAAATTGATGTTCAGATGTGTCATCTTAATATTTGATTAATATTGTGTGTGTGTGTGTGTGTGTGTGTGTGTGTGTGTGTGCGTGTGTGTGTGTGTGTGCGTGTGTGTGTGTTCAGCTGTGGGTCGTGTAGAGCTTCTGAAGATCAACCTGAGGGAGGTGGAGGTGGCTTCTGACGTGGACCTGGACCTCATTGCTGAGAAGATTGAGGGCTACTCTGGAGCAGACATCACCAACGTTTGCAGGTATGTGTTTGTTAGTGTGTGTGTGTGTACCCTTACAAAAAAGGACAAGCCAGCACAATTACATAGAGCTCATTCATTTTCAGTTCATCCGCCATCACCTCTGGGGATGTAAAAAAATATTTATATCACCACACATCACTATTGGAGAAATCTGTCCAAAATGACGTAATAGATGACAAACAGTACAGAGGTTGCACAGGCTGGATTCTAATTTGAGAACATATAACTGCAGGAGGTGTGTAACAGCCTTTTAAATCATTTTGAAATTACATGAACAACAACAGACAGTGTGTGTTTTGTGCTTTGAGAGAGAGAAAGTCAGGTTACGTATCTTCATGAGCGAGTACCCGCGTTCGGCCGTGAACCGGAATCACTAACAGTGTGAAGCTTGACTCGCCTGTGTAAGGACAGTCTGATCAGCATAAAGACACTTTTTAAGTTCATTTAAGGAAGACAAAGTATCAGCCGGTGAACAAATGAGATGTGAGCATGTGTTTTTAATTGGAGGTGCGCTTTTCCATTCTTTCCAGTGAACTTCCAAACCCTTAAATCCCGATTCTTCATCCATTAGTCAGTCTAGCTCTGTGTATTACTGCATTTGGTCTCCATAAATTCAGGGAAAAGGAGAGTGGCATTCCTGTGCCTTGTCAACTCACCATCTAACAACATTCTTCTTTCTTTGGCTTTCCAAAAGCTCACCCCTGTCCTTTGAATACTAATCAACCAAGTTATGTTGTCTGTTGCCGATCAGCTCGAACTCTGTACATAACCCTGTTAATGTGTTGTTAGAGACATATCGTTACAGTCATGCTTCTCTTTCTGTCGCCCTCTGTTCTTATCAGTACCGCAGCTGTTTCTCCAAACAGATGCAGGGTTGTTTTGGCTACTTTGGTTCACACACACTTACACAAGCTCAGATGCACTTTCAGACCAGCAGAGCAAATAGAGTGATTATTCACATATGTTTATCTTCATCATTACTATGTGGAACACGCCATAGTGTACACTGGATATTGCAGTAAATATTATAAAGTATGAGTGATCGTCAGAATATGTTTATGTGCTTTGGCATTGCAATTATTTGTAATCATCGTAAAGTTTAATAATTGATTTAGTTTAACATTTTTCTCTGTACCATCCTGTCCTTGGTGTGGGTATCCTTTCTAATGTAGCTATGCTGGGAATGACAGGTATTTTATTTTGTCCATGTCATCTCTGCCCATCTCCGGCTTTCATTGTTTTGTTGGCCTTGGATGTGTGTGAGTATCATCCACACACAGCCTGTAGCCTATGGGATTTAATCACAGCCCAGACTCCATTCCATGTGCCAACAGAAAAACTTTTCAAATATGGAATTCAAAACAGTAGAAATATTGCGTCAAGTATGTTTTAGGGAGTAAAAACTCCTCAAATTTCTGTCCCCTGCCCGTGTCTGCTCCTGTCTTTACATGTACGTCAGGGATGCGTCCATGATGGCAATGCGTCGTCGAATCCAAGGCCTGAGCCCCGAGGAGATCCGCGCTCTGTCCAAAGACGAGTTGCAGATGCCTGTGACCATGGAGGACTTCACCCTCACGCTCAGGAAGATCTCCAAGTCTGTCTCTGCTGCCGACCTGGAAAAATACGAGGCCTGGATGGCTGAGTTTGGATCAGTATAGAGAACGTTTAGAAGGCTTAAAACCAGAGGGACCAGAACCTTAAAAGGAGGACTTGTAGCTTTGTAGATGATGAGCAGGGACTCGGGAGAGTACGTCACAGAGCTGAGTGAATTCTAGTATGTGAACCAGGCTGCACATCAGGGATCAAGATAATGCAGAGGCTCTAGTTCACACCAGAAGACTGGTGCCTTTGAGTGAGCATGATGAGAATTTTCAGTGGCTTCACTCCCTCCACTGCCCTTTCACATATGCTCCCCTCGCTGTTGCTTCGACACAATTGTCCGTGTAGAGACTGTCAGTCATCCCGCTGCTGACTGACTTAAGTGACCTGAGGGAGAACGGGGTGAGCTTCCCTCAAACAGGGAACTTTTAATGTAAAAAGTAGCCTAATATGCACAGGTAGACCACAGAATGCACACTAGTTTTACTTACATATTAGGCCTCAAGCAAGAACATTATCGGATTCTTAGCCTAAACTCCTCGTACTTTTTCCGTGAAGCTTTTTAATGCGAGTGTTCCAGGACGGATTCACCGAACTCTCTTAACTCGGCAAGCTTGTCGTAAATTGCTCATGTCAAACTGATGAGTGCCAGCTGTCAACATGTAGGTGAGCCTTTGTGAGATTTGCATAATCAACGCCCTGACATCTGCTACATAAGAGTCCCAGCTCTGCTCCATTTGTGGGCAAGTTTCATTCACAAAATGTTACCAAAGAGTAAAAAAGGAGACGCTGTCAGGAATCAGCAGCCGAAAAACACAACAGATTTAGCGGTATAAGTGGTCATATTAAGAGACCTGACATAATTAGAAAATCTCTATACAGCCGGCAGCATCAGAACAGCGTCATATTTTGACAGAAATAAGGAAGGATAACGACACTTTAGACTGTCAGGATGTTCACCTGGGCAGCAATAAGCATAAAAACCCCGAGGGAGTTTTCGGTGTGAGAGAATTTTCCTAACAAATACTGAATTGTTTTGGTTGCCATGCCAAAATATGCCAGTACAACCTACAAAAAATGTTACTGAACCACTAAATTGGTAAGCCATGATGAGGGTGATATGATGAACGCAATATTAATTGGTGCATAAAGTTTATTTTAGTCTTTGATTTTAGTCCGTTTCTGTAGCAAAGGTCATCTGCAAATTCCTTCAGATTAAGGCATTATAATTCAGACTCGCTTTACATAACTTGGACTTGAGAATTTCATTTGTACTTAAGAGAAAATAAAAAAAAATTGTGACAAAGGTGACTAATGATCTTAAATCTCTTAAGAACAAATCTCTCAGTAATTGTGATTCTTACATGAGGCCCATTGTCTTAAAAACTGTATGTTTGAGCACTTTTAGTGTATTTCCTGAGGATCATGTGTATTTACTACTGACTGAACACACTTGAAGAAACACAATGTCTGTTATGAAGTGACTGATTATATGTTTGTGTTTGTATGTTTTTTTTGTTGTTGTTGTTGCTGCTGGTTTTAATATCTGTTTTCAGTTTTAGTTCTGTTGAGACAAACAAATGTAGTCAAGCTAAAAAAAAACATGGCCACGTGGATTGTTTATTAAAGGATACAGTTAATCCTTGTCTACTTACTGTTTCCTGTACTTTATGAAACCTATTTAATTGATCTCCCTAAAGTGAGTCGGTTTATGTCTTGTATCCACCGACTCTTCCTTCAGGAGTTGACAGGATGAGTTCACATTGTGAACTAGTGATGGACTCGATCCATACCCAACGGATGTCTGTTATTGCTCTTTTTTCCTCTTGGTTTTACCTTCAATTTTAGGCTGCCTCAAGCGTTTAGGGCATTCCGCTTAGGGGAAATAATTAACCACCAAAACCTCCATTCATTGTGTAAAATTTGGTAATCACACCATTGCCTGCACCGTGAGCTATCTTGTTAATCACATGTCATATTAAATCTCAACAGAATTATTCCATGATGCTAATATTGAGTATGAAAACGCATTCTTGGAAATAGTAGCTTGACAAAAAACTCCCCACTTCTAGCTTGTTCCAGACCTTTCAGCCGTATCGCGCCGTCTTCATCAGCAGTTTGCTGAGTTGTGGAGATGGATCTGCTGTCATTGGTGCTACGAATTAACTCAGGTAACTTGAACTCAAGAAGACTGTGATAGACTTAAAAGCTTGGGGAAAAAGCTGGTAAACTGACCTTGAGTTGGGATTATTTTGTCAAGCGGTTGTTTTGATATATTAAATCTGTGATGTCAGCTGTGGGCTAAGGTACATTACATAAAAATACTCCACACTCGCAGAATAACTGATAGTTGACAGTATGGTCAGTATTTCTGCTACAGAGTCATTTAGAGACTCAGTCTAAATGCCGTCTGTCGCAGCTTTCTAATGAGCGATCACATGCTTTTATTTGATTCAGAGGCTTTTTGCTGTAAGGTGAAGAGCGAGCATCTTTTGAAAACTCACTAAAAAAAAAATAAGAAAAACTGGTCACGAAAGAATCGAATTGGTGTCTGAATGTTTTACGTAGTGTGAGTTGTAGAAGTCTCAGGTCCATCAGTCAACCAGAGTGTTATTGAATGGTAAAACGTGTGAATGTACGGTTTGTGCACACCACACCGCCCTGCTGATTGAAACTACTAAACCCCTGTTCCCTCCACCTTTTTAGATTTGTAGCAGCTGTGTAGCAGAAACATTTAGAAGTGAATCCTATTGAGCAATGCGTGGATTTGTCACTGTAGATTTGGGAAAGACTGAAGCGGCATCACACGTATGTATGTTCGCCTGTTGTATCATCCTGACCGTACATACCGGCTGTGGCTTGTTTTGTGTAAGGAACGTCATGCAGTTTTGGACAAAATACACTGTGCCCCCTTTACTATTTGCCCATGAACGTCATTGTTAAGATTTTGTGCGATGCACTCTGTCGTTTTGCTGTGTTGTTTGTCTGTTTCTTCTGCGGCACTGCCACATTTTTTCTAGGTCAACAGATGTGCATTTGAAATTTGAAATGTCTTAGCCTGCATAGCACTTTTCAAATGTAGGACAAATAGTACAGTAGTAGTGTGCTGGTGCTCAAGTTATTTATCACTCTTGACTGTTTGTCCTTTGAATAATCTGAAACGGATTTGACTCAGGGTGGCTTCATTGTCAGGCAGTCTTTGTATCCCCTAATCTTGCACTGCGTCGTATTGGAAGGCCGTTATAAATGACCAGTCCCAAAAAAAAGCAAACATTTTCCCAAACCCTTTAATGAGCCTGACTCTTCCTCATAATATAACACACCTGCAGTTGAACATTTCAGTATTTTATCAGTATCCCCTTAAACCACTGATTTTGTTTGCAGCGTGATAAAATATATAGCTTAGAAACCAAAAAATATTCAAGTATATTTAAATAATTTTGTAGCACGGTGACCAGCCCATAATAGCGCACATTTTTTTAATCCTACATATGATGCATCCTCGTGTCCCTTGTCTACTAATGAAGGAGCTTGTTGGATGTGACGATCAACTCTTCCATTGTTGTTTTCGAGGTAAGAGGCATTTCTATCACCTTTATACTATCTAGCTTACAGAAATAATAGAAAAAATTCTGTCTGTATAATGTAATATTTCCCCAGAAACCCCCCCGTAACCATCCTCAGGACCTCTGGAGTTTTTCTAAATCTCATATTGTGGGTGTCCGTGTGATAGGTACACTAATCTCACACAGCGAGAAAGGTCGTTTAATATCAAACAGGCCATTCACAAGCAGCTCCTCCAAAGCGTCCACATGATATCCAATAAAAGCACATGCACACAGTCCTCTTTGCATAAGAGTCTGCAGAGAAAAAATGTCACATATTTAATAGGTTTGAATGGCTGACTTCATGTCTTTTGGGTGAACAAGTCAACAGCGTTTCGGATGATTAAAACAAGGACCTATGACACTGTCTTGCACTGTGCCTGTGAGGAGTTTGGCGGACATGGGCCTCCAGGATCAGGATCTATGGAGAGCGGCAGGGGACTTCAGGGTGGACTCCCCCGGACGGGGTTGCGGAAGGTCCCCCCTGGGCCCTGGAGGGCCTCGAGATAGTGGAGGAGGATCCCAGAGGGCGAGGGAGGTGGACACTGGGTTTGATTTGAGTCTGTGTCTTGCGGTCATCTTAACAAGTGATGGGTGTGTTATTTAACATGTGCTCACAGTGGACAGAGACTCCGGTCCAGGGAGGCCCGGATGGGACTGCAGGTCCGGTGGGTCAGCGGTGGCTGTAGTACTCCTATGCACAATCTCTCTGTTGTTGTACGTGTGCTGCCGTGACGCCTCAGTGTCCGTGTGTGCGTCCAACAACGTCTATCTTATCTCATGCATCAACCCATCACACCCTTTTCAAATGGAGAGTTAGGCCTGTCTTCCATGGGTGGATTGCTGTTCTCGGCATGGAAATCTTCCAACTCACAGCTGCACTTAGGGTGCGCAACTTTATGCGTACGTGGAAATGAACGATCTGCTTTTACACATGGGTGGCTGGAGGGGTTTATGGGTACTAGTAGGGTGCCCAAACTTTTGCAAGTGCCACAGTCCGTTTAATTTTCTTTTTTTTTTTTTTCAGGTTAACGGGATAAAAAGGCGAAAGTGCACAAACAATTCGGA
The DNA here is from genome assembly GCF_016859285.1 of Xiphias gladius. Lineage (NCBI taxonomy): Eukaryota > Metazoa > Chordata > Actinopteri > Istiophoriformes > Xiphiidae > Xiphias > Xiphias gladius. The sequence continues at coordinate 19,608,501 of NC_053415.1, read as the reverse complement.
GAAAAACCTCTGAGTCGACAAAGGCACGGAACTCGCCCGAGGGGTGCCCACACTTTTGCTCGCAACCCGTGCGGGCGCTAAGCGGCAAGTGCTCCATCTGTACCGGACTCACGCCGCAGACACGCCGCGCACATCGCCTCGGGCTGTGTCACAATTATCATGAGGATGACGGGGGGCGGCTGCTGGCCGCTCTGATGCGTTGCTCCAGTGACGCTGTGCGGCCGCATCAGCGCATGGTCGCAACGCGACAGCTCGCGAAGACGTTGCTTGGAGTTTTTTTTTTTTTTTTTTTTTCTCTCCCTTCTTTCTTTTTCTTTTTTTCCCCCGCTGCTGTTGTTATCACAGAGGGTCCACCGTAAGCTCCAGAATGGAGACCAAGCCGGTTATCACCTGCCTTAAAACCCTCCTCATCGTGTACTCCTTCGTGTTTTGGGTACGTAGCTTTTATGGTGTCTTTATTAATCTGCCTGCGGAAAATGATCGTGATCTGTAAATTTTTTTTTTTTTTTTTTTTCGCCTGATGGGCAGAGTCAGCATCATCGACGGAATCATTATGTCGTTTAGATTAAACGCCGAACGGCCCTTCACGCCGCTCGTAGCCTTTGGAGATGCGGGTTTCATGCGTCGCCTCTCATGCGGCTCGTGTCGGGGCTGCGCATATTTCGGCTGCTGGGCGGCAGTGCACCGTGTCAGCACATAACAGGCATTGCATCATGGTCGTTGACAGTGAGCGCGGCGGAGAGGATGTTAATGTCGCCGCAGCGATTTCACTGTGCCGGAGAGGACGTGAGGGGCCTGGTCCGTGCGATGAGGGCCGTTGTCGGCCAGTTTTTTCGGGCTCGTTTCTATACATCCTTAAAGGGACCTTGCGCCTCACCGCATCCTCCCATATAGATACTGAAACCTAACTACGTTTGGCCCTGTACCTAAGTACGATTTTAAGGTCCTGGCACTTTCTCTGAGTATTTCCACCGGATGTTAATTTACCACCTCTGCTTCACCACATCTCGTCATGATGATGAGAGAAAATGTCGTACTTTTTTGCATTGTCAAAGAATAAACTACCCACATGTATAGAAAGGATTTCGACAAGCTAAATTAAATTGCTGCTAACATGTTAATGCACAAGTCATCGTCACCAAATATATATATGTAATACGTGTATATAAGTAAAATGTGTGTACACACACATATATATATATATATATATATATATATATATATATATATATATATATATATATATATATATATATATATATATATATATATATATAAACACTGACAGGAGCCATTCAGCTGCTAACCTTTGATATTTTAGTCACATTTTCGTAATGCTTATGTACTTTTTTCAGTTTTGAGTGCAGGACTTTTACTTGCAATGGAGTATTATTACATTTTGGTACTGCTGCTTTTACTTAAGTAAAAGATCTGATTACTACTTCCACCACAATACATAATCAAAAGTCACCAAGTATTACTGGAAAAATGTCACCATGCAGCCAGTGTTATATTATTATTCCTTATGCTCTTTGATTATTATTATTGATGCAGTAAAATTTAAGATTCATCTTTATGTTGTAGCTGGTTGCAGCAGAACTAGTTTTACTCATTTTACATCCTGTTGGGTGGTTTAACTCGCTGAATAAGAATGTATTGTATGTCCTATGCTAATTTTAGATGTTTAAAATCTGAATCTGAGAGGTAGCCGGTGACTATATTTACCAAATAAATGTAGTGGAGTCAAAAATATAATATTTCCCACTGAAAAACACTTGAACCGTGTAACGTAATTTGAAATACAATAGTACTGCTGTAAAGACCTGCTATAAATACTTTACTTTAAATGTTCAGGTCATGTTGCGACTACTGCTTTAGTTGTTTGTTTGCTGACTTCAGATTTTGGGGCTGTACTTTGTGGTGTTGTACAACATTAAAAGGAGCTGCAGCTGATAAAATAAGAAAACGGTTAAAAAATGACCATCATGTTTTCTAAAGCCTAAGGTGACTTGTTTGGTTGTTTGTTTTTTTGTGTGCGACCAGCAGTCCAAACCTAAAGATGTTTAGTTTACTAAAACATAAGACAACAATTGGAGAGGCTGGAAGCTGAGATGATTTGGCTATTTTGCTTGATAAATGACAATGACTGATTAATTATTTCAGCTCAAATAATTGACTTATATGTTCAGTTACTTTTGAAACCAGGCTATCCTACTTCAGTTTAGTTGTTGGTTGACTCTGAATGTAGAGGCTGTGGTTTTTGGTGGTGTTGTATTATACAACAATGTGTTGAAAGTAGGGCATATTTTCATTATCATTAATCTGCAAATTCATTTCTCAGTTAAGCAATTCATCATTTAGTCTATAAGACACAGGAAAAAAAAAAAACTAAGTCAAACTTTCCTTTAGCCTTTGCTGACATCGTCACATTGCAGATTTTCCTTAGCAAACGGTCCAAAAACACAAAGATATTTCGTTTTCCATAACATAAGGGATGGTAAAGAAGCAAACCTCACATTTGAGAGGCTGGACCAAGAGAATTGTGGGTATTTTTCTTTGATAAAAGGAAGGCAGGCTATATACTGTGCACGGGCAACAAAACGACAGCTCCTCTTACAATAAGGATATCACATGGTACAAAATAACACCCGGGTATCCTTAATATGAAGACAACATTTTGCCCTCGTACCCAGCTGGGGTTGGGTCCGTGCACAGTTCTCCGGTTGATAATTCGTTGAACACTTTTGCATACTGTCCAATGGAGGAGCAAAAACATTAGACAGACCCTAAAATATTACTCAAACCAACACAGCAACACAAAAGCTACAAATTTCATCAAGGAATTGAATCGTTTTGTTTTTTTTTGCCAAGGTCTCAAGCTGCAAAGCTTTGCTCTGATTCGAATTTATAAGAAAAGCTGTATTCACAGTGCTAAACAAGCAGTATATAACAACCCCCATTTGAAGAATAGATTCTGCCCATCTTTTCACTATAATTTAAGCTCTTTGTCGTGAGTGTCCTCAGGATTTGAGCCAACAGATCACTCAGAATTGTCTCAGCTACTCGAAACCAAATGAATTTGGTTGAGGCTGCTTCCAATTTTGGGATAAATTACTTTGAGATTAACTTGAGAAGTGAGGAGTGAAATAGCATCTCTCATTCCCTGTGTGCTTTTCAGTAGTTTGGGTTTTGCCTTTGTTTACCTTTTGATTACCAGCTGGGTCTTCAAATATGATCCAGCATCCATGGAAGCACATATTAGCCGAGCTAACCACAACGCTGTGCGACTGAATTTACCTCGTTTTTGCCCATAATTTTTGACCACAGATGTGAGTTATAGGCTCATTCCCGCGCGTTAGATTTCTGATACCAGCCAGATATAGCCAGGGTGGATTATCTAATAAGAAAACGTGGATCTTTGTTTAGGACCTGAAGAGTGCTTTCTCTGCTTTCGCTGCATTCACCCCGAGCTGTAGGAAAAGAAAATAGTATCAATACTGATACTTGGCCTGGAACCAAACCGAAATTAACCCCTAACTTTGCAGAAGAAAGTCCTGGTGGAAACACAGAATTGATATCAGCCTCTCAGTTCAGATCTGTAGTCATGAAAGCTTAAAAAGAAGAACTGTGCTGTGTGTCCTCTGGCTCTGCAGACATGTGCCGGTGTCCCAGATATGAACTTTTATATTTAGTCAGTATTGGATGGTCTTCTCGTCCCCAATCCCCCCCCCCCCTGACATCTACAGCATCAGGTTTCAGATGTCTGAAGTGCAGAAGCGTCCCACAGTTCAGTGGCTCTCTTCAGCCCCGAGGGTGAGGCATGGAGAGGGCGCCTGCACCGAGTTCCAAGTGGGAGAGGTGCCTCGGTGTCAGGCCTCGGTTTCGCTGTCATCAGCTTGTCGTGGCAAATAATGTCTTAAGTGTGAATATCTGTGTTGCCATACTTCACACACAGCGCAGTAAAATGCGGAGCAGGTGGTCGAGTCTGCGTGGTGTCCTCGCCAGCATATTTTGTCATCGCACCTTCTGTTTCTTTATTAGGCCGGGGGAGGAGGAGGGAATAGGGGTGACCTGTTTTAAACTCTGCGCTGTAACCAGGGTGGCTAGCCAGGCATTGAATTTCAAACAAAACGTTCGGGGGGGGGGGGAGTCTTGGCTCCGGGGAGGAGGAGAAAAAGAATCTAAAGCCGTTTGGAATTCAGCAACAGGCGTCAAGTCTAGATGACTTGTCCCTGCTTCTTGCACTTGATTTCCCTGTTGGTTTTAAAATGAGCACATTAGCATTGACAAGATGATACTTCATATGAATGTGGCAGCACCTGTTAGGGGGAGAGACATTTTGTTGCTGGTGATGTAGGCCACAAACAGGGGGTACTCCGTCATCAAGAGGACCGTTGTCTGAAATGACAGTCGGCTCGGGCTGTTGGAATCACTGTTAATAGAAACAGTAGATGTCACTAATGACAAATCAAGTCATCGCCCTGCGGTCCTTCAGTTCAGCTGGGCAGGGGCTGAAAGGAAGGGATACTTTACATTAGATGTGTGTAAACAAAAATGACAAACGTTTGCTGGTTCGGGCTTCTCAAATGTGCGGACATGATGCCTTTCTTTGTCGCACAGGATAGTTAACTGAATATCTTTGGGTTTTTGGACTGTTGATTGGACGAATCAAGGCATTTGAAGCATTTTTCACAGTTTTCTGACATTTAATAGACAAATTATAGATCATTTAATCGAGAAAATAGTCAGAAGACTAATCGATAATGAATATAATCGGTAGTTCCAGCCCTACTTTACATTAAATTACATCAATTTGGCAGACACTTTGTATGTTAGGACAATATGATGATATACACTGTGAGACAATAAACATTTCCGTACCATCAGATATTTTGACGTACCCTTTATAACTCTATCTATCAGTTTAATGTCCCTGGGTTCATTAGACCAGTGACTTCCAACGTTTATATCTTGAAGCCCCTTAAAGCAAAGCTTTGTCTACTTGTTTGCCCTCGTCACAGGTTGCATGTGTATGTTTGTGGTTCAAAATTGTGTTGTTTGAATACTTTCATCCAGTAATTCACAAGCAAAAATTAGAAAACCGTTCAAATATATAAACATAATTTTGTGTACAGAAATGTGTTTTTCTCCTGCAATTAACTATGAGAGCTAGAAGTGCATCCCTTCCAAAAAAAACTACTGCAACCGTGTTTGTGATACTCTCAGAGCCATTCATACAGTAAAGAAACATTTGTAAATAATTGATATTCTGTATAATTTAATTTGCTAAGGTTAACTAGGTCTACATTTCCACTGTAGAATGTTTAATAAGGACCAACACTATCTCAGACGGCTACTACTTCTGATTGGTTAAAGCTGCAATTACTTTTTTTTTTTTTTTTATATTAACAATAGGTCCAATGAGTGTGTAATGTGAAAGGTGTCCACACAGAGCTTTACAGAGTGTTAGAGTGTCCTTCGGCTCATTGTTTTGGTTTTATAGCCCGTAGCTGTAGTGTTTTACAGCTTAAATCAGTGAGGTTTTTGGCTGCAGCTAAAAAGTTCAATAAACAATTTGTTCGCTCCCTGCCCAGCACTAAACATCGGACAGACACAGTTGGCAACTAGCTGTTGAGCAGAGTGGAGCATTGAGCAACTGAAGAGCCAGATATTTCCCTCAAGATTTGGTGGAGACCAAAAATGGAGCTAAAATGAGAGTGAATATGGGACTTTTGACCATTCATCCAGTTTGACAGAAACTTATCTCCGAGTGAACGCTAAATGGGGATGTTTTAACCAGCACATTTGCCATATCAACTTTGTATGGTGATATCATATCATGTGTTGTTTTTAAAGTTGCCCCCCAATTGGCCAATAAATATAATGTATAATTTAGAAGAAGTTGTATCTTTGCTTGTTCTTCAACTTAGATGAACCTGTGGAGCCTGGAGAGTAAACTAGTATTTGACCGTGTTACTTATGTTGTTACCATGTTTCATTTTGTATTTTTAAAAGAGAACATTTTTCAGCAAATATGCTTGATGGGCATTTCCAGTCAATAGAGAGAGCCACATTAATAGGTACAACACAAGCGATAGAGTTTTTACACTATTGAACAAACAAAAGACACCCAACTGAAAAGCATTTCATATATTAATTCAAGCTCTTTATTCTCGAGGCACATTAGCCGACCCAAGTTTGTGAACTGAAGTGCAAAAAGCAATTTATACGTACAGCACTTATAATATGTGATGATTTACATGATACATGTTTATACAGCATGAACATTTTTACTGTAGGCCTGTAGAAAATGTCATCTGAGCACATAGCAGCTACAGTAGTACAGGGACCAACAGGCTGAGGATTCAGATAAAGAGATTACAAAAACATTAAACAGACAACCCTTGAGATGATTTTAAATTGAAAATCTAGTGGCTCTGCTGCTTCACTATGTGGTTCAGCTCCATCAAATGCCGTGCAACTGAGGATTTGTCATCTCGCATATAACTGCCCACAGGCTGTCAATAAAACCCATTTTTACAGGTTTTGCTTACATAATAGAAACCATAGCAACATGTTTAAGTCATAAATAAAAAGAGATAAAAACATTGCCAGTAGTGTGGGAAACCAGTGCAGGACTGATACTATTGATCGATTAATCGATTCTTGGATCGTCAGAAAATGAATCAGCAATGATTCTGATAATAAATTAACCATTGAATTAGTTGTTTAATCAAAAATGTTTAGTTACCACTTTTAAAATCCAAATATTTAAGGGTTTTCCCAGTCTTCCATGATAGTAAACTGAATATCCTTGGGTTTCAAACTGCTGATCGATCAAAAATGTAATAATTTGAATATTTCAACTTGGGCTTTAGGAAATGATGGTGGCATTTTTCCTAATTTTCAGACAATTTTTAGACCAAACAATTCATTCATAATGAAATTATTAAGTGGCTCCAGACCCAAACTAGTGTATCTCTAAATTAAAGACATAGTTGTAGCTTATGCTTTGTACGGGAACTGCCATTCAGTGTGTGTGTGTTTTCTCTCACTCTGACCTTTCTTATCAACGTGCCCTCAGCTGAAACTCAATGTCCTTGTGTGCCATAGTATTGATATGGAAATCCATGTGTGGCTGTTTGCATGAGCCACGATCAAGTGTAGCCACGTAACACAGCAGCCGCAGTAGACATTCTCAAAGTATTCTCTCCTTTGTAAAGTCTAAAAGAAATTGATACAGCTTTATTTAAGAACTGCAACCAAATTCAGGACAGTAAAGCAGTCAAAGGGAGGGCAGGCCGGAGGCTGGTGATTTGTCATGGTGAAAAACCTTTGCCCAATCGTTATGTGCACACCCTGTCAACGGGGCAAAGTGTAAATGTTGTTAACACAGTCATTAACCTGCAGAGGCTGGTTTCAGCTATAGTCAGAGAATTAACATTACAGCCTAAATTTATGCAAAGAAATTTTTTTATATTGTTGTTAATCACTTCTCTAATATTGTATTATTTTTACGTAACATGACGTTAGGCTTGAGGACGTTGTTGACTAATTGCTAAGAGGGAACGTTTCTTCACTGCTGTTTCAGTCATGTTGGCTCATTCTCTGCCGAGAGCTGAGTGTATTCCTCTCAACGGTTTTTAGGGGTTTCAGGGTGCACGCAGACAGTCTGTACAGACGGCTCCCTCACTAGTCAGAGGGCCTGGCAGCAGGACGGCGAGCAGCCTCCTCTTGGAAGGAAGTAGGGTAGGATGATGAGTTGGCCCTTGCTCGGTCAGATCATCAGCAGCCGTTCTTCACCCTGATCTCTTTCCGATGCCAGTTACCCAGCTGAGACACACGCCGCCTCAGCTGCCTCGTACAGCACGCTCTTTTATCCGCAGCCCTCATTTGAAATGCTAAGAGAGGCGCAACAGGAGGAAGCGCCTCGCCTCGGATCAAAGAGCTTCTTTGATTTGTCCCCTTTCTTTTTTCTCACTCTGTCTTTCTATATGTGTGAGTGCAGGCATATTCATAAAGCAGGTGATTGCTATCTCGTACTCCAGATAAATTTGTGTCTTCTGTCTCCCGTCTCCTCCTCCTTACTCTAATTGCTCTCCTTTCTCGTTCCACCTTGATCCGCTTTCTTCCCCTCCCCCCTCAGCCTGCTGCTAAAAACACGGCTATTGTAATATCGCAAAGGCCCGTTTCCTGCTTTCATTCTGTTTTCTGTGGTCTCTCCCTGTTACATCCTTCTCTCCAACCGCCACCCTCTAGATAACAGGAGCCATCCTGCTGGCAGTGGGAGTATGGGGGAAGTTGATGCTGGGCCCGTACATCTCCCTGATAGCCGACAACTCCACCAACGCCCCGTACGTCCTCATTGGCACCGGAACCGTCATCATCGTTTTTGGCCTGTTTGGATGCTTCGCCACCTGCAGAGGAAGCCCATGGATGCTGAAACTGGTGAGAGGCTGTAGAAGGAAGGGTGGAGTGTTATGTTGCAGGGAGAGAGAAGAGTGTTGTAGATGCTGATTAATTAGCCTCAGGTCACATGATAAAGGGAATAATGGTTGACCTCTATCATGTGGAGAGGGATCAGAAATCCAATAGATGCTGCAGGGAACTTGGGTCGGTTAATGGTGGTCAAGTGGCGATGTTGGAGTGTGTGTGCGTGTGCGTGCAAGAATAGGCAAATGATACACGCCTAAGGCAGACGGTTTTCATGCAAACTATGCAAATCTCCCTCTTCCTTCCTCTCCCTCTGTAGTATGCCATGTTTCTGTCGCTTGTCTTCCTCGCTGAGTTAGTGGCTGGGATCTCTGGATTTGTGTTTCGCCACGAGGTCAGCATGCCGTTCACCACGTAACAACCTTATAAGTCTTATCACAAAAGCACCAAAGCATTCTTGTGCTGTTAACGTGTGTGATCAACTGCACATGTTTGCGTGCTACAGATAAAGGGAACCTTTCGCAGGACCTACACTGACGCAGTCCTGAACTACAATGCTGAGGATGAAGCGAGCCGTGCTGTGGACAACTTGCAGCACAAGGTAAGTCCCCAACATCAACAAGGTGCAACAGCTGATACATACATAAACTGGATGCTTAAGCTTTGCATTTTTATTTCACGAATTCCATGAAAAGACAAAAAGCAAGTGTTGCCTGTGCGGCCAAAGCCTGATACAGTTTATTTGTCTGTGCCACAGAACTCCACTGTTAAAAACACATCAATAACATGTCCCTTCACTGTAATAAACTGGTGCACTTTGGTATGTTTTGAATCTTTCCCTTGCAGGCCATAAGTACTCACCAGCGCACCAAATAGGTATTGATCTATGGCTCAAAATAGACCCCAATGAATGCTCTATTTACCTCGTAACGTTTTCTGAAAACTACAATGCCCCGCTGTTTTAGGAAAGTACTGACCTTTTTTTTTTTAAATGAAACACTGTACTTTTGACCAGTTATTAAAGACTTGCATCTTCAGTAGGAATGAACGGGCCTGGGTCTGAGTGCCACAGACAAGGCCATGTTAAGAGACTTACACATTGTTGGTTTTAGTTCTTATGTAGGTTGTGTTGACAGTAACAAAAGTATAGAATAAGACCAGCCTTATCCATGAATTCTGATCTGCTCTCAATACTTTCTCTTTTATTGTCTGTTTTTAGCTGCGTTGCTGTGGAGTGTATAACTACACCAGCTGGCTTGCCAGTGTGTATTACCCATCCAACGGCATTCCTGCAAGCTGCTGCTCTAACTCCTCTGACTGCAACCCAGAAGACCTCCGCAATGCAACTATAGCCCCGAACAAGGTCTACCACCAGGTCAGTATGTTATTGTGCTTTCCCACGTATTGGCTGTCTGCTGCATAAGTACTGTATGTAGCCTATGACTGCATATGTCAGCAGATGACTGTATTTACATCTGACAGGTTCTCATACACTTTTTCAAACCATCTCCCTCCTCCACACACTAACAGATGTCTCAGATACTCTCCCAGATATCCATCTTGCCCCTAATTTGCACATATAACATGCCCCTGTACCCTCTGCAAACTAACCTGCCCCCTGTGTTTCAGGGCTGCTATGAGCTGGTCACTTCATTCATGGAAACCAACATGGCCATCATCGCAGGAGTGACGTTTGGGATCGCCTTCTCACAGGTGAGAACTGAAGAAGGTTAATGTTTTGCACGTGATGCTGCGCAAAATAAAAGGCGGTTGTGTGTATTGTAGTAGTGAAAATAAATCGTTAACGTGCTTAGAAATGCAGACATAGTTCCTGAAAACAGGCAAGACATTAACTAAGGACATAGGACATCTACAGACACAGCTAATATTCCATCTTACATTTTGTGCTTCCAGCTTGGATTTGATGGGAAATCTACTAGATTACTTTTCAGGAAAATTTCACTAAATGGGAACTAGTTTACTTTGCAAAAGAATAGGCCACGTTATTCTCCCTCCTTTCTTTTGAAATATAGCTTTATTTAACATTGACATAATGTACAATCTGTGTTATCTGTATTATATTTCTCCTCTGAAAAAACACGTTTGCAGCAATGCTACGTCTTACAGAAAAGCAGCTACTCACAGCACCGTCCGTTTTACAGCAGGACAGAATACACTTCACAGGAAATTATGACTTCATTTTGCGTAAACCAAAGAGGCAGTTGCAAATTTTTTAACCCCAAGCATAAAGTAAACCGAAGCCCTTTTCTGTCTATCTTTCAGCTGATTGGCATGTTGCTGGCCTGCTGTCTGTCCCGGATCATCACAGCCAATCAGTATGAGATGGTCTAGCTGATGTGATGTGGCAGGTAAGAGACATTCAAAGACACTCTCACACACACAAGCAACCACAAAAATTTAGAGTTAAAGCTGCTTTAATCAATATTTTTATATCAATGAAGAATTAAATTATCACCGACTCCTCATTTCCACTCATCTCTTGGTTTTATGGCCTGCAACTTTACTGTTTTAGTTCACTCTCACCACTCTCATGTTCATTTCCAGCCACAGTGGCAGCTGCCCCCTCCCTGTATACCTCCTGCTTTTCACCAGACAGCAGACAGACACAGTTAGCAACTAGCTGGTGAATATAATGGAGCATTTAGCAGCTTAGACAGATACTTCCTTCAGAATTTGGGGGGGGGGGATAACAGAGGTAAAAGACAAGTCAGTATTGGGCTTACATGTGTCAACAAACCAAATACATACAAATGTTAATTCGTTTGCTAATATTTTTGCCATAGCATCTTTCAAAGTATATGATATGTTAATGTTGTGTTTTTTAGTAAACCACGCTTTCCCTAAGTGGCCCAAAAAAAAATCAGTAAATGCAGGTTTAATTCGTAAATAAATAACTCTCCTTTTTTCGTGTTTTTATCCTTTTAGGGAGATGAAGAGAAGAAGCAACAAGGAGCCTCGACACATGACAAGAGTAAATTCCCGAAACACTATCACACGTCTGAATTGGAATTTACCTCCCTCCGTCTCTCTGCCTGTGTTCTTAATGTAATATCTTAATGTATCTTATTGTAAAGCACCATTCCTTGACTCACTGCTGTTGCATCAAAGCTTTCTATACCACACATCACACTTTTGCTCGATGTGGAAGTTGCTCGTTGACACATATCTTGGATCAGGTCAGCCTACAACAAGCGGGTAGACCAGAGTTGTCTGAGTCGACTGCGGTGTTGGTCTCAGATAGGTGAGTGGGTGCAACTTGGCTTCTCAGTTGGATGCAGCATGCTCCACCGATCGTCATCAGAAGACCACTGCACATCTTTGTACAGAATGACATTACTAAAGCTTGAAAGTAATAATTTAATAGACAGGTTTAGTTTTGCATTTGACTTTGCTATTGCTCGCCATTGTATATTTCTATGGTTGTGACATTTTGTGAACTGATTACGTGTACTGAGGATATTTTAAGTTTATATGAAAAATAAGGAAACTGACAAAAGAAAGAATAGGGAGAGCTGTTACAGAGTATTTTTACTAGTAGATGAGGTACAACATTTTTTGACCTGAGTATTTAATTTAACTTGAAGGCAGTTACATTTTAAAATTGTAATTCAGTATCAGTTGAAACTTTAGCCTGGAATAAAAACGTAAGACCACAGATGCCAAATCTTAGCTGTAAAACTCCCACAGTAACTTAAAATAACAGTCAATTTTACCTGAATTTACGGCTTCTCAATACACTTTACATGATACTTAACGTCAGTTAATTAGTTTTTACGGGAGAAGAGAAATATATTACATCGAGCAAACGAACAAATTAGGGTCACTTGAGGAACAAAACTGTTACACCGTAGACTGAAGGCCCCGTCATACCAGAAAGTGACAAACTGTCAGTCAACACTGATGTTAGTTGGGCCGCTAACAGGACAATAACAGCACACAATAACAGTTTAACCAAAAGATGGATTTGTTGCATCAAATCCTGTCTCATAATTGTCTCAGAACTAATCCCATTTTGTGGAACTGTTTGTACTATGACAGAGAGGGAGGTTAAATAAAAGCAGATGGTGCAATTCAGCTAATATGCTACAACAGACACTTTGCATGGCAAACATTTTTGACTTTTCAATGTAGGAAAACCTTGGCTCCATTACTTTTAAGTGGCCCAGTGAGCCATGGCAGCGAGTGAGCATACCAGTGCCTCACCTAAATGGAATGCAGCCATCGTTTATGTTTTTAGTTCCACCTGTGCTCTTCCTGCTTTAACAAGTCAAAATAAGTGCCATTAAAACTATCTATAGCTTCCTTTATTTTGGACTCCCCGGCTCTTCGCTCCCTAAAAGAGCAGTTCTCAGCTGTCAAGACGGCTCGATTGTCGGTCAGCGACGCACGTTTGTGTGTCCAAGCGCAACAAAAGTTACAAAAGTCGCCAGGAAGAGTGACAGGGGGAAGGAGTTTTGGATGCCGCTCTACGGTCCAACAAGCATTTAATTTGAAGCCCGCTGACACTTTAGTAATGTTTTAGTACTTGCCTTTCTGATTTATGTAGAAGTAACTGACTAAATTTCAAAATGTCACGATTTGGCTTTAAAGAGCAACTTAAAACCAGCTGAAAATGTTTTTCTTTTCTTTTTTGCTGACCTCTAGTGGTTGAAATTGTCACCTCGCTGCCGTGCACCTGACATCGCTGTTGGGTGTGGTTACAGGCGCCCCAAACCAAGGATGCTGAATGTGACGGTCCTGAAATCTGTAAACCAAAAGAGGTCAGCAAAACAAACCCTTTCAGCCTGCTAGGGTCATATCAAATCATTAGGGTCAGGAAATGTTTCTTCTAATGGAAAGCAATGCCAGCTACAATGAGAGAAGTCGACGTTACAGATACACGGGACTCAAACAGTGTTCATCTAGTATTTACAGTATTCTATGTAGTGCATCAACATGCCGCCATCATCATCACCATCTGTAGATATGTATTGGAAATGTAATTTATATGATGTAAGGTTTCTCATTCTAATATGCTAATATATAAATGTCGTGTCAGAGTTTTGATTCTGCACTTTGTGCTGTTAATCTGTGTTTGATAGTTTATAGGAAACTCGCAATGAAAAAATTGTTGTGGCCAATGTTTTGTTGAGAGTAACGTGCAACATGTACCTGTTTCAGTTTGGCTGTATATTTATTATGATTTGGTTGGCATTAAGTTTACAGTTTCACCAAGTGATTTTCTATCTCTGTTTCAGTGTGTGTGTGTGTGTGAGTATGTGTGATTTTGTGTCCTTGTATGACTATCCCCCGTAACCGTCGCGCGTGTAGCTTCCTTGTATGACCAGGTTTGTTTGGGTGAGAGAGCGTCTTGATTTCGTGGCTCCTGTTGTGTTCAACTTTGGTCAGTATTTGGTTGTGGCTTTTAAAAACCTTATTGCTTTTAAAGCCGTAAAGTTATTTAGTGAATGTATGTTTTCCAGCACTCTGAAACTTGTTTTCCTCCCTCAAGCTGATATTCTCCTGTAAATACTAAGTTGTAATACCATCCAGCGTACACATGGGGTCACCAGACACTCAAAAGAATTGCACCATGCTGTCTACTACTGACTAAGTCACCATCAGTGGTCTTATTATCAATAAATATACAGATAACTGTTGTGTTTAGCCTTCGTTCATTTCGCTATGATAGAGACAGCCCTGCACATTTTGAAAAAAGAGTGAAACAGGTTTCTCATCACATGTATTTACCAAAACTGTGGGCGTGTTGTCTGTACTGTCCGTGGCCGTTCAAGAGGTTTCTACAAGACCAGTTCTGCCATTAAAAACCCTGGTAAGGCTTCACTACACTTGGCTGAGGTAGTAGCCAGGTTATCATATGAACACTGTATTGTATTGATTTATCAGTTGTTTCATCATTTGGAGAGCACGCAGAGTGATCATTTAGGCTGTCTCCACATTTAAATCAGGACAAATCATATTTTTAGCTCCAGGATTAGTGCTAGAGGAGGTCGGGATAAAGGTTAAGGCGCGTTGAAAGTAGGCTAAGTTGTATGGCTGAAGGTATGTTGTACTTGATCTAGCTGTAGGAATCAAGTAGAACAGAATGAGGAGAAGAAAATCCATATCAGCCGCGCCGTTGAGCTCTTTATTAATTTAGCTTGGGACAACCAAAATTTGGGTTTTGTAGACCTAGAAATAAACTGCTAGGTTTGTGCACGAGGTGCAAATTTAAGAGCGCCACATGCAGTAAAGTCCATGCATGGGCCTACCTCTGAGCATTCATTACTCCATGCTCAAAGGGGCCACGAAACATTTAATATCCCATGTTAAAACCAAAGTCTCTTGGTTCACCTTGTGTTGTTGCTATAGCTCATCAACCGTCACATCTCCGCAGAAGGGTTCTGACGGAAAAGAGAAAGATGCCATATATACACAACTATGCATACTTAGGACTAAAAATCACAACCACAGACAATTTCAACTTGTTTGTGAAGGACAAATGCAGAGGCATAAGAGGACGGACTTTGGATGGAATTTACATACTGATACCAAAAACTGGTCAGGAAATAAACAACTCCACAATTAAAACAGTGTTGCCTTATCTTTGTAAACTTGGTGTTAATATATAGTAGTGTGCGGTGACTGACAAATCCAGACTCTGAGAAACTGGATGACATTTGAAACCATTCACACATTTGTGGGAACATTTTTCAAAGTCACTGGACGCTAAACTAAATTAGACCAATTGAACCTTTTAATTAGGATCCAAAAGGTGGATTCGGTTTTACTGTTAAAAAACAAAACAAAACAAAAGACCTCGTGTTGCCAAAAGATGGAGAGAAGTGCCCTGCTCATTGAGGCTCGGCTCCTCCTCTAACATCACCTGGCCTCAGCACGGACCTCACCAAAGAAAAAGACGGGTACATCAACCACCGGACGTCTACTGCAAAAACACAAAGGAAAGTTCAACGCTGTTGAACACTGAACAGACAGTGCCCGGAGGGGGGGGGGCAGAACTGCCTGAGCGACTACAACCCGTACTTTGAGATGGAGCAACACAGACACACCTGGCAACCCGGGGAAAACAGACTGTCACTTCGTCCGACAGCAGCAACGGAGGAAGAGCAACGGTTTCTGCTACACACTGCATCCTGTATGAAGACATGAAAAGTTAGTTTTTTCTCTCTTCCATTATAGTCCCCTACACCCAAGACAGACGGAGAAAACAAACTTTATCGACATTTAATGTGACTGTGTTGACGAACTTCCATTTGGGTTCCCGAGGCACGTTTTTACTTGATCACACGCCGAGTTTCATCCTCGTCCGCATGATGGCGCTTGGGCATCAGCGGAAAACGGAGCTGTGGCGAGAGGGAGGGGGGGCATGTGTGGGAGACAGAGCACCACTCACACACACACACACACACGCGCACAGAGACACACACAGACAGAGAGAGAGAGAGAGTTGGACACGCACGCATCCTCCGTCTTTCTCCGTCCGACTCTCCTCCCGCGCTGCTGCCGCGGACTGCATCCGAAACGAGGCCGGAAAAGCGGCGTGACGACGGGCAAGGGAGGCGGCTACTCGTGGAGAGAGCGCATAACTGGGCTCCCTCCAGTCTCGTTACGCAAATTACCGGCAGAGCGCCGCGGCAGCGGGTCCGCTAATGGAGCGTGCGTGCCGCTGGCTCCCGCGCCCTGCCTCCTCCTCGCCTCCGCCTCCCGAACACACTCGATGGGTTATAGTCTGGAGGGAGAGGCCACTGGGGAAGCGCTATTACTCCCGTAGACGCACACACACACACACACACACACACACACACACACACACACACACACCGGGATTGAAGAGCGCATAGACACGTTCAGCTGCAGCCAAATGATGAAAACAAAGATGGTTGCAATCAGCCTACTTAAAAAAACGAAACAAACAAAAACAAAGTGATGGGTATATCCAGTTAAATGTATCACTATATGGATTACCAGCCAGGCAACGTGGGCACCTGCCCAACGGCCCCGGGCTTATTCCATATCATTCTGGTCTAGTACATAATGGGATTAAGCATATAAACTATGGCTGGTCTGCCTTCCTCCATCTTGTGGCCCTGGTCTTAAAGAGGAACCCGGTCAAAATCTAGTTTTAAGACCTCAACTGTTTTAGTTTATGTCGAGCTCATCTGTTGTAAATGTGTGCTTTATCAAATTGCTTCCATTGTCTCTGTAGCCAGTAATTTACACACAGAAAACCTTGGGCAAGCTACTATTTATAACGTACTATAAAGTACCCTAAGTCTGCAACCGACAACCCTTTTCATTATCAG
Source organism: Xiphias gladius (assembly GCF_016859285.1). NCBI lineage: Eukaryota > Metazoa > Chordata > Actinopteri > Istiophoriformes > Xiphiidae > Xiphias > Xiphias gladius. Next base: position 19,591,744 of record NC_053415.1, on the reverse strand, counting down.
TACATCTGAGAATAATTTTCTTTAATAATGTATTGATTGTGTAGCAAAAAAGCTCCATCATTATTCCCCGAAGCCCAAGTTAATACAGCAAGTCCAGATTTCTTGCTTTGTCTGACCAAAAGTCAAAAACCCGAACATGATGAGTTTGCTATCATGGAAAACTGACAAACTTGTACATATTCACATTTGAAAAGCTGGAACAAGTGAATGTTCTGTGTCGTTTCTTTTAAAAAGGACTTGTTACCAATTACTTTACTGTCAATCAACAAATCCTTTAATCAACTAATCATTTTGGCTCTAGAGTAAGTGGGTTTCTGGGTGCCTGGGGGAAAATAATGAAACTGCCATGTATAGTAGGGGGTTGACCAATTTTTGAACCGAGGCCCTTTAGGAGGTTAATCCGACCATGACTATAACCATGTCTTTGTCAAACAAAAGCCCACAAAGGGAGCCTAACCTCAATTCCAATGTGTCTCATGCCATCATAAACCAAGCAGTTGATGTCTCTCGAACAGTAACACTGACCCTCTTCAAACCATCTCATGCGTGGTGGCTGATCACAAACAGGGCTTTAGTCAAAGTCTAAATGCCGTTTCAAAAGCCTGTTCTATAAAATTCTCATCCCTGTAAAATCTGACAAGTTGATATACTTGAAAAAAAAATCTAGTAAACCAGTTACCGAAGGAAAAAAAAAAAGAAGTAAACGTAAAGCTTATTTTCAAGGTACTGTGTGTTTATATATTTTTTGTTAAGTTTACTTATACTGTAACTGTATTGAAGCATTGATGCAGCAGGACCAGAGATATCGTCTTTTTTATTCCACACCTTCTCACCTTCTTGTCAAAACTAGGCGCCTGCATTGCCCACAATGTAACTCGCCCACTGCCAGTTCTGTTAGAGATATGGGTTTTATACGGGCTACAGAGGTCTGGTACTGCTGCATTCATGTCATATAGTTTAAACTGTGATTACAAGCAGCCGAGTGGGAAAAACCGACAGCATCTCCCGCTCGGTGAAAAAGAACTACAGACATGCCAACAACCTTTTGATTGAGAATGCACTCCCGCTGGCAGTTACGTCTAAGTAAAATCCAATATTACAACTAAACTAATACAATCAATTCAGCTAATTTTATAGCAGCACCAGTATCCGGTTTCACTTGGTATCGTGCGGCCATAAATACGTAACACAACAAAATTGTCTAATTTAGGCTGTTTGTCTGGTGCAACTACAAGGTTAGCACTAGCACTTGGAATAAAGAACAACCCAGCATCGCGTGAGTGCAACATAAACTCATTTCTTTCCGGCTCCACACCCCCATATTTTTTGTCATTTTCAATCTTGTAGTCTTCTGACCCAAGCAACGCCGACTCAAGTGACATCACTTGAGGAAGCCATCACGCGGCTTCCTCAGGGGCCACAAAAGGCTTTAAAAAGTTTCCACTTGCACAGTAGTTATGTTACTCCCCAAGACCCGTAAACAGGTTTTCATGCGTAGAATTCAAGTTCCCCTTTAAGTAGACCAAGTCAGTGTGACTTAACGGGCCTTTTTTACTGGCACTCTATATTTTGAGATATATCACGATTTTATGTCACAGCAGAAAAAGCACAGGTGTAAATAATAAAATGAATAATTCCATTTAGCTGCTTCAGTTTTATGGTCCTGGTATTTTTCATGCTGGCTCCCCGTCACACTGTCATTGGCTTAATGGGCTACTTGAGTATAACGGAGCCATCATTGATGTTATACGTAAAACCTGTGCTTTTCCTACTATGACATGTTAAAATGTCTCCTGTGAAAAACGCCTATTGAACAGATCTGTTTACTCAGTGGAATTTAGGAAAGTGATTGCCTTAGAAAAACTAAGTAAGCACAATCAATAAATCAGCACAAATAATGATCAGTAGGATTGTTATTAAAATGCCGTTTAGAGCAAGGTAACTATAAAGCAAGGGGTGTTTTTCAAACAAGTGAAATTATGAAATCAAAACAAACCTACTTTGACACTTTATAGAACAAAGATATAAAAGATTTCAGCGTTACTTATGGTAAACTTTTATCCCCAACTTGAAGCAGGATGTCAGTCAGGCTCCATGGCACGGACTGTTGTCACCAGTACAAATATTCATTCAGGCTCTCACCTGCTAACACTCCATCAAACTACACTGTGAATCATTTTAAGCTCTAAGCTCCCCTCCCGCCTTAAACACGTGAGTTAACTCAACGCAGGTTGAATAATTAGTTCAAAGCTGTTTCATGAGTTTTGAAAAATGAGGAGTCGGGTCCTCATTTGACATGAAAAACTTGCGGCTGCAGCTGCTTCTGCTGGAGCCACTTTGTCCTAGAGCTAGTACAAAGACAATAAGTCAGACTGTTTCCAGTAAGCTTGTTAAATTATAAGTGTGCAGAGGTAGGGACTGAATTCAATACTGACCTTCACTGTGGTTTACATTGTTTTCATTATTATAAAGAGAAGCAATCATGACTTACCCTCATTACATGTATTAAAGACAGACTGCAAATCTACATCATGTCTGTTTTCTTTAAACTACAAAAAGCAGTGTCTCTGGAGAGTTTTAACTGTCAAACAATGCATGCTGGGAAGTAACGATTCTTCAGAAACCTGCGTTGAGTGAACGCTCGTTCCTTTAAGTCAAAAGATTTCAAGTCATATGAACTCATGATTAGAAATTCTGAAGTGGTCTAAAGATAAAAACGTTGCAATGAATTATTATTGAATTAAGTCAGATCAACTTGAAGTTAATAAAACTTGTATTTAAGTATTTAAGTTAATGCGAAAAGATTAGTTGAATCCGCTAAATTCATGTATCAAGTTTTACAGTGTTGGGATTTGAGTACTTTAAACTGTAACAGACGGAACTTGAACACTGAAATTGACAGTACTGTATTTATTTATTCATTTATTTTGTTGGCTTTACAGTATGCAAATTTAAATATATTGAATACAAAAACAGCAGAATCGCCCAGTTCAATATGTAATTTTTCAACTGTAGAATGTAAACTCCTCTGAGGTCGCTAAATCCCCCAAACTCCACAAAAGAAATGCAGAGACGTGACCTCAAAGTCTTCGAACAATATCTCAAGTCATGTAAGATTAACCAATACGTTTTTTGGGGTTTGTTTGTGCTACGCTGAGAGCTGCTCATCATGAGAATGATTTGTTTTAGTGAAGATTGCCAGCTTCAAATCATAACATTAAGTGGCTCACGTGGCTCAGTATAGAAGGAATGTGTTTTAATTGGCAGTTTAATCAGGTTAAAAATCGTGTTTAGTCAGTGATTCACAAAAAACTTGCAGAGGGAGCACTTGAGCTTTCTCTCCTTCAAACACACAAACAGAAACTCTCTCTGAGTCCACAGTGATACCTCATTTATTTCCTTATAAAGTAATATAGCGGGCCCGTCCCACTCCACCCGCTTGTGTGTGATATGAGCTGTTTTCACCCTTGTCCTCACTGCTGCTGTTGTTCTAATTGCTGTTGCTGCTTTGCCTCCAGCTTCCCTGCTGAACTCAGACATCCCTGCCTCGCACTTTTCAGTAACATGCGGTTGTGATGACAAGTACTAGAGTTCCCACTCAAGCTGCCTGTTCCACCACCACCTCCTCCCTCCACTTCCTTCCCTCTCTCACTCTTTGAAGCCTTGTGGGATGATGATGACACTCGCCGTAATCGGTGGGTGCTCGGCTTCTGACATGACACGCAATCGAGAAACCCGCCTGAACTGATCCAGGTTTCATTGTTGCATTCGAGCACAGTGCGTCCTCTGACAAGTGGAGAGGCCTTTCACAGGAGAATAGGAGGAAGTCAGCGAGGTGTGGCCTTGACTGACAGCCCCGTTGAGAAAGCAAAGCTGGCTCCTGTTCCTATCTGATATCTGCTCAGCAACGGTGCACGTTTTCTCTGCTGACCTGTTTTTTTTTTTTCTAAATGGATCTGGAATCAGTTAATCTTCCGAGGGGGAATAAGATTAGTCCATTTGTGTTTGCGTAGCTTTGCTTCCAAGGCAGGTTTGGGATTGAGGGGATGTGGGTGGAGTGGGACAGGGACCAGGCTCCAGGCAGTAATGGAAAGTGAATTAGTACATTTCCTCAAGTACTGCACTTAAGTATATTTTTCAGGTACTTGTACTTTACTTGAGTATTTCCATTTTGTGCTACCTTATACTTCTAATCTACTACATTTCAGTGTAAAATAACATACTTCTTACTATATTTATTGGATAGCCATAGTTACTAGTGTTTTTGCAAGGTAAGGCTTTAAGTTTATCTGTATAGCACATTTCAACAACAAGGCAATTCAGAGTGCTTTACATAAAAGATAAAAGGCATGAGGGCAAATTGTAAAATCAACATAAGACGATACAAAAAGCCGATAAAAAAAGAAAAGCAAAAATAAGAAATACAACAGTAAAAGTTACAGTGCTTAGTAAGAAATGGGTAATTATTTGATTTGATACAGGGCAGTGGCAAACAGAAAAGTCTTCAGCCTTGATTCAAAAGAACTGAGAGTTGCAGCAGACCTGCAGTTCTATGGGAGTTTGTTCCAGATATGTGGAGCATAAATACTGAACGCTGCTTCTCCATGTTTAGTTTTGACTCTGGTGACAGAAAGCAGACCTGTCCCAGCCGACCTCAGGGGATTTGATGGTTCTTAACGTAGCAGCAGATCAGATATGTATTTTGGCCCTAAACCGTCCAGTGCTTCATAAACCGGCAGTAGTATTTTGAAGCCAATTCTTTGAGGTACAGGAAGCCAGTGTAAAGATCAGAGAACCGGAGTGATATGATTCACTTTCTTGGTCTGAGTGAGGACTCGAGCAGCAGCGTTCTTAATCAGCTGCAACTGTCTGATCAATTTTTCAAATGTCAAATGTTCCTAAAATTATAGTAGGCTGACTTTTTCATTTTCTTAATGTGGCTGTTACAATCCAGCTCTGAGTCCATGACTACACCAGGATATCCGGCTTGATTTTAGGGTTTCTAACATTGCTGAGTGAAGCTGAGCGCTAACTTTTAACCGTTCTCCCTTGTCTCGAAAAACAATAACTTCATTTTAATTGAAGAAAATTCTGGCTCTGCCAAGTGTTGATTTGTTCAACAGAGCTTGTTTGGGATTATAGTCCCCCTGGTGGCATGGTTATGTAAATTTGTTTATCATCTGCATAAATATGGTAACATATTTTGTTGTTTTTCATAATCTGAGCTAGTGGGAGCAGAGTAAGATTTAACACACAAAACCTAGAACATATAATATAAGATACGTTTTTAAAGGTTAAGATCCCCAGCAGTAGGCTTATATAAGGTAGTTGAAATCAGCTCCCCCTTGAGTAGCTGCAACATTAAAATGCTGCTTAAATGTTCATGCATCTGTAAAAATAATCCATTACTATCAATTAGAGGCTGCTTTACACTTTCACACCACTACATTTCAGAGTGGAAATGTTATTAAACTTATTGGTTAATTTTAGATGACCTGTGATATTGTTCGAAGACTTTGAGGTCATGTCTCTGTATTTCTTTTGTGGAATTTGGGAGATGTAATAACCTCAGAGGAGTTTACATACGTTTATGTTACAGCTAAAGGTACTAGTTACTTTCTAGAATGAGATGTTAAAAATCTAAACAAAACTAATACGATACATGTTTTTAGATTAAATTGTCAAAATTTGCTTCCCCACCACCACTTAAAACATTTAAATGCTGTTTACTTGTTAATGAATTAGTAGGAGTAATCCAGTAATAAAACATAAGTTATGGGTATTCCTCAGACCACTGGCTTCCGGGCAGGGAGTTGTATTAGAAAAAAGAAAAAGAGACGAGAGATATACCAAGGGGGAGATGGAAGTAGGATAGGACAGAGAGAGAGAGAGAGAGAGAGAGAGAGAGGAGGGGGGGCGTAAACTCACCCAGCAGGTTTTGCCATCCATGTTCACATTCTCCCCATTCTTGCTGAGCAACAGTTTTTTTTAACAGTGATTCATTTGCTGGTATCTGGAACAAACTGTGCCCATAGACATCTCTTCCTGGGCATGGAATATCACTCACGCCACCTTGTAACGCCAGCCTCCTCTCTCCTCCTTCCTTCTAATCATTCCAATGAGCCTATCCCTTAATGTAATGTGGACATATTTTAAACTGCATTCATATGAATTGGCCGAACGTGTCTTCATTCAACACCAGACACACGGCAGACTAGTTTTTGTTGACAGCCACACGGTGGAAAACATGTTTCTATAGTTTCGGCCTGACCAGAAGTGTTTACCAGGGCTCAGATTTCAAACCGAGCACTCCCACGACCACACGTACTGTATGGAGTACTAATGGAAGGCTATTTCCGATACAGAGGCTGTGTGGGAGTCCCCCCCCCCGTTTACCAGCAGCTATAGTTAGAACAGTGGAGGGAAATCAGCTATCCACCATCACTGCTGGAAACTGGCTGGTGCAACAGTTTGGTTTTAAGTGTCATCTGAAAAGCTTGTCAGTACCGAAACTGGCAGAGAGTAAAGATACCTCGAGGGGAAATAACCATAGGCAGGTAATATTTCTGTATGGACCACTTGCGTGTGTGTGGTGCTCAGTAAAGAGTGAGCGTGTACTCGTCTGACATTTTCATCTCCCATTTTATCAATATAATTGTCTAATACCTGGACAATTGCAACAAGGGTATATTTTTTGGAGATGCTCACTGAAGTGGCACCAGATACTTTACTGATTCAGAGCTAATTTAGGACATCTTGACTTACAGCTATGATGACTACGTTTTTACTCTCATAAAGGTGTGTTTAATAGCAGTGGATCTCATGGTGTATTATCATATAGCATCTCTAAAAATGAACTGAACACGGGACAAATGACAGAGGGAACAGCACAAAACACATTTTAGGGGTCACCAGGGCAGATAACATAGTAGTACCTTGACGGAATTATTGCACTTAAATGCAGTTTTGAGGTACATGTACTTCACGTCCATTTTGTGTTACTTCATACTTCTCCTCCATTCATCTTGTGACCATTTGGAGGTAGATCTAGTACTTTTACTTTTGGTGGGCTACTTTAAGTTCGTGTCACTTCTGCAGTTTTCCCTAGGAGGATTCTGAATGCAGGTAATGGAGTTTTTTTTTTTTTTTTTTACATAAGAGTATTACGCTACTTCTACCGAAGCAGAGGGTCTAAATGCTTCTCCCCTCGCTGGGGGTGACGCGCTGAATGCCAATCTGTGACTGAAGTAAATAGATCACTATTCAAACGCCTGCGAGCTCGACCACGTGTTGAGTCTGCTTTCTATTTGCGAGGGACACAAGAGTGGCCTCTCGCCATTGGTCCAACCGCGACCCGTCCCGCCTCGGAAACGCATGCGGGCGCTCCGATTGGCTTCGCCGTGGAGCTCGAGCAGTGGGCTGATGGCTTGTCTCGTGAATATTCATGGCCCCGGTCTGCGCTGTTGGGCCTCGCCCGGCGTGTCTCTCTCTGCCTGGCTCGCTCGGAACAGAATGTGGGATGCGGGGATGTGGCGAAGTCACGTCTTTCACCGGAAGACACGTCGCAGTACAGATTCACGGGAAGGCACGCTTGCGCGTCTGGTGAAATTTGAGGTGCCGCAGCGTTGACCAGTGAACTGACAGCTGCTGTGCGTAATCACGCGCGGTGAAGAATTGTGCGTATCCGTCTTAAAATTGATAGGCGAGCTGGAGACTTGCTTTTTTTTCTTTTCTTTTTCCTTTAGATCTGCGGGGATATCTGTGTTCTTTGGATTTGGGTATATCCCAACTGTCAATTCGAAGCCACTCCTCGACTTGCAAATGGGCCCAACCTCTCTGCTCTGCTGTGTGCTATTATAGGTCATCTGGGTCCGGTTACAGCTGCAGTGGGAGAACCTGACAAACAGGTCGTGGGACCGCCTATAAAGCACCAAACCACACGCATATAAAGGCGCACCCGTCTCCCCGCAAAATTGGAGAGAACGAGAAGGGCATAAACACTCCTCAAAGGGAAACACTCAAGGACCGTGCCCGGCTACCAGCGCGCCTCGCCTGATTTACGGGACAGCCAATCCCCGCAGCAGCATCGCAGACAAGCAGCCGCTTCTTTAAGCCGATCAGCCCTGAACTAAAGCAGGACACTCACAGAGGAGCATAAACGAGACAGAGAGCAGACACTCGGGTCTTCTTCTTTCACTTCTGTTCCCGGAGAAAGGAAATTCGCCGCGATGATGATGCAGCTGCCAGAAACCCCCAACAAGAAGAACTCCCTCTTCAACGCCATGAACCGCTTTATCGGCGCCGTGAACAACATGGACCAGACCATCATGGTGCCCAGCCTGCTGCGGGACGTCCCGCTGGACGAGGAGAGGGAGATGAGCTCCCTGAAATCGGACGAGGACGAGGGGGACATGTACAGCTACTACCAGCTGCTCAAGTCCATCCGCAGTGACATCGAGTGGGGGGTCCGCCGCGCCGCAGCCGACGAGAGGCGCAAGGAGAGCATGAAGATCACCCGCACCAACTCGATCGCCTCCACCTCCTCCTCCGCCTCGTCGTCGTCGTCATCGTCCGAGGAGGACGAAGAGGAGGACGAGGATTTGGAGAAGCAGTTCCAGTATCATCTGACCGGGCTGCAGGCGGTGCTGTCCAAGCTCACGCAGCAGGCCAACTCTCTCACCTCGCGCTACAAACAGGAGATCGGCATTGGAGGATGGGGCCAGTAGGGTCGGAGCCCGCAGAAAATGAAAGCCCGGATTTTTCTCTCCGGGAATGGCTAAACTGACTTGTCAATAGGCCTTCTAGCTGCTGCTCTGACTACTGGTGACATTTATGGACAAACATTTGAATGGTAGAGAAAAGAGGCAGCTTATTTCTGTCTATAGGCCTAAATGGTGTTGGTCTGCTCTGTGGTATTGACCGTAGATGTGTTGATCTCGAAGAAGGCATCTGTGTACTTAACACCAAACCTATACGTTTTGCACTCCAAAGTGTTGTACACATCCTGCGTTCGGTTCCTGCGATACACAGATGAAGCGTATTTAAACCTCTATTTAATGTTTAATTTATTACCTCACACTGTATGTTTCAGAAGCCAAGTGTTATTTCAAAGTTGACGTGGAGTACAGGACCTGTCATTTGAACTGCCCCCTCTCGGGGGGGGATGCCGACAAAAGATTTTGCTTCCTGCCTGTGAAGCGGATGATGTTAGTGTGTTCAGATGTATCTGTCTGCGTATGACCGGCACTCCTTCACGTCGAAAGTGTCTGTGTCTTTAAATTGTGCTTTGTACGGAAGGAGGCAGATGCTCGCTGCAGCTGCCTGTGATCTCCCAATGTCCTACATGGTCAATGAACTGGAATCAACTGATAATTCTCCTGCATAGAGAATAATGAAGGTTTCCACGAGATGCATTGTCGCTATTGTCATTTATGTGCTATTACTGAGGTATTACTGGAGATGTCCATCTGTCAAAATAAGCAGATGCTTTTGTATGCACCTTCTGCACCATTTTATATGTGTTTTTAAAATAAAACTTTTATATAAATGTACTCAATTTGTTGTGTATGTTTTTTTTTCCACGAATGCAGTTCCACCAAAAAATGAGAACAAACAGCATTAAAACTGAGTTAGGTCTATATAGTAGGACCAAAAAAATGTGTTTAAATCATAGGCTTCTGGTTGCCTATATTCACCAGCATGAAGGGTCACTAAAGGGAATAACTGACATTTAACAGATTTGTTACCTCTGACCAAAAAACATTCTTTAGTAATGTTAGACAAAGAGCAAGTGTTATACACCTTTACGTATCTTTAAGTTTCCCCATTTGAAGTTACATTGTTTCTTCAGGACCAGGGTATTTTAATGACCGAGTGAACAGTCATTTCATGTCACATCTATTGGTGAAACAATCTGAGATGTGGGCAGCAATTCCAAAAGGACCAGGCTATACAAAATAACCTGACAATATGCCAGACAAAACATAAAAGCCTCGGGACAGAAACACTGTTGTCTGCATCTCCTCTTGGGAGAGTCTCCTGGGATAGTCCGCATAACATTTAATGCAGTTAAATGTGTTAGAAGGGAGAGGCGGATTTAAAATTACCTGCAGATTGAGGAATGTTGCCTGTCAGTTAAAATTCAAGTGACAACACCTTGAAGCACTTGAACTCTTACATTAAAGAGTCTGGGAGAAAATGAAGGGCTGTCTACTAATATAACACGTGTAAGACCATTTTGAATGCCTCCAAAAACCGATGTGTAAAGTGAACATTTCCCGGACTATGGGGCAGTCGCGTTATTCCAGACTGTAACACTAAAAACCCGAATGTACTGTTTGATTTTAATCGGCTCCTCGCAGTAAATATATTAGCTGTAGTCTGGGGATACATATGATAATTACAAGTATGCGCTGGGATAAGTTAACTTTGCTTTTTATTTTTACATTGCTATATATTTTAAAGAGAGGGCCAAGGGAGACGTGTGTTGTTTTATGTAATATCTTGCCAAATGGGAAAAAGAAAAAACAGATTTCTTCGTTGCCTGAGTAACTGACAGTGACAGCCTCAAAGGCCACGGGGGCCAAAGGGTGCAGCTGGAGTTTCTGTATCACAATAGGTCAACAGAGCGCAACACACCCACTTGTCACTTTCATTCGCTGTTTCTCTCTCTCTCTCTCTCTCTCTCTCTCACACACGTATAAAATCAGAAATTATTAAAAAGGAAACACAAGAAGAAAACATGCAAAAATGTCTTATGACTTACATTATGTAAAATGTGCCTCTTTTCAGTGGAAAGCAGAGGAAATAGAAGCTCACTTTGTTACATTAATCTCGGTATATGCGCCACAGTGGACACTTAGCACTGTAGTAAATAGTTGATGTTTATTAGATGTTATATTAGATGTAGCCTGATGTCATACAGTTATACTATAGGCTGCAACTGCATTATCTATTAAATGTTGTAATACTTCTTCAATTAATTACCATATGTTGAAAATATAGGATCCATTCTGTGAACAATTTTGGAATTTTTCAGTTAATACTTAAAAGGATTGATAACTTTCAAAAATTAACTTAATCTATTTTAAAATTTTACCTTCTCAGACTGATGTGGTCTTACAAAGTCTGTCTGAAAACCAAGGAGAGAGAAAAAGTACTTCAAAGGGAGCAAAAACTCCTCAAATATCTTTAAAGCGACACACCTTGAAAATTCTTTCTTTTCTCTGATTCAGTGTGTTTACAGGCAATGCACACTATTGTCCACATTTGGGACAAAGGTAACATGCCCTTCTGCATTTGACTGTAAAATGAGGTTGCTGGTTTTTGAAAACATCCCTTGAGATAACCTCATCATTAACCTTGAGGTGAATGCCAGAGGCCATCGCTAAACTGCTTTGCTTTTACTATCCTATATGTTTTACTAACCCAAACACTGCTGCTGCCTTGAGCTGTCATGCGGAATTGTGTTAGTGTTTCCAATTATAAGATATTCATTCAGTTTTAAAAATTGGGATTTTTGCAGCTTTTGAGCAGTGCTTCAATAAAGTTGTTAACAAAACTACACCGTTACAAGTACAATTCCTGTATGCTAAAACTCAAAAGTAGGTATTATCAGAAATAAGTACTTAAAGTTTCAAAAGTAAATGTATTCATTGTGTGGCGGAATGAGTTATACTGTTATATTTCATATTAATTGATTTTTAATTGATTTTTATTGCTGATGCATTACTGAGTATGGAAACTATTGTAATGTTGCAGGTTGTGGAGAAAAAACTAAGTTCAGCTAACTTACATAGCCTACTGCTGGCCAGTTTAATCTGTAACAATCCATCATATTTTAAAAATTCATCAATGCATCATTTGTTGGTTTGTAAATTTTAAAGTAGTTTAAAGTCACTCTAAATAAATGTTGCGGAGTTAAAGCTAATATATTTCCCTCTGAATGTAGTGAAGTAGAAGTATACAGTAGCAGATCATGTACTCATGTAAAGTACAAGTACCACAGAAAAAAAAAAATCAGTACTTGAATGAATATATTTGCTTTCCACCACTGACAGATATGTTGAAATTTGCCAAAGTCCCCCTATAAATATGGGATAATGAGGGATTTGGGAATTTTTCACACACCGTAAAAGGTTCATTTGATTTTGTTAAAGTGAAGTACAGCAGACAGACACTGAGAGTAAAAAAAAAGGAAAAACAATTTTTAAAAAATGTATTGTTTTAATACACAACTGAAGTCTTTACCAATCTTTGGCTCTTCCACGACACTTCCATCTGATACGGTCAGTGATACCTTTTGTCCCTGTGTGCGCACGGTAGAAACAGGAAGTACTTGAAAAGCTACAGCAAAACAAAAACAAATTGAGGCGACATTCTCCCCAAATCACTGTGACTTAAAAATGCATAGTCAAATTACAGAATCAATGAGTAACGACTCACGCTGCGTATTTTTTAATACACTTTCAGAAGACTATCGATGCGTAAGTAGCTAACGTCACCGTGTACTCAGTTTTAGCTTTATGGCTAATTAGCTGGTTAGCTTCACATGGTTTCGCTATTAGCTCACTTCAGGTCTTTGCTGGCACTAGTAATTACCTACTCTGCCTGAGTGTGTATTGACTAATCGATTGATTAGGCAATGATTGGAGGCCTGACACCTGCATTGGGTCCTGGGGCTAAACTGTAACGGTACAACTGAACAGTCAGTCGTCTAACATGCTAGCTAGCTGCATCACTTGGTCTGCTGAGTATTATATAACGTTATAATTTTCACGACGCTACATTTAGCTCACCGTTAACGCAAACTTTAATATTGAGCAAGCAATGTTCCGTCTTTTGATCCACTCATTGTTGTAAAAGGGTGTTTGACATCCCAGTGATAGCCTTGACACTGTTTGAAACCCACTTTCAGATTTTTGAAACCTTTATCTGATTTGGGAAAACAAAATATGGCGATATCACTGCTTTTTCCCCATCTAAACCACAACAGACCAGGTCTTTATCAAAAACCACTATACCTAGACTTGTCAAATCTGGACTAGACTAAAAAGCAGATTGCAACGACTGTTGAAAACACAGTTTCAGATTGGTGAAACCTTTATCCGATTTCTGTCGGCACAAAATGACGATTTCACTGCTTTTTCCCCCCATCTAGACCACATCAGACCAGGTCTAGAGCAAATATCACTACAATAAGACTTTTAAAATCTGGAGTACATTAATTAAAGGTTGTTTAAAACACAGTTTTAGGGTTGGGATAGCCTTGTTCTATTTTTGAAAACACAAAAAAGTCGATTTCACTGCCCCCCCCAAACTAGACCACATGTGACCAGTTCTAGATAAACAAACAATGTATTTAGACTTGTCAAATCTGGACAAGATTACCACAAAGACCCCAGAGACAATTTTTATATTTGGCCCAATTCTATACAGTGTTTAAAAGTCTTTTATTTATTTGCCTGTACTTACACACGATGAATTATAAAACAAAATAAAAGTTTGTACAATAAAAAAGAATCAGTCCAGATACTGTGAACAAAAAGACATGAAGTCAACTAAAAGATTCTGACTATTTGAAAACCAATTGAGCCAAAACAATTGGTATTTAATTTGACATTAAAATGGGAATTTGACATTTGTCAATACTAAAACCAATTAAATGATTAACTGCAGAACTTTTTTTGCTGAAAACTGTTCATCCAATTAAATCTGCTTTTTAAGAGATTTTAGAAAGGTTTCATTCATTTACAATCATCACCAGTAGTCTGAATGCATTCTCTGGTAATATGATGTTAAACATTGTTCAAAGTGTGGAAACAGTTCAGACACTGTGAAGCACAATGCAGAACAAATCTGACTCTTAAACCTCTAAAATAGGAGGAACACATAAAATGAGACATATGTCTATGAATCTATTTCCCCAGTAGATGCTGGAAGGGTTTCCAACACACCTACCCCATGTACCTGCAATCACATGATCAGCACTCAACCAATAATATAATTGCTGATAATGGCTGCTGCTTATTTTGCCTTTATTTAAAGTGTGAGCGCAAGATAACTTTGTCCAAGATTAACAAATAAATCCTCAAACTGTGTTCAAAGAACCTAATTAGCTGGGCGAGAATTAACAGGATAATTTTAGCTTAATAACAGCATGTTATCCAGAATTAGTTAAACCCCATTTGATGAACAGTGCCCTGAGCATTCTTTCAAAGCGTCATGTCTTTTAGCTATTGTTTTTTATACGTAATGAAACAATGTTTTCATTCCTTTCATGTTAAACAGTGTTATTTCCGGTTTAAGCCCCGGACGTGGAAAGAATCTTTTTGAGTTGGTTACTGTAAATAAAGATAAGCACAGATTTAGAAACTCTTTATCTTAAAATGATAAGAGTGAACTGGTTTATCCATTTTAGATGATGTGAAGGAGAGACTATAAAAATACAGGAGAAGATGATAACACTAGCAACTGTACAATATATAACAGTGGTGGAAAGTAAAGCTAAAAAACCTGTAAGCGCTTGTACTGTAGCACTGGACACTTTTACTCTTCTAGTTGTTCATTTGGGAGGGATGCACATTTTTTGACAGCATGTAGCTGGGGTAGAATACTAAGTAAGTCACTTTGGACAAAAGCATCGGCCAAATTCGATGGTTTCCAATGTTTTATTTGATTGCATTGTACTGTAAGTGGTTTCTGTTACACCATCTAGAAAACTCAAATTTAGTGCGATCCAATGCAACACCACCAACCAGTGTTGACTGAAAACTACCATGTGGTTGAGTCAGCACCTCTTCGGCGAGGTGTCAAACAGAAAAACTGAACATAAGTATCACAATCATAATTATAAACTAGATTGCATTGAATTTACAGGTTGTTGAGTCCATACCTTGTGGATTTGTGTAAGAGATGATTGATAAACTTTTCAGTGCTTCCCTTATCTTCACAATAACCTAGTTAGGAAAAACCCTTTTTGGATCAGTTTCACCTTGTTGCTGAATCAAGGTTGACATATGCTGGGCAGATTAGAGACCAGAGACAGAATCCGTGCTGTCTGTGGTGCAGTGAACGTGTTAATGGGAGTAGGTGTATCTTTGCGTACCAGCAGCTTTTAGGCTCCAGGTTATCATCTGTTCTCTTGGCTCAAATATATAAGAGAAAGAATGCTGCGGCAAGGCTGTTTTGCCTGGAGCCAAAATCTCTCCTTTACTGACAAGCAATCACTCACAAATGAAAGTAATCGATCAGTGTTCTTCACACTGTCTTTCTAACCTAGATACAGATGGCCCACAATTACCAAGTAAGCTATCCCGGTTTGAGTTTTGCGTCACACGCTTGGTGAAAATTAAGGACAAAATATTTTTGGATAGACTACTAAGTGTCATCCATTCTCACATACTCTTTAGGAATTTGGGCAACTATCGATGCATATTAATGCTCTTTAAGTAAAAATGAAAAAGGCAGTTAATGCATCTAAATCTGGTGTGCTGCTGACATGCCCGCAACATTCTCTTTTCTTAGTAACTTGAGCAACACTTGGCACAGATTTAAGTTGTCATCCATGATTCAGGTTTATTAATCTGGACTGAACCTTCCACGATCAAAATGAACTAATGTTTATCGGCTATTTGAAAGTTAACTAGGTCTTCCTGAGTTACTTGGAATTTCACAAAATTATAGGCAAATTAATCATTGGTATATAATTATAAGCTGCAGCCCTTAATACTTTACCCCTTTGAAAATCGACAGTCAGATCTTTATTAATACTATATAACTGTCTTGACTACATGGTCACTGCGGATGAGAATAAAAGGGCAACTGTATATATTGCCCAAGATAACTATGATACAGATGTTTGTGTGACAGGTGACATGAGGAGAAAACCCGATTCCAAAAGTTACATAATAAACTTTTCAAAAGCCAAGATCACACATGCACTAATTATGAAAAACAAAGTGCAAAGAGCGTGATCCCTTTTTGACACCCTGCAGCTCCATGTTGGGAACAATCATTTAAATATGATTAAAACAGCAATAAACTGGGAAAAGGCCTCAGAGAAAAAAATGTCTGTAGAATATTCCTCTCAGTAAATCCAATCTTTTCTGTCTGAGCAATCCAGCCAGAAATCTTACGCTACTGCAAAAACAAATTAGTATATAAAATTAGAAATCCACTTCCACACATTTCATAACAATTGTCATGTTTCATCAGACTAATTGAAGGTAGTTCTCTGTTGTAACTGTTCCGAGGTTACAGGTTTGGCATTGTGTGTGACAGGCCACAGCGGTGATGTTGCACAGCTGATAGTGTCGACATGCCCTGCTCTATTTTGCATGAAAGACTTCTGCTGGCCAATTCCTTTTCTCTGAAACTCACTGGACTGACTCACAGATGTCTCATTCTTGCTGTTCGTTCATTCTCTTAATTTCTTCTCATTTCTCTCTCGAGTAGCTCTCAGATCAGTTTCAGGTTGGATGTGTCTTTGCACAAAATATGTTGAGTGTCAGGTTCTAGCCCTGTTAACACGTCTGCCTTTCTGTATTTCATTCCACCCAGCTGTCATTTAACAGCACTCTGTGTTTTATAGTGTGTTAAAATGGGTGAAATACAGGTGGAGGTCACATTCATAAACATCTTAGATGTCTTAGGTGTCACTAAATTGCAGATGTTTGTTTCTGCTGCTCGGGTTGCCTCAAGTGTATGCATGTTCTTTTTTATTATACTTCCTTGAACTGCACACATGCTTGCACACCTGTACACAAAAATACAAAAAACAGGTTTGAACAAATGGCAGTCTTGTCAGTAATTTCTGAGCTCTTGATTATAATGATGACATTACAGTATTTGTATCGCACCTCTCAACAAATCTCCACGGTTCTTTACTTAAAACAAAAATGTTACACTAAGCAATGCATAAGTGAACCTTGATATTTTTTTTTTTATTATTTATGAAAATGAGTTGTTTCTGATTTACAGGTGGTGATTTTAACAGTAAAACGAGCCACAGGAACGTTCTCCTTAGCGGGATGGTAAATATTTCCTTTCCTACACTTTGTCTTGAATCTTTGACATTTATTTCACATCATAGGAAATTTTGCATCTATTCCTAACTGTTAGATGATGATGATGTGTGTTATCATTAGTCATATGTAACATCTGCAAAGAGGTTACACAATTGTTATAGACGTGGGTGTGTACCGTGGTGGAATGGTTAATTATAATATTAACCTTTGCAAACTAATGTGACCCTTTACAGTAACCCTGTAATGACTACTACCTTTGTAAAGCTTATAATATTCAGCTGTGTGACTAAGACGTGTTGGTGATTCAAGTAATTTTAATTTTAAAGTCTGTGGTTTGCTGTGTTGTATTGCCCACACCTCGTGTGCCGGAAATTTTTGCACAATAAACTCAAAGTATTTTAAGTCTATACTGTTCATGAAAAGTGGTAGATATAACTGCAGCATTAGCACTTAAGATTTGCATTTAAAGTGTTGTTATCTAACGAAACTAAATGATTTATCTCGAAATTTCTCAAACCCTATAGACTATAGAATGACTTATCAGTTTAATGAACAATAATTTAAAAAAAAGACTCACAACAAGGGAAATTAGTATGTTGGGACCTTTCTTCTGGAAAATGTTTATTTATAATTGCAAAGAGGTCCTTGGAGGTTTTCCCATTTCTTTCAATCGTCATTTGTCATTTTGGAGGTGTCATCTAGTGGACATTTGATAAACTGCATCTTTACGCACAGGCTTCAATATTTTTCTATGCTGGTTACTTTTTGGCAGGGATTCAATTCTGCAAATGTTGCTAAGCAGGTCTTTGACAAATATACAGGTCTCATTAGTTTCAGTCTAAACAGGCATTGCTTTTATGATCAGTGATCTTGAGCTAAGGGATATTAGGAGTTAGTAGAGGAGTAAAGTTTACAAGAGAGCCTGCAGAGAGGAGTTGTGATGTTTTTATGTGCAGTAAGACAGTACGTAAGCAGTAAATGCTCTGTCCTGCTCAAATTGTTGCCCCTGCAAATAACAAGAAACACCCCATTGTTGTCTTTCTTCTCTCTCCTCAGTCTTTTCATGCTGTTTGTGATCTGGCTGCTCCGCAGATATCACTCTCTGGCTCAGGTAAATTTGTACACCACAATGTACAGTATGTTTTTACTCTTGTTTTCCATTTCTGCTTGCTTCATTGCCACTGGAATTATGTTCAATCAGCCACGGTAAATCTTGGCGTAATTGAACCCAATTAAAATGCACAGATTAATCAGTTGTGGAGTTAAATGACTCATGGTCGTTCTGTGATAATGACTGCAATCCTGTGCTTTTTCCCCTCTCCAAACGAAGGGATTTGCATTATTCTTTAGGTCTCAGACGTTCCTTTTCTTCCACATAAATATTTTTTTTGATCCTAAAGAATTTTATTTTCTTAAAATACATTAATTTTTGTTTATGTATTGGTTTGAGTGTGCAGGTTTGGACTCTGGAGCCAGTTTTTTTTTTTTTTTTTTTTTTGAAGCCGGTCCAGCAGGTCTGTCAGGTTTAGCAGAGCTACGTGTTATCCTCCTAATCGGAAGTAAATGACAGCTTAACGTGGGGCTCTGATGGATCCTATTACCTCTGGACCAGGTCACATACAGTTGCCTGTCCTCCTCCTGCTCTTCTTCCTCCTCCTCTTGCACCACATAAACCCTCTCCCTACCTTCATCTCGTCACAAAGGTCACCTGTCAGTCAATAGTCTTTAGTGCTCTCTGGCCCTCCTGTGCTCCTCTCCTCTGTCTCCACCTCCTTTTCCTTGTCCCCTTGCTCTTCCGCTGCGGCCTTGGCAGGGTCATTGCTGGACACAAATTGATAGAGGGCTGTGTGTGTGTGTGTGTGTGTGTGTGTGTGTGTGTGTGTGTGTGTGTGTGTGTGTGTGTGTGTGTGTGTGTGTGTGTGTGTGTGTGTGTGTGTGTGTGTTTGTGTGTTTGTGTGTGTTTGTGTGTGTTTGTGTTTCTATGTCTATCTCTTTATGTACCTACCGCAGCCACAGTTTGTGACCACCTCTATAGCAATAGTCAGGTTAAGACTGACAGCTGGTATGCATAGCAATTATCCTCTCAAAATTCTGTAGCACTGAGATTATTGATTTATTTCATTTAAAAAAAAAAAATCTATTGAGTTTAGCTTGTATAGAAGGAATTAAGGACACTCTCTCGTCTGTGATGTTTTCACAAAGTTGTCACCAGGGACGTTGTATGCCAAGCTGTCAGCCACATCAGTGATCATTTGATCTATAATTTGCCCTTCTCTCTAAGTGAATATAAATGCATTGGCATTCTTACAAGAGATATTTTGTTAAAAAATCCCTTTTCATTACTTTCTCCCATTTTTTTCTGCACAGAAGATGATTCTCAGCCTGACTGTGGCCGCCTTTTTCGACAGCGTAGCATATGTCATGGTGAGTTTCTCTTGTCTGTTTCACTAAATGCACACAAGGTGCCTTTTTTGGAGGGATGGTGACAATGTTTCCCTGTGCTGTTCTTCCTTCCTTTCCCAGGCCGAGTCCCATCCAGAGGGATCTCTCTGTGACTTCCAGGCCTGGTGGCTAACTTACTTTGGTAAGAAAAAAACTTGATTAATTACTCACTGGCACACTTTGCACAATAGAGATGAGTAAGTCAGCAAAGAAAGAGCAAAGATCCAACCAAGACATCTGTTGAAGAGCTCATATGTCACAGTGGAAAATTGTATTGCTTTGTCAGTTGTTTTTTTGGCTTGAGGAACAAAATGTGCCTCGACACTGATTGCTCCTGCTTATAACACCATCTTTCACCCAGAGTTTTTGGAAATGTAAGGTGGGGAGTTGTTTCCAGTGAAGATAAGGGCTAGAAAGGGAACTTTTGAAAGTGACAAAATATGTTTTCAAATAAGTAACTGTTGAGTCACTGCTTACGGTCAAAAAAACCCTGAAAATCCCCAATATGTATATTATAAAAAAAATCACTCAGTACACCCGTGAAGCTGCTTGAGACAGTTTTGACAACTGGTGTCCCCGAATCATAGGACGTCGGTACTTAGAAATTTTTAAGAGATTCAGAAAATGTTGATGAGTCCAGCTTTTTATCATCATCGTATCTTATATTACATCTCATGTAATATTTAACACTGAGTTTATTTCTCTCGGGGTATCTGTATAGTTTAAATGTAGGGCCTGTTTTGTAAGTTTAGAGGCCAACCTATTTATTTTTATTGCCTTTATTCCACCAACTCGACTTATGTTTCCTTTCCAGAAGTTCTGAAATATAAAGGGGTTTTGCTTGTCATTTGGATCTACACTAGCTGTCAAGGCTGGTAACGCACTCATTAAAACTTGCTCATCATTTTGGAGTATTCACACACCCACGCTAAGAATACCACACCCATAGCGATGGTGTAACACTCGGCAGCCAAGCACCATGACATGTAGGTATTTGCCTGTTGCAGCCATTCATAGCACCTTTAAACCAGATGCCACAGTGTTTCATCACCATCCCTTGTATGAGGAGATGATTTTCCTCCAATGACAATACAGGGCTGGGCTCAAGTATTTCATACGGGGTTAATCGGGGTCATCTATAGATGCTTACTTTGGTGGAAGTGGGAAGATTTCTTTGTAATTTGTACTGATGAGGCAGGATTCGTTTTATATTGAAAATCGTGGTTTTATTTGCATTGCTGGCATTTGCTGCATTTATAGCTCCTTTAGCCTTGATTAGCATGAGAATTCTTAGTTAGGACTTGTTGCTAATACGACGCTTCACCAAGCTTGTTTTTGTCTTTGTTGTTTTTGTCTCACAGACCGACACACATGCACACACACACACACACACACACACACACACACACACACACCCTGACGGATAGAGGGTAATGGGCAATGAGTTAGTGCTGCAGGGTCTGTGCGTGTCACCTCGGTTAATCATGAGGATCCTCACGCTGAGGACAAACGGCTGGACATAAACACTGGCTGAACAGGCACTTTGTTCTGTTGCGAAGTGTCAAGTCTAGTGGGAGCTGCGTAGCATAGCTCTGCTTTTAACTCCAACCAATAAAATTTTATGAAATGTGTTTGAAATAGAGGAAGATGGTAGCAGGGGCAACATCAGGGCAGGTGGTGTTTTCAAGTTAAAGAAAAGCCTTGGCTGCTGCCTGGTTATGTAAGACGGGATCACTATCACAGTGACAATGATTTATTGTGATAATGACATAGACAGCCAGCCTCCTTCTTTCTTAGTCCCTGCATGCTATTCCTAAAGGTTCTTTGACTGTAAGAGAACTGTGCGTTTTGTGTATTTGTGTGTGCATGTGTGAGGGGGTTTGTTGTGTGAAAATGAGTAAGCTGGGTATGTGGCTCAGAGAATCCATCATTGTGATGACCGGCCCTGCCTGTCCTGTCAACAGAAACACACACACACACACACACACACACACACACACACACACACACACACACACACAAAGGAACAGGACTGAATACTAGGGCAGAAAAAGGAAAGTGAGCTTTCTAGACTCTCTTCCTTGTCTCTGTAAAATACATTCATACATTCACTTTTTTTCCCACTGTCGACTGCGCCTTTCTTTCCCTTTCTTCGTTTCTTCTTTTCTTTTCAGTGTCTTTACACTCGGGGATCTAGTCCACTCCGTTCACCCCCAACCCCCCCACATCCCTGCACCTCACTCTCCCCCTCTTTTCTTCCTTTTTCGCCCCCACTCCTGCATTATCTCCCTCTGGTTTTCCACAGTTCATCATTATCTCTCTCTGAGCTCCCCCCTCTCATCCATCACCCTAAGCCACAGGTTTCCCTCATATTACTGCAGAATGGGCCTTCATTTATCAAAAATGGGCACATAAACGCATGCACACATACACTCTCATACATACTTGTATGTTTGGACACACATTTGCAGGTGTGTGGTGAGTGGCAATGTGGTAATTTGACCTTGTTGTTTTTCTGTGTGTGTGTGTGTGTGTGTGTGTGTGTGTGTGTGTGTGTGTGTGTGTGTGTGTGTGTGTGTGTGTGTGTGTGTGTGTGTGTGTGTGTGTGTGTGTGTGTGTGTGTGTGTGTGTGTGTGTGTGTGTGTGTGTGTGTGTGTCTGCAGACTGGAGTGCCTTGGCCTGGGTTTGCCTCATCACTTTGAACCTGTACTTCAACCTGGTCCGAGAAATAAGCACCAACAGATATGAGATGTGAGTAGGAGACTTAGCTCTACAACCAACAATTATTTTCATTATTAGTTGGTTGATATACTGATGATTTTTTTTCTGTTTTTTCAGTATTTTCAATATGTCATTTGGTCTATAAAATGTAAGGAAAAAGTAAAAAACGCATCAGCTAACTTCTAAGATCCCAAGGTGACGTCTTCCGATGTGGTGGTTTTGTCCAACCCAAAGTTCAAAATGCAAAGTTATTGAATTTACAGTGTGTTAAAACAGAGAAAAGCAGCAAATCTCACATTGGAGAAGCTGGAACCAAAGAATGATAAGCATTTTTGTTTTTTAAAACTACTTAAATTTTTAATCGACTGTTAAAATACTTGCTTGTTCTTTCAGTTGATCCACTGATCGACTATATATTCCAACTAAGGAAACTGTTCGCCCCTCGTGCACATACAAGTCATTCTCTTGTCTCTGTGTCTGCCTTTATGTCTTCCTTTGAATGTATATTTGTTTCTTGTTTTTGTTGTGGCAGCTTCCTTCCGCATGTGTTTTTATGTGAGTGCATGTGTTTGGTCTGCCAGAGCATGTGTCTCCCCGAAGAGCATTGACAGCCCCCTCCTTCTTCCCCTTCCTCCTCCTCCTCCTTTTCTGTTCTAGCCAGCCGACGCTCTAATTGAAAAGGGAGTGGGTGTCAGCCGTTCAGTGCGTGTTTGTGTGTGTGCATGCGTGCACACCCATCTTCACGCTTTGCAGCTCCGTTTCTGTCGCTCAAACTCCCATGAGCGCTCTCCGCAGTGCAAGTGTGAGTTTACTTGTGTGTGTGTGTGTGTGTGTGTGAGCTATTTTCTGTCTTTCCATGCCTAGCACGGAGCGTTGTGACACAAACACTAAATCTAAAAAAAAATGTATGCACTCTGTGGGCGGGAAAAAGAGGCAGCATTAACAAGTTAGCAGCACCTTTCTTTGCTAAGTCAAGTCAATTGTTCATGGCTGCTTCCTGCAGATGTGCTTAGGTGTGTACACCCCTCCTATCCCATGGGATTTTCCTTGCATTGATTAGCAATAAGCCAGACGATATAATGGTGCTATAACTCAGAAGAAGATGGCTTTATGGGTGCAGGAAAGGGGGCAGGCTAGGGGTCCAAAATCAGATCACTTTAGAGCCTTATCAACTGCACCCTTCTTATAAGACAGGAGAGAGTAAGGAGGGAGGAGGAGATGTCTGTAATTTTGGGGATGGTCACAAATGAAGTGAAAAAAACAAAACCCCATAGCGCTTAAGAGGTTAGAGCAAAGCAAAGACAAGGCATCAGGGGAGCTGTCGTGTATTGACTGCACATAGATAAGCTGTATGTGTTTAGGCAGGCGTGTATGTGGCTTTGCATGCATGCACAATTACCCCTCAGCCCTCAAACCCAACCTCCCACCCTCTCTCTCTCTCTCTCTCTCTCTCTCACGCACATACACACAGTGATGGCACAGTGTGATGGTTTATGAATGAACAAATTGCCAGAGGAGATGGTGAACGGAGACTGGATGATCTAAGAGTGATTGAAGTGGATGCAATAGAGGATGGGAAGTGTGTTTGTGTCTGTGTGTGTGGATGCATGTTTGTGTTTGAAGGATGGATTGAGGCGAACTGAATTTGTTGTGCGCTGACGGCAGGGAGATAGCGGTGAAGCTGAGGATGGAGGGTGGAAAAAGGAGAAGCAATGGTGTGAGGTGGTGAAAATTGAGATTGAGCCTCGAGAGAGATTTCTGTATGGGCTCACATGTGTGCGTGTCTGTACGTGTGTGGGTGTGCTTGCAGGTGTGTGAAATGCAGAGCGCAGAGCAGTCCTGCTGTGCCTCATTAAGCCCATGTTGCGCGCAGCTCCGGACCTCGTCAACTCCCTCTCAAAGCGCTGTGCGTGTGTGTGGTGTATGTGCTGCGGTGTGTGCGTCTGTGGGTCTGCAAGCTCTCGACATTGATTTCCTGACAAGCCCCCCCGCACCAATCGTCACGCCAACAACTGGAAGCACTGATTTCACCATTTGTATCCCTCCTCCCACCACCGCACAGACAGTCTCTCTCTCTCTCTTTGTCTCTCTCTTTCTCACACTCCTCCTTTCTCTTTTGCTCCTTTACTCACTCAGTTGCTCAGTTGCTTTCATGTTTTTAGCACTTCCACCATTTCCTTTTTCTCTCCTTCCCCCCGTGTTTTCCCCTTTCCCACTTGCGCTTGTGTTTGTTCTAAACACACTCTCTCTCCCTGGATCTATACATTTTCTATGTCTCTTTCCCACCCACTGTGCTGTTCTGTTTAAACCACCAGCCATCTCTCTTTCTCCACCACCTCCCTCCCACTCGCACCGCTGCCCATCAGATGGGGTCAGAGGCAGGGAAGACAGTGTGCCCCAGTGAAATAGAGTGAGAAAGTGTGTGTGGTTCACAACTCCAGAGGGATCGAGTGTGTGTCAGCTGTGTCGCCACTGCTCGATTGACCGCACTTCGAGCAAGTCAGGGCAGGACTTCCATTCTATTGACCAGGCGACGGTGTATGCTCTATAAAGTATTGACGCCCAAGACACTGGAGCACCCACCTCATCTATCAGACACACACACACACACACACACACACACACACACACACACACACACACACACACACACACACACACGCACACACATACACACACACACATACACAAAGAGCCAGTATGAGTCTCTCAAGCTTTCCTAAACCTTTTTCTATAAAAGTAGGCTGTTTTATACTATGAAGTTCATAAGTATGCATTTTTCCGACAGAATTCACCCAGCCCTGTCCTCCAATTTATTAGTCGCTGAGTGAGGATCTGCATCCTGTTTGTGGTTTTGATGCAGACATCTCCACTGCAAATCATCTTTTCCACAACAGTGTGGGTAATTATGGTTTATATTACCATGATTAATTGGCAGTCTGGTTGCATAGGCATTTGGCTGCACCTGAAAAATGACCCTGATCTGAGTGCCAACGGAGGGATGAACTGAAGAGAAGAGAAGAATTGATTTAGTCATAGTGTTTTTTTTCTCAAGGGCAAAGCTCCCTGGTCTCAGTGCTCATAATAAAATAAATGTCTGCCTTTTATCAGGTTGTACCACCTGATGGCGTGGGGGGTTCCTCTGGTCATGGCCTCTTTACCGCTGCTAAAGGGTTACTATGGCCCAGCAGGAGCCTGGTGGTGAGTACAGCCAACCTTTCAGCTACACCATAATTTTTTTGTTTTGTCAGCCAGCAACAGCGTATTTTCTGTTAAATGTATTTACTTTGAAGGAGGGCCACAGCCCTGGCCTCTTTCCAGCTCCGGACAGGCTTCTTCCCTCAGAAGGTTTTATGTGATAAAAATTGGCAATTATCAGCACATCTTTGACCAGTAATCCCCCCACCTCCATCCGCCAACCCACCCACCTACCCACTGTCTATTTCTTGTGGTGAATAGGGAAGGCATTATTTGTTTGGAGGGTAGTATAGGGGGTGAGGAAAAGGGGAAGAGGCCGAGGAGAGGAGGCAGTGGAAGAGAATTGGGACAGAGCCTTAATCTCCGGGCTCGGCTCTCTCTTTCCATTCTCGGCTTATTAATAGCTACAGCTGCACAGCTTTTCCCCTCTGCAGTCACAGAAGTCTCTCTTCCACTCACGCTCTCCCTTCCTTTTGTAACCCCCTCATCTCTCTCTCTCTCTGTCTCTCTCTCTCTCTCTCTCTGTTTCTTCCCCCAGCTGGATCACAGACGATCACGTAGCCTGGAGATTTGGGATGTAAGTAGACCCTTTCAGCGCCGCCATCAAAGCTTCCCCCACTGGGGGAAAGGGGAGGAGGAGTGGGGGAGGGCTGTCTCTGCAGGGAAATGTGAAGGGTTGCATGTCAGGGGAGCCTGCAGGGTTTTTTCCCTTGGTGTAAGGCCAAGATTTGTGCGCGTGTGTGCGCGCGTGTGTGCGCGCGCGTGCGTGCGTGTGAGAGTGTGTGTGTTGTGTGTGCACGTGTGGATTTGCCTGTATCTGTCTTTGCCTTGTCAGATTTAGGGGAGCTGCTACACTGTTTATTTAAGTGTTTAGGATGGCTATGAAGGATTATGCCTGTCTACTGCTTTCTGCAACTGGCCCTAAGTCTGCAAGGGCTCTGCCGATCCCCCGCCACAGACACTTAAAAACACGCACACATGCACACAGCGACACTTTCCTATGAGCTAAGGTAATCACGTTGCGGCTCGCAGCATCAGCAGGGAATCAATCTTTTTAAACAAATAAGCGCGCATACACTCAGACACACCTACACAGACAACACACACAGTGCTGAACAACACATAGCTATCAGCTGTGCTAAACGAGCCCGTGTCTCTTTTATCAGTGCTCCTCTTCTCTCCGGCTCTCTCTACTTTTCGACGCTGTCGAGGCCCAGGGGGACGAGCTGCTCACAGGATCAGGGAATCTTCATTAGCTCTAATTACATCAAACCAGACAAGAGATTAGAGGCCAAGGCAGCACCCGTCAAGGAAAAAACACACATGCTCATACACACACACCCTGCTGACAGCTTGCTGGAAAAGCGCAGGAGGGCAGAGGTTGTAGTATCAAAAGTGAAAAGTGGAAAAGGTGGGAGGAGAGACATGCGGGGTACAGTTGAAGCGATGGGGAATTACTCATCAGGAGAAGGAAAGAGGGGCGGCTTATCGGGACGGGAAGGAGAGGAGAGTCGGAGAAATAAATTGCCCTCGTCTCTGCCCACGCCCCGTAGTGTGTCTTCATCAGAGTTCAGCGAAGCGTGTAGACAGGACAGAGGAGGCAGGGAAGGCTTGGAGGAGGGGGTAGAGGGTGTGAAAGAGGATGAAAGAGGAAGGAGAATGAAAAGCAGAGAACAGCACTGTGTGACGGAGGTGCAGAATTTCAGGGGTTGAGTCAGCAGTTGGAAGCACTCGGGCTTAGCTGAGTCACTGCTGTTAGAGGTCTCCATCGCTATGTATCATGGGCCCCAGTCAGACATACCCCTGAAAAACGGAGAGAATGACATTCACAAATGAAAGCTTGTAATTAACAGGGTAATGCTGGCAGCACGGCTCTATACTGTATGCAGGGATGGCAGTGTCGGCTGATTGGTCCGCCAATTAGATCAAGATCTCAGTGTCTGTTGGATGTGGATTGACATTCAATTTTGTACAGACGTTCACGGCTCCTAGTAGATGAATCCTATGGACACTGGTGATCTTGAATTTTCCCTCGTTTCACGATGAGGTCGAACTTTTTGGCTTTTTTTGAAATATCACAACGTTTATTGGATGTAGTGCCATTAAGAATTAAATGCAGACATTCAAAGATGAATCTTGGTGACTTATTGATTACAGCAGGTCAAGGTTTTCACTCATCCAATGAAATATCTCATCATTGGTACAAAATTTTGTATAGACATTCATGGTTCCCAAATAATGTATCCTAAAAAGGTCCCCTGTGTTTTGAATTTTCTGTCTTGATTAGATAGTTAAGAATAGAGAGATGGCAGAAAATTAGGGGAGAGAGAGATGGGGTATGGCATGCGGTTGCGGTTCGTTGGTGGGTGGATTTTCATGAAATTTGGTACAAGCCTTCATGTTCCACTCGGGATGAATTTTAATAACTTTGGTGGTCCCATTACTTTTCATCCAGCACCATTGCCAGGTGACATTTTTATTTGTCTAGTACTTAGACCAAATAGCCTACCCGCAAAACTAACGACATTCCCATCAGCCTCAGCTGTACTTTGTGTATAGTAGTAAATGTTAGCATGCTAACACACTATACTAAGATGATAAACATTGTAAACATTGTAACTGCTAAACATCACTATGTTAACATCGTCGTTGTGAGCACGTTAACATGTTGATGTCAGCGTTCTGCTAAAAAGTACAGGCTCACAGCATTGCTAGCATGGCTATAGATTCTTAATCTTGCTTCCTTTAACTTTTACATTAA
The DNA here is from genome assembly GCF_016859285.1 of Xiphias gladius. Lineage (NCBI taxonomy): Eukaryota > Metazoa > Chordata > Actinopteri > Istiophoriformes > Xiphiidae > Xiphias > Xiphias gladius. The sequence goes on along the minus strand of NC_053415.1, from coordinate 19,563,595 downwards.
TGCATCTGGTGAGACACACCCTGAACAACCTGCTCTTTCTGGTCTTTATGTCTCCTCCTCCCTTTCTGTCTGTCAGGTTGTCCTGTCCCTGTGTAAGTGGTTTAACAGGTAGATGGTCATGTTTCTCTCAGCAGTAGGATCTTGTGGGTCAAAGTTGCCGTTGAGCACTGACCCGCATAGACAGGTCCATGCCCGCACTCTCATCTCCCACTGAGCGCTTCAATTAAGGCTTCTTTCTTCCAAGCCTCATTCTTCACTTCACAGCAATACCGGAGGGACGGCCAGGCTAAGGCCGAGAGATTGCATCTGTGGGCGTCTGTGATGATCTTTCTTTTTGCCAGTTTCAGGCTTTCCACCTTTGCCCACTATTGTCCTTTCCTCCAGCGCTCAAACCCCCTCTGTATATATCCATATTTCTATCCATCCTTCCCTAGTCGATCCATGGGCTGCAGCCTCTTTCTGCTATTCTTTTCATTCTCACTATGACCTCATCCCTCTCCCTGTCTTTTAATCACCCAGTGCTTCTTTCTTATTTCTGCTCTTTCTGGTCCTGACCCACAATCTGCCATCATCCATCAACCTTTCCGTCCTCACCTCTATTCTTGTCTTCACGTTTATCATCCTCTGCCCACTCCGAAATCTTCTGTCTTTCTCTCTGCCTCTATTTCGTTCCCCCTCTCTCTCTCTCTGACTCGTTCTCTCCCATCTCCCTCTTGCTCTCGCTCTTTCTCCGGGTAGTGCTCAGCTGTAGAGCACAGCAGACTCTAATGGCAGATCATTATCATGCTAATTAGAGCACTTTGTAGCTGCCGCCCGTCATTCTCTCCTCCTCGCAGCCCCCCCACGCTATCGTTAAAAAGGCCACCCCCTCCCTTTCCCTCTCCGCCAACCCACCCACCCCCCACTCCGTATCTCCGTCATTAACAGGACGTGCGCTGGCGTAATTGGACGCTGTTTATTCCAGAGATCGGGTTATTAAATCACACCGAGGTGACGCTCGTGCAGGTCTCTCCTGAAACGCTTTCATCATTGTCCCATGCCATTACTGAACCTGTGTGGAAGCGCACATACACATGCACTCACACACATTTTCAAAGAGGGTATTCTTTGTATATTGATGTTCCCTACAAGATGTGAGGGAACATGATGTATTAAGCAGCCTTTCCCTCTCCGTTTCCTGCTGTGAAACAAATGCGTACCATCGCAGATTCCCCTGCCAGTATATAGTTTAATTTGATAATGCTAAGTGAGCTTCTTGCGACCCTTAGGCTTGGATGACAAGTGTGGACAAACTTAAATTAGGCCAGAGACCCTAAACTTTGCCTTATTAGATGATGCTAAAAGATGCAATTTTTAGCACACATGCCAAGGATATTTCAGGCACAGCGTTGAGCATTTATTCCCAATCCATTTTCCTTTTGAAACTATGTGTGTCCCTGTATTTATGGGTCAGACACAGACTCAGACTCTCTGTTTTAAATGTCAGACTTTTTTACTTCTGGATCATGATCGGGACTATAATTACTCTTGGTGCTCTTCCTCTCCTTCCTCCACATCCATTATGTTTATTATGTAGGTGCATTTGGTGCCAGGTGTTCCGGAGCACTTGGGTGTTGCACAGCCCGGTCTCAACTGCTCAGAGTTACTGAGGCTGAACAGTGAAGAGGTGGCCAGGAACCCGTCTATCAAAGTGAGACAAAGGCCTGTTTCGTGATTACAGGGAGAGGCTGAAACTCCTCTGAGCTTACATCACCTCCCCAGAGGTTGCATAACACAAGGCTGCCATTCCAAAAAAAGCCATCACCCCCGTTTCCCTCGCCGGTCTCGCTCTCTTTTATCTGCTCAGAAATACCTGACATATTGCTCTCCCTCGCGCCGCCCTTGATTGTCAACCTTTAATCCCATAGGAATGCCATGCATTTCAGGTGTTGTGACTTTCCTGGCATTGTCTTTTGTTCTCAGTCTATCTCTCTTCTCTACTCACTGAAACTACATATGTGCAGTAAAGTCACAAGGTGTTGAGTGAGGTCTGTACCACGCTGTGCTCTTTATGTACATACTGTGTCCTCTGCACATCCGCTGGTTAGAATAATTCTGTCCAGTGTCCACCGAGTGAAACAGTCTCACCTATACATACAGTAAATATACTTAAATGCGCAATTTAGTTTAGCGTACTAGTGGTTAATCTGACTCTTCCAAAGTAGAATAAGAGTTTTTAGGAAGACCAAGAGAAAAATTAGGATTGTTTCATGTCTAAAACATAATAGCAAGGTATTTTAAAAACAGAATAACAATGATTCTAAGTGAAAATTCATATCAGAACAAACTTTTGTCCAGGTCTACAACAAATCATATCTAACAAACAGTAGCCTTCTCAGATTACGATCCTGCAGGGGGAATGTTATTAAATGAGTTTCTGTGGTCTAATCTGTTTAGAAGGCCATAATATCAAAACATCGGACACCTAGTATGTTATTACGTTCTATTATGGTGTAAACTCTATTAGGATATATGACACTGTACTTGTGGATTACAAAGTAAATTATGTCCTGTGTTTTTTTTTCGTTTTTTTTCTTTGTTGATTTTTTTTTTCATGAAATATCTATATTTTCCATTTAAACTCCAAACCTCGTGTTCCTCCTCCTGAAACAGGTCAACGAGGGGGCCAAAAATGAAACCATCACAAAAAAACAAGAGGAATGATGTTTAAATAAAATTCTTCATTTGAAGTTTTCTTACTGCCTGCTCGTGTGTGTGCTTTGCAGATGGTACGTGCCTCTGTTCAGCCTCATCTTCCTGATGATCTGCTGCTACGCCAGGATTATCTGTGTGGCCAATGAGAGGGTGAGTGGTCCTCATGCATCGAGTAACAGTGGCAATTAAGCTGAATCCAAATGTGTTCTGACCTTTGAGAAAACTGACATTAGTGAACACTAAGACAGGATTACTGTTATTGTATGCATATGTTTCTCTACTTGGGAGGACTGTAAAAATTCTCACAAAAATAGATTTGAGAAAAATATATATGTGTATGATATAATATTTTGGAGTTGGGACTGGGTCAGGGATTAAAGTCAAATTAAAATGTATGTTTTCAATAAGCAAATAGTGGAGATCCTCATAATGCAGCAGAACTGATGTTATATGCATTAATGCCAAACCATTGCTGCTCTGATAAACAATAATCATTTAAATGTGGTTTATTACACCTTGGGTCTTATTTTCCTACTTTGGCCATCTTTTTTTCGATCATGATAATGTTGTAATTATCATACTGTAGTGATGTGGCGAAAAAACACAATAGCTCAGACAGTCAGAAAGGCTGTAAACAGGCCAACGGTTTAGCCAGGTTATCTGAGTTACTTAATTTGAAAGTAAAAGTTTTCCTTTGTTTTCTGTTCAAATACATTTAGCTAACCTGGGGGTCTGTTTTAACCCTGTCTGATTGTCTGACTGCTTTTTAGTGAGCTGACTACATTTCCAGGTCCTTGCAATTAACTCGTGCAGTTGAATAGCCTTACAGCCAACAGGAATGGAGGCAAAAACTATAAAAGTAAGATCCAAGTTGCAATAAGCCTGAAATATTCTTTAAAGCTACTGATTATTCACGTCATATAAGGTTTTGTAAGTAAAAACTTGTGTGTTTATATGTTTTAGTAAGTCTTTCAAATTTGGAAATTAAATTTTTAATTCTGTATATAGTGGCTTTAAGTCTTTTATTGAGCAACGATCAACATTTTCTACAAGTTCTAATAAACCTGCATTAAATTCATGTAAATTAATAATTATTCACATAGCTTTTTGTGTGTACAAAGAACAGGTGTGTGTATGTGTTTTGGGGGTCTTTTTTCATATTACCGGGATTCAGCAAAGTGAGAAACTGCAATTCTAAATCTGTACATAGTTGTATTAATTCATTTATTAAGCAAAAACCTCCACTGGTCCAACTATTCAGATGTGAGGATTCCCCGCTTTTTTTGGGTTTTATTTAATTGTTAATCAAATACTTTTATTTGGGCTGTTGGTTGGGCAAAACATAGGATTTGAAGATATCATCATGGCCTCTGTAGGCTTTTTATATTACTGTAATTTGAATACCTTTGTTCTTTGGATTGTTGATTGGACTAAATAAGCTATTGGAGATGTCACCGTGGCCTTGCTGTATTTGTTTGATGGATATTTTTCACTATTTTAACATTTCATTCACTTGACAGTCGACCAGAGTAAGTAATCCACTGATTACTTAGTTGATCTCCTGTCCATACTGGTTAGTAATTTTGTGTGGTTTTCCATTGTAAGGGTGCAGTAGGAGCCCAGAGGCAGCATTCTATAAAGTTCACACAGATGCCGTTCCCCTGATCTGACGACACCACGCAATGTGGCCGCAGTGGCATTGGAAGGGGCACTGGCAGACTTGTGTTGGAACAAAGTGTTGTGGGTTTTGGATGTGATTCATCAAATACAGAAAAAAGAGGAAGGGAGAATCAGGCTAAAGCCACACCAGACTCAGAATGGAGTGGTGAACATTGACATTCTCTGTTTGGGCGTCACGGTGAGAGATGGGACAGTGAAACAGATTTTTGCGGATAGCCGGGCTGCAGACAGACGACATCAGAGACAGACAGCAGGTAGCTGAGGGAAAGGGAAAAGAAAAAAGACTACACAGCTCTTTATCATGAATGTGATAAAAAGAATGAATGAACGTATCTGGTTTTCAACCTGCACCTCATAACTCATTCGGCTCACAGTATTCAGCTGTATCTCCCTCTTCCTCTCATCTCTCTGTATCTCTTTTTTCCACGTTTCTTATTTTCACTCTCCTCTTTTCCTTTCCAACTCAATTTATCTCTCCTTCTGTCTCTGTTTCTACCCCCCCCCCACTTTCCCTTTCCCCCTCTTTTCCTCTCTGCCTCCATGTCTTTCTCCCTCTCCGCCCTCTCTCTGCCGTTTTGCTTTCTCTATCATATTTATGAAGAGCTCAAGCCTTATCTCTTTTTCAGCTGCAGGCTGTCTCACTTGAAAGAATTTCAAAAGCTTTGAAAGCAGGGTAGGTGGCAACGCAATGAGGAAAGGAATAAAGAAGAGGAGTTTTGAGTGAAGACAGGCGGGATGTAAGCTGGACGGAGAAGTTTCTCCACTTTCCAGAGTCAGACAGGGGAGAGAGAGGGGGATCATGGGTGAAAATGACTCTTTAGCGCATTGGTTTACCAAGTACAAGTCATTTACACCAGCATTATTTAGAAAAAAACATGCACACATTCTGAGTGACTCTATGAGCACGTACTAACTAGAGGGATTTGAAAGCTAATGAGTCATTATCAGGACAGACAGAGAGGTCTGAGTGTGTGGTGGTGTGTTTGTTTTATGGATGTCATTTGTACATGCCCACTCATTCCCTCCTAAGCCTCACACCTCAACACTTAACTGACTGAACTGCTTGCTTTTCGGTCTCACAGCTTAAGCCACATTGCTACAAAAGCTGGGTGCACACACACTGGAGACCTGGCCGAAGCCTAATGATATTGCCACTTATTATCAGTGTTTGTTGATTTTGATGGATAGTGGTGCTTAGCTGGAAAGCAAAGGGCTGCTCTAGAACAAGTTCGGTCTAATGACCAAATGGTCCTGGCCGTTTTTTTTCTTGCACTGCGCAAGCACACCATAGTCACACATAGATTTACAATGACAATCACGTCAGCTCGCAGAAACCATGGCAACATTGAGTTAATAAATAGCAGAACAGAAGAGCTGTTAGTGCATATCGTTCACGCTGCCTTTTTGTGTGTGTGCGCGTGAAGCTCACACGGGGCCTCCAGAGATTTGTCTGTGATGTCGGTTCGGTTACATAAACCCTCTGGCTTCCTACGGCCCCCCCCCCCACCTCTGTCCCACCATTACAAATCCCAGTCTTATGCCTGGGTGTGTGCATGCATGTGTGTGAGTGTGTGTTCCTGCTCGTGTCTGTTGACATTTTCCCTGCATTCCCTCGAGAGAAGAGTCAGAGGAAGAGCAAAAAGTATTCCCACGTTCTCTCCAGAGATCTCAGATCTGCCATGTTTGCTCCACTTTTTCCTTTTCCTTTCACACTTCTAAAAAAAAATGTTCTCTCTCTTCACCCGTTGCCTTTCCTTCTTCTTTCTCATGTCATATTGTGTGCACTGAAGCTGATCAGTTCCCTATTTTGTGAGATGCTGGGAGCTCCCCTCTGCCTCTAAGCTCCGCGCTCTGCTGTGAATTAGGCAATTTTTCATGGGTGAGAAGGTGGAGGGATTTTGTGTTGGTGTGGTAGCCAATGCAATATTAGTTCCAACCTGTCATTATAAGCACCAACCTCTAAACCTAAGGCCACACCTGTTTTGGAAAATCCAACTGACTGAAATGATCTAATCACTACACTGTTTTTTTTTATTTTTTATTATTTTTTATTGTGAGCAGATGCAGTCATGGTTGGGAACCTTCAACCCAGAGAGGGAGAGACGAAAGGTAATGGCCTGTCTGACCATCACATTTCTCAGCACACACACTCACAGTTACACACATACACACACATACACACGAAGCGTGAGGATTAGAGTGTGTGCAGGATTAGCTCTTGCAGTCACGCTGGGTAGGTGTCGAACCCAGCGGGGAGAAATTTGACCTCTTGACACTCTTCTTGTGTGTGTGCCTCAGCATGTATATAAATGTGGTTACCCACTTATGCTTGTGTTAAATCTGGGAGGTGCAGCGCCTCTCCGTCTGTTCTTGACCTTACTGGATTAACAGGGAACAGAGGAGGAAAAAGAAGAGCTACATGTAAATTATATTCCTGCCCAGAGAAGATTGCCCCTTTTAAACAGAGCTCCCAGTATATTGCCATCAAGACGAACCCTCATTTTGCCAATTTCATTTATTTACACTGAACCAAACAAAGCCGGCATACTGCTGCCCCAGTGTAAGATTTCAGATAGCATGCTGGCGTTCCAGGATCAGAGGCGTGATGTGTAACACAACAGCGTCGGCATCTGTCCCACCGTGCCGGCTCTCCCTTTTACACAGACATCGATTCAGCTCTGTGAATACCTCCGCTGCCAAGCTTAAAGGCGGAACAACAGCACCTCCCGATTCCGTGTTCTCTTACACCATTTACACAGAACGGCGAGGCGGAATAAAGGCACAACATTCCCGCCTTGAAACAGACTGTAGAAAAGGGCAAAAGGGCTAGATTGTGAAACAGGACATGAGGAGTAGGGAAAATAGGGTAAGAAAGAAAGAAAAAAAAAAATAATCGTTGGGGGGAATTTGCTGCTTCTTCGTAAATGTGAGGGGCACACCACTGATTTTAAATATACATTAAATGTCAGTAGACTATTAACGAAAATAACATTAAGTTATATATAAGCTGCCAGTATGCTTCTTCGGAGGTGCTTGTAACGCTAACCCTAATTATCATGTCTCCCCCCTCTCTGTGATTACCAACTTTTCACTCTGCTTTCCAGCGTGGCCGTGCAGGACAGCTATAAACACTTTTGATTTGCATCATGGGCGGACAACACTTGTCCAAACTAGTTCTGTTCGAGCATAACTTGACCCATATTTTTCTGGGGCTCTGGAGGGAACTCTGGAAAGCCTGAAAAAATAACCCAGGGTTATCTCGGCACGGACTCGAAGAAAACAAAGCTTCTTGCCATGTCATTTCACCTCAGCTCCTGGTTACAGACATTGAAGTGTCCTCCAGCAAGACCGTAGACCTTTGCTTGCCCACACATTAAATATAGCTACGGAGACGCCATATCATTCAAATAAAAAGCTTAAACTCCATTTAATCATAGCGTCCTCCGCAAAGCTGGTCAGTGTTGCAGTACGTATCCTGAAACATGAAAAATCTAATAGTGGCAGTCCCTCGCCGTCCTGCTTTTAGTTACCTACTCGACCCCCTTGCTCTCCACTGCTCTGCTTTTGCACCTCCACCCTGCAAGGTGAGGTGCAGAGGGCAGGTTAGGGTTAAGGTTATGTAGATGCTGCCCCTAAGTGGCAGATGTAATTACTGCACACTGAACTGGCGTAACCCTCACCAGTGATGTTAGCGTGCATGAATGTGTGGCAGCAACACGCAGACATACACACGCACACATACACACGCGCGCACACACACACACACACAAACCCACACACACACACACACACACACACACACACACACACACACACACACACACACTCACAGACCGTTCATGTGGGCTAATTGCTATGTGTAGCAAAGAGTGTAAATAAGTCAGCAGTGGTTTTTATCACAGTCTCCGTTTCCTTGCATTTCTCTTTCCCAGTTGCTCTCCTCATTTCCATCTGTTTTTCTCTCAGCCTTTCACTTCGCACTCTTTTTCCCCTTTCTTTTTCTCTTTCTCTCTTTCTCTCACTCCCTCCCTCTGTTTCGCTCTCACTCTTGTACTTATACCCAACATGAATAAAGCAGCAAGCCAGGTTCATGGACATGAATATTTATGAGTGTATGCACGCGCTGCGATGCTTTAAAACAACAACAGCCTCCCTGATTGTTCTTGCCAAGCCAGCAAGCACTGGTTCGTGTGTGTGTCTGTGTGTCTGTGTGTCTGTGTCTGTGTGTCTGTGTCTGTGTCTGTGCGTGTGTGTGTGCGTGTGTGTCTGTGTGTGTGCGTGTGTGTAGCAGCAGGTGTAAACTAGAGAAAGCGATTCCTGCAGGGTGTCTGAAGACCGCTGGCTCTGGTGATTTCCATTCACTTCGTCAAATCTCCCTCCTTCTGTGCCTCATGTTCTCTGTTACTGTGTCAAACACACATGCACGCGCACACGCACACTTCTCATGTTTTGCGCTGACACTTGTGGTTTCCTACGTTCATCATTCTTGATCTTTTTTTCTCTGTCTGACTCAGCCTGGCACCATCCCCCTCCCTCTCTGTATATCTGTGTGTCTGTATCTGGCTGGAGTGATGACGTACATAACTAGTGCTGACAGTTATCGGGGCCGTCAGTCACATGGTTGTGACACATCTGTGTGTGTCTTGAGCGATTTGCTTGTGGGCACGCATGAGTACACACACGCACTGAGCATCACAAGGTCTTGGTGCAACACAGGTCAGCGAGAGGATATTCGGAAGAAGGCATTTAAGTCAGGCCACGCGCACACTGATACTTGTATTTCTATCTCTGTGAGGACACTCATTGACGTAATGCAAACCCTGACCCTAACCCTAACCCTAACCTAAACCTAATTCTAATCATAACCCTAAAACCAAGACTTAACCCTCAAACAGCCCTTTGGAGTTGTAATGACCAGCCAAAATGTCTTCTCTCCATAAGGTCTCTGACTGAAACTGGTCCTCACAAAAATAGAAGAACAAGTGCATACACGCACACACCTTTAAACACATTTACACAACTGCACACACAGCAGCTCAGTCCCTTCGGATAGCAACAAAGCTGGCTGAGCAAACAGCGAGCTGCTTGTTCGTTATCTACCCAGGGTGTTTGTTTACTGAGCCACACAAGCTTTGCCTTGAGTCACAATGAGATGTGTCTACTTGTGTGTCTGTATAGATGTGTGTGTACCTGCTTGCACAACCTTGTGTGCTGTTGAGGATTACGTCTGCACCCGTGTATCCTAATTTATCTGCCAAAATTTTATTCCACGTCACCAACATCCTGAAGATCTTACTATGAGTAAGCTGCAAGGACAGTGCGCTTTTTCTCTCAAGGGCTCTTAAGCAAGACACATGGCTTTGACAAAACACATATACCTTCTTTTGTACGGATCGACTCGCCAGGTGCTCGGTAATCAGCAGTACTTCTGGTTGCTTTTGGGTTTCAGTTGTCTCTGAAAATCCTTGTGGATTTAAGAAAAACTAATTACGCAGTTTAGTTGTCATAACGATCTCACCAAAAGGTCAGTTTGCTAACTGTTCCTGAGCTTTCTATTGTATCACATGATCTTCCTCAGTCGTGGAGTTTTTATTCGTGGAATGGAATTGTTTGAGGACACATTAAGGACTTCTCAACGATGTTGGCTTAAAGATTGAGCTTGAAGATCGGAATAAGCAGTTGTCAAAACAGTAATACAGTCTATACAACATTATAATTTACCAGTACACCCTCTGAACATCTTTCCTTCTCATTATGAGAGAATCCCTGGGATGGATACTGCAGCAGATGTAGATGATTATAATGATAAAAAAAAATATCTAGTGCCATGTCTTATTAAAAAACATTTCTTTATTAAATTTTATTGAAACATTTAATAATTTTTAGTCCTTGAATTTCACTCTAAAATCTTTTTAAAAGCCCTTGAATCTGATGTTCAGTGCATTTGGAAAACCTAATGCTGTTATTTTTAGAGTAGGTTTTCTCCGAGATGAGTGCGAGCAAGGGCGAGTGCAGTGGGTTGTGGATGGGATGGGTTGCTTCCTGTACCTGTCTGTAATGTAGCATGCGTCATTAATGTTGGGACCGCTGTGCTCGCCGCGCATAATTACGGTTTCATTCCCCCCTGCTTCCCGAGCAGCGCAGGGGCCTCTGACACAGGAGGACTGTAATTAAAAACACGAGGCTCTTCCTCCTCCTCCTCCTCCACTATTCCACATCCTGTCTCTTGCGAACTGAAATTCCTCAAATGCCTGTCTCTACACCTCACCTAAATTTTATTGGAGATTACTTGGCCTTGATGCATTCTTTTAAACCCAGTTTCTGGAACCTTTCTTTCCCCACACAAGGGCTCACACACCCACAAATCTGTCTTTTTCCACATAGCATCCTTCAGCCTTCTGGCTTTCCATTTTCCTGTCTCCCCATGAGGCAGTCCTTCCAGTGCACACATAATAAAACACACAAACACACTTGAGATGACATTAGGCAGAGCTTGACATGGCCAGTGATGTCAGAGCTTCCTAATAATAATAGACACTAATAGGTCTAAGCTTAATGTTTGCCTCTGGGTTATGCTGTCACAGATTGTGATGTTGAAATAAGGGTCTCTCGTCAGTTGATCACATACAGCCAGCATACGTTACACGGTGGAAACTTGGCTCTTATATTCAATACCCACCCATGTGCACAGTTACGCACACACATACAGAGATACAATACCACCGGGGGGCTCTCGTGATTTTCATTTGAATTGTTTAAAATGCCTGCATTAGAGCTTGCACGCCTCAGGGTCTTTCTGGCGAGTAATTAATTTCCAGCATGTGGGGGTAGAGACCAGAGCTTGTGGGCCTCCTTCCTGGCTCCGACTGTGTCTGTGTGTGTGTGTGTGTGTGTGTGTGTGTGTGTGTGTGTTTGAGACAGAGGGAGAGAAAGAAGAGGGAAAGAAAGAAAGGGAGGCTTTGCGCTGGCTTGGCTACTGCATCCTAGCCGGCGGGTGGGGGGTTGGGGTGGGGGTGGGGGTGGGGGGCGCAGCACAGCGCAGAAAATCGATCCAGGGGCCACGCTTCTCAGCCTCTTCCGGACGCAAGAGTCCTCCTCTCCTGGGAATTAGATAACGGCTTGTAAAAGCTCTCCACCGCCAGGCTCTCCCCCTCCTCGACTTTTAGCTGCTGCCGCATCTCTCTGTCTTCCTGCCTGCCTGCCTTTCCGCTTGTCCACGAGATATTGAGTTCATCCCGCTCACATTATGGCAAAGTATTGGCTTCCAGTTTAATTGGAATCTGCGTTTCTTTTCATAACTGTGTGGATATTGCGTATTATCAGCAGGTTAATATTTTATTAGGTTTTAATTGGCCTTTGTTGTTTGCCTCATTGCACTGATCTTCCAGTTAAGATGCCGTGTATATGTGTGTGTGTGTGTGTGTGTGTGTTTGAGACAGAAAAATAACAGCGTTAATGTGTGTCTTCAGTTTCTCTACATGGGTTAGTAGTCAATTTTCTCTCCTCCAGGTTTCCTTGGCTGAGGAGATCAAGCCGTTGAAGTGGTATCCCTCCGTTTACCTGCTGGTGTCTGTCTTTCCCCTAATCAACAGGTAACCCACATACACACACATAGAGACACACCTGTACAGCACATGAACTCTGCGCCCTGTTGTTTTATTTGCATGTTGGATTCACTCTGCTGTCTTATCTCTTCTCAACCTGTCACCCTCTCCCTCCCCCTCCTCACTGCCCTACCTTTCCCATCCTCCTCTCTTGCTCTCTCTTATCTGAACTCTCACAAAGCTTTGCTCTCTCTGTAGCAGCACTAACGTAAAGGCGTTTTTTTTTTGTGTGGCCGTGTGTGTGTGTGTGTGTGTGTGTGTGTGTGTGTGTGTGTGTGTGTGTGTGTGTGTGTGTGTGTGTGTGTGTGTGTGTGCATGGGTATTGGAGGTATAGAGCATTTTATGGGTTTTTTTTTAAAACCTGGGCTTCATCGACTGAAGGTTGGTGGGTGGAGGCGAGTGGTCCAGTAAATGATAACTCCGGTACTGTTATTACTCCTTCACTCCCTTCCTCCCTCTCTCTCTCCCTCTCCCTATTTTTTTCATTTGCCACAACTCCCTCCCCCCTCCCTCTTTCCCTCCCCCGTCAACGCTGAACCGGTGTGATTGACAGGTCAGGGTTACTAAGTGATTAGCTGCGGCGGCTCTGCTTGTCGCCACGGCGATGTAGGCGGAGACACAGGTCAATTACAGGGTCAACGTCTTTCAAAGGGTCCGCTCAAACACCCCACACCCACCCTCCCCCACCACACGTTACCTTCCCCCTCACCCTCTTCTCCTCCTTCTTCACCTCTCCATCCATTCCAGCCCCCCCATCCCCCTCCCTCCCGTGCCCTGGCTGTCAGCTGATGAAGATGACAAACGGCATCCTGTGCTAACCCCAAAACGCCCTCTCTTCCTTCCCTCCCTTTCTTAATCCCCCCCCTTTCCTTCCTTCCCTCTGTTAATGTCACTTTCTCTTCCTCTCTCCCTCTTTTACGTCCAAAACGTCTTTCTAATAGCCCCCATATTTGCACTCTTCCTTGGGCTCTCGGTCTTCCTCCATCTGTGTTTTTATGTCAGCTCTCTACCTCTTCCTCCTCCTCCTCCTCTTCCTCAACCACTTTTCCTATCCTCTGCCACACAAAGCCCTCGCTCTCGCTCCCTCTCTTGCGCAAACAAGCGCTCGCTCGCTCAGCTCCGCTCCGCTCTGCCTTTCTCCAGAGAGCGTATGAGGAGAAAACGGGAATGAATTGCTCTCTCGTTGTTGTCCTCCACCACCGCCGCCCCCTCCTCCTCCCCCATTCAGCAGCGCTGGCTGTATACATCTCCGGCTCCTATTAATTTGTTAGCCTCCCCTCCCTCTCACCCCTTCCCCTACTCGCTTGCCTCCCTCCCTCACTCCCTCCCCCCGGGCTCATATCCTCCTCCACCTCCTCCCCTCTTTCCCAATCTCTCCCTCCTTCCTTCCCTCCCCTCTGCTGAGTGCTGGAGTGTGTAAGGTGTTTGTCACGGTGCCGTGCCGATGTCGCTGTGCTCTGCTGTGTGGAAGCAGCGCAGGGTAGCCAGACTTAGTGCTTGTTTTGCTGTACATGCGAGTGTGTGCGCGTGTGCATGTGTGTGTGTAGGCGGGTGGTTGGCTTCGTGTCAAGGCGAATGTGCTGTCTCTGCTTGTTGCCGTGTGTGCGCTTGCCTGTGTGTGTGTGTGCGTGTGTGCGTGCGTGTGTGCGTGCGTGTGCGTGCGTGTGCGTGTGTGCGTGTGCGTGCGCGCACATACTTGTTTGTCCGCGTCGACTTGAGTGTGCGCTTTTGCGTGTCTGTCTATGAGCATTCCTGTGTCTTTGTGTGTGTGTGTGTGTGTGTGTGTGTGTGTGTGTGTGTGTGTGTGTGTGTGTGTGTGTGTGTGTGTGTGTGTTTTTATTTTGTGTGTGCATGCTTACCGTGTGTGTGTGTGTGTGTCTGAGTGGGGGATTATTTCTATCTGAGCTCCAAAGCCTCCTAAACAGGGCTTAGAGAGACGGCCCAGGGCAGCAGCTAAAGCCGTTGGGTAGAGCTCTCTCTCTCTCTCTCTCCCTCTCTCCCTCTCTCTCTCTTTTTCTCTCTCTCTGCCACTTCTCTCTGCCCTGATCCAATGTCGTTAATACATAGACACTCCCACACACAAACACACTCTTGTTTTGGCCTTCATATGCTACCACACACACACAAAAATGCACACACACAGACAGTCACACGCCACACGCAATTTTAATCTGTTCCAAATGTACACTGGTAAATGTGTTAATTCGACACCAGCTGTTGCGAATTGAAATGGGAAAGCGCTCCTACTTTTCCTCGCCCGCGCTCTTACACACATGCATGGACGAGTCATTATACATCATTTTACCGTACGCATCTCTTTCTCTCTCTCTCTCTCTCTTTCTCTCGCACATTCACTTTCGCTCATTTGGCAACTCAAAAGTAGCACCAGACACTCACACCTTAGCACTTATCCCTTCTCCTTTTCTTCATCTTTCTGCTACTCCTTATTTCTCTGTCTCTGCCACTTAAATCTCTCCCCTCTTTGTGTGTGTGTGTGTGTGTGTGTGTGTGTGTGTGTGTGTGTGTGTGTGTGTGTGTGTGTGTGTGTGTGTGTGTGTGTGTGTGTGAGAGAGAGAGAGAGTGTGTGTGGAACCACTGCCCGGGCATGACTAGAGTTTTCACAGTCTGCTTCTCACATCGCCTCCCTTGTGTGCTTTATGGTGTGGGTGTGTATTTGTTTACAAGGCTTGTCTAGATCCCTACTGTGCGTGCTTGTACGCCTGTTTGCATAAATAAACCCTCTCCTCGGAACCTAGCTGCCGATATCTGTGGCACTGTGCTGCTTCATGAGCAAGTGCTCCTCCTGGACAGCCTGCTCGTCTTTTACAGGGACTTTTGCTCTCCTTTAACACCCCTCTCCTTACCACTTTTGACACCAAGCGGGGAGAAACTGCCGTTCCCATCTAGAAGCCCTAACCTCTAAAGCAAGACTCAAGGCAGGGGAGCTAGTTGCCTTTGAGCAATCAGTGTTATGTGCCTTGCAGAGGGGTGCTTCCACGTGGATAGATTGGCCCTGGCGGCAGGACTTAAACCGTTGATGTGTCTGTAACCTTGAGTTCACCCTGTCGCTCCAGGAGGCAGCTTGCATCCTCCTAGTTATTCTTGGTTTCCCTCAATGCTGCGTGTGGGTTTTGCGGTGTGTATAGGACTATATGTGCTTGCAGGGGATTTTTGTATGGGCTCCCTACAGCGCCTAAGCCCCCCGCCTTTCTCTGGAGGAGATCTGATTTCCCTGCTCCAGGCGAGTAGCGAGAACAAGACAATGTGTGCGTACGTCTGTGTGTTCTTCGGTGCGTGCCTGCGCTTTTGTGTGTGTGCACACGCCCGCACGCGCAACCCGGGCCAGGCAGACCTTCCCATCTCCGTTCTGCACTTTGAAAAACGAGGGAGGAAATCTCAGAGCAGCAGTTATTATTCATCCCTCAAAGAGAACGGGGAGGAGGCGGAGGGAGGGAGGGAGGTAGAGAGAGAGGGAGGGAGGGATGGATGGAGGGAGGAAGAAAGACAGAGCCAAACGGGAGGGATGAAGGAGGGGTTGGGGGGGATACATTAACTCTTATCTCACTGTATTCGGCTTTCTGCATCCCAGGATGCGCTCTTTCTCTCCCTCTCTCGCTCACTCCTGCTTTCTCCTTCCTTTCTACACTCCCTTCCTTCCGTTCCTCGCCTCTACGCCTCTCGGAATATCTTGCATTCAGTGCGCATGGATGTGTGTTCGTGCCTTCGTGTGTGTAGGCTGGTGTGTGGTTTGTACTGTATACCCTAATATCTTTTGTGGAGTATTTTGTTTACTTGAACAAGTGAGCTCTACAGATGCTGAAAGGCAGTGTGCAAGGTTCCAACTCTCATCTTTGTTTGTCTGCAAGCTTTTTTTTATTCATCTATCTCTTCACATTAAATTTTCTGTATGACAGGGACAGCATTTGCCTGTTTACTAAAATAAGTTTTGAACTTGATGCAGCTTGCAAAAGGGGCAGGTCGCCGGCCAAATAACGATGAGCTCAATTTCAATATAAATTAATACACTGCAAGTTAGCACATTAAGAAAGACCACAGATGACTGTTCTGATTGCCAGTTTTGATATTCTCATGATTTTGACATTTGCTTTACTCTTTTATACACACAGAAAACAAAAATCCTCACAAATCAAAAGCGGGATGTCATGTTCTTTGACCACCCTGATTGCCTGTTTGATACCGTAGCCACATATTGCTGCGTGGCCTAGATAATATTTGGCGGATATATGACCATGCCTACTGTGTATACCCATGTGTGTGCACCTCTGCCTTTGTATCTCTGGCAGAGATCGGTGTGTAACTGAACACGGTTAGTCCCGTTGTCATTCGTCTCCCATTGAGCAGCAGCGACGCTCCGCTATTAATCCCTGTTTAGCGAGACAGAGGGTTGGCCCACAGGGCTGTGTAAAGTGCAGACACATACAAGGCAGGCCGCCACACCAAAGCTGGATACACACACACACACACACTGAGGTTCTTCATTCATTATGGTAGTGGACATACACGCTGTATATACACAATAATATATATGTATTTGCATGCATGTAAGTGAATATGCAGATATAAAATACTCATATATATGTATATAAAACACAGCCCATGCACAGATATACAAACATTAACATTAACATATACAGGCAAATAATCTATATACTGACCCATACGTCCCAATAGACATATATATATAAGCCATATGAGATATGTGCTCCTTTACAGATATACAAACTACATACGGGCACATATAGGCATATACATACATTCATGTACAGGCATATGGTGTAGACACGCAAATGGTAAAGGAGATGCTAGATAACCCCCCCACACACACACTTTGGCATGTGCACACATTCATGGGTGCATGCAAACACAAACACATACACGCACATACACACATACACGCGCTGTCCCCCCCTTCCTCTGCTCTTTCAGGCACGTCTTTAAATATTCATCACTCTGGCTGCTCTGAGTACCGTAAACGCCTGCCACTCACTCCAGGAATCGCTAAGCCTACTATCTCATCTCTCCCCTGTCCCCCCCTTCCTCTGCTCTTTCAGGCACGTCTTTAAATATTCATCACTCTGGCTGCTCTGAGAGTACCGTAAACGCTGCCTCACACTCCAGGGAATCGCTAAAGCCTACTCTATCATCTGCTCTCCCTCCCTCGTCTCTCTCTCTCTCTCTCTCTCTCTCTCTCTCTCTCTCTCTCTCTCTCTCTCCCTCGTCTCTCTCTCTCTCTCTCTCTCTCTCTCTCTCTCTCTCTCTCTCTCTCTCTCTCTCTCTCTCACACACACACATACACACACACATATCTAACCATAGCCACTCACAAGGATAAACTCATGTGCACAAACACTCGAAGGCACAGCCAGTGGCATCGCTGGACACACAGACACACGCCAGCACATGAATCAGATGCAGGGAAACACATGCGCGGTGATGTAAAATGAAAAGATTTTGTGTGTGTGTGTGTGTGTGTGTGTGTGTGTGTGTGTCGATGTGTTTACTGGCTTCTCCCAGCACAGAGGGTTGAGTGGTGTTGTGTTCCAGGAAACAGGATGTCTCTTTGTTTGGGTTTTATTCTGTTGGTGAACGTTAGCTGCTTCTCTCCAAGGGTTTGTGTGTGCCTCTTTGTCTTTTAGTGTTTGTGTGTGTGCATGCATCCATGCAGGTGTTTGTCTGCATGCGCTCACATGTTTATGTGTGTGTTTTGTTTCTGACCAAGACGCCTGCCTGTTTGTGCGTTTCAGCCGGATCCCGGAAATACTTGGCTAAATGTTCGCACAGAGGGTTGACAAGAAATGTGTGTGTATATGTCCATGTGTGTGTGTGGGTATAATAGGAGTCATACCCTTAGCTGTGAAAGTTGTCCCCATGTTGACACCGTGATCAAAGTAGAGTGTGTTCCAGTTTTCAATTGTAGTGCACATAGACACTCATGCACAATGCAAACCATGGTTTATTTAGATATTGATAGACTCAGTGGAAAAAAACATTCACATGTCCATATCCATAGAGTACAGCCTATTCCTGCAGATGGGTCACAAGCATTAGAGCTTTATGCACATTAGAGTAGCTGATCACATGTTGTCAATGAACAATGAAAAGCCTGTCCTCTGTCTTCGCTGCCCTAAAGGCCACCTCACATGTAAAATAGACAAGACAGCAACCAACAGAATCTTTTGAACCAGTGTATCCACAGGTCATATTTTCTCTTGATTGAATGCCAGTTATTGAGATTAAGTTCTTAGAAAATTAGTTATTTATATCTTTTGTTGATAGTTACAATTGCAAAGATCTGATTATGCTTTGAAGTTAATTCTACTGAATAAGTGGATTCTACTTTATTAAAATTCGATTAAAGGCAATCATGCACCAAAGCATCAAGAAGCATGTTTAGACTTTAATGAACTGTGGCAATTTCAATAGAAATGAAGGTTAATACCACCTCTCCTTTGCTTCGGTAAGCTCATTTCTTGTCACATTTTGTCGGCAGCAAAACATTTAAGGGAGTTGAAAAAAGTTGTGAATCGCACACTGGCCTTACACAAAGTTGAGATAATACACTCATTTTGGCAGAATTATCCCTTTTAGTCTGAGAAAAGTTCAGATTTGCTGTCAGCAGCAGCTCAGCGGGCAGCACTAGGGGCTTGTTTTGGCACTGTGAAGCGTGTGATTCGTCTGGAGGAAAAAAAAGAAGTCAGGCAGTCAGTCAGAGACAGGAGGAAGTGCTATCGGGGTCAGGATAACTTCTCTGTCTGGCTGCCCTCCACTCTTGGGAAGGAGATCTTGTCCAAGCTTCTACAGTGTGTTTCACCCACAACTCTCAGGATGTGCAGCACAACAATTAGAGGCAGACAAAAAAGGTCAACTCTGATGGAGGCAGGAGGGAAGTTGAAGGCTGGAAAGTGGTATAGACTGGCAGCGTGGGATATTGGAAGAGATGGGGAGAGGCAGTGGATGAGGGATTTTGCACAGAATCTGGAGGGTGAGAGAAGGACGGGTTCAAAGAGTGACTGACAGCATGATAGATGGAAGGTCTGAATAAGTGAGAAAGGCTCGAAGACACTGCGCGAGTACTAATGTTTGACTGCATGCTTACAGGTGGTAGCGGATTTAGACTTAAAGCTACGTATGTCCGCTTCTGTGTGTCTCTGAGCGTGAATGTGCTTTTATTGTTGACCAATTGCTCCTAAGTCATACAGTATACACAATATCATCTCTGTTGTCCAACACCAGTAAGCCAACTGTGAGACTCGCCTGACTATGCCACACACACAAACCCCGACAAACATACACACACACATAGCAGCTCAGCCAGGCATTGCCCGCAGCCACACTCTCCTTTCCTACCACTGCCTCCCTCATTCATCTTTCATTAGCCCAGCTCACACAGGAGAAGCAGCCCCCCCCATACATCTCTCCATCTCTTTCCCTTCTCTCTCTGTCTAACCTCCTTGCCTTTTTTCCCCTCTTCTTATCTTGGTTTCTCTCGCACATAATCTCTTTTGTTTGTCTCGCTCATGTCTTGCAATCTGTCTTTTTGGATATCTCTCCTCCCCCTGCTTCTCTTCCTCACTCGCTGCCTCCTCTGCTTTTTAGTCTTTTCCATTCAGCCTCACTCCTTCAGCCCTTTCCCCTCCTCTCTCCTCCTCCTCCTCCTCGTCCTCCTCCATCGCTCTCGGCCCTTGTTCCCCTTCACAGCCTCACTCTTGCACATTCTCACCTCTTTATCGTGTACTCCTTTCCTCTTCCACTCTCCCTCTCTCCTTCCTGTGCAGTGCTGTTTCTCTGACACTCATCTCTACCCCCCCACCTTCCTGTCTCTCTTTTTCTCTCTCGCCTGCTCTTTCTTTCTTCCTTTCATTTCGCTCTCCGTCTCTCCCTCGATGGAGGGGAAAGGCTCTTCGCCTCTAATTGCGGCTGTTCCGTTGCCATGGCGCGTGTTGCTCAGCGCTGTGAGGTGCTGTGGGTGTGTGTGTGTATGTGTGCGTGTACGAGTGTATGTGTGGCAGGCAGATGATTGCTTGCTGCCAGCTCTCGTTTCCCGGACGCCGATCGCGTTTCTTTGCAGCAGCAGGAAAAAAAAAAATGAGACGCCAGAAATAGCCCCCCTTCACACAGACCCACTCACTCTCACCGCTGCGCTGTCAGAGACACACACACACACATAGGCAGACGTACACACATACGCACGCACACACACACACACACACACACATACATGCACACACATCCACTGCATTTCCACTCCACCTGATATCTTCAATGCATATGACCTAGGTTATACTGTATGTACACACCTCTGTGTTTATGTACGTCTGCATGTGTCCGACTTCCTCTGTATTCATGTATGTGTGTGTGTGTTTCCTGCATCTCTAAGGAGGTTGTGTGGGGAGTCCTGATTTATTTCACCTTTAATGGGAACTGAAATGAATGTGAGCAGCAGCTGGTCTGGTCCTTGGAGATACAGCGGTAGGCTAACCCAGAAAACAGGCAGCACCGCTCTGAAATGGTCCTTACTCCATCAAGCGCCAGGACGCTTCTGTGGCCGCACTGTTGGTTCATTTTACGCAGCGTTTGGGCATTTAGTTGACACCCTTCCTTGGAATGACTTACAGCAGGTAGGTTCTCATTACAGGTTTGTCTCCGACCCTTGGCCAACCCAACTTGTGTTTTTTTATTTTCCTGTCACAACTTTTTCTAAGGGTTGTTGGAAGGTAAATTGAGACAGATTAATGGCAAATAAACCTTGCAACCTCACGTTGCAAAAGAGGATAATAGAGGATTATAACCAGATTTGCGGACGAATCTCCATAATCAGGTTCTGGGCAATTCCACTGCAGTTCTCACTGGTTTTCTAAGGGAAGAAAAAACATTTCTGTGCTAGCTGGTTTAATAAAGGGGGAGGCGTCGATGTGTGAGGCTCAGTGACCCCAAGGTGTACCTATGTTTAAGGCCCTTTGGAGGTGGATGTCTTTTTCTACTCCAGAATCCCCTGATGCGGACATTGCCTGTGGAGGACCATAGTGGTCCCGAGCCGTATCAATTTGAGCCATTGGCTCCAGCCCAGCAATGCCTGAAGCCGAAGCTCTCGGAGCCGCGCATGTGGTTAGAATGGCACTGTCATGAAAAGTGCCGATTGCAAATGTACATAGCAGTGTGTTGCTATTGAGGGACCTGCTGCCATCTGCAACCACTGCCATTTTAAACTTTGTAAAGAAATGTCAATATCCGCACCAGCATTGATGTGTTTCATCATAGTACAGTCATATCATTTATCATTTACAGCTCAAAAAACGTTTCAGTTTGCAGTACCTCTTTATTCTCAATGGTAGTTTTAGGTTTTCTTCAAATTAAATTCACATTTCTCGTAATTCCATTTACTTAGCATCACAGTTCAGATGTTACACCCAGGCGCTTTTTTTTTTTTTTGATTTTGCTTAGATAAATGTGTTGAAAGCAATTTATCCTTTGACCATCTTTCACTGACAGAAACACTGAAAGGCTCAAGCTGGGAAAATATTCATTATTTTTTCTTTTGCCAACGAATCCCATAACAAGAGCAAAACTAATTATAAATTTGCCCTGCTAACAAGTTGCCAGCGTAGCTAAACCTTCATTTTTTGTCCAAAAGCTCTACACAACACGTATATGATCCACACAGTTGGGTGAAGTGTTTATTATGACAAACACTGGCACTGTAGTTTATTTTGAGTCTCTCCCACATCATCCTGGTTCCCTTAATACTAGCGAACCAAATATGTATTAATCTGCAGCTAAAAATAGTTCCCAACAAATACACTGTTTACTGCCGTTTGAGTAACATTTGCTAAAAACTGCAGTGCCCCACTATTTTAGGAAATTACTTAAGCTTAGAAAACTCTAACTATATCTTTATGCCACCTTTTTAAAGATTTACCCTCTATGTACAAGTTGGCCGTAATCATTGCCTTGCTCATGTTACTGTCAGCATCCACTGTCTTTTTTTTTTTTTTTTTTTAATTTAATTGGTTCGTGTTTTTTTTCTCTTCTTCTTATGTTAGTCTGTTGGAATAGACAGTAATGATGTAGTAATAGTATAAAAACACATTACATTGTTTTATGAAACACATTTGATATACAGTATCTGAACAGTGTAGGGACTGTATCTGTATGGAAATTTTTGGTGTATCTGCCTTATGTGTAGTACCTGGACTGGCATCACTATAGCCTCCAAGGCTTGTTTTTACAGGGACTGGCATGGTGCTCATCTGGTGGTGTCACAGTATTGGCAACACTGTTTTGAACTGATTAGTGGGGAGACTGGAGCAGTGCTATCACTGAAGATTTCACCAACATCATTATCATTTTAAATAAGTGGAGACAAGTCTCGTCCTCTAACAGTCACATAGAGATCAGTGACTGCTGAGTCTCATGTAACTCCTTGTAACCACAACACAACAGTGGTTCTTTTCCTCAAATGGTTGGTTTTGTATTTTCCTTCCCCGCGGGTCACAACTAGGTTGGGGATGATTTTCCTGACCCTAGGGTCTACCACTGCGGCCACTTATTTTACTCTGAACACTCAACCCAGGAGCACCGCACATGCCGAAAATGCTGTGAGCTGTTGCGCTGTTTGATTCTCTCGCTAATAGATCAATAAAAGACATTAGTGGCAGGCTAACCCAGCGAGCAGCACTAATACAGGGTTAATCCAGGGTTAATGGCCGAGCAGCATCATTCTCCAAGGCAGCCATTAGTTTGCAGCCATACCACACAATATCAGGTTCACCTCCTAGTCATGCCCCAGGCTCCCAGAGAGATAGAGGTACATGGAGGGGAAGTGAAAAGAAAAGAGCATCACCCTCATGAGTCAAGATGAAAATGAGATATCCCGACAGCTGAAACCAAATGCAAAGAAATGGCAGAGATATTGTAGGAGGGGGAGTCGGTGTGTAAGAAACGTGCATGGAATGAAAAAGAAGGAGAAGATGGGTCAGTGAAATTGTGGTCAGGAGAAGCAAGAAACTGAGATGAGAGAAAGGGGAGAGAAGGAGAGGAAGGGAGTTGAGCGCTACGCTTCTCCCTGTCCCTGTAAAGTGCTGCGTGCTGTCGAAGCGGCAGCCAAGAATGTGTCAGCCCAGCCGTCTCACGCTGCCTAATGGTCTCTTAAATGCTGATATAAAGCTCACTCGCTCTTTCCCCCTCCCCTTTTCCTCTCTCTCTCCCTCTCTTTTTCTGCCTGTCGCTCGCTGTCATTACCTCTCCTTCTCACCCTGTCCCTCACTCATTTGTCCTCTCTGTTGCCCCGTCCATCAACCTCTCTGTCTTTCCCTTTTTTCCTGTTGCTATCTCTCTTATCCCTCTGACTGCTCCTTCAGTTACCCCATCCCCACCTCTGAAGCTCTCCTGCAGGTTGTCTATTTACAACTTTTTTATTGATGAACTCAACACTTTTGCTGCTCTCTTTGTCTCTCCCTCTCTCTCCCACCAGGCTCCATAATGCCTTCTACCCAGAGGATCCATCCTTTTCCCTCACCTTGTTGCATGTCCTGTCAGCACCACTCCACGGCTTGGCCAATGCCTTTGTCTTTGGCCTTGATAGAGATTGGTGGAGCCTACTGAGCCCTACTGGCATGCAGGTACAACAACCGCATACACACACGCCTATAGTCCCATTCAGACATGCCATCTTAGTTTCGTATGTAAAGGGGTCAGTATAGTCGAATCACTTCTTTTCAAGTATAACTCAGACCGTAGCATGTTAATATTTGCTACTTAGCACTAAACATAAAATAAAGCCGAGGCTTGATGGGGATTTCGTTATTTTTACTAGTGTTTTGTCATAAACCAAAATACTGACCCATTAAAATGTTGATGTGATGGTAGTGCTAGATGAAAAGTCAGGGGAACGCCAAAGTTGTTTCACTTCATCTTGAGGTGGACATGAATGTCTTCACCAAACCCAGGGGACATGAATGTTACATGATTCTGAGGACATGAATGTCATAAGTGGTGAACCGAACAACCAACAATGCCCTCCCTAGAGCTATGTAGCCTTAATAAAAAGCCATCACTTTTAACACATAGATGCAGCCAGCAATGTCACAAATTCCTTTTTTGAAAAGGGTTTTGTGAACCCTGTGAATTCCATCTCTCCGTCTGTCCTCTGCTTGTACTTTTGTTTAGTCCTTTCAGGGTCACATGTGGTTGAAGCCCATCCCGGCAGTTTATGGGTGAAAGGCTTATGACTTAATTTTTGTGTGTGTGTGTGTGTGTGTGTGTGTGTGTGTGTGTGTTTTTTCAGTCCCTGCATGCTTGAAATATCGTAGAATATTTTCAATTTTGGCAATGCTTGTGTGAGGGAGGATGTTAGTTGTCAGCGAAAGTAGAAGCATATTTAGAGACAAGTGTCTTACAAGGACTTATGCAAAGCTATTTTGTGAAATAACACCAGTGTACTAACACTACTAATATTGGGTATTCTCTGTTTTAGGCTCTAGAAGGTTCTCCAAATTACGTCTGTCAAATCAAGTGGTCTATTGAGGGCTTGAAAGTAATGCAAGTATTGGGGGAGATTAGCTCCTTGGGAGGCTTAACCACTCTTTGTTAAGAGCCACACAGAATCAAAAAATCATCCATGTGTCCTTGGTGGATCATTTCTTAGTGGGCTTATTGCTAACCCTTTTGTGTGTACTCCACCTAATACGAATTGACCATCTTTATCATTATCAAGAAATTGCAATTTCAAGATCATGTCTCTGATCAGACATACAGACCATAATTAATAGAAATGGTAGAGCCAAATTTTCTCAGTAAAGATGAGAAAGCTGACTAATAAGAGCAGATAGACAACACAGTCAAATACAGTACATCGAGATGTGATTGAGGTGTAGACTTTCAGCTTTAATTGAAGGAGTTAAACAAAAATATTGCTTTATAAATTTTTATAAATATAAGGATTATTTTTAATACTTTGATGAAAATCCTTTGCAGTCAATGACTGCCTGAAGCCTAGAACCCATGGACATCACCAAGTGCTGAGTTTCCTCCCTTGAGATGCTTTGCCAGGCCTTTACTGCAGCCGCTTTCAGTTTCTGCTTGTTTTTGGGTCTTTCTTCCCTCAGTTTTGACTTCAGAAAGTGAAAAGCATGTTCTGTTGTGTTGGGGTCAGATGACTGATTTGGTCATTGAAGAATATTGCATTTCTTTGCCTTAAGAAGCTCTTGGGTTGCTTTCGCTGTATTTTTTGGGTCATTATCCATCTGTACTGTGAGGCACCGTCCTATTAGTTGTGCAGCATTTAGCTCAATCTGAGGCAGTAGAGCCCTACACATTTCAGAATTCATCCTGCTACTGCGACCCAGTGCTATGGCATCCATACACGCTCATGCCATAGCACTGCCTCCACCATGTTTGACAGACGATGTGGTTTGCTTTGGATCATGACCCGTTCCTTTCCTTCTCCGTACTCTTCTCTTCCCATCATTCCGGTACAAGTTCATCTTGGTTTCATCTGTCCAAAGAATCTTGTTCCAGAACTGGGGAGGCTTTTCTGCCAAAACCTAATCTGGCCTCTCTGTTCTTGTGTGTTACCAGTGGTTTGCACCTTGTGATAAACCATCTGTATTAACATTCATGAGGTGTCTCTTAATTGTAGACTTTGACAATGATACGCCTACTTCCTCAAGAGTGTTCTTGACCTGGTTAGATGGTGTGAAGGGTTTTTCTCCATCAAGGAAAATTCTGCAATCATCCACTTTAGTTGATCTCTGTGGTCTTCCAGGCCTTTTGATTTTGCTGAGCTTGCCAGTGCATTTCCTCTTTTTAAGAATGTACCAAATTGTTGATTTGGCCACTCCTGAAGTTTCAATATACAGTCAATATAGTTAAATACATACAAGGGAAGAAAATTGATTTGGAGCCTAAAAATACAAATTCAGATTAAGTGCATAAAACACGAATTAAGACTGTTACACAGCCACGGTCGACAGCTTCATCCGTTAAAATTATTGCGTCTGTGTTCAGTCAGATGCACATTAGATGGATGACTGAAAAACATGGCAAAAATGTGTCTGGTGTAAACAGGGTGTCTGTAGTATTGGCAGTAGTAGGAAGCATTTCGGCTGAAACAAGTAGTCGATTGACAGAAAATTTATCGGCAACAAGCAAGTAATTTTTCAAGTGAAAATGCGAAAATTCCACTGAGAATAATAGCTTTCTTAGTTTTCTGTGATCAGAAACTGAATATCTTTGAGTTTTGGAAAGGTGTTCAATGAACTTAATTATGTTAATTTGAGCTCTGGGAAATTGTGATTTTAAGTATTTTCTGAGGGTTCATTGATCAAGTAATTAATCAAGAAAATAATCAGTAGCTTAATCAGTAATAAAACTGATTGTTATTTGTAGGCTAATTGTAACCTAGCCTACTGTAATCTAAAATATTTCAAATGCATCTGTATTTCATAATCACTATGTAAGAATGCTGAATTCAAGCAACGCTGATACTTCTTGTAAGTTGAAGTTAACTGAGGTGCTATTCCTAGAGAAACTTGCATCCCTATTTTGAGCCGTCTTCCTAGTAAGAAATAGTTGCTTCAGAATTGTCTAATTACACTACTTATCTCTCCAAATTGACTTGTACCATCTGTCACAGGTCTTCACACATCAGCTCTGCAGGAAATCATTGTTGGGTCTAGTACCAAAATCCCCTTACTTAAAGAATGATATTATAAATCACTGACTTTATTTTTATCTCTTTCTCAAATTGAGCTTTTAGGGTAATGTAATGAAGACAAGATTACCAGAAGGATGATGTTTTTACATTTGAACCACAAACCACATTGGTTGCATTTCAATAAACACCACAATCAATACAGTTCTCCACAGATTTGTCTCAATCTACAAACATTGACAGTATCTGCGGATATGAGCTGGACCTAATATTGAACCGCAAGCGAAAAATTCTCTGTGGTCTGAGTTCACGCATACACAAACACAAACACAAACACACACACACACACACACACACACACATACTGTCACCTACTCAGTATCACCAACCACGCTGATAACGGGTCATGAGCACAATGTGGAAGAGTGGAATGTGTGGTATGACCTTCAACCCAAATGTCAATGTTGCACTGTGGTGAGTTGGAAGAGAGAGACAGAGGAGTGAAATGGAATCTAAATGTGTTCGTAAATCACACAGAAAATGCTGTTTGTGTGTGTCAGAGAAAACGAGACAGAATGTGAGAAAGACGGCGACAGAGAAAGAGAGAGAGAGACACAGGCGGCATGTATGGTCGTGCTCTATCGTGACTAACAGCCGGTTGTTATTCATCTTGGCATGCGACTCCCAGCAGCCCCCACACATCAGGTGTGAGATTGGCAGGGGAGAGGAGGGGTAAGGGAGAGAGGGAGGACGTGATGGTGGGGGGTTTGTAACAGCATCAAAACATTCATCTCTCAACGCAGCGAATCTGCGCTTTCGTACCAGAAAACCCCTCCACCCCTCCTTTCAAACCTGCCTCCTCTGGCTCACTCACCGCCCCTCTCGTGCTTTCTGTCTATGCCGCTCTTTACCTGTGGAGCTTTTGGAGGCATTTAAAGAATAGGCTCGGATTTTTTCCTTCTGTCTGTTTTAATAGACTACCCACATGCCGTACATAGTATACGTTGAAAGCGTTGTTGGTGGCTGTAATCAGTCCTCCTCTCCTTGATGATGTAATACGCTAATCAGCATAACAATGACATCAGGGTGACGTGTTGGCATTCTGCCAAGTGTCAACTGGTTTCAGCCCCTCGTTTGCTTCTCTCCCACTGTCTGTGGTCACATACAGTATTTTAATAAAGCCGAGTTCCCAATAAAGTTGTTCTTGTTTACATGTTTTTCTGTTTATGTTGTCACAGAATGAAACAAGTATGAAATAGTGGCCAAAACGCAGCCCATTAAGACCACATGTTAACCCGCAGTCACTTCCAAGCCATTTCCGAGCTGCTGCTCTGCGCTGTTAAGATCCTGATTTTAAAACCTCAACGTCGTCCGACAAAATCACCATACACAGAAGTTAAACGCAACAGCTGTGCTATGAGTTCGGATATATGTACTTGTAAAATGATCACTCAGAGACAAAGTTAGAGGCTCATTCACGTCTTAGTCAGCTGCTGTGCGGTCAATTGAATGAGACGCATAGAGAAGTGTGCCTGCACAGGGAAAGCCCGACCTCATTTTTCGTGGGGTAGTAGCGGGGACTCTCTTCTAGAGGTAGCAGCTAAAGTTTGTCCAAAAAAGTGCTAGATTTGTTACTAGGTGCTTTTGTGTAGAGAAGTCGCTAGCGACAAAGGCGCTAAGTTGGCAAAACTGCCCCTGACCCCCTGAAGACACAATAGAAACCGTTTGCACTAATTCATTTTAAAAGACCAACGGCCAATGGGGAAACTCAAATACTCAGCCGGCCACTCAGTTTTGTAACTTCATCACCCAGTGACATAACATTCGACTGACCAATGGTATAACTTAATCACTGTGTCATGGACATTTGCCTAAATAGCTAGAGAAGCTACAGTCATGAAAAATGGCTACAGAAAAATGGTGTTGAGTTTAAATGACGTCGATGTAGCCGTACAGTTTGTTGTAAGCTGACCTACAGAAATAACTTAAATCACTGTATCTTTGGCTGTGAAAAACATCACGTTAACAGCTCCTAGCAAGTGCTGTCAAGAGAAATTGGCATTGACAGGATGGATATCTGCTACTGATTGGTTAGGGCAAAACAAAACACCTCCAA
Source organism: Xiphias gladius (assembly GCF_016859285.1). Taxonomy (NCBI): domain Eukaryota; kingdom Metazoa; phylum Chordata; class Actinopteri; order Istiophoriformes; family Xiphiidae; genus Xiphias; species Xiphias gladius. The sequence goes on along the minus strand of NC_053415.1, from coordinate 19,534,830 downwards.
CTCCCAGCAAGAAACTGGCTTGTTGTCAGGCTGATAAAATGAAGTGAAACAAAATGGCAATTCAGTCTTATGATCATGCTCCTGCTCCTGTACGGCATTGTAGATAAGGATAGGTTTCCCTGGTACTAGCACTGCAGCAGAGAGGGTGTTGACTGCTGGGGTTAGCTGTTACTAAAAGCACAGTGGAGCTCTCTTACCAGACCAACTTCTGTTTCTAGAAAAGAACATAAACTTTGAAGCCAGTGGTAGGGGCCAGTAAAAAAAGCCTTTAACTTCATTGTTCTCATGCAGTCAGAAGACCTTGATATACCTCCAAATCATTGCAGATAGCTTTTCCAATTAAAAAAAACAAACAACAAAAAAAAAAAAAATCTGTGCATCTTCTCTTCGGTCAGACAGTGACTTTTATTTAAGACCACTTAGCTCAACTGCCAGTTTCCTACTAAAATTCGGCAGATAACAAACATGGGTGAATGGTCTGTCACAATGGTTTGTCACAATGTCCTCTGGAGTAAGAGCCTAAAAATAGTGCCCCTATTCTGTTTATTGAATTGAGAATTGAATTGTCATACCAAGAGTGATGATCGAATCAAATCACGAGACTCTAAAGGTTCTTACCACTTCTTGTTTTCTGTGCAATAATCCTTTCGAAAGTTCAACAGAAGCTAATAGGAGACTTCAACAGTCTGATTTAGTGCAACTAAAACTAAAACTTAGCATCCCGTTCTGATTACAGACCCGATGCATGTATACAATGATTTTATATGAACCAAGTTACTAAAATGTCGTTTAATTACATGCATAACCTTTTTTCTGCCAGGATCCTGGTTTCTGTGTGCATGTAAACGTACTGCTGTATCTCTGCCTCGTATCTCTTGCTTTATCTAGTCCTCCTTTGTTTTTTTTCTCTTTTCCGCAGCTGTCTTTGACTCATCTCGTCCTCCCTTCCTCTGTATGCGTGTCTTTTCCCCTGCCTCCTCTGTTCCCCATACCCTGCTAAAGCATCTCTGGCATTTAGCTCTCTTACATTATTTCTGCCGCTCTCCTTTGTGTAGCATCTCCCTCCCACCTGTGCGCTCTCCTTCTTTGCCCCCCCCCTTCTCTCTCTCTTTTCCTGATATTGATCTGCATTCTAGCCATACAGCTGAACCGCCTGTGGCTCTGCAATGAGCTCACCTCTCACTTCGTCTTCTGCTTGTATGCGAGTGTGCATGCAGGAAAAAGCTGCACCCAATCTCCTGTGTCTCAGTATCACTGCAATCTTAAGCCCCGTTTAAACAGAGATCCCACAATATTGCCGTAAAGAAGACCCCTCATAATGCCGGCTTTGCTTGTTTACACTGACTCAAACGAAGCCGGCATACTGCTTCCCCGGTGTGTGATTTTTAGATAACGTGCCGGCATTCAAGAATCAGAGGCGTATAACACAACAGTGTCACTCCCACCCACCCATGCCAGGTCTCCCTTTTACACAGACATCAGTCCGGCTCTGTGCCTACCTCCGCTGCCGGCTTAGTGCCGGAACAACAATGCTCCCCCCATTCCGTGTTCATACCTTTTATACAGTACGGCGAGGCGGAATAAAGGCACAACATTCCCGCCTTGAACAGGCTGCATAAAAGGGGCTTTAGACTACGTTAACACTGTTACCCTGCTGAGTTTCAGCTGGTTAGACTCAAAACATTCTTCCCCCTCTTGCTCTCTGTGATCCCCTATACTGTGTTTTAAAACAGTCGAAATCACTATTTAGTTGTTCTCATTTACATATTTTTCTGTTGTCAGACAACTGAACAAGCATAAAGTAATGATTTTAACGCAGGCCATAAATTTTACCTTTTAATCAGATGGACAGTAGTTCCTACATTGTTGCACTGGGACATCAGTCACATCACTTTTTTATGATGACAAGCTTGTCGGTAAAAAAAAACAACATTAATACAACTAAATGACAACATCATTATTATGTGTTTGGTTGTATTAGTATTTAAAATGAATGATCAGAGAAGCTTAGAGGCAACAGAAATTCATCATCTTATCTTTAATGCTGTACAGCTGCGGACCAGCTTTTTGTTTTCAAAAGGCTCCACACTAAAAGTTTTCTCCAGTCCACACCTAGCAGGCGCTTAGATCATAAACAGCTCTGCATTGAAGCGGTCATGTTTTTTCAGATACCGGTGAAGAGATGATGTACGACCCAAGAAGGGCCAATTTGAGTAAAAAACCCATGATTTTGAAAGATTATCAGACCCCAAAGCACTGAAACCAAGGTTTATAATGCTATGTAAATATTTTACAACTCTGGAAAGTTATCAAGGCAGCAATTATTATATCTTACATCTTGATGATTGTGAGGTAAACAGTTGAAATACAGCATTCACGCCTCAAAGTTATCCACCAAAAGTTGAGCCAGTTTCAACTTTTTGTCAGATGACCCTGCATTTAATTAATTGATCTATTTATTGGCTGGAGCCCTCTGCATTAACACGGGGTGTTATTTGGAGGTTAATTTCACAATGAATGGCAGCCTCTCGTGCCTCTAGTGTTTGAGTGTGTGTGTGTGTGTGTGTGTGTGTGTGTGTGTGTGTGTGTGTGTGTGTGTGTGTGTGTGTGTGTGTGTGTGTGTGTGTGTGTGTGTGTGTGTGTGTGTGTGTGTGTGTGTGTGTGTGTGTGTGTGAACGGGGGGTGAAAGACACAGCCAGTGTTTTCAGATTTATCAACTTGAGGGACCATGTAAAACACCAGCTTAGTGTAGATGGATGGCCAGAACGGAGAGAAAACGGTGCATCTAGCCATCTTAGTGTGATCCTGCTCTTTACAACAGCACAAATAGTGTGTGTTAATTCCAAACTACGTGTGTGTCTGTTTTCTAGCTGGCTCTGCAGTCACGGTTGTGTGACAGGACACGGATCGGAGAGTACCACCCCGGGGCAGTGCGCTACACACAAGCCGACCTGGTCGACCTCAGCGATGACGACGACGATGACACCAACGTGCTCTTCTACTCTCCTGACATGACCCTGAAAGACCGAGGGCCCTGAGAGAGAGCTTGACAGAGGGGGAGAGAGAGGGAGACAAAAGAGCTGGAGGGAAGAAACACGAAGGAGGGTCACAGCCAGAGAGAAATGCAGCGGATTAGAAACTGAGAGGGAGAAAAAAGAGGTAGGGAGGGAATGGAAGGGAAGATTGGGGGGACAGTCAGGCAGATAGAAGCCGGAGATGAGCTGTCAGGTTCCATTATTAATCCCCATCCTTTACTATTTAATATCCTAAAGACACACACACACACACACACACACACACAGTACAAAGCAGCAGCTCCCTGCAATACTATCATCAGAGAGGAGCAAGAAAGGAGTCGCTCTAAAGATCCTCCTAATGTTAAAGGCATCTGCTGCATCCCAAAGGTCTTAAAACGATTTCCCTCTCTGCCCCACCTTCTTGACTCTTGCATTCTGCAGCATTCTGTCATACCACAAAAAAAGAAAGAAAATAAACGCAAAGGACTGCTGAAAAGCAATCATAACAAGGTGTTCATTTAGCATTTTGCAGGAATTACCTTTTCACTCCTCTGCAGGAGAAGAGGTGAGAACAGGCCTCTTAAACAGCAGCCTGTGTGTAACAGCATCTACAACTGCACTGAGCTTCGTCTCAGTGCTGAACAATTTTCCTGCTGATAGGTGGGAGGAGGGGTACAGTGGAAATACAGAAAGAGGTTTTAAAAACAGTAAAGAGGACTTGGTAGGACAAATCAGTCTCAAAGCACCGGTGTTGCTTGCAAAGAGTCTTCCTTCCGCAGACAGTGTTAGGTTTCTGTTATTCTCTTTGTGTATGGCATTACTGATGATGTAACTTTCGCAGCAGTATTCCTTTGAAAGGTTGTTTTTTATTTTTTATGAAATGCTAAACTTGTTTCTTATACCGTATTTATAACAGATCAATGTACTGTATATATTTATGTGTACACTCTATTTTTGTACGTGCCTTGGACTGGAATGTGAAGAAAATGCTTTCTTTTGGTCCGAACCCGCTGCTGTCACCCGACAGTCGAGCAGTGCCGGAGTTCAGTATATAGCCTTACGAACAACTGCAAAAACATGTTATTAGCCGAACAAACAGCCACACATACACACAGACACGTAGACACACATGCTTCTCTCTATGGTGCCTGTCAAAACAGGTCGGAAAAGATGACACACAGCGTAGCAACAGCCTTTGATGCTTCATCATCTCATGGCCTGTGTCAGTGGTGCTTAGGGGACATAGCGGAGGTATGATTGGCAGGATAATAGAGTCACTTTATATTCAACCTAGGCCCATTTGGTTTTTCCCATATGCAGGTGGTTTCATCACTGTCGGTGCGCACTGCCGGCTGTCAGCTGCTCCTCTGACAAGTTGAACTAATGAACCGACACTTGACCCTTTTTCCCTTGAGTTGTTGAACTTTTTTGCTGGGCGTCAATGACACCGGAGTGCAACTTTAGTTTGCAGTTCACAGAGGCCCACCACTGAATCACACACGCACACACACACACTTGCACTATGCCCCTACCCCTCTTTTTGCACTGTTGCTCGTTTTACTTGACTGTGCACTCCATCAAATAAATGAGCAGGAGAGACATTTCATAACAAAGCTCAGGCTGGGCGTGTTTATTTCATTTTCACATTGATGCAATCCCTCATTCCTTCATTTCTCTGCCCTGCCTCCTGTGAAGCGTGTGTCCCTTTATGTGTGTGTGTGTGTGTGTGTGTGTGTGCGCGCGTGCGCCTGTATGATTGTGCGTTAAGACGTCTTTTAGACCTGGGCTGCCCAAATAATAGATATTAATTATTGGTCGGACCCTGCTGGCCCGTGCCGTGTCTCCAAATCTGGTTAACTGGATTTTGATTAATGAAATACCGTATGCGCACCATGTCCTCCAGAAAGCCAGACCCCCCCCCCTCCCCACTATCACCACCGCACACACGGCTCTCCCACAGACGTTTGAACATTTCGAGCCCCGCACCCCCTCCATATAAAGAGCCCGGAAAATAAGCGAATGTCCCTGTCACGCCAGAAGAATTATTATTCCCACCTCATATCGTCGCATGCGCCGTAATTGGATACAATTTAACACCCGCGGCCCACGGGCATGTCGGCAGGCGCACTGCCTACTATTAGCTCACCTCGCCTCGCCTCGCCACCCTATCATTTGTCAGATCTGTGTTTGTGTACTCCTGGTGCCCGCGTGTGTTTGTGCGCGTTTTTGTTACCTCTCGGGGACCCTTTTCCCGGTAGGAACACCGACCACTGTGAACTGAGTTCAGATTACGGTTAGGGTTAGACGCGAGTTGGCTATGGCCAAGGCTGGGGTCCGGGTTAGGCTGTCCGCAATGAATGGGAGTGAATGCAATGTCCTAATAAGGATTGCTGCGCAAATGTGTGTGTGTGTGTGTGTGTGTGTGTGTGTGTGTGTGTGTGTGTGTGTGTGTGTGTGTGTGTCTCCGTCTGTCTGTCTGTCTGTGTGTGTGTGTGTGTGTGTGTGTGTGTGTGTGTGTGTGTCTCCGTCTGTCTGTCTGTCTCTGTGTGTGTGTGTGTGTGTCTCCGTCTGTCTGTCTGTCTGTGTGTGTGTGTGTGTGTGTGTGTGTGTGTGTGTGTGTGTGTGTGTCTCCGTCTGTCTCTCTGTGTGTCTGCGTGTCTGTGTCTGCGTGTCTGTGTCTGTGTGTGCGCGCGCGCTTGTGTGTGTGTGTGTGTTTTGGCTCTCGTGCGTGTGACTCGAGAAACCGGAGCCATTGTTGGAGTCCGGCCATGACCTAGCTGTGACGCACGGAGAGACGGAGAGGAAGAGAGACGGGGGAGAGGCGACAGCGGCAGCAGCCCAGACGCTGAAAAACAAGCTGGAGCTCCGTCACCTCGGAGCGAAAGCCGGCCAGGCTCGATGGGGTGTTTGTTGCTCCTCCGCGCAGCTTCCTAGTCTGCTTTTTATTAGAGCCCCAGCAGCATTTACAGGCGGGGATGTGGTGGAGGGTAAACACCCCTCCTAAACTCATTTTACAGTAAATCTAAGGCTGGAGAAGGTTAATGGGGAGATTACAGCCTTCATGAATGATGTCCTAAAAGTATAAATAATTGTGTTGAAGTTGCTGTGTAGCCCTGTACATCAGGTGTTTTAATTTTCTAGTTTTGCTCTAGGCTGTTTGTATTGAACTGGAGCTTTATAAGCCCGCAATAGATCATTATAAGAATGTGTAGAATTGCCCTCTCTGTGCCAGCAGTCAGCTGGCCATTAGGCAGCTTGGAGATTCCCTGGATGCAGACCTACAGCAGTGGCATAGGGGCAAAAGCAGAACTTGAAATACTAGGCGAATGTTTTTGACGTTCGAAACTTAAACCTTAATATATTTATTTTCCCACAGATTTAAGATTCAGCCTATACCCAACCGTATAGGCTGGGTATAGGCTTCCTGGGTTTTTTGTTATCGTCAGCAAAATGCATGAAACACCAAAAACCAAAATGTAGTTAGTCCATCTTGGAGTATCTTCCAATTTCCCTATACTGTGTCCGCAGCACTCAGCCCTGAGCCCATTTGTTCCTACTGAAGACATAAATATTTAAAAAGCAGGTCCAAAATAAACTTATAGTTTTATGTTTGAAAAAGGCGCAGTAATTTTCTTTACAGCTTGACACTCTAGTTTTTAGCAGACATTACTCAGACAGGAGTAGATGCTGCATTAGTCGGGGACTATATTCGGCTGTGGATTAATACACATTTGGTGCCCTCCTGAGCATTTACGGTACAGGACCATAAATGTTGGGTTTACTCCAAATAAGTGAACCTGTGTTCATCATAGTGAGGGAACATGTCACCCACTGCAATAATGGCTCATTCATTCTTTCCATGGGATTTATTGACAAGGAGAAAAATCAGATTTATCCTTGAATTATTTTTACATATTTTTTTTTTTTTGCAGTTTTACCTTTATTCTGCAACAAAAGCCCCAAGGCGGATCCGAATCAGAGTACTGCCAAAAAGTGTTTTACATGCCTTTCACTTCTGTTACACATGGGCTCTCCTATTTTAATGTTCATAAATGAGGGCTTGACTAGAGCTTTCCAGGAGTTCCAGCTTTTGTCCTTTTACAGCTATATATTTTTAAAATTTACCCATCTTTATTTCTCAGGGACCGTGCGCGAGAGAGCCCCGACAAAGAGAAGCGATGCTTTGTTATTTTAGATTTAGCTAATAACTTATTTCCAACTGCAGGCCAAGGCTGGATAACCAACCACTCAGAGCAGACAACTATGAAAGGGCCCTGGAACCCCAGGGGCTCCTCGAAAGCCCCGAGGTTCATTGTTTGTCACATAGTTTTTGGTAATTCATAGGGTGCCCTGTGTAAAAATCACAAGAAGGGCTCAGTTTTTTTTTTTTTTGCCCTGGGGACCTAACTGGTTAATCCTGCCATTCAGTGATGAGTTAACATAAACAGTACAGTAACTCCCTTAGGTATCTTTCAGCCCCCGTTACCACTTTACAAACGCAATAACTTTCACCTACTTCATGATCATAGTCATACAAAATGTAGAAATACAAATAAATGTCAAGTAAATGAATGGTGGCGTGACTCAAAGTCCATGTTTTAACATCAAATTTAAAAATGATCGGGTGGTTTATTCCACTCCATAGTAGAAGGGCAGATTATGCATAAACCTTGTAGGGACTCCTCACTCTCCTCTTGATGCAAATCTGTAATCATTTTCCCATAGCAGAGCTGAACAAAACTCCTCCCCATCGGTGTTAATGTTGTCGTTTCCAAAGACCTTTAGAGACTTGTCAGTTGAAGTGACCTAACTGGTTTAAAGGCCATTTTACTTGAGACTAACATGATGTGCAATAGATGCAAATAAGAAGAAAAAAAAGAAAAAAAATCGGTCAGGTGACTTCATTTCCAAATGCACTACTTCCTTGTGTATCAAAGCTTGGCTAAATGCGACAAATTCGACCGTTTACAGTGAAGAAATGCTTGGAACAAAATGTCACTCAGGCTCCTCTTCTCTAAATATTGTAAATAGGTTACAATTGGTTTTTTTTTGCCCTTTTGTTTGACAGATGCAGCCACTACCTTCAATTCGGGGCTGTAGCCACGACCTAAGAAATACTGAGCTCCTGATAAACCCCCCAGTAAATCCCTGCACCCACCTAAGAAATATTTGACTAGCCACCGACCAAACTCAGTACAATTTTCCAAGTATTTAAAAATGTAACACAAAAGTTCCACATTCTGTTACTTTAACTATTCACTTCTATTTTGACCCTATAATTCCAGAAAAGAGTTCAAAAATGCCAATCGCACTTAACCCAAAACCCAATGTGACGCATTCAAATCGTTTGGTCTGACCCACGATCCGAACTCAAAAAAACCTTCAGTTCACTGTCATATAAGACAAAAGAAGAGCAGCACACCTGCAGAAGTCTGCAACATTTTAGGAATCAGTCGGTGTGTCAATCCACCAATCCATTTGGCCTAATTGTTCCAGCTCCAGTCTAAATGTTGTGTCAAAGCCTTCCCCGCGCCGCCACTCTGACTCGGGAATAGGCTGCCGAATTCCTTTTATTCTCAGTTTTTAACCAGGCTTTTTAAACATTTATCCCCAAAAATATCAGAATCAGCCTTTAACATGTTCAATATGTGTGTGATTGTAGAATCAGCCCCCCCCCCCCCTCCCAAACAAAAAAAAAAAAAAAAATTCTCAGAAATGTTACCGAGGACATGACCTCGGTGGCGATGACCCTGCTCACGTGTACGTTTCTTAAGAATCGTGTGTTTAATGTCCGCATTTCCCCGCATCCCGTCCGACGTATCAGCTCGGCTGCACTCTGCTGCCGGAGCTGATCGGAGTGCAGGAGCGAGCGGAGCTTCGAAAACCGTGCGATCCGGCCCCGAAAGAGTTAAACTAATCTCTCTACCCTTCTCTCTCTCTCCCTCTCTCTCTCTCTCTGTCTGTCTCTCTCTCTCTCTCTCTCTCTCTCTCTCTCAACACACACACAGGCTGCCACCGCCCCAGATAACAGAGGGGCGCCTCTCCCTAGCCAGCCAGCCTCCGCTAATCGCAGTGGCAGGAGGGGGGAGTGGAGTGCCGGCGGCCTCTCACAGCGCTGGGCTTTTTATTGACGCTGCCTGCCTGCCTGCCTGCCCGCCTGTGTGCGTGCGTGCAAGGGCTGTGCATGCTTGTGGGTGCGTGTCAGAGCGAGAGTGCTATAAAGAGGTGTGTGTGTGTGTGTGTGTGTGTGTGTGTGTGTCTGTGTGTGTGTGTGTGTGTGTGTGTGTGTCTGTGTGTGTGCGAGCGTGCCTGCGTGCGTGCGTGCGTGTGTGTGTGTGCGCTCCCCGCCAGCAGCGGAAAGCAGGGAGAGGCGGGGAACTGGGAGGGTGGGTGGCGAGGTTATGAGCGGAACTCGACAGAGGCCGACAGACGAGAGAGAAGGAGGAGAGGGAGGGAGGAAGGGAGGAAGGGAGGGAGGAAGGAGGGGGGGGGGCTTTCTTGTGCTGCGCTGAGAGCCGCCACCGCTTCTCCTTCCTCTCAGATAAGGTTCGTTTGAAGGTTTAAGTCTTTATTCATATATATATATATATATATATATATATATATATATATATATAAATAAAAAAAGGAAGCGACTGGACGCTTCTGTCCGCGTGTTTTGGAAAGGCGAAATGCCGTTTATGATCCCCAAGGTCGGAATAAGACAAGTGTGATTGATGTCATTGGTTATTTTATTTTACTCGCGCTCTGATTGATTGCATCGAAGAATTTAGCAGCCTATTGATTAGGGCTTAATCTATAGGTCCATGTCTCTCAGTGCTCCGATAATTGCTCTCTCTCTCTCTCTCTCGCTCTCGCTCTCTCTCTCTCTCTCTCTCTCTCAGTCCCTCGACCAGCGGCGGCGGCGGCGGCAGCAGCAGAAGCAGCAGCAGCAGCAGTGTTTGGCTCGGAGCCACTCTCGCCCTGCCGCGCCAGGCTGTAATTATCCCCGGTGAGGCCGCGCTAACGCAGCGTGGCGCGCCTGTGGGGAACCGGTTAGCCCTACAACACCGGCGGGGCGCACGATTGTGCGTGCCAGCGTGTACACACGTGTACGTGCGATTTATTTATTTATTTATTTATTTCTCGTGACACAGAGGGGGGAAGTGGTGTTGTGTTGACATGTCCCCGGCCTGTATCAGAGCCATTTCAAGCCCCGACATGAACCTTCAGAGCCTCGGAGATATAGATAAGTGTAGATCGGAATATTGATTTGACACTATCGATACGCTCACTATGAAGTCACAATTGACTATCACGAATACACAGTGAGCCCCTAGAAACATATTCGAGGAATATTACATTTTTTTCAAACTAAGGTGAACACGAACAAAGCACAATCAGCCTCCTGAGTGTAGACGGTGTTTTCAGTGTTTTTTTAATTATTTTTTTTATTTTTCTATAATTTATTTTTTTAAGTGTGTGTTCATGTATAGATCTATTGATTGTCCGTGTGCTCCTGTCCGAGCCTGTACGTGCTAGTGAGTGTACAGGCAAGTTTCTGTGTGTGTGTGTGTGTGTGTGTTTGTGACTGTGCGAGTTGCAGTAAGCGATCCATAACGATCTGCAGGTGGATTGTGCTGATTAGTACCGGCTGCTGTGGACTGAGCTGCGTGCGAAGAGCTTCCTGCAATCCGAGCCTGCAGACTGAGAGCGTGTGTGTGTGTGTGTGTGTGTGTGTGTGTGTTGGCAGTCAGCCCTTTCAGAAATGTGTGTCAGGGCTGTGTGTGTATGTCTGTTTTTGAGGACAACATGTGTACATTTGGCTAAACGTGTGCTCTCGCAGGGTGCGTCCTAGGTGTGTTTGCTTGTGTGCGCATGTGAACTTGCCATGCATATATGTGTGTGTGTGTGTGTGTGTGTGTGTGTGTGTGTGTGTGTTTGTCAGGCCACCGCTTCAGTGTCTGATTGCAACAGCAGATGGCTGGATCACTGTGACCTCCCAGAGTGCGGCTCTTTCGACACCGGGGGTGCACTCCTGTGTGTGTGTGTGTGTGTGTGTGTGTGTGTGTGTGTGTGTGTGTGTGTGTGTGTGTGTGTGCGCGTTTTCACAGGACACACACTTATGCTGAATCCCTGACAAGATATAAAATGACAGTTAGAGGATGGGATCACACATTTAAGCACATTTTTCATCACCATTATCCAGCCTGAGCGTTTTCAAAGGCACATGCTGTTCTCGGGCTGGCTTTTCAAACCACAAAGTTCACACAGAGTCATAAAAGTGCGGCCATAAAAAGGCCTGCGCTTGATCTCCAGACCTGTTTTTGTGTCTCCCTCAGACTCTCAGCAGAGGTGTTTTTCTATAGCTACAACTGTGTGTTTTGTTTTTTTTTTTTTTTTGTGATGTGTGTCAGAAACTTAGTTTTCCCTGCAGTTCCTCAGAGCAGTATTCATCCAGTGACCGATGGAGAGAGAGCCGTTTGCCTCCTACAGCCTCTGGGAGAGAGTGAGGAAAGACCCGGTGTCCTGTGCTGATTTCTCGTGTCTTTCCAACCCCCACCTGACCTTTCAACGTGATTATTAGCTGCGTGTGACGTTAGCGTGACGCTGTTTTTAACCGCCAAGGACCTCAGCATTGTAGGAGTTTGCCATTTTTGCAAAATGTCTTGGAGATACACAAAAAATTTGGATCTCTCTTGACATCATGGACCCGATAAGGGGGGATTTAAGTCTTTATCCAAATATAGTCAACCTGAAGTTCGAGCACAGCGTGACCAGTGGTTCTGTAATTCACTCACATCAATGAGTGGCTTTGAGATGCGCGCTGCTTCTGATGATATCCACAAACCCGACCTAAGTCCTCGTCCTCGAGTCAGAACCAAGTCCATGTCACTGCGGTTTCTGTAGTTTATATTAAAATGGGGGCGTACAACAGAGCAGATTCTCAGACCGCCTGGAGGCGAGAATCAGACTTGGATGAGGGTGCACCTGAAAACCTCCCTGCTGACAGTTCCGAAGAGAGGCACATCAAATCTCTTCGTAGTCCAGTTTTACCACTAACCATGCAAACAGCGAGTGCTTTGGTAGTGGGTAGCAGGGGTTGCCAAGTTGGATCCTACCTGCTAAAATCTGGGCAGGGGGAGTAAATGGGGCATATGGTGCTATGTAGCTAAATGTGTAGAGCACGATACTCACATTGCCAAGGCCAAAGATGGTGTTATATGTCCTGGAGCAGCACATGCTGGCAGATCTCTTTGGACAGGGAAAAAAAAAAAAAAAAAAAGTTAGCAGAGCCAAACAAAGTGCTGATTTGGCTGCTGAGAGCACAGGTACAGCTGGTGGAATAAGTGCAGTTCTTCATGTTCTTCGCATGCCAAGCGCCACTGTGTGGCCGCGTGAACGGTAAAACTCTCTCTGTTCATACCCGTTGTGTACTTTTTCATCTTGTTGTTAGTGTCTAAGGAATGCATAGTTTGCAGTCTCAGCTTGGGAGGTTTGTTAGACCGAAACCCCCTAAATCCTCTCTATCTATGTCCCGAGCCACTTGATGCTGCTCTAAGTTTTATCACTCCCGAGCTTGGGATACTGTTGGCTCTTTAAGGTTCATAAATATCCACCTGCATGGGCTGGAGAGAAACAATACCACACCGCAGTGAGTGGATCCGAAATCGGATGTAGCTGCAGTGCTTTGACTGTTTCGTTTTCAGGCAAGTTAGACTTTTTCACCGAGGATGTCGTAGCACATTTCTTTTGGGGTGTGGCTTTTCATGTCACAAATGCTCATACACCCCCACGGCGCTGTCATGATCCTGAAACCGAAAGAAAAGGCCCATTGAACAGCTTGTTATTATTATGTCAACATCTCATGTAAAGGCCCCCCATCTCAGCCTATGTTCACTCTCCATTTTGGCCCTCCATCCTCACTCTTTTTTTGTTTTAGAAACCCAGCTTCTCCAGAGTGGATAAAACCTTGTGCTTTAGTGCGAACGGGGAACACTGAGCTTTCGGAGAGCAATGACCTAAGCCCGGCCGGGGCCTCTCTGTCAGTAAAGTTAAGAAGCCAATTTTCACCACCTCTAACCTTCTCGGTAATCACTCATTTAAAAGGTCAATGTAGTTGACAGCAGAGTGGTTTGCATTTATGTTTATTTTGTCAGGTTACCTTGCGATCACAAAATAATGATTTGATGGGAGTCTTGGTGCAGCAGCACAGGAGTTAGTCCCACTTCCTACCAGATGTTGGCTGAGAAGAGCAATTGTTATAATCTGCCAACCAAAAAAGGAGAAAGAAGAAGACATCAAACCATTTTTCTACTGATTACGCATTTCAGCGTGAATACAATTGATTTGACAACTCTGCTGTGGGTGACACCGCATTCACACGGAAACAGTTTTCAGACTGAGCTGGTTCAGTGGGGATGTAGCCCAAGCCGTCTCGTGGTTTATAGGCTGTGGTTTTGGTGGGCAGCTCCCAGTCGTGAGCGGTGGAGAATGGGGCCGATAAGAGCAAACATGCCGGGCAGTTCACCCTGGATTTATGCAAGTTTGAAGAAGAGGCTTTCGGAATTACTCGTCCCAGAAGTTCAGATGCGTGGTCTACCTTCCGCTTCGTTTTGTCCAGAGAGAAAAAGTGGAGTTTTTGTTCTGTGCCATGCATGAACACGTCCACCCGCCTTCCCTTTCTTCTTATCTCACGGACTCTCTCCCTCTTCCCTCAGCTCACTTTCTTTGTGCCTCTGTCTTCCTAACTTTTGGACAGTTTGCCCCTCAAGATGAGCTTTAATGCGTCCATATGTGAGTGCTTTGTGAGCTTTGTGTTTGTTTGTGGATGACTGTCTGGTTTAACTCCTACTTTCAACAGCTGTGGCAAATGCAGCCAGACCTTCATTTTCAAGTCCCCGTCTCTTTTCCTACTCCTTCTCTGCCCCTGTCTGTCTGTCTGTCGGTCTTTCTCTCCCTCTCTCTGTCGCTCTCTCTTCTCTCTCTCTCTCTCCTACACACACACACACACACACACACACACACACACACACACACGCAGGCACATGATGCACACACCTCAGGCTTGATATTCATAGCCTCCTCCTCCTTGACTTGACATGGGAGCCTTAACAGATGTGCCCCAGCCTTGAGCTGCCTCTCCCACTCTCTCTGTTTCTCCGCAGCCTCGTGCTCCACAGATTTACCTTATCTGTTGGCTTGGAAAAGAGATCAAGTGACATTTAATTTGGATCTGGGCCCGTACACTTATTTGTAGGGACAAAAACGTTGACAATACTAAGGATTGGATGAAATAAAGGTAAAGGACGTAAGGAAAACGCCAGTTTGTGTACCAGTATTAATGAAATGAACGTGGCCAGGGGTCTACATTCTCGGCCATACACTTAATCTTATTACAATTTACAGAAACAGTTTTACTTGTTTATCAACATAGTATGTTGTTGTCCATTCTCGTTTCATTATAAATGTATACTGTATACGCATCTATTCAGATTACTGACATCAGAGTCAGATTACTTGTATGTATAACCTCATATGGAAATATATGGTGGCCCTCTTCTTTGGGTCTTTCTAAATTTCCTCTTTCTAAAATGTCTGATCTAAACTTTAAAATTCGTGCACCTTTCCTTCAGTCAAGTATCTATTTTCATTTTGTTTTTATTTAATTGCATTTACCTTATCTTACAAAAGCTTAGAATGTGTTCCACTAGTGTTCTTCTGATTATTACTACTACTTTCTTTTCTGCCTTATTTCTGCCGCTTAAACCTCGCCTATTCCTGTTTTGGAGTTTCAGCGGAGCTCGTGTGTGTGTGTGTGTGTGTGTGTGTGTCTGTGTGTGTGTTTCTCTGTGTGTGCGTGCGCGCGCAGCCACTGCCGTGCGCTGGAGGCTTATGGTAATTGCGGTCTCCCGACTGGCCTTCTGGGTAGAGTCTGCGCGAGTGGGAGTGGAGCGAGTCACTCGGTCTCGGCAGCGTTCATCCATTCCGTGCGGCACTCCCCGTACAGCTCCGTGCGTCCTCGGTGCGAACCGGGGGCTCCGACCGGGCTGTTCTCTACGCTTCGCGAAGAAACCGCGGGACGAAAGGCTACACGGAATAACCTTCAGCAGACCTTCGGAGACACGGATTCCAGAGACGGAGAGGACATGGAGTGACGGAGAGCGGGAGAAAGGGGCTTTTTCCGAGCACGGCGTGCTCCGCTGAAACCCAACATGGCGCTGCTGCGAGGTACGGCCGAGCTGAATTAATTTCTCAGCGAGTCCTCCGACCTCGCCACCTGTATCCTTTAGGAGCCCGGGGCGTACGGGGCATCGGCTCTCCGACTTAGAGGACCTTAAAGGATTTTCTTTTGGGGATTTCTCTGTATCCTGACGTTCGCGTTTCCTCCGCGCAGGATCTTTTTGTTGCTTTATGGAAACCCAAGTGACATTTGCAGCAGCCAAAAGTCCGCTCGAAATATAGGGTAATGGATGAGAGTTGCCTGTAGACAATAGAATAAGGACGGAGAGCTTTATATGTCAGACTTGTTTGGTTTCGTGACAAGTGGATAACCTGTTAGACACTTTTAGTTGTTTTTTTTCTTTGGCCGGGATCGTCTGCCGCCAGCAGACAGGACCGCAGCCGGGCTAGTCTACGTACGCACGGATCGCTGCCCCCCTAGTTAACTTGGCAAAACAGGAAAAAGGCGTGAGTTGGAGCGCACGGACGACGGCTGGAACTAGCACCAATTAACCAGGTGAGGCAATCAATGACAAATCAACATATATATTCCCTTTCGCGTGTGTTTTTAGCGATGTGAAATCTCCTGCATGCGGAGCAGAGAACGCACGGTGCCGTTTTTTTTTTGTTTGTTTGTTTGTTTTGTTTGTTTGTTTTTTCATAAATAAAACACCACCACAACGGCTAAGGGGATTTTAAAGCGTCTGGTGGTCTTATGTGTGGTGTTTTGAAATCAGAAACAGTCTTCTCGTGGGGCTGAATCTGAACGCGATCGCCCGGTGCTGTGCGCAGAGACTGGAAGAGGATCGGCCACTTCTAAGAATAGCGCATAGGGTGGTCTTTGTGCGTTTCGGCGGGGCAGTGGCATGTGGTTGACAAATAACACGCGCACACACATAATGATCCGACCGTGAGCTTGGCCTTTGTACGGCCGTCCTGTCCACCGGACGGAGGTGAGAAGGACGTCCCCGAGATTAGCGGACTTGAAAGTGGCGCCGTCCTCGACGGTGAATATTCAGGCTTTTCGCACTCTGTTGTGCGACGAAGTGTGTGAGTGCCTGTGGGGCGAGGGTAAGGAGTGTGTATGTACGCGTGTGCGTGCGCGCACACGGAGCTTCTGCGCTACACAAGGTTACGGAATCCAGCCTCGCCCTGCCAAAGGGAAGCGAGCGTTGCTGCTCCGTTTATACACGGTTCAGTTCAGTTGGAGGGCATCCCCGGGGTGTGTGTGTGTGTGTGTCCGCGCGCGTGTGTGTGTGTGTGTGTGTGTGTGTTGATGTGACAGCTGAGTGTGTGTGTGTTCGTGGGGGAGGTGTGGGGGCTTTGTTTGGACAGGGTGGACGATGATCAGTCGTCTCTCCAGTCCCAAAGGTTGCGTGGGGAAAAGGTGTTTTGGGGGAGGGGGCTGGGGGCTGCACCGTTCACCTTTCCGTCTAGGTGACGGAAACCACTCCGGCATTGCGCCCCCCAAAATTCAATTCACTTCAATTCAGTGGTACTACTGGCTTTGGAAACTGACGTTTGATTTGCCGAAGCAAGTGTGAAATCATAAAAAAAAAAAAAGTACCTAAACTCACTCATACAGAGACACGGTCTCGCGGACTGACTTCGTGTCATGTAGGTGTTCTCCCGTGCGACTGTGCGCTGCGCTGTGTCGTGCTCCACTCTTGCTGGCAGCCGCGTTGTGTGACTCGTCTTTGCATTGCGGGGGGAATATCCTTTGCGCACGGAGGGATCAGTGTAGCGCAAGTCAGGAGCCCCCCACCCCCTCCCCCCTCCCCCCAGCAGCTCCGATACGCGCCCGCTCTCTTGTAGGGAGAACGTGTCACCCGAGACTCGTTAATAATATTAAAAACAGTTTGAGAATCGCAGCTCATTACCGTCAGTCATTTCTTCACTGCTTTAATAGCTTGTTGGAGTTACGGATTTTAAACCACTTTTCCGATCCCCCTTCAATCCAATCCGCCGTTTCTACTCCGCCGTTATCAACGTTGGAAATATATTTTTACTTAGCCTACATAGTGATCTTCCCTCTGCACCACTGTGGGCGGCAGCGATCAGTACGAACCACCTCTTAGGAAGTTGCCGTTTAATTGAAATAAGTGCTGCAAGGCGTGTTGGATGTGTTCCAAACTGAATCGTCTTTTCCTAACGATCCTCCAAAGCTCCTCTGCGGGTTTGCGTAGCCTGCGTTTTGACGACTAGCAAAGCGGCATTTAACCCCCCCCCCCCCAAAAAGGACATTTTTTATCCGGACCACAGTCTCCACCGCGGGTGAAGGGGCTGATGTCGGGAGAGTTTTCCCCCACTGTGCCGCCGCGCCTGCTGCCTGTCCCGGAGCCACGCAGGCACTAATTAGGGAACGCTCTCTTAGGACGATCGATGTGCCTCATATTGGCTGGCTCCAGCTCATTGACGAGCTTAGTGAGGGAAGCAGCTACTAAAAGACCACTCAAGTCCCGGCAGCCCATCCGCACAGGATGTGCGGCGTAGGGAATCGCTCGTAAACGCCGGCGTCTGCTCGGCCGAGGCTCGGGCAGGTTGCGAGAGCGGGACCTCCTGTTGGGACCTTTTCGAGGGAACAGAGCAAGGAGATTAACTGGCGGTGGTGGTGGTGGGGGGGCTACTTCAGGGGGCTTTGATGCAGAATAAAAGCTTAATTGTATTTAAATTAAACTCAGCTGGTATGGAAAGGTAAAGGACACTTTGTCCTAACGTCTACCTAAAAGTTTAGTCACACAAAACCAGTGGAGATCTGGAAATTAGGAAGCCTTATTTAAAAAAAAAAATCCCTTAGTGATTAGGGACAGTGACAGATGAGACCGTGTGGCTAATTTATTTACCAAGACTGGCCGAATAACACGCTGTTATGCTGTCGTGAACCAGTGTTCCACTTGTTCCCTTGAAATGACTGTTTTGGTAGAAATAATGATCTACAGGGGCTTTTGCTATAGTGCGCCCATTTCCTGAAGCGTATTAAGACATGACTTCAGGTTTAGTCAGACCTTTAGTCGGGTTTCCGTGGCCCCTTTCGTGCCACAGTAGTGGGTTTTCATGTTGATTGGCATTTTTTTTCTCTCCTTTGGTTACGCGCTATGGATTTGTCACTAAAAATAAAAGTGGAGGTCATCCATTATGCAACTAGACCATTTTAAATAATCTGCTCTGTCCTGCCTTCAGATGTCTATCTGTTCACAGCATCGCCAACACATTTAGAAGCAGAGATGGCCCTTTTTTTTTTAATCTACTAAGTCTGATCTGTAGGTAATAGAGTATGTTCCCCAAGTGGTGCATGATGTGGAAGTGTAAAAACTACTTAACGTTTTGTGTGGGCCAAGTTTATTTATAGTGTACCCCGTCGGACTGTTCTGCGCATCATTTTTCCACTGTGCGCCGTGAAGTCAGTGTTGGGCTGATCTGTTCTCCAGGTGTTGGAACACAGAGGGGGAGGGCTGCTTACCGTAGATTGACATACTGATATTTTTTCTTTTTCTTTCTTTCTTTCTTTCTTTCTTTCTCCCTCTCTTTTCATGCGAGAGGGACTTAGCACTACTTCCAAAAACCGTTTTATTACCCCAGGCCCATTAGTAGTCAACGTGGGGTTCAAGGGTGGCCAACAACCAAAACAGGGTTTTTAATGTGGCGTTAAATTTATCTATCGGAAATTATTTCTAATAGGGGATGTGTTGACTAAGGCCTAAAAAAAAAAAAATCACAGGTTTCACTTTCACCTCTGGCAGCCTCGTATCTCCAAATATTGGCAGGCATACGATTCAAAACAATATATATCGGCTCAGGTGGGTAGTTTGTGCGCGAATGTGCGTTTTTTTAACATTTAAAAACATCCGAGAAGTCCGATTTTACAGCCGTCTGTGGAGAAATTCACAGTTGTAAAGAGTTTTAGGGGATGCGTGCGTGTCGTCGGGGATACGTGCACCTGAAGGCGGCACCCGCCCCGTCCTGCTGGGTCATATTGTCATGCTGAGTGATGTGTGACAGTGGATGTGTCAGCGTGGTGCCGGGGGGATCTGCTGCGTTGTGTAGGGACAGCCGCGCCGCCTCCATTTTAAACCCATTAACCTGCTGTTTGTCCGCTTTTCTTACTCTGGAATCAATAAGGGCCACGTAGGGAATTTTACGCGCAGAGAAAGCACGTCAGTGAAATCACGGGGCCAATTTTGCATATCAAACCTATTCAAATGTTTTGGGAAATATGCAGGGAAATGGGTAAAATTCGTCAAAGGAAATACCCGTGTTCTGTTTTTTATCCAGTCTGAGACATGAGGTCTGTCTTATTGTTGTCGCGCTTGTTGTGTTTTTTTTTTTCCTTTTTCTTTTTCTTTTTTTTTTTTTCTCCCCCCTCACTCACGCCTGGATATAAAACAACAGTCTCGTCGCTGCCGGCGCTGCGCTCGCTGCTGAGGCGAGGTGCGTGTGAACAAAAGCGGAGGCACGGCAGAGAGCCGGGGGGAGATCGGTTTTCCAGGCGCTGCGCAGCTCCCGGAGGAGACGTCACGGTTTGATTGAAGCTATGCTCCATGCTGGCCTCCCGGGACCTCGCGATGAAACCGGAGACCCCCCCCTCCTCCTCCTCCTCCTCCTCCTTTCCCTCCCTCCTCTCTTCCCCTCCTCCTCTCTCCCTCAGCGCTCCACAAACCTTTTTGTTTTGACGAGGTCTGGAGCGCACGGATCACTTCGCCGCAGAGATGTGTCGGCCCCCAGTGCTGTTTCGCAGACACTGAGACGGTCAGGACGGCCCAAGAAAACCACATCTCACACATCACATTGTTCTCCCTCTGGCTACTGTCTGACATGTTAACCGATGGTTCTGCGGCCGATTACGCACGGATGTTAGTTTGTTACGAGTCCAGTTTTTTAGATATTAATTCCTTCCGTATATAAAGTGTTAGTTAATCATCTCTCCAAAAGTAACATTTGGTTGCTTTTGCTGATAGGTGTTGGATGCAGTGACTCCATGTTATATGAATAACAGGGGCTGTAATTAAAACATAAATCTCACCACCTCATTGGATTAGTTTACTAACCTCGCTCCAGCCTATGGGAAGATTGATTTAGCGGCAGAGTAATGGTGACACACCTAACCTCCCTCCTCTGAGCCTCTGCAGGCTCAGTCTCGATCAGGCCGCCTCGTTTGTTTTTTAGATGTCGGTGCTTCGGGCATCTATCTATCTGACGAAATCCCACAGACGCTTGGCAGCACGGCAGGGCGATGGAAATAGGAGTTTATTACGGCGAGCGCCTTCAAAGCGGGGATGTGTTATCTGCCGTCTGGATGGCACAGCACGGAGCTGCTGCTGTCTCTAAAGCCGCCGACCTTGAGTCGGGGATGATCACTGGGGTCCAAAGGACCACGTAAAAAACGGCATTTCAACTTGTGTTTCGCACATGGGAGATGCTGCGTCAGACCACACCAGCATCGTTTCCTCGCGTGTCACCCCTGCGAGCGTTCGACCTTTTTGAAAAGAAGAAATCTAGGCTATGTCAAAGGTGTGAAAGCTGTGGTTCACCTCATACTGATTCAACACCTGTTTAAACTGCCATTAATTTAGCCTATTTAACGTCTTTACGCTACACCAATCATTAAGCCTCCTCTTAAATGGACGATTCAACCTATATGGGGGGGGGTATAAGGAGATTAGAACTTTAGCGTCATGTGCTTTCATTAGGAACATCAAGCACATGAAAGCAATGCCAGCTTTTCAAAGAAAAGTCAAGAAACCTCCGGTAAACGCGGGCCGACTCGTGCATGCGCATCCCTATTACAATCAGGTCCTTTGGTGGCATAAAGGGCCATTTAGTCCTCATTTGGCACGGGATGAATAGAGGCAGTTCAGCAGCCGCCGCCCAAGCCCTAGTGACAGCACGGGAGGGGGGGGTGGGGTGCGACGGGCTCACAATGTAGCCGTTGTTGACGGCCGTGCTGCCGGGAGGGGGGGGGTTGAACCGTGCACCGACTTGCATGCGGCTGTGCAGCGGCCCGGGAGGACGCAGGGGCCCCTTGTTTACAGCTCGGTCGCTACTAATGTGACAGCTGAAGAGACGCCGTTGGCTCCTTCCAGCTCTGTGCTCCACCAGCAGCAGCAGCAGCAGCAGCGCGCTCTCTCCACAGCGTTTATCGCCTCCCTCGCTGCCTCTGTTCAACCGCTGTAGTTCTGTTAAATCGGAAACTGCGCCGACGGCACAGTGTTTCAACTTTCCACGGACTGCGCTCTGGGTCCACGCTGACATGATCAGTCGGACCCGTTTGGCACACGTCTGCCTGATCACCAGTAACGATTCAAATTGGGCTCGCGTTTTCTTCGGCGGTTTTTTTTTTTTTCTTTCTTTTTCCGATGCCGTGTGTCAGTGCTGGCGAGAGTGTGGCCCCGAGGCTGTGTAGTTAGTAGTCAGGTTGTAGGTTTGGACCGCGCTTTTCTTTTTTTATGTATTTTCTCCGATTTGTTCCCGCTTATTTCAACGTTGTTTACCGACAGTGTACGCAGACTCCTCTCGTTTTGGACGCTGAAACACACACACACACACGCGCGCGCGCGCGCACACACACCACAGCGACGCGGTGTGTGCGTGTGTGTGGTTTCCGCGAGTGTGTGCGCAAGCGCGCGCCCGCATTTAATCCCTGTTTATCCCCACCCCACCCCCGTCGCTGCGGAGATTATCCTGCGTCACACTGCATTTTTTTAGAGCCGATCGGAGCTCTGCGCCTCACAGAGCTTGGCAAAGCTCCAGGGACACAGAGCGAAAGGGCGCCGTCACTCCCGTTATACAGCAGGAACCCACATTCCCGGTTTCCCGTTACTGTAGCGAGCAGACTCGCAAACCTGACCGTGCAAGAATCAGTTCATAGACACGGGAGGGTGTTTGTGAATGATAGATACGCCCTGGACTCTCACTTTGGATCTGCGATTCTGGTTGGTCATGTATCAACTTGTTACGGAGGAAGCTGCTAATGGTGATACAACCACCTTTCTCAGCTCCAACGTTTGCCTTCAGTCTGGCTCTCTCTCTGTCTCTCTCTCTCTCTCACACACACACACACGTATAACTCGTAAGCACGCAACCGCTGAGCCGCACTGGGTGCAGAGAGGCCTCGGCCCAGGAGGAAATGATGAGTGGTGTCAGTGTTTGTTCCGGTGCGTATACCGCGGGTCACGGGGAGTTCAAGTAGTCGTCGTCAGAAACAGGAAACAAGGGAGAAGAGGGAGAAGCGAGTTTGTTTTCTTCCACTCCTCCTTCTCTCTTTATCAGTCTCTACCGAAATAGGGCCTACAGAGCTATGCGAGGTTCCGCTAAAAAACACCCGGTGGTTTTCTGTTTAATGGTGCGCGTCGGGGCTCCGCTCCAGCGGTCTGGTTTATAAACGCAGCCCCGACCGCTGAGGCCCCCTTCCCCCTGCCTGCTGCTGCCGACCAGTGTGATGGATTGGGCGGCCGTCGGGAGTTGTTTGTTGCGCAAACTATTCTTAGCAGCGGGGATGGGCACACTGCCCCTGCCCCCCCCCCGTCCTTCCACTCATAATGTGACATTTTGGCAGGATTTCTTCCGCTAAAATTAGCCTGCTTAACATAACAATATAAATACAAAAGTATTATTTTGCACCTGCGCCAGTTTCCCATTAAGGCACGCATAGCATCTAACAATAACAGCACCAGGCTGGTGGTAAAACAGTGGCCGACGGAGCGCCTGGCGTTTTGCGGCAGTTCTTGACAAGTTCTTGAGTATGCAGCTCAGGGTCTACAGTGGTCCACACATGCATCCAAAAGCCGAGCTTTATTCCCGGAGGTGCGCACGCAGCGTGCCCTCGTGCGCTTGATCCTGACCTTGAAGCCCGGCGCAGCCTCGCGTCTTAGCCCGGACTACGATTAATTTCATGGAAATTAAATAACTGCTCGGTCATCAGCACACAGCGTGGAGCACGTTGTGGCGTAATAACGGGGACACACAGACACTGGGCCGTCTCCGACAAGCACAGATCGTTTAGAGATCACCTCTCTAAGTTGTCTTCTTCCGTAGCAGCTGGGTAGATTTGTGCCAGAGAGAGAGAGATTTCCCTGTGGCGGCTGCGAAGGTTGTGTGTACGTTGAACAGAAATGTCCGTAAAGGCAGCGTGTCACTGAGTATCTGCGTTTGTGCTGGAGGCTTATTTTTTTCGTTTTCATGTTCGGTGTCGTTGAGCGCAGACTCTTCAAAGCAAGAGGAGCCTGTGTTTGTGTGTGCGTGCGTGCGCGCGCGTGTGTGTGTGTGTGCGAGAGAGAGAGAGCGAGCGAGAGCGAAAGATAGAGATAGAGATGCATGTGTCGCTCCAGGAAATACAGGAAACGGGAGTGATGTGATTTCTCAGAGCCGTGTGTGTAATTTGCAACAACGCATAGGTGTGCTATACGTGGCTGCACCCACATTCCCGTACTATAGCGCTTTTACCCGCGCACGCACACCGTTTCAGTTCCGTCAGATGCGGATGTTGTTGAAGCAGGACTGGCCCCGGGGAGCTGGGGGCGGGCGGCTCTGGGGGGGGGGGGGGGGGTGGCTGGGGCTGGGCGGAGCCGTTCCGAGGGGCCCCGCAGCAGGCTGATTAATGGGCCCCAGGTCACGGCAATAAAAGTGGCGTGCAAGCGGCGCGGCAGCGAGGCGCGGAGGCGTTTCTCTGCTATGATCGAGGAGCCCAGTTTCTCTGCTGCTCTCAGCACTGCTGAGCACGTCAAGGCTTCACTTTTGCTGTTTAAAGGCACTTCTCTCTCTCTCTCTCTCTCTCTCTCTCTCTCTCTCCCACCTCTTCTCTGCACTGGCTACACTAACAGAGCTGACTCTCAAAATTGTCCACCCTAATGAGTCATTAAGTCTAACATTCAAAACTCAAATATTTCCTTTTTAAATAACATCTGACAAGTGGAAGCAATAATGCTTTTTCTCATTGTTGTTTCCCCATTTTTGAGGATTTTGATACAGCTCGTAAAAGTCAGGCAGACCACTGCGCTAGTATTAAGATGCCACTTGACCCACCAAAGCCCAGTGATATCTCAGTTTTTCCGTTTGTACAAAAAGATTTTATGAATATCAAATTTGCGTTTGTCACAGTTTCTTTCTCACCTGTTTATTTCTTTTCTCACGAGATTGTGATCTCTTTCACTCAGTAATGTGGAAGCAAGGTGTTGTTACAGTTCTGAAAAAGTAGACTTTTATATTCACTAAAATGCACAAACACAGATTTTTAAAAGAAATACATTTGGCTTAGTTGTTTTGCCCAAAATTGTATTTAGTCCCGGTAAGAGATATCCCTTTGTATCTTTATTTTAATTAAGTTGTTAAAGCCAGCACCATCAGCACCCAGCTGATAAAAGTACAGATTTAATGTTACAGACCAATTATTAAATGTTATTTCCTAAAATATTGTATTAATAAATAGCTAATAAATATCTTTGTTCAACAGTTTTCATAGCGCAACGTAACAGCTCCGTTATGCTCCGGTGCTTTAAAGAAATTCAAATGTATACAAAACATTTAAAGATTAAAGGTCATTTCACACAAAAGGATCTCTGTGGGTTTTATTTTTTTCTTACTTACATTAATCTTATGATTATCAAAAGAAAAATACCTCAAAGAAACACCATTTTCACTTCCATGGTCATATTTTTTATACCATACCTTTATACCTGTCCTCTGTATTTACCTTTTCATGCTCGGTGTTTTATTGTAAATTTTGCGTAGTTGTCTCTCTTTCTCTTTTGGGTGAGTTTTTGTTGGTGTGTTTGTTGATCTGTGACTCCGTGTTGGCGGGTGGGTAAGTGGTGTCCCACCGAAGTGGTCTCTGATGTATAATCTTCCCTCGCTCCTCTGGCTGAGGCAGCTGAGAGAGCAGGTCAAAGAGGGCGCAGAAAAACCAGTATGTGGGGAACGTGACTGAATAGACGCAGCTCCACAATGCACATCTAGCCCACAGTGTGCGCAGGAAGAGGGTCAGAAGGGGGGGGCGTAGGAGAATGGGGGGGGGTTGCTGAAGGGTGTTGACGGATGGGAGGGGTGGGGGGGACCACACTGTGCTTTTATCTCCGGTGACTACTTTAGTGGAGTTGTGTGTGCATGTGAGTGAGAGCGACTATAGCTAGCGGTGCCATTATCTTTCTTTTCTTTGTACCTTCACTCAACTCCCTGTTTCAGTTACACATCTCTGTGCCACATTTGATTGCTCCATAGCAATAATGCATATGTTGATATATTATTTAAATGTGCATGCCCCAGAAACCATGTTTTACTTAATTTCTATGAAATTTCTCTTTTGGGGATTTTATAAACCGACTTTTTTTGCCCTGTCAAAACATTTTTTGGCATTAGAACAAAGATGTGGGGTGTATGTGTGTATGTGGCAGAGCCAAGACACTGACTGCTAACTGTTTGCTCATCTCCACAGGGCAACATCTGTTCGTGATGTCGATGCTGAGACACAAACCAACCTGGAACTAGGACAAGGGAACCACATCACACAAAACATGGCAAGTCCCTGTGCTCGTCTTCAGTTCTGTTTACACTCATTTGTCACATGAGTCACTGTTATCTGGAAATAAACACTTGGTCTGTTTCACTCTGTGCATGCACATAACTAACCTAGAACACTAAGAAAGATAATTAAGCAGTATAGTTCATGTTTTCAATGTCACATTTTTAATTTATAATTTTCTTTGAGGGATCTGATTTTTGTGATGATAGTCACATTTACTTCTCTTGCATCTCCTTTTTGCTGCAGGTGGATGCAAGGTTGACACCCCTGGCAGCGATGGGGCTAGACCGAGGCACTCTAATGCACGATGGTCTTCGACTTCATAGTGGGGTTGTATACCCAGGGATCAGAGCACTACCAGCAGAGAAGAGCAGGGAGACGCCCGCTCACCCCCTCACTTATAGCAGGGATGGTCTCCAAGAGCTCATCTACAAGCCTGATGGCCCTCTGGACAGTCGTAAACCCAGTAATGGATACCTGGGCCTCTACAAGGGTACCCCTCCAAGTCTTCACAAGCCTGTACTGGTTCCTGGAGCTGGAGCTGAAGGTCTAGGCTTGGAACGCAGAGTAGGGCCTGGAGAAAAAGCATCTGAGCTTGGCTTGGCAAGTGCTGGTGGCAGCTACCTCCGCCTGCCATGGCTCAGCCCCTACCCTGAAGCAAGCATGTATCCCTTCATGGACACTTCCAAGTACGCGGCTCTAAACATGTACAAAGCCTCCTTGCTCAGCCAACCCAACCCCTATCTTCCCCAGCACCTGGCCTACCCCTCTCTGTGTGCAGCTCAGGGGGGAAATGTTAACCCTGCTGCAGCTGCATCTGCTGCTGAGAGGCTCTACTATATGCCGCCCTATCCTCCTCCTCCCATCTCTTCTCCCCTGGTGGCGCCCCCTATGAGGATTCCTGCAGTCACAGTGGCCCCCACATCACTGGTACACTGCCAGGACAAGGGGCTTGGTGTTCCGCCTCCATTTGCACAGCAACTTCACCAACCTTCCCCTCATCCTCAGCACCATCAGGCTACTATAGACAGGGACCGGTCCCCAAGCAGGAGCAGCAGACCGAGCAGACCTCCCTCTAGAAAGGGCTCTAGCAACAATAATAACACCAGTAGTACTAGCACTAGTGGCACAAGTGGTGGGAATAATAATAGTCTACCTACTGATTCTTCTTCTCATGCATCCTCTCGCCTTCCCCAGCCTCCTCCTGCTCTCATCGACAATTCACTGGACTTACAAAGGCCAGTTGCTAGGATAGGACAACCACCGACCTCCTCCACTTCATCATTATCTGCCTCATCGTCATCCACGCAGTCCATTCCTCATCCATTCTCTGTGAGCAGCATGGCATCAGAGCAGCCCTCTCCTGCCCGGCCCAGCCCCCACAAACCCAGGCCAAGAGATGGGGCACCTGAGCACAGAAGTGTAGGGGTTGAGAGGAGACCCAGCAGGTCACCCTCCAAACCTAATTTTGAGAGGCCAGCTCACCAACCCCAACCAACCAAAGACTCAGCAGAGAAGCCCTTAGATTTGTCTGGAAGAATACTTGAGTTTGGACTGCCTCCCAATGGATTCCCAGTTAAGATGGACACTATAGCATCAAGCGCACGTTATGGACTGCCCCCTAACCGAGAGCTCCTAAAGGAAAACCTGTCCCTCTCTACTTCCTCCCACCCTCACTCTGTGGTTAGCAGCACTTCTTCAAAGGCCTCAGAGAGGCCAGAGATGATCAGCACTTTACACTCCTCCTGGGTTGTACCTAGCCCATCTCCTTCCCATACACAGCACACACCAGGCTTGCCCCCCTCTCCAAGGCCTAACACAGACCTGGGCCTTTCACAAGCCAAAGGCTCCTCACCTTCTGTCATCAAACACAAGAGTCTGGAGAGAGTACTCCCTCAGCAACGCAGCTCGTCCTGTCCAAGGATTGGGGAGCCCAACCATGTTTCCTCTTCTCAACATTCTGGCTCCTCTCTGGTCAGCTCCAGGGCTCTTTCTCCCAAACCCAATGGTGAGTGGGTCAAACACAGCCCTGGTCAATCAGAACAACCATCAGTTGTTGGCCACCACAGAGACGGGACAGAGAAGTCCTCCCTAACCACTAAGAGAGGTGAAACAACCCCAGAGGTGTCGTCATACAAGAGGCCCTGTTTAGAGAATGGCCATCCTCCAGGCCACCTTTACCTCCCTCAAAGTGACGCTTACCTGAACCACAGTTTGGCTTATGCCAATAGGTACCTGCACTACCCCATCCCTGATGGCATGGGGCTACACTCTCTACCAATTACAGGGAAAGGCCCAGTCTACCCTCATCCAGTATTGCTTGGCAGCAACAGCCTTTACCCAACCCACCTGGCAGCAAAACACCCTTTACCCTACCACAATCTCCCATCTGGTCCAGGAGGGGAGTACCTCACTTATAACTCACAGGAGATGGCCCATCCTCTGATGCAGAGTCACTCAGACAACAAGCTGCCAGAAAGGGGAGATGCAACTTTGAAGCCCCGGGGACAGGAGAAATCACGGGGAGCTGTTGAAGAGTGTGGGGGCCACAGAGATCACAATATTGGGAAAGAGATAGGCGAAGGAAGCCAAATAAAATCGGATAGGGAAGCAGGAGCACAAGGACAGGGTGGCAGTCAAAGCAAAGCTCCCTCTTCCTCTGTAACATCCAGAGAAAAGATTATCTGCATTGACCTTGTACACTCAGACACAGATATTGAGTCTACCCCAACAGTCCACAAACAGCCCTCTGGTGAGACCAACGCCAAGGTTAACCAAAATGAATGTTGCCATAGTAACCAAAATCTGACAAAGACTGACTATGAGCCAAAACACCAAAACCACCTTTCCCATTCTTATCCAATCCACTCTGGACAGAGTCCCACCCTGAAGCCCACCCATACTGATAGACAGCAAGAATCTCCCTTTGGGAAACCAAAGGTTCTTCAGGACACAGACTGTCCTGGGGTGACATCTAGCACATCACCATCTTCTCCGGGGCTGATCGCCCAAGCAGAGGAGAGCCTGGAGGAACAGAGTCCCAGCCCAGATCCCACAGACCAAGACCAGAGCACCTTGCGCTGTGCCCGCACATCTGGGGAGCGCAGCTCTGGTAAGGACAAAGGGGACAGGGACAGCCGAGCTCTCCACCTCACCCAGCACTGCACAGATGTGGTGAAGGAGTCAGACCAGGAAAAACTGTGCGAGAGGGAGACTGAAAAGGAAGACAGTATTGTTGACCTAGGAGAGTCTCAAGGAGAAGGAGATGAGGAGGAAGAAGAGGGTAACCAGATTTCATCCAAAAGCTCTCGTAGATCCAGTCTGGCCAAGAGGATTGCTAACTCCTCAGGCTATGTTGGCGACCGCTTTAAATGTGTCACCACTGAGCTGTATGCTGACTCCAGCAAGCTGAGCCGTGAACAGAGAGCTCTGCAGGTAAGGCTATTAACACTTGTGGGTGTATGTACAGTACAGGATATATTGGGCTCAAGCTGGTGGTGGGCTGCAGAGAGGTCATTATGACCAATGCTCCTTATGTGCAGACATTTCAAACATACTTTCAGTTCTAACATCCACGCAGGAATAAACCCCCAAGGGCCACTGTCTTTATTCCCTTGCTGCAATATTAAGAACTGCCTGTGGACAAACCCTGCATGAAATTGGCATACTGCATTTACAACACATCATACAACACAATAATATAAGTGCTGTCATGCTACTGTTCTTGCCATAGGCCTGATCTTCCCCTTAGTTTATCATTGTCTTAGTGAGCTGGTGCAAGGCTAGTTGAGGCCCTCTGTCAGGGGGGGCAGTTCAAAGGTTAAACAGGGCTGCCAACTCTGTAGGGTGATTAGTGAGCAGTCATTGTAAAGGTTATTTCTGTGCGTGCGTGTTTGTGTGTCCGTACGTGCTTGTCCTTGTGTGACTGCCTTGGGGCTAAAGCATGTGTTAGTGCTGACTGTGCTGTAGAGCTTTATACTGTAGTTTCAGAGCATGACTGTGGCAGCCTCACAGTTCACACTGCCTTTGGCTATGCTTAACCCCAAGGTTAGGGGCAGTGGAGGGCTTGCAGTGTGCTTAAAAACCAGCAGCTGCCTGTTTTGGGGTTCCTCTTAGGCTTTTCTGCATGCCCCCCCATCCGCCAGTTGCTATCCTCCCCCAACCCTCCTCCCCCTGATGGCCTATGCTGCCCTGCCTGGTTGCTGTCCAAGGTCATAATTCTCCTCACCCCATTGGCTAAAAGACCCTCTCTGCTAACACACATCAGACCACATCTATAAACACGCAATTACAGCAATGTCCCCTACACTTGGCCTTCATCCCCTGTCATTCATACACACACACTGAGCTATTTGTTTTAGATTGTTAACTCCGGTTCCTTATGCTCAACGTTCAGCGTAGTAACACAAGCAAACCTTATGCTATATTATCCACTGGCTCAGAGGCAGATATGTTAATGGGTTGCACATGTCTGTCTATGTTGTATACGCACCCTAGAAAACTGTGGTTTTGTCTGTGTCATGCTTGTCAATGCACAGCTGCAACACAAAGCTATCAAACGCTCTGTTTCTGGACATGTTGAAAAAAAAAAAAAAAAAAAAAAAACTAGATGTGGAAGTCTGTTTTTAAAAAAACTAAAGAGACAGCTAAAACTGAATTAGCATTATCAATCATGCTTGGAATGAGCATATTGTTTTGATTTTCTCTGTCAGATTTGTCATTCATGCAGTTCAGAAAATTATTTGATAGTTTTGATGCAGTGTTAATTGACCTGTTGAGTCACTTTAATTTGATTGTGTTATTTTGTGGGATTGTGGCTACCTATTGTGTGTAAAGAAACATGTGGAGAAACATAACAAAAATTCATAAAAAAAAAAGATGAAATGATGGACAGATATATTGAGCCCCCCCCATTCTAATTGCTTAGATGGAAGTCATATCACGAGAGGGGAGTAATATAAGTCAACCTGCAGCTAACTGGGAGGTCAGTTCTTTACATTTCTTATCACATCTGCCTCTGATGGGCTCTGTCTCCTTTGTACTCTGTATCGCTGCACACTCCTTTTTTCCCCTCTCCCTTCTCTCCTTTTTTTTCATCTCCTCTCTCTGCCTCAGGGCCTAGATGTATATGTTTCCTAGCCATGTTTATGTTTCAGGAAGGGAGATGCCAGGATTTAAGCCCCAGAGCGCATGGACTCACAGTGGCTGCAGTAGTCTAACCTGTGTCTTGATGCCATGCTTGTGATTTATCTGTCTACCTTTTTGTCCTGTGTGCGTTTGTGTGTGTGGGTTTAATTTCTTTGGCATTTTCTTTTGATTTTGAGACAATGTGATTTCTGATGCAATTTTTTGCTTCTGTAGCTGTTGAGGCCAGATTGAGGCTTAGAGAGGTGTGTGTGTGGCGTGGGCAGATGATGAGTGGTTTTCATGGGTTTTCTCTGCATATGTGTGTGTATGTGTGTGTGCGCGCAGCGGGCAATGATGCGGTTCTCGGAGCTGGAGCTGAAGGAGAAGGAGGGCGGCGGTGTGTGTGTGTCTGCCTCGGCAGCAGGACGGGAGCTGGCAGACGGCCAGCGCAGAGAGCGAGCGCTGGAACACTGCCAACACACCACCAGGCAGGGAGAGAGGGAGGGTGAGTAACCCAGCACCACACACACACACACACACACACACCCGTAATGCTCGCACGCGCACACACACACACACACACACACACACACACACACACACGCAGCCACTCTGCAAATGAACACTCAGAAAGGGACACACACAAACAATAGGTGCGCGTACACACTCACATGCACTTGCAGCAAATGCTGAGGCAAGACTGGGTCACTCTTATTAAAAAAAAAAAAAAAAAAAAAAACACTTTTCCACACACGGACTCAACACACACACACACATGCACACACTCTTACACAATCTAGGCAGTGCAAGCGAACGAGCGAGCAAGAGACACAGAGAGGGGGAGTTTTATTTTCAAGAAGCCTTTTGTGCTTATCTGCACGGAGAGACGATTGAGAGGGAGGGCAAGGGGAGAAGGAGGGGCAGAGATTGCGTGAGAGAGAGAGTGAAAGCGGGGGGAGAGTTAGTGGGTGAAAGCGGATGGGAGAGCGCAACGGAAAGAGAGAGAGAGAGAGAGAGAGAGAGAGAGGGAGGAAGGGAAGGAGGGGGGCTAGTTACGTTGGCTGAGAGCCCAGCTGTGTGTTGGAGCGAGGCCGCGGCTGACGTGTGAGCCTAATTATGGCATGGAGAGAGACAGAGGGAGAGGGAGTCGAGGAGGGGGGGGGGAGGTAGAGTCACGCTCTGTGTGAGAAGGGCGTGGTGCGGTCATGCCGTGGGGGAGGACGGGGGGGAAGGGGGGGGGTTCACCGTGCGCAGAGAGTGCGCAGGATGTTTTCTTGCCTCTCCTCACTGGAAGTGCGAGCGGCTACGCTGAACCGTCAGGCCGCTGGCTCGGCTCACATCAGATTAAAAAGTCTTTACCCCATCAAAGTTTTACTGCCTGTCTTTAAAGCGGAATAAAAGCTGGCTGGTGTTTAACTGGCATTCCCCCTCCGTCAATCCCCCACCCCGTCTCGCCCCCACCCCTTATTTCTCTGGTCTCTTTCCGTCTGTCTGTCTGCATTGTCTCCCCCTTAATTTGCCTCTGCCCACTCCCCCCCGTTTCCATCCGTCTATCTCTTCTCTCCTCAGGTGTCCGGCCATCGTACACTAACAACAGAGTGCCAGTCCTCCAGAGGTGTGGGGGCCAGAGGGAGCCTTTGTCCCCAGGGCAGGGGGCCCGAGATGGGGCTAGAAGCGCCAGCCAAGGAGGCCTAAAGGATGGAACCAAGAAGTTGATGAGAGAGTGTGAAGGAGGTCATTGTGTGCCCCCCACTTTGACACCAGCAAAAGGGTATCCTGGGGAGAAAGCCAGCCTTGGCTTTGGACCCACCAGGAAACGTCCTCTCGGCAGCAAGGCTGAGCAGGAGGACACGGAGAGGGAGGAAGGAGAGAGGGTGTTCCACGCAGAGAAAAGACCCAGAATTTCTACGGGTGAGAATTTCTCGAACTTGCATTGTCGCCCACATGCCGTCCCCACCCCATATCTGCGCTCTAATTCTGCCCACTTCTTTACCCTTCATCTTCCGTGATGCTGAGCCCTGTCTCATCCCTTGTTGTTTTTTTTGTTATTTATTAATTTTTTTTTACAATCTTTCTATTCCTTTTGATGCTTCCTCCTTCCAAATCAATTCCACCTTAAGCCCGCTCTGTCAACCCCCCCCCACACACACTCCCTGTCCCATCTTTCGCTCTGTGTGGCAGCCAGCTCAGAGAAGTGTTTAATCCTGCCTTTGAGCAGTGTGCAAGAGAGAAGCGAGGAAGAGGGACAGCCATTCTCTCTCTCTCTTCTTTCAGTTCTGCCGTTCCTCCGCTGCGCTTACCCACCCTCTTCAAAGCTGCTCTTTTCTTCTCTTTTCATCTCCTTTCTTTTTTCCCTCATCTGTTTGGGTTTCCTTTTTTCTGGCATGCGGTATTGCGCTTGCTCTCCCTGGCACTGGCAGACGAGTCAAATACCCGTCCCCCGTGAATTTCAGGGGGGAGAACTCTCCCTTTGCTTCTCCAGTCTTTATTGCTTTGTTTTTCCGCCCGATTCTTGACTTCTCTACCCTTTTACTCCTCAATCTGTCTGTTTCACATCCCGCTCGCTCCCTGCCTCTCTTGCCTGAGTGCATGTGTGTGTGTGTTAAATGTAAGGCTTAGAGGGGGTTTTACAAGCCATAAGAATGTAGTAATTAATGGCCTTTGTTCTTTGTGCTCAGTTCTCTGTAGATTGGTAGGTATGTACATACAATAGTTTTGTGTGTTGCAGAAGGTGAGAGTAGTATTTTTGAAAGGGTGAAAACCTTTTATGTAGCGGTGTAAGCTTGCCCACAGTGCATTCCTTAGTTTATCCAATGGGTTTTAAGACGTTCATAAGACCAATTTAGGGAATTAAATTTCCTCATCTAATCTTTTAACTGAGGTTTAAACTTGAAAACCACCAAAAGTGTAGCAGTTCCAGATTTTTACTGGACGAAACTCTTCCAGGCAACATAACTTTATATGAGAAATGTCAAACGACGCAAACTCTGTATTTATGTGGTTTGCAGATGAGCGTGAGCAGGCCAGTCCTGATGAAGATGACGACGAGGAGGTGCGGAAGCTCAAGGTCTGCATCGAGCTGAAGGGACTGCGGCTCAGCAAGCCTGCCACTGGCGCAGCTTCACCTGACGGATCCCAAATCAAACAGGAGAGGGTGTGGCCCCAGCCCCGATTAGTAGCCTCAGCGCAGAGCCCACGGGAGCGCAAGATCAGGGCCGGTGAGCCCGAGGAGAGAGCCGCAGCGCAGAGAACTGAGATCAACAGGAAATGGGGCTGCGAGAAGCTGCTTAATGGTGAGAATGAACTGCTAACCGCGCAAGCCGCTTCTGTATGTCTGAGTTCAGCTAGGGTAAAGGAAATCTATCTTTGGTTCACGTTTCACTTTCTTGTCGAGCATTGTGTCTTAAGGGGATTTCCCGGGAGCCTTTGGGGGAGGGGCAGAGGAAATGAGGTAGGGGATACTTCCTCCTGCCAGGGGAAAGGCTCGAGAATCAAAAACAAGACCAGGGGTCTAAAAGCTAACCCCCCTTCCTCCCCCCTGTGGTATTGGGCTTTTTGTTCAGATGGTCTACAGTGGGCTCTGTGAGAATGATGAAGGAGAAAATGAGGGAAGTGGCTGGTGGAGATATGCGCGGGCGGGTGTAGTGTGACTAATGTGTGATCAATGATTTTTCTTTTTCTTTTTCCCCTCAAGACCAGTCACAGGGAAAGGGAGGATGGGTAATATGTGTGTGTGCGTGTTGGGGGGTGGTAACTTATTAAAACCAGGGCTTTCCCTTATTCATGTGCCCAAACTGAGGCAAAGGCAGGCACAGATGAGACGAGGAGGAGAGAATAAAAGAGCAGGAGAGAGATTAAAGGAAGTGAATAAAGCAGGGGAGATTTTGGTTTTATGTTTCCTGCGGAAACCACAGGCCTTGCAGGCCTTGATTGGCCACAGGTTTTTTTTTTGTTTTTTGTTTTATTTTTTTTTTTTGCTTGTACCTTTTTAGATAATATCACCCTAGCAACAGCCATGTTGTCACAATGAATGTGGTTATTCCATTGTGTGTCTGTCAGGGCTGTGGTCTTTTTTTTTTTTTTTTTTTCCTCCATTTTTTTCACGACTCCACAAATCAGATAGTAAAACACATTCATCTGTGTAAAGAATCATGTGTTCTAAAATGCTCTTTCTGCAACAGGATTTACATCGAAAAGTGTTATCTTGCTGATTTAAGCATCAGCAAGATATATAATTTCACTTTCCTCCTCATTCATTAGCAGCCTACGACAGACTTAATGATTTTAACTGTAAAAGTTGTATTGTAATAAAAATCAGACCTCGACCACATTCCTGTGTAGTTGGAAATACAAGGGTCCTGAGGAAAGAAAACGTATTCCATAAAGCTATTAAACAGCATTTTGACATTGTGGTTTCAAGGGCAGGTTTTTATTTCTCATATCAATACGTACTGTAAGAGGCTGAAACCAAACATTGCCAAATTTTTTTAAAGAAATAACTAATAGCAGTGTCCTTGCCGCAATGAATGAGCGCGCACATGTCACTACAGGGGTGTCTATGCGAGCCTGTGTTGTGAATGCAAGTGTGTTTTATTTAAAAAAAAAAAAAAAAAAAAAATTTTCCCTGAGCGAGCAGACGCATGCTGCGCTCACAGACAGTTCTGTGCACTCATTAATAAACCAACAGAGGGTGAGAGATGGCCTTGCAATCCCTTCCCATCCTCCCCTTCCACCGAGCTCTCACACTATCGGCCTCTCTCTTTCCTCTCCTCCTGCTCCAGGAGTAGCTACCTCTTCCCTTCCCCCCAGCCAGCTGAAGGACAGAGCATACCCGCCGGACCCCTTCTCAGGTGACCGTGGCCTCAAGGAGCCCAGGAGGGGCCCCCCCTCCCCAGCCCCGGAGCCGTCCATGGGAGGCACCCCTCCCCTCAAGCCTCGTCGCCATAGTGACACGGACAAACCCAAGGGCAAGCGGCCCTGCAAGACCAAACATACCAGTCAGAGGGAGCGAGAGCGGGAGAAAAGGAAAGAGGCCGCTCCCAACAGCCCGGGCCAGCACTGTGTCACCGATCAGGGAGCAGCTGAAGATGACAAGGTGAGTGCCGATACGGTGTCTGGACCATGATATGGGCGTCTGGAAGTTTGCAGCAGCCTGTTTCAGTATGCCTGTCGGCGCCTCTGATTATGCAGCTGGGAGAGAGGGAGGGAGAGAGAGAGGAAGGAAGTATGTTTACAATGTTTAGAGGGCTGCTGGAGCTTTGACCTCCTCCTGCCCTTAGCGACTCCCCCGCGGAGCGCCGGCATGCATGTGTGTTTGTCTCTG
This sequence comes from Xiphias gladius, assembly GCF_016859285.1. NCBI lineage: Eukaryota > Metazoa > Chordata > Actinopteri > Istiophoriformes > Xiphiidae > Xiphias > Xiphias gladius. Next base: position 19,498,652 of record NC_053415.1, on the reverse strand, counting down.
CCCTTAATTGTCAAACGTGTGTCATTGGCGCTGTAATGTGCGTAGGTGCACGCCAGGGCCGTGAGTGTCTGCGTGTTTGTGAGCATTCCTGACATAACAACAAAACCCTGGAGCAATTATACATCTCACTCAGCGCTGAACACAAAGCTACACACACACACACACACACACACACACGCGCACACACGCACACCCTCACTCACACAGTGAGGAATGTGGCAGCCATGGTCGAGCGTATGAAGCGCATGAGTTCAAAAGAGGGGAAAAAAATGAGCATGGGGAAAAACTGAGGGGAAAAAAAGAAGGCTAGTTGTTTTCCGCTCGCGCTGCTCTCCTCCCTTGCTCCTCCTCAGCCTGACAGCTGCTCCGACATGGAATTCCACTGAGAGGGCACGCACTTCACACACACACACACACACACACACACACATACGCACACACAAGGCAGGCAACTCCCTCTCTCATGTGTTGCGCTCTGAGGGCTCTGTTGGTTTAGTGGTTAAAGAAAAGTGGCGTGCCAACCTGCAGGTTTTGGGGCGTGAACAGTTGGTGTGAAAGCTGTGTGCGTGCGTGTTTTTCAGTGAGACATAGTGTGTCTTCCATACACAATAATGTACATAAACACAGATAGTGTAAATGGAAAATTCATCTATATTTTAAGCTTTATATAGGCAGCGTCCAAAAGTCATATGAAGAAAAGAAAAGGGGGAAAATTTTTTAGGTGAATAAACATCAAGTGTTATTGAAAATATAATTACTCTCTCTGGATGGATTTTGGCCTTATAGCAACCACTGACTAATTGTCATATACTTCAGCCAGTTTTTCTATTTTCCACCTCATTATTTTGTTAAAAAAAAAAAACTTTCATACAATTTTGTGTGTGCTTGAATATATGCTCAAATGCATCTCCTTCTGTGTGTGTGTGCGCGCGCACATATGTCTGTGTGTGTAGTCTCATCCTTGTCTGTGTGTGTGTGCGTGTGTGTGTGTGTGTGTGTGTGTGTGTGTGTGTGTGTGTGAGAGAGAGTGACTTGGTGTCCCGTCTGCTATGTGGCAGGGGCTGTAACACACTCTCCCCCTCTCTCCTCAGCTGAGTGAGCAGCGCAGCGCTCCAAGGAAGAGAGCCGCCTCTCCTAATCATTATCCCTGCTCTCCAGTCAAGCCCTGCTCCCCCGCTGCGCTCTGCCCGCCCTCCCTGCTGCCCCAGGTGAATGGCAGAGCAGGCGGTGTCCCACCAGAGGCCGCGGGGCTGCAGAGGACCCCCCCTGCTGAACCCCCCGCGGTGCGTCCGATCCCGCCAGAGGCTCGTCGGCTGATAGTGAACAAGAACGCCGGGGAGACTCTCCTCCAGAGAGCTGCGCGGCTAGGCTACGAGGTAATAGGCTTCGCTCAAAGTCATCCTCCCTCCTTATCTCTTTCTCTCTTCACATATTACAGTCTTAACACTTCGTCTCATCCAAATCTTCGCACTCTCTCTTCTTAAATTGAGCTCATTTTCTCCCCCTCCTTTGTTCCTGTCTGTGACTCTGTCAGACATAGCTTGATGCTTTTTTTTTTCCCAAGATTGTCTTTCTCCATCTGATTTTTCTCTCGCATCTGCCCTGTTCTTCCTCTTTCTATATCCCTCTTTTGTTTTTTGGGGCATCTCCTTCTATTTCACCCATACTCCGGCTTTCTTCTTACCATACTCCATCTTTTTTGCTCCTCTTGCCTGCTATGCTCTCTTTCTCTCTCAGGTTTCCGCTCTCTCCCTCCCCCCTCTTTCCTCTCAGCACTCTCTTTCTCTTCCTCTCTTTGTGACTCAGATTGTCGTTGGCATCCCTCCTCCTCCTCCTCCCCGCGAGCGCCCTCACACACACACACACACACACACACACACACACACACACACACACACTCCCCCTCACCTCCCCTCCTCTTGCCTCGCTCCACTCTCACATCTCATTAATTTTCCGTGAGGCAAAGTGTGACACACACTCACACACGTAGGCGCTCGCTCGCACACACATACACACACGCACGCACGCACACACGTGCACTTGCGTGCGTAGACAGCATGAGGGATCGGTGGGATCATTATACGGAGACTTATGCTCGCAGCCTCTATCTAGCATCGGGAGTTTTTTTTTCTTTCTTTCTTTCTTTGTGTGTAGCTGCCGATCATTCGCTCCTAAACCATATCCTGTCATTCTAGCACATACAAGAAAAAAAAAGAGACTTGTGTATATTTTACTGAATCTCTCAACTCCCATCGCTCTGAAAGCTTTTAATTAAAGTTGGATGGCCCACTGCCTCATTCTCCCTCTTCCCTTGTGTTACTGATCGTGAGCCTAAATGTTTCTCCACCCTTGTTGACAGATTTTACAAACTGATTTATTGATCCAAGTGTTTCTAATGCCACTTGAGCTGCAGATTGTGCAGTGTGTGTGTGTGTGTCAGCTCTGTCTCTCGCTCGCCTTTGACGCTGACAACGTCTTCTCGTGCGTGTCTCTGTGTGCGCGTGATAATTTTTTATCACCAGCAGAGGTATCTTCAAAGAACTGTAAATAGGTGTGAGTATCTTTTGTTGCTCATTAACCGGTTGCTTTATGGTTGTGTGTGTTTGCTGTGCACATTTACGATGAAAGGTGCGTGTGCGTGTGTGTGTGTGTGCGCGCGTGTGTCCGTGATTGTGTGTGTGTGTGTGTGTGTGTGTGAGTCAGAGTGGGAGAGAGCAAGAGTGTGAATGAGAGGTAAGCACTGGGAGTATAATCGCATTCTAATGGCCCTCTAATGTGCCGTGGTGACTGTGGTTAGCAGTGGCGGCGGCTGTTTTTCCCCCCTCACTCACACAGACACGCAGACGCACACACCAGCGCACACACGCACAGGGTGCAGCGCAGCAGCAGCAGGGTTCAGTCAGCCGTGCTGGAGAGAAGCTGGCTCGTCTTTCTGATTTATGCGTCTCTCTCGAACGTTTTTTTCCCCCCTCTCTCCTTTTTTTCATTCCCCCTTCGCATTTTTCCCTTCCTGCGCTCCGCGTGTGGAGAGGGAAAGAGGGAGGAGGGAGGAGAAAACCTGAGACTACACAAACAAGGCGCTGACCGCTGCGCAAACAACACCCCCGCCTCCCCTCTCTCTCTCTCTCTCTCGCTCTCTCGCTCTCGCTCTCTCAGGAAGCTCGTCTCTCGCTGCCTGTGTGTGATAAGCCTGGGGCAGACCCGTGGGGCTCCCACACAAACACACACACACACATACAGACACACACAAGGACGTGCGCAGAGAGACACACCAATTTATGCATACCGCCTCACACACACACACACACACACACACAAGCCTGTAGACGCACAGAGCGCTTGTCTCACGCTGGTGTTTTAGCGCCGCAAGCTCTAGGCTTATCTCACTCCCAGGCAGAGAGATATGAGGGCCTGAGAGACAGAGCCGCGCACACACACACACGCACGCACGCACGCAAGCACACACACACACACACACACACACACACACACACACACACACACACACACACACACACACACACACAGCTCACATGCTGATTACAAGCGCACACACACACGAACACAGAAATATGCATGGAGAAACACCCATTATGACCCAATAAGCACATGCACAGGCGTCCTGACGTCTTCTACTCCATATGCTGCGCAGAGCGACGGCTCTCAGAACACGTCGCTGTCGCACATCCACGTAGACCTGCACATGCAAATTCAGAATCATCCCCTTGCGCACACAGACACACGCAGCCTACATGCTTGACTACGAACACACACGGGCACCGAGGAGCACCGGTTGGTTCCCTGTACGCACATGCACAGGCTTTCTTTCGTGTGCAGACCTGCACATGCGGGATGCAGAATCACCTCATGAGCACACGCACGTAATTTAAGACACGCACGCTATTCTGCGCTGTTGCCTATGCCCAGCCGACACTGTGCATATTTCATGTTCGTTTAGTTTTGCGATCCGTGCCTCTGCACATGAAAGCCCACTCTCTCTTCCTCCCCCCCTCGCTCCCCTTTTATTCTCTCGCTCTCCCTCATCTGCCTCGCTCTCCGAGCATTTGAAATGGTAATGAGGAGAGATTCTGCGGATGTCTTCATCCCTCTCCCTCCCGTGCCGGGGCTCGGGGGCCCCTCAGCTCTGCCCATTGAAAGCTCAGATAAAGGTGCAATCTGTCATTTATTCTCCTCCCACAAATCACTTCTGATTTTCCTTTTCAAATCCCTGTGTGATCCAAGCAGAGAGAGAAACCGGATTGCATTTTAAGTGCCCAGTCAGACCAACATCCACGATAGAAAACTTTGAAATTAAATCGCTGCAATCACTGGATTTGCTCGTGGAGGTGAAATAAATCCACATTGACCTTTTTAAAGTTCAGCTCTGGAACTCCGACTCTCGCACATTTGCACCTTTGACTAGAAGCACAGAGTCTTGACAGTGCCAACCTTTTGAGGGAACCAGAGACCCGCAGAGTCCAGGATAGAGGACGCCATCATATTAGCCGTATCAGCCCCGTCAAATTCCATGCACATGATACCCTGCTTTGCTGGAGTTTTACCTGTTCCACCATAGAAACGCGGCATTGTCTGCAGTCAGTTGAGACTCAGTGGATGATACAAATACCGTATGTTTCCTTGAATTAACCATTTTAACTTATGGTCCAGATTGCTACTACTTCTGACTGGTGGCAAGTCAGCTAGCTTAGCGAGCTATTTTGGCTGGCTGGCCGGCACCACTTATGTTACTGGCTGGCCACTGTAGTTTGTGCTACGTTAGCGCTTAGCTCGCCAACCACCTAGCTAGCTAGCTCTGCGAGTAGTCACTATGACACCGAGCCTTTCAACAATTTATATTCACAAGTGTGTGTGTGAATGAATTCCGTTCTGCCGCTTTCGCGTATGACCGGACACCAGAACAGTCAGCGGCCCCCAGATTCGATGAGGCTTGCTTTATCATTTGGTTTGTATTTAGCCGATGAGCATTAATATGCAGAGCAGGTTATTAGTTGATACTGGAGGCATTTATTGATTATTCCTTATTTCGTCTTTATTCTGCAGTTAGCGAAGATGCATGTGTGTCAGTGGGAGATGAAGCAACTATCTGAGATCAGCAGTGGCTAGATTCTCTGGTTTCCTCTGTTACCGCAGCACAGTCATCCAACAAGAGGCTGACACGCACACACACGCGCACACACACACACACACACAAACATTTCGATGTGTCCCTTGAATGGGCACACCACAACTGCGTAGACTGCTGGCTCTTAATTGTGCAGGGAAAGTCCTTCATACATCACTTGTATATGTGATACATTATTTGGACAGTTGCACATTTTTTTTAGGTCTTCAGGCTCTGAGCTTCAGAATATTCAAATTGAAGGAAAATAATGAATAGTACTTTTAAAGTGCCAGGTCTTCGCTTTAATTTGAGATAAATACATGGTTCACAAGTTTAAGGGGTTCAGAACCAGGTCAGTCAGACCTCAGCAGACACGTTGTGTCTTCCCCGGTGATGCTCTCCCAGAGCTTCACTGCAGCCTCATTCGGTTCTAGCTTGTTGTGGCGTCTCTCTGCCTTTAGTCTGGTCTTCATCAAGGGGAACGCTGCTCAGACGGACTAAGATCGGTTGATTGACTCGTCCTGCCCGGGGTATTCCACCTCTTCACCCTGAAAAGCTCTGCGGTTGCTTTGAATGGATGTTTAGGATTGTTGTCCTGCTGAATGATGAAATGTCGTCCAATGAGTTTTGGCAAATTTGACTGAACCGGAGGCACAGAATGCTCCCGTATACCCCTGCGTTCGTCCTGCTGCTTCCGTCAGCACTGAAATCATCAATAAATGCCAGTGTGGCAGTTGAGTGGCAGCCGTACCTGCCCAGGCCATAACAGAACCACTCACCATGTTTGACGGATGAGGTGGTGGCTTTGGGTCATGGGCTGTTACTTTATCGCACACGGTTTCCTCTTTCCATAATTTTGATAGAGGTTGATTTTGGTTTCATCAGTCTATAGAACTTTGTTCCAGAACTCTACCGGTTTCTCTTTGTGTGTTCTGTTGCAGCCTGGCTTTTCTGTTTTTGAGGTTTACCAGGGGTTTGCATCTTGTGGTGAATCCTCTGCGGTTAGAGTCATGAAGTCCTCTCTTGATCATTGACAAGGAAACATGCACGCCTGCGTCCTTAGGAGCGTTCTTGACTTGCTGTGCAGTCAAGGGGTTTTTATTCACAATGCAAATCATTTTCTGCTCATTCACACGACTTGTGCTTCTCGGTCTACCGTGTCATTTGCCATTTTCTAGTCTTCCTGTGTGCACCTGCCTTTTTTTAGAATTTACCCAAGTGCAGATTTTGGCAAACCAACTGCTTTTGATATCTGTCTGATGGGTAGATGGATATATTTTTTTTATTTAGCCTCATTATTATCTTCCTCACTTGCATAGTCACCTCTTCACTCCTCGTATTGACACAAAACTCCACCTAAATCTAAATGGCAACGCTCAACTCTGAGTCAACTCTGAGCCACGTGTGAGCTTTTTTGTGCATGAGCTAACATTGAAACAACACACAGCTGCCCAAGAAACATTTAGTAGTCAAGTGTCCAGTTACTTTTTAACCCCCAATTTGCCCCTAATTTGGACACTGTGTTTCAAGGGGCAACATCTCCCACACAGTTCTTTCTGTGCTGACCTAAAAAAAAAAAAAGTACCGAAATTAAAGCTGAGTCTTGGCACATTAATGTAGGATCCATTATTGTATTTCCGATTGAATGTGCTGAAGCCCAGAGCCTGACGAACAAGAAATACGTAACTGTCCAAATACTTCTGGTCTTGCCACACACACACACACACACACACACACACACACACACACACACACGCAGGCACGCGCGCGCACGCACACATCTGTTGTATGCGAGGCGCATACAAGGCAGCGCTGCAAGGGGTTAAATGTCTGAGTGATGCATTGATTGCAGGCGAGCGCAGGGAAGCATTCTAGAGAGGGAGATTAGAAGACGGAGGGAAAGAGCAAGAGGGAGAGGAGGGGGGAGCGGTGTCTCATTTTACTGCGGAGGAGTGACTGTGTGTGTGTGTGTGTGTGTGTGTGTGTGTGTGTGTGTGTGTCTCTGTCTGTGTGTCTGGCGGGAAGCCGGGGCTCTCGTGCTAAGCTCCTCGCTCTCTCCCAGCGATATTAAACACGGCTCCGGAGGTTTTAGCGCTACGCCTCCTCTACACACACACACACGCACACACACACAGACGAACGCAAACTCGTCATCGGCACAAAAAATACATGTGTGCGCAGACACACACGCACACACACGCGCGCCCGCACGCACGCTTAGGCAAGCTGCATATCAACACTCTCGACCCGTCAGTCTCTCTAACACTTGCTCTCATTCAGTCACACAGACACAGGCATGCGCACACACACAGCGAGTGGAATCCCCCAGAGGGGAGCTTCAGCACAGCGCTCCTGAATCTTTCTCCAGCAGGCAAACAGAGTGTTGGCAGAGAGCGAAAACCAGTTGGAGCGGGGTCCCCCCCCCCCACCAACACCACCCACCCCTTCTCCTTTTCCCTCGCACTTCGTCTTGCTCGCACTTGCTCTTTCTCTCGATCCTGTTTTCCACTTCTCCCCCTTACTTCGCTTTCTCTCCATCCTCCCTGGCTCTGATTGTCCTCTGTACCCCCCCACCCCCCACCCCAGCCCCTCCCGCCACCACTTCGCACTGCCACTACCATCCACTGCACCCCACCCCGCTCCTTCATCTCCTGTTATTATCAGCTTCAGCCCAGAGGACGGCCCGGCAGATTTCATCCACAGATTCATTTATCTGTCATCTGTTGGGGTGTTGCCTCTCGCTTCTCCTGTTCTTCCGCCCTCTCTAACCCTCCGCTCATCCTTCTGTCAGTCTGTTTTCTCTCAATTGCCTTCCTTTCCTTCCCTCTTCCTCCCTCCATCCGTCCTGTGCTGAAAGAGAGAGGGTGAGAGAGAGAGAGAGAGAGAGAGAGAGAGAGAAACACTTGGACTAGACGGCAGGGCTAGAATTAGCATAGAAATGGAAGTTTGGAGTCATTCCCCAGGTTCAGATGAGCAGCTCTCCTCCCCTTGGCACAGAACTGTTAGTAGGACAGAGTGAGTGCGTCTGAATGTTGTAAGTCTTGCATACATATACATGTTAATGTATATTTTTATATATATATATATATATAAATAAATAAAATTAGGTATTTTCTGTTATTTTTTTCAAAGAACCCAAAACACTTCTGCCTAGTCTCCAAGTAAGTTGCATATCCAAACATACCAATACATACCCGCAGTGCTGAAACACACACGGTCTGACTCTCACAGGCCCCATATCAACACACTGCGGGGCTGCTCTCTATCTCTCTGACTGTTCTCTGTTTAGCAGCAGCAGACGCTGCTCCCGTCCAATAAAAACCAGTCTGACTACTTAGTGCTGGATGCCCAACTGTCACAGCCCTAGACCAGAGAAAACGCTTCCAGCTCTTGAGCGCCACTATCAAATCTCTTTGTTCCGCTTCCATTATACTGTGTTCAGAGCCCAACCATCGTAACCGGCTGCCACAGCGGCATCCAGGCCCAACCGTGGCACACAGGCACACACATTCACACGCACTCATACGTGCGCGAGCAGAATCTGGCAGGCTAAATACAGTTGAGTCACACTTAAGTCTCCGCGATGTGTTTTGGCGCCAGCTCTAGTATTATGGAGCATTTGTGTGCGAGTATGTGTGTTTGTCCGGCACAGGAACAGAGTCAGTTCCTCCTTTCCCTAATTTCTCTCCCACAGGAACTGTAAAGGGAAGCACTGTTTGCGTATGTGTCTGCTCCGTCCGACTTGTACGTTTGCTCTTATATTGCTTGGGTCGTTGTCACGCGGTCGTCCATACGCACACGATCTCGCACATTGAACCCTACTCTCCCTCTTGTGTCGGCTTCCCTTTAGGAGGTGGTGCTGTACTGTCTGGAGAACAGAGTGTGTGAGGTGAATCACAGAGACTACGCCGGTTACTGTGCTCTCCACGAGGCATGCGCCCGTGGCTGGCTCAGCATAGTCCAACACCTGCTGGATTACGGGGCCGACATCAACTGTAGTGCACAGGATGGCACCAGGTGAACAAACGCACTCATTCATTAAGACAGCCACAGAAACACATACTTGCATAACCACGTCACCTATGCGTTATGCAAACCTGACCATGGCTTTTTCTTCGTGGCCTCATAGGGCAAGCCGGGGCTTTGTCCTCAATTAAGTTGAGTTAGCCCATGAGAAAAATTCTGGGATTGATTTTTATATGTTCTTGGCAAGAGCGGTGGTTTGACAGATTAGCTGCAGTTTTAAATGGGAAAGGCCAACTGCTTTCATTGCAGTATTATTAAAATTTACAGTAGGGGATCTGTTCAAGGAGGCTGTGCACAGGTTTTAAAGGTGTATTGTATTGCAGCTAAGCTTTTATTTATTACCAGATTTGCGACATTGGTCGTATTACAGAACCCAGGTGAGACCATTGCTAAGAAAGATGGCAGTCTCTGAGTTTAGGGGAAATCTAAATAGGTAAAAAAAAATTTATGACACAGGAGTGCGCTCTTCTCAGTTTCACAGATGCTGCCAATAAAAGTATCACCTCAGTATGGCAGTTACTATGACAGTGATATACTTTTAATGCTACCCACAGCATATTTAACCTTTGTCTAGAAAAAAAAAAGAGAGAGATTTACTCATTCAAATGTTGTCAGTTCTGCTCCTATTTGGTTATGGTTTAAAATAAATGTACATTTGTGTTGATCTAGACCGATTCATGATGCCGTGGAGAATGACCACTTGGATGTGGTGCGAGTCCTGCTGTCCTATGGTGCTGACCCTACCCTGGCCACATATTCTGGCCGTGGCCTCCTCAAGATGACCCACAGTGACAGCATGGAGCGCTTCCTCACCGGTAAGATCCCAGCTGTCTTTTGTCTCAAGTCATAGACACGGTTTAGTGAGGAATTAAGAAATACAGAGGTCATGAGTCGCAGTCCCCATGCTCACCCTGTCCCGCTGTGGGAATTTCCAAAGACTAGAGTATTAAAAAACCTGGATTAGACTGGATTACATAAAAAGTGAGGGATATGAGGACTTCTATTTAAGGCAGAGATTCCCTCGCAAATGATGTCAATCACAAATAATGAAAATTAAATCACATAAACATCCAGGTTGTCTTGTTGAGTTTGAAAAAAGGCTTAAAAACAATACAGTTTTCTATTTTTTTCAGTGACAGTTACAAAGGATATATAAATTCCTTTTAAAATCTGCAAAGTGCACCCTATGTCTCAAACAGTAAAACCACCAAATCCCCAGACATTTTTCATGGTTTTCTTTTTGGAATCTAATACCCTGAGTGAAATTACTGTTTTTATTGCCTAAAATTTACAATACATGCATGTTGTTTTTTTTTTTTCATTTTTTTTGTTTTGCAATGGGTGCAATAATAGAAAGTTTCTTTCCTCATGCAAACAAAATGTAATCCAAAAGCCTGGACATTTGAATATTATTATGCCTTGACCACAAATCATAAAATCTCAAATGCTAGAAAAGGAGGTAAAAGGCTACAATGCAAAAGGTTTTATTTTTATTTTTTTTAGACATCAGGTCCACCAGAGAGTGTACATCGAGGTGGGGCAAGGGTAAACTGCTGAAAAGATCGGTCAGCAACCCAGTTCCCAAATGCCCCAATCTTAGCTCATTCACTGTTTGTTGTTCTTTCTATGCTCTGACCTCTGTGCAACCTGTTGGTATGAGTCCCTCTCGCTAAATCTTCAACCTCCACCTCCCAACCGCCACTAGACATGTCCGGATCTGTTATCCTGTTTCCCCTCCGGACCCCCTCCAGACCCCACCCCTCCCCCCTTGACCACCTGTTAGACAGGGAGTCTCAGCCCGCTGGGGTGAATGCTGCCGCCTCTGAGCTCCTCTATCTGGTTACTTAGCAACGCCAACTGTGTTTGCTCAGCGTACGTGCGGAAATGGGCTTCGCTCTGGCTGGAGACTCTGCTTTTGTATGCGTGCGTGTGTCTTTTCATAAGGCTGCCACACCAGAGTCTGACGTGGTCTGTTGAGAGGTATCGTCTGAATGTTACTAGTTAAATTAAGACAACGCAACCAGCCTACAAGATGAGGAAATGAAAGCATACGGAGGCACACACTTCCTCCGTAGCTAGCTGCTTATTATTACACAAACACCTAACTAGGTAAAACCGATATTCTGAGGCCTTAGTGAAAAGAGACAGACGCGGGAGAAAAGAGTGTAGAATGCGGGAAATGAACAGGTGTAAGTTCGCGGTCGGCAGAAGGGTGAACAGGTTTAGTGCTAAGGGGAGATCTATATGTAGACGGCTGGAAAGATGGTGTCGAATTTTGAAAAGAGCGTGGACGGATAGATCGATGGCTGCTAGATTGACTGACAGAGCGGGGGAGAGAGGGAGATCGAGCACCGGAGAGAATGAGTGAGAGCGAGCGATTGCTGCCCTCCCTCCACCTGGTCCCACTCATCTGGAGGCCGTTAATCCCTCCAAACACACGCCAGACGCCCCACGCCTCAGCACTGGCACAAAGCCCAGCTCTCACTCTGCGAATGTGTCTGTGTGTTCACGTGCGCGTTGAATACACACTTTGCTCTCGCTGTGTGTGCTTACCCAGCTCCCTCTGCTTGTTTGTTTCCAGCTCGCTCGCTCTGTGTGTGTGTGTGTGTGTGTGTGTGTGTGTGTCTGTGTTGGGGGGGTGGGGGAGTGCGAGCGCGCAGTGACTGTGTGTGGTTCTTGTTTGATTCCTGGCAGTCGTCTGTAGCCCTGCTCTGAACTGAGCCAGCTCTAACCCAGCGGAGACAGTCGCTCTCCTCCCCCATGGTACAGCCGCTGGCCCCTGACCATCAGCTCCCCCTCCTCCTCCCCCAAAACATTTGCTCTGTTTGTTTCTCTTTTCTCTCTCGACACTGCCGCTCCTCCTCCTCCTCCTCTATTTTACTGTGCTCTTTATCCATTTTTCTGCTGTAGTCTCCAAGGGCAATTGTATTTGCCCTGTTGCCTGTCCCCAGGGCTCCAGATCTCGAATAACAGACTTCGCTCCCCTCCTCTCTCCATAGATTATTTTGCTGACCTTCAGGGCCGCTCAGATGACGACCCAGGGCTTTATTGGGAATTCTATGGCAGCGCTGTCTGTGGTGAGTACTGATCAGCGCTGTGCATGCGCATATTGAGAAATTCATGTCTGTACATTCATGCAGCTTCTGTGATAATGTGGATGCTCACTGAATATGATACACGTGTACTTTTTTTTTTTTTTTTTTTTTTAATGTCAGAGTCTAGCGAAGAGGGTGGGGTCTATGACATCCTGGCAGACCCACCAGGCCCTGAGGATGAGGATGAGGATGATAAAAGGGAGGTGTTTGAGTTTGAATTCTCTGACCGACCTCTGCTGCCTTGCTACAACATTCAGGTGTCCCTCTCCCAAGGGTGAGCTTTGATCTGAAGAGAATATGTGTGTGTGGTTGGTTGGTTGGTTGTTTAGTTATTTATTTATTTATTTATTCATTCATTCCCCCTCACTGTTGGCCTTCATTTCTTAAGATTGGTTGATTTTTGTCTTTCAGGCCAAGAAACTGGCTGCTACTGTCTGACGTGCTTCGCCGGCTGCGGATGTCGGCACGTGGTTTCCGACAAGCCTTTCCCCACATGGAGGTGGTGACGGTGGCAGAGGCAGAGTTTTACCAGCAAGCCTCTCTGTCACAGCTCTTCTCCTGCCCAGAGGAGCTGGAGGGCTTCCATCCGGACAGCAAGGAGCTGTTAGACCTGGTGGAAGACAGTGCCGAGCTGGCCGCCTTGCTGGGCTCCACACTGGAGTGTCTGGATGACCGCTGGGACCATCCGGGGGACAAACTGAAGGACAAAATGAAGGCTGTTGGCAAGCTGGGCTCATCCTGACCCCTGGAGCCACTGAACCTGGACCTTGATCCTTATTGACTGCAGTTTGCTTTAGAAACAAACAGGGGTTATGATGATATGCCTTAGCCTGACCCTTAGTTCCCGCGCTTCGGCCCTGCTCTGGACCAGCGCTGGGGCACTGTATAGATGGACTGACCTGCTGGCTGACCGGACTGCTCAGATATTTCCCTCCGTTAACTGAGGATCGATACATTTGTGGCTCAGTAGACTTAATAATGGTCTTATTTTTATAAATTAATATATGTATAAGTAAATATATATGTATGTATATATGTATGTGTATATATATATATATATATGTATGTATATATATACATATATATATATATGTATGTATATATATATATATATACATATATACATATGTGTGTGTATATATGTATGTGTGTATATGTGTATATATATATGTGTATATGTATATGTATATATATATGTATGTATATACACACATAATATAAATATCAAGAGATTTTTTTTTTTCTTTCAGATGTTGCTCACGACCCCTCTGAAAGATTTTGTATGACAACAGAGTGTAGTCATGTTGTCAGCGATTGGATGGAGTGTGTGAGCGCGCAGCACATTGTCTGTGTGTAGCTGTACAGGATAGTACTGAGACTGTGCTATTGAATGTTGTACTTGTGTTTATAGGAAGCACATGATGTCCTATTTTTTTGTTTTTTTTTTCTCCTCAGACTCTAGCACTCGCTTGAGCCTCAGGGGCTGTTTTGTTGTACCTTTTTTTTTTTTTTTTTTTTTTTTTTTTCAAAGCTCAATTTTTGCTTCCTGTTTAGTCTGTAATTTAACATGCAAAACTACAAAATTTGTTTGTATAATAAAGTTTTAAGATAATGTTGATATTCACCCTTCGGCACAGAGCTTGTATATAACAGGGAGGCTACTGCAGTAAAGTAATTTTTGGTGTGTTCATTTTTGTTTTAACTTTGTAATTAAAATATCTCATAATTTGTATTTATATTTTACAAAAGAAGTTGCTTTAAAATAAATATACAAACTGCAAGATGAAACACGTGTTCTGCTCTTCATTGTGTCAGTGTTGGTGAATTAAATTGAATTCTGAGAAGTTTTGCTGGCTTCTCTGAAAATGAAATACCTAATTATTGTATGCTACGCCACCAAGGTGTGATCAACAACAAAATCCTATATTGCCATCTTTTGGAATATTTTTGTATTGTAGGCCACATGCAATTTTTTTGCTGCAGCCATGACCATATAACACATGAACGCCCATTTGCTGCTGCCGTGTGCTGAAAAGCTTGTGGCTTGTAGCGCCCTCCAGCGCCCTCTTTGGGGAAGTGCACTGCTCAATCCCAATATCAGCTGGAATGATGCATGCCTGTACGTGGTGATTATTATCTGATCTTGTGGTCATTTTCCTACTGTGAACAAATGCCATGGAAAAAAATAAAAATAAAGCCAACAATGTGTTGATCTGACTAACAGATATTGTCTGTGTAGCCAAAGCCTGATGTATTTGATTCATCTGTGCCACAGAACTCCACTGTTGCCCAAAAACTATAAAAAACCCATTAATGAGCCACAGGTTTACACTAGGGGACATGTCCCTTCATTACCATGAACATGGACACTAGTTAATTTGAGTTGATCCTACATGCCACTAGCACACAAAATCCATGGCTCAAAATTGTCCTGGACAAAATACTTTGTTTACTCCTGTTGGAGTAACATTTGCTTAAAAGTACAGTGCCCAGCTCTTTTACGAAATTATCTAGTCTTTTGTGAAAATTGAAGTATGTATTCCTGATACGTTTTTTTAAAAAGATTTATGTCTTAGCAGGAACAAATGGACAAGGGCGGGGGAGGTTGGAAAGTATTGACAGATTAATGCATTTTTTGTTCTGCACTTGATGGGATTTGTTGACAGTAACAAAAATATAGAATATTGGCAGCCATATCCTTTGAGGCCCCCAGTGGTGCCAAAAGCCTTAGCTTCACTTTATATCAGCTATTCGTACAGTTTATGACTTTGACCCACTAAAGTGCAGTATCAGCTAAGACTGGCCCTTCATTACCTAATACTGTGGCCCTGGTTTTGAAGAACGGCAGTGTGTCCAATTCAATTTTCTTAGTTTTAGAATTGTTATTATTTCAGTTTGTATTTGCTCTTTTGTGTCTCTTTGTAAATAAAGTGTGTTTCATTTAAAGTAGAGCACAACACCAGGGTCAATGTGTTATTATTCAAGCATAGGAGGTTTATTTTCACAATCTATAAGTCTGACAATTAATTCAATTGATTACTTATTTAGGTTATAAAAGTTTAGAAAACAGTAGGAAAAAAATGCCCATCACAGTTACCCAGAGTCCAAGCTGACATCTTCAAATGTCTTGTTTTGTCCAACCCACAGTCCAAAACCCAAAGATATTCAGTTTACTATCACAGATGTAAGAATATTCACAAATATTCACATTTGAGAAGCTGGAACTTAAACGATTAATCAATAATCAAAATTACCAATTAATTTTCTGTTGACCAACTAATTGATTAATCAACTCATTCCAGCTCTAGAGTACTGGGTGGTTTCTGGGTGCTCAAAGAAAATAATGAAACTGACATGTATGGTGAGGGTCAGTGTGGGCTCAACCTCAACTTTTTGCCCCTCCTGCCCTGGTTCGGGAGGGCTCACGGGACTGGCCCATGGCCCCCCAATGGGTTAATCTGGCCATGGTCTGCATCACATCCTCAATATGCTTTTGAGTGTATAGATCAACCCTTGACCTCTGCTCCCACGAAAGTGTCCAATCAGGCACTGAGGATCTGGGCTAGACAGAAAAATAACAGCTCTGCAGCAGTGTGTCAGCGTGACAATCTGGTCGAGCTTCAGCAAAAATTATGACTGAACTAAAGGTCAAGCCACACCAAGCAGATAGACTCCAAACTAAATTCCCAACTGCCCTGTATCTGCACAGAAAGGTGCAAAGAGATCCATGGCAGGCTGCCAAGAGCCGGGTCAAAATTCAGGGGGGGTTTTAGTTGATCCACAAGCTGACAATGGAGCTTCAGAGAGGGACATGGGAAATCCAGTCCCCCGGGGCATCAACAAAACCCTGGAGAAATTTGCTTGAAAGAAAGAGAGGAAGCAGACTAAAATCTTGATCAAGCGCCAGGATAATCTTAAGGCTTATTTTGATGTTGAGAAGATTATGGAGAATGTGCAACATGAACGCTGGTTTATTTAGCTTCAAAATTAAGGTAGCTTTATGAAGTGAAGTTAGAGCTTTATAGCTGCTGTCTCCAGGCAGAGAGGAGTTGGCCCAATTCACTTATCCAGGTAAAGGTCATGGAGTGACAAGAAGCTAGCGGAAGGCCAACTGAGATGCTGAACAAAAAAAAAAAAACAAAAAAAAATGAGTTCAGCCTCTCAGACCTCAGTTTCTCAGCCCAAACACTGAAGTCAGAGTCATATCCTGAGGCAGAGGGTACAGGAGGGTCAAACCCAGCGTCAAGAGCTCCTCTCTCACTAACATTCCTCTGTACTGAGCAGCAGGATGTAATTTTAGAGATAAAGGTTTGGCTGTGAACATGAGCCTCTAATAACCAGCTATTATGGTTTATAAATGGATGACATCTAAGTGAAAAAAAATGACTGTAAGTTTCTGTGAGGCGTACCTATTATACACGATTACTCTGCATGGTCATCACCCACTCGACTGTGAAAGTTTTTTCCTCCTAATTTTCAGTAAAATGCACTAGAATGATGGCAAGTAGCCCTAAAAGCTGTTTTATGTGTGCAGCTCCATTGTGCTTTTACTATGTGCTCCATGGAGTTTTGCCGCATTATTAAAGTGCTCCAGAAACAAGTTTGGCGAAGTAATTGTGTGCAAAAGTTTGGGCACCGTTCTACTTGTAAAACACTCAGGATTTCACTAACTCATTAAGCCTTGATTAAGTAATTAGGATGTGTACACCAGGTCAAGAACTGTCATTAGGAATAGTCAGCTGATGACATTTCCAGAGCTGATAAAGTCTCTGTCTCTTCAAACCTCGTGGTAACCCTCAACAACCATGGGCTCGTCCAAGCAACTGGCCAAGGATCTGAAAATGAGGCTAACTGATGCAAACAGAGCAGGGGATGTCATAAAAAGAAATCAATTCGTTTCCAGCTTAAAATTTCCACCGTCCAAAATGTCAGTGGGAAATGGCAGTTAAGGGGACCTGTGGAAGTCAAGAAATGATCTGGAAGATTGAGAAAACATTCAAAAGTCAGCGTCTGAAATCCGCAAAGGTATGTCTGGAGAAAAAAAAAGCAGCATTGATGAAAAGAACACCTTGCCAACTGTTCAGCATTGAGGGGGAAACCTTATGTTTTGGGGTTGTGTGGCAGCCAGTGGCACAGAAAACGCTGCACGGACGTATTCCACAAAAAATCTGCAAATTCTGGTCCCAAATGTCCTGCAGTCAGTCAAGAAAGTGAAACTAAAAACAGGTTGGCAGGACAATGACCCACAGCATACCTCAAAATCCACCACAAACTACTTCAAGAAACAGAAGCTGGAGGTTTAGGAATGGCCCTCACAGCTCTCTGACTTAGATGGAGCTCATGCTGTGTGTGCAAGACGGCCTAAAAATGTCTCAGAACTTGAAGTGATCTGCAAGAAAGAGTGGGTGAAAATTCCTTAATCGAGAATAGAAAGACATTTAGCTGGCTACACGAAGTTTTTGCAAGCTGTGATCTCTACACACACACACACACACACACACACACACACACACACACACACACACACACTAACAGTCAAACGCTTTAGAACACCTCTATTTTTCCAGTTTTTATTGAAATAAACATAGTTTGAATTAAAGTATAGCACAAATAAACATTTGGAGATTAAAAAAAGGAGTCTTTTTGTGTAACTAATTTTTTGGCCACTTCATCCCAAACCAGCTCCATGAGGCTTAAGTCTGGAGACTGTGCCGGTCTTCCATCATGTGAAGCCACCGTCCAGTTCTTTTCTTCTAATGTTCTGGGTCACTGTCTTGCTGTAGGATGATGCCCGGATCAACCAGTCTGTCTTCCTTTGTTACTTGCCTTTTTTCCTCACCATTCTAACGGCACTATACAATACTAGTTCCTGTAGTAGAGTATTATCCTAATAATGCATCAGAGGGTGTAGCAACACAGTTTGTCATCGACAAAGGTTTGGGCACCTGTCGGAACTGGTTGCATTAACTCTCAAGGCTTAATTTACTTCCATTGCTCCAGGAAAACAGTAGGTTAACCAATTTCCTAATCCCTGAAAAAGAGTCTCTCTTAATATAAAATTTACAGGATTTTTCAGTGTTTGGTGACCTAAACTGTTTAAGGTTATTCGCTGAACTTGAACTGCTTAACTTTCAATTAAAACTGGAAAGATGCAAGTGTTCTAAAACGTTTGACCGCTACTGTGTCTAAATATTTTGGAGGTGGTGTCGGGGATGGGTTGCCGTTGCCTCTTTTCACTTCAAAAAATCAACAAAATGTGTAATTTGTCCCAGGGTGCCAGAACTTTTGCACAAGACTGTAGATGCTTCCCTCCGCAAACTTCTACGATAACGACACTTCCAAAATAAGAGCGTGACGCTTCCGAGCGTCAACGGTTAGAGAGTCAATGGATTCAACAAATGCTGTAAGACAATGAGCAGAAGAATAAAAATCTGTGCTTTAATTTAAAAGGATACTTCATTGATTATTATTTTTTATTTTGCGTCAGATTTCGTCGCGTCATTCTTTGCGGCGTCGTGACGTCGGGTCAGCTGATCCCTGCCGCGAGCGAGGAGAAAGATGTCGCTGACGAGCTGTCGAAGGATGGAGGCTGTTTTCTCCCTGGCGCTGGTCCTCTGCTCCCTCGCTTCAACCGGTAAGAAATGTGCGACGACAGATCAGGTCACGATTCACTTTTCTGGGAGAGGTCTCTCCGGCCCACCCACCCCCCCACCCCTCCGTTCAAATGTAACAGGATAGCGTCATGTATCCACTCTGGATCTCCGTTAGCATCGCCCTTTAGCTCGGTGATCATTCCTTACGTTTGGTCTGATACCGTCGCTGTGACATGAATGGGAGCATGTGAAATAATCTTGCTGTATTACAAATATTTTGGAGGTGGTGTCGGGGATGGGTTGCCGTTGCCTCTTTTCACTTCAAAAAATCAACAAAATGTGTAATTTGTCCCAGGGTGCCAGAACTTTTGCACAAGACTGTAGATGCTTCCCTCCGCAAACTTCTACGATAACGACACTTCCAAAATAAGAGCGTGACGCTTCCGAGCGTCAACGGTTAGAGAGTCAATGGATTCAACAAATGCTGTAAGACAATGAGCAGAAGAATAAAAATCGGTGCTTTAATTTAAAAGGATAATTCATTGATTATTATTTTTTATGTTTTATTATGCGTCAGATTTCGTCGCGTCATTCTTTGCGGCGTCGTGACGTCGGGTCAGCTGATCCCTGCCGCGAGCGAGGAGAAAGATGTCGCTGACGAGCTGTCGAAGGATGGAGGCTGTTTTCTCCCTGGCGCTGGTCCTCTGCTCCCTCGCTTCAACCGGTAAGAAATGTGCGACGACAGATCAGGTCACGATTCACTTTTCTGGGAGAGGTCTCTCCGGCCCACCCACCCCTCCGTTCAAATGTAACAGGATAGCGTCATGTATCCACTCTGGATCTCCGTTAGCATCGCCCTTTAGCTCGGTGATCATTCCTTACGTTTGGTCTGATACCGTCGCTGTGACATGAATGGGAGCATGTGAAATAATCTTGCTGTATTACAAATATTTTTTGGATATTTTTGGACAGCTTAAACGCCTTGGGATACCTACGACCGGGTCACCAACTGCAGATCTTGACGTTAGCCTGCTGCTAACACTCTCTTACCGCATTAGCAGACCTTAAAGCTAGCAGCGAGGATGAGATTGTGTGTTGTTAACAAATTCGTGGGGGGGGGGTCACACAACATTGAAGGAAAATGCGAGTTTATTTGCTCCCTTGCGGCGAGGTACTAACTCACAGAAGAGGATCCCCGTCATGTGACAGGCTCTAAACTGGTAGTTCCTCTTCAGCATTCATCACCAGGTCTCTGTCACGGGTTCATGCCTCCATCCACAGCGCTGTCAAGTTAGTGGGTTGTCTTAACGCCGGTCCGTCACGTCCAGTCAGGCTGTTGCTGAGAAGGCCAGTGCCGGTGCCGGTGCCTGCTGTGACCCACAATTAACATCTCAGTGAGAACTGATTATAGCGCTGCGCTGATAGAGGTGACATGGCCTCGCATTGCAGAGGTCCTACTTTTCCATTATTGCCAAACAGCAGCCGAGGAAAGGAGGAGCATTATTATCGGCTGGTAACTCTCAGTAAATGAGCGTGGACCAGTGCTACCGATGAAGCTGGACTGTGCTAAAGGCTCAATTAAAATATCTGCCTCAAATGACAATTTTTCGGCATCACAAATCTATGATTGGGATGATCTTAAATCCACATGTAATAGCTGACACTCGACCCCCCCCCCCAAAAATATATAATTTTTAAAATATTTTAATAAACAATAGTGAAATTCAGAAAAAAAGAAATGATGTTTTCAAATTCCCTCCATTTTTCACTCATTTGCTATTCACTACACAATAAGCAACTTATATTCTGCTTAATAGCAGGCAGTTAAATGGCATTTTGGACACCTATGGGTCATCACTGACATGTCACATAGCTAATTTTAATTTTACCATCAAGGACAAAGCAGCACGTAGGACTTCTTGCACCAGGTAGTGTACATGCCGAGGACACTTCTTTTTCCTTGCTTTTTGTGGATATGTGTGAGGGCACCGTGTAGAACCTGAATGACTCACAGAAAAATTGGATAATCAAGAAAAAATGTGGAAAGTAAAAGATGAAAAGTATTGGACCAGGTAGTAGTTTTGGACATAGCAGAAGTAATCAGTGAAGACGTTTTTTAACAATGACCAACACCTTGAGACTTATGAACTTGATGTAGTCTTGGCAAGTCTGTTAGCTTGAGAAAATATTTGTTTTCTTTTTAGAAGTATTAGTACTGTGACTTCATTCTTTTCCACCGGTTTTTCTTGGATTGACGGCCCTCTGGTTTTTTTTCCCACAGGAGTACATGGGGACAGCTTAACAGTGCTGCAGGCTCCAGAGTTTGTGTCCTTCCAGAAAGGAGACTGGCCTGTCTCTGGAGAGAAGATCCCTGACCTGGTGGCTTTAACCATGGGCTTCTCTGTTCAGGAGGTGCTTTGTTATTTTAAAAGAAAGCCCCACAACTTTAATTGTCGTTTGTGTTTGCAGAAGTAGCTTAGGCTCACGATTGTGTTAGCCCAGTCTCTATTTACAGTGAGTGTTCATTTGTGCAGGATCTCTCCTGGCCAGGCCTCCAGGCTGGGCCATTATTCCAGCGTCCCCGGGCTAATGTACTGCTGGTGGTGAGAGGAGTCGATAGCTTGGCCCTGCCTCACAGTGTGGCCTCCTACCCCTTGGAGAATGTGAGTCAGACTGGAATGGGGCCTTATTTAGACGTTGTGACCATCAAATATATGCCTTGGTGTAAAAATAACTGATGGCTAGAATGTAATTTGAATGAGCTGGCTCAGTTTTTCAGTGGGTCATCTTCTTTCATGCAGCCAGTACCCTTCACCTTGGATACTGTTGCAGAGACGGTGCACTCTCTGTTTGCTGAGGACACCCCTGTGGTGCTGCAGCTGGCCCCTAGTGAGGAGGTAATGAAAATATACTGAGACTATACAAGGCATACTTAACATCTCTGAAATCACTCTTAAGGTGCTCATGAATTATTTTTTTTTGTGTCTTTCTGTCAATCTCTCTCAGAGACTGTATATGCTGGGCAAGGCCAATGCAGTGTTTGAGGACCTACCAGTCACCTTGCAGCAGATCCGTGCCCGTCTGTCCCAGGATGGCTCTGTGCTGTCCTCCCTGCCCCTCAACTCCCTCAGCAGAAATGCAGAGGTCAGTTTCTCTCAGCAAAATCGTGCCCACACGAGGCCTTGCTGGCTTTTTATATCTCATATTTGGAGAGCAAAATTGTGATGTGGCCTTACTTCAACCTAACCAAAATACTTCCATATGTACAGTAGTTTTTTAAGACAAAATTGTGACCGTAACATGACACGATGGGTTTTATTTTTTTTTTTTAAATCTGGAAGATCATATTCCACCTCCAAGATAGGGTGTTAAAATGCATATTCTCGTGCAGTTTCAGCACACAATGTGCACCACATGTTGTTAGTATATACTTCTTTGAAAAAATGATAGAACCATCATACCCAGAATGTTTTTGGCTTCTGCTAATAAAGAGATCATATTTTACCTCTCACATACTGAGACCTTGTTTTTGACAGTTTATATTCTTGAATCACACACACAGTTATGGTAAGTCTGTTTTGACTTTCTTACGTCTGTTGTTTTGCTTCTCAGGCTGATTTGCTCTTCCTGTCTGAGGTCCAAGTACTGCATGATATCACAGCTCTTGTAAGTCAAACTGGTTTGCTTTTTAAGTTTTTTTTTCTTTTCTTTTTTCTTTTTAAAATAGATTTATTTATTTATTTTCCGCCTGAAAATTAGGGTAGTTAATCGGGTTTGACTCAGGTGTCTTTCTTTTCTGGCTTTCTTGTAGCTGCAGAGACACAGACATTTGGCTAAGGACCACTCCCCTGACCTGTACTCCTTGGAGCTGTCTGGCCTGGAGGAGCTGAGCCGGCTCTATGGCCAAGACTCCCCCCAGTACCGTGATGCCACTGCCATCCTTGCCTCTGTCCTGCAGAAGGTAAGGATGAGATCAGAAGAAAGTGATAGGTCTTATCAACACAACCTCCTCAATCATTAATTTGACTGCTGTTTTTAACCATGTGTATGTCTTTTGCATTGTAGTTTGGAGAGGATGTGTATGGTCTCTATGGCAATAGTGCTGTGGTGGAGGTTGTGACAGTGAAGACTTTTGAGGCTCCTTTGACCAGGAAGTCCCGGTCGATCCTGGAATCCAAACAGATCGTAAGTATCATGCAGTACAATTCAATGGCAGCACAAACTGCAGCCTCCAAAATGACCAAAAATATGAATGAAAACTTCCCTAAACCGGTTTCGACAAAAACTAAACATTAGATTGCATTAGTGTTAGTTAGGTGCACCTAACAATTTGGCAACTGAGTGTATGTTTGAGCTGTGGCTATTAAAGTGCCATTTGTGTGCTTGCTTCTTTTGCCCAGGTGTGTTATGCACGTCTTTTCCTGTAAGCCCGTGTGGGCTGGGCATTCCTCTGGTGTATGACACTTGAATAAACATAATCACTGATTCACAGAAAAAAGTGAAAATATTATTTCTAATAAGACCTTAGAGGACGCCATTAGCATCAAAAACCCGGCCATACACAGTAATTATGGCATCGAACAATAAAATGTGATGACATGACGGTTGTGTGATCTGTAGGCAGTCCATCACAGCTCAGTAAGGGATTCATCAAGCAGGTCAACCAGCAGCACAGAGCTCAGGGGCCCTGCCCCTGTTCTTAATAGGCTGCAAAACATCTAAGTCTTTGCTGTTCAGGCAGTGGTTATTGGTCACGTGGATTCATTTGGATGCAGCATTTATTGCTGTTATAAGGCGAACCACATCACATGAAGTTAAAGTCGTGTCTGTAATCCATCAGCGGTCAGTCGATGGTGATTCTTTAGGTCAGTTTATTGAGTACTGGCAGCATGTGGCGGGGTGAGCCTAAAGCAGGCTGGTCTCACTGTATAGACTGAAGAAGAGAAAAACTCTGAGTCCGCTGCACGTAGTCGCTCTTGCTTAACCATAGCTAATGTGCGCTGCCTCAAAAATGTAACTTCACATCAGGGCCACGGAGATTGCACACAGAGAAAATGTGATTGGTCAGCTTGGGCTGCTTGTGTTTTCTCCAGCGAGTTTCCATGCAGATGGAGATCGTTAATGAAAACATTAAGCAAGCTGAAGAAAATCCTCTCATTTTCAGTAACACACATCAAGCAAAGCCATCTGTTCCGGGAACTTTCTGCTCGCCCAACTGCTGCTCTGTATCACAGTGAAACAACATAAAAATGGCAGTTGTACAGCAATTGCCTCCTACTCAGTAATGAGACAAGGCAAAATCGAAATGTACCTGGATGTGATTCCAGTTCTATAATATATGAGAAAGTAACTGACACAGTGTAAACACAGTTACTGTGGGGAATATGATTAAAACACATTACGACCTGATCATGTATGATAGATGTGTCTAGTGTTGTGGTGGTGCTGTCAAACTGATGCCGAACCATCTATCAAAACCTGCACCGTTAGTATTTAAAGCGTTACTGTCGTTAACCCCTTGGGTCAAGTATAAAGCCAGTTCCAGTCCATGCTTCTCGGTTTTTATGACTTAAGTCTGGAACCAGGGAATGCTTTGATCATCCACTCTAATAAAATGGGTGAAAGGGTCCTGCAGAGACCGTCCTGACCCAGTCGTGTAAATGCATGTTATCAGATGTTGACCTCCTCTCACAGTCAGCATCCTGTTGAATACTCATCGCATGCACAGAGAGGTGAAAAATAAGAAGTTTGGCATGGATAGCAGGGAAAAACCGGCCTACGCGGCGATCCTTATACACTCAACTGCTGGTTTATAAAAAAAAAAAACAAACAACAGTTTTTGTTGTTGAAACTGTTTCAGAGTGGTGTAAATAATAGAAACGTCTGTTAGTATAACATAGTATAGTTTAACTGCACCACAAACTACATCCTCCAAAGTGATCATAAAGTAGAGTCGGCACCTCTTGAAAACAGTTTCAACAAAAACTGATCATTAGAACCTGAAGGTAGGATTTATTGCAGGGCCGTTGTATTAGACTGCACTAGTTTTAGCGCGGTGCACCTAATAAACTAGCAAGTGGGTGTAAATAGCTAGTTAAATTTAGTAAATGAAAATAACTGATTATGATTAACGTGAAGAATTATCTCAGTGACAGCTAATGCATCTATCTCTCTGGTTTTGATAGTCGGAATTTTTTTTTTTTTTTTTTTTGCAGAGTAACCCAGGCAGCCAATACAACCTGGCCTACAAGTACAACTTCCACTATGCTGTGGTCTTCAACATCGTGCTGTGGCTGATGATCGCTCTGGCCCTCGCTGTCATTGCCATCGCATACAACCTGTGGAACATGGACCCAGGATATGACAGCATCATCTACAGGATGACTAATCAGAAGATCAGGATGGATTAAGTCCTGACCATCAACACTCCAGCTGTCCTCTTAGATCCCTGTAGTGAATGTTAGTGTTTTGTGTGAGGTCTTGTTTAGTGAAAGAACTGTGACAGCTTGATGGGTAATACAGAACCACCTCTTTGTTTACAGCACTGGCATGTTAACGGACAAAAAAATAACGATATTACAGTAGTGGGCTCTTAAATTTGCCTGCATAAAGCGGTTGGATATCATCCTCCACTGGTGTATACACTGAACAGAATTTCAGACTTCTTCCTTTCAACCTCACAGCTCACATCATTCCTCATGACTTTAACTCCTCACTACGTTTAATTCCCCCCCTGGTGTTTGCAATTCTATTTTTTATTGTAAAAAACTATCGTAATGTCATGAAAGAATGAGATTTGTCTGATTTCTGTGTGAAGTTTTTGTGCTTGTCTTGATGTGTGAAACTGTTTTAAGTTAAATTAAATCTATGTGTATATATTGAATATACAAATGCAACTGTATGACAAACTGCTGTACTCTTATTGTGAAAAGATTTGTGCAGTGTTTATTCCAGGTAGATCCAGGTTCCCTGCTACTTATTCCAAATGATGAATACATATTGGATTACACAAATACGTGACAGTAATGTAGGTTGTTAGGATTGGATATGGATAAATGAAGCTCTGTAAATTGCAATAAAATGCCTGCCAATAAATTATAACATGGATCAAACCAATTGTCCATTTAAGAAGTCTCCAGTATAGAAAGCACACCCACTGGCTGCTTTTCTTAAATTGAAAAAAACACAACCTGAGTTTTGTTTAAGAACTTGTTCTGAAGTTTACTGAAATTCTGTTAAGACTTATTTTCAAAATAAAACTGCAATGATATTCTCCTGGCCAAAGGACAAGAAGGGAAGTTAATTCAAGGCTAATGCCCATAGTTTCCTTGAAAGCGCTGATATGTAACTTCATTCTTAGGAAGGTTGCTGGAAAGACTGCTTAATTTGGTACTCTACGTCTAGAAAAAAAAAGATACACCTCGATTAATTTTTCCAGTTTGTTGCTAGTGTTTTCATGTGTTTAAGAATATTTTAATTAGAGTTTTACAATCAAGCCACCGAAAATAAGGAAGTTATAGAAGTGCTCAAAGGAAGTGAAATTTGAACATCTACAATTCCATGACATTTGGGCGAGCTCCATATGCTGATGAAGACCCTGTGATAAGATCAAAAGCTCCAGAACAGCTACTACTAAGAGGGCCCTTGAGGTGAGATTGTTTTATCTACTAGTATTTTAGTTTGATGCTGATTATATAAATGTGAAATTTGTCCAAACAAAAGCAAATAAATCAACACATAAAATTAAGTTTCCAAGTATCTGTTATTTCCATAGGTTTAAATTGTGTAATTATGTCTAGGAAGTTCTTTTGGAAATCATCAACCGTTCACAAACTCAACACAACTTTGTCTCAATGTTTCCCCTGTAATTAGTACTAAATTACATGGTTCTTTAAAGGAAACGTCCAGGGCAATTATTTAGAAATTACTGATCTGTAAAATAAAGCAAAGCTAAACGAGACGAAGGTTTCTAAGTCAAATGTAAGACGATTGCAAAGGCGATCACTGCAGATTTTGAGCAGGAGTGACTCACGTCAATCCTCTTTCGTAAATATTCTTTTCCACCTCAGTCACGGGTTCATGTTGTTTGCGTAACAGCTCGGCCAATTGGAATGCAGGTAGCAGCTCTTAGGTCCCGCCCCTGGTGCTATCCGCTGGATGTGATTGGTTGTGTGCTTTTGTAACAGCCGTAGACTGTATATAAAGAAGCTCGGCTATTGTGACTGACGGGCTTGGAAAACTGCGTGGGGGGGACAGAGGTCGTTTCACCCACAGATCGAAACAGGAAACAAACATGGTGTGACTGCTGATAAAAGGTAGGTTCGTTTTATTATTTTCATGTCATATCATTTCGTAAGGATTCTTTAAGACTTGTGTAAGACTTCCGGCAGTGCTGTCTTGTTTTTGTTTTTACTTATGTCCGTCTATAACTTTGTTATAACATCTTTGTTTAATGTATGTAGACAACCTGTTTCAATGAGAAACATCTACATAATGATCCTATAAGGTGCTTGTGTTTTTTTTTTTCTTTCTTTCTTTTTTTTAACGGTATATCTCGTGATGTTTTTGTCTCGCATCCTAGCTAGCATCTACGTGGTGAGGAAGATCCGGGCTTCCATTGCTGAGGGAGAGCAACTAGAAAAGCCCGTTATAACACCATGTAGTGCTACCGGTAAGACAGTGACTGCCAACAACTACCACAGCTTCTGCAAAGGGAGCACGTTGTACGCCTGACTGAAACTTGGCTTTAACTAACAGGTCGCGCTTTGTAACCTGCTCAAACATCATCGTTCCTAACTCACTTGGCCATTATGTCATGAAGATTAGGGGCATTAGAGGTAAAGAGACTGTGTGTGTGGGCTCATGGAAGGGCGTTATACTGTAAATGTCACTGCCTCGCTTTGGTTTCTCTTTTTTTCCGCTCAGCTGAGAGGAGAGCGGGACCCGAGCCGAGAGGAAGCACCCCGGCGGCCGCACGGATGTCAGGACCCGATGAAGGTGTCAGTGGAGCGGCGGGCCCGGCGACGCCTTCGGGGACAGCCGTGCAGAAATGCGGCTCCTGACGTTAGAGATCACGCTGGGATTGTGGGCAACTCACTGGGAAAAAGAGAATTTGTCATCTTCTCACTTCGAAACAGTAGTGAGCAAGCACTGCCGTTGTTCCAGTGATCATCTCAACCAAGTGTCTATGCCGCACTCAGCTCCAGCTCCCGATGGCGCACATCTGGGCCTTTTTCACAGCAGACATTTTGACTCACCATCGCAGGAAAAATACACAGATGCAGCTCATAACATTAACAATGACTCTTTTCCATTCGGTCTTGCCGGTGACCTAACATGCACAATACCATAGGGTCCCGCAACGGCCCCTGAATGTAATGCAGACATTTATGTTAAGAAATGCATTTGGTCAGTCAACATGTTCTCTGTGAGACAGGCCGATATTTATATACTGCAGTGTTTGAAGGCAGACTCACCAACCTCTCTCCAGGGGCTGAGCTGGCCTGATGTTTCTGCTGTTGTATCAATAAATGGGAGGAAAAAAAAGTTGCCACTGGGGTTATGAATATACAGTGCTTGCATAAAGTAATGATTGTAAGGGTCACAGTAATGACCAAGAAATGAACCCTTGTGTATCTTTTTTAAAAGGTTTCCAACTAATAGACCTTTTTTTTTTTTTTTTTTTTTTGGGATAAATTTTGACTTGTCAGGGCAGGAAAAAGCACAGGTTTAACGAGTAACATTACTTACGATTCAGTGCCATTCAAATGTCCCACTAAGCCTTCCCAATGGGATTTCCTGCATAATAGTGGGGAACATCTCAATGGAATTCATGAACCATCATTAGGCTAAAGTTATCAATTACACATGTGCTTTTCCTGCTTTTATAAACTGTAAAAAAAAAAGTCTTATTTATTTAGCATAAATGCAAAAAAATATCATAATATAGTAACAATATTTGCAGAGATTGGCTAAAAATTAGTGTGGAAAATAGGTAATGTTTTTTAGAGATGCATGTAGGGATGCATTTAGTTTAGCAGTACAGACCAAGACAATCTATCTCAACATATATGTATTTCATTTATCTAAAAGCATACTATTATAAAAAAATCTGGCATTTTATTTGGGTTTTATATAAATATAAATAATTAAGAAAAATATGGAAATAAGGATTTTTTGACAATGAGTCTAGAGCCTCTCAGTGTCACAGTGGTGCTTTGAACAATTTGCAGATATCAGCATGTTGTACTGCTATTGTTTATCAGGTAATATTAAACATGTTTGCCATCTTAATTCACACTTGCCAATTAGCACTAAACACAAAGCATTGCCGGATTAACCGATATGCGGGTCCGGGGCAAAGATTTGCTGTTGAGTCCCTTTTGACTCCAAGTTCCCACAAGTAGGCCTACGTAGTGCACAGTATACGTATAGTGGTTATTTGCTGTCATTTGATTAAACACAATTTTATTTAGAAAGATGCACCACGTGAACACAACTAAAATAATAAAGGTGTTAAATTTTGACTCACACCCACGCTACAAGACAGGATCTAAGATTATCTAAGGGCCCAGTTCGCACTTGTTGGTGCCCCCGGAGGTCTGAGGCTCTGGGGCATTTGCCAGCTCTGCTGGGTTGGTGATCCAGCCTGGACACCTCATGAAGGCATCATTAGGTATTTTGTAATAAACCAAAGTGCTGGAAAAACTGAAAATCTGACTTGAGGAAAAGTCCAGGGATTACCAAAGTTACTACAATTTCTCCTGAGGGGAACATGGTCATTTGTAATAAATTTCATGGCAAGCAATGTCACTCTGAACGAGTCACGTCACTCTCAACCAAATTGTCAAAGTGCTGGCTTGACCAGATGACAAGTTAAGGTGATCACCAAAGTCATCAGGAGTAGAAGTACAGTAGTATTATTGGTAAAATGTACTACTAATGCATCCACATGTAAAGAACACTTAACTGTTGAAGCTAGTTGAGGTGAAGCTAGTTTTAACTCTTTCATACACTTGTAAGTATTTTAGCCCAGCGGTGCCCAACCCAGGCGTCGGGCCCCCTCCTAAGGGTCACAAGACAAATAGACCAATCTCAGGAATGAAATAATCAGCCTAATGAGAGAGGAAAGGCAGATAAAACAAAACAAACAAACAAACAAAAAAAAACCCCAGACATTTGTATTACTTTTTTCAGACTTTTCTCTAATCTTTACATTTTTGTAAAATGTTTTAGAGTTTTACGGAGAACTTCAGTGGAGATCTCTCCTCGGTGGAACTGCTAACAACTGTTACAACAGACATCTGAGACACGACAGCGGATCCCGACTAGACAATGGTTTCATATGAGGGGTCACAAGCCAAATGTTTTTTGATTCTTATTTTCCTCCATTTAAAACAAAGCAGACAAAACATTACAAAACTTAAGACACTAACAAGCTCAATAGGGAGGAAAGGAAAGAAGAAAAATTATTTAAAAAGGACAGAAAAAGAACACAGTACAAGTTCACTACAAAAATATGAAGGATTGTACAGTTACAGATTATGGTTTAGTTCATAGGCTTACGAACAGTTACGTCCAACAGGCAGTTAACCAACCATCAGACAACAGTCATCTTTACGCCCATTCTCACTGAGGTACAGTCTGCCCCTGGTATGTGCAGATTATTAATTAGATCCATATTTTCATCACCACTATATTAAAAACATTTTTTAATATTGAAAACTTTTTGTATTTTTTTTAAGCTTATTGTATATTTTTAATGTAAAAATGTGTTTTGCAAAGTCAAAGCTGTCAGACAAATTTGATATCTAGAAGTAAAAAGAGCGATGTTTCCCTGTGAAATGAAGTAGAGTATACTGTAAGTATAACGAAGAATAATGTGGACATACTACGTCGAGTACAAGCGCTATACTTAAGTAATTGTAGTAGTGGCACATTTACCAACACTGCCATCCGTTAAAGTCCTTTTGGGGGACTTTGAGGACTTAGTCAGATTATTATGTGATTTAAAACTTTGTTGCCCCCATCTTCCTGGACACTAATGATAATAATAGAGGGCAGTTCATTCAAAAGAAGCTGAGCTCTTCCCATTTCTATCTCTCCCCTCTGCCTGGGGCCAACCCGTCTCTTCCGTTCTTTTGTGTTTTTTTTGTGTGTGTTTTGTTTATTTGTTTTCCGACGCACTTCCGGCGTTCTCCGGATGTTGCTAAGGAATATTGAAGCGTAGTACAAAATCAGACCCAGCAAAATGTTTTACTGGATGCTGAGGGAGACGTTCATGGGAAAATAGTTGTCTACATTTTCCTGATGTTGGCTGTTAATACCAAGCGAAGCCCTGGCCTAGGGTAAGCGTTAGCTCTCCCTACGTTTAGCTAGCATCTCGAATAAGGTAGCATCAATGTGGCTAGCTGCTTCGGCTAACACTAGCTAATCTGGTTTCCAATTTGTGTTGTGTCCAGGGGCTTGGAGAAAATCAACTTTAAAGTCAAACACATGGTTGCTGTGGGAGTGTGCAGGAAAATGGGTGTAATACGGGTGGCCTGCTTGGAACTGGTCGCATGTTATTTGTGCAACATCAGCACCAGTTTCAATGACAAAAGACATCTCCAGTGGTAGTTGCTAATTTGACAAAGTGGGGGCACTTCTGGTTAGCTGCAAATTGTTAATCATACATACACCAACGCAGATTTATTTTCGATTGTCTTCCAGAGCTATCGGTGTCAAAAGCAATACAAACAGTAATTTCTCCTGATCTGATGTCACCATGGTTGCTGATGCAAAACTGTAAATACTTATCAGTTGTAACAACAAGTAACCAGTGCATTCTTTAACTGATAACTTACATTTATGTACAGTACTGTGCAAAAGTTTGAGGCACTAAAAGTAAAGTGAGGATTTGTTCAAACATAATCCCATGAAAAGTTTTTATTTATCAATTCTTACAAAGTGCAGTAAACAGAAAAAACCCAAATCAAATCGATATTTTCCGTGGCCTCCATTTGCCCAAAAAAACAGCACCATTTCTCCTCAGTACACTTGCACACTGTTTTTCAAGGTACGTGGCAGGTACGTTGTTCAAAGCATCTTGGGGAATTTGCTACAGTTCTTCTGTGGATTGAGACTGTCTCAGTGTCCTCTGTCTCTCCGTGTAATCCCAGACTGACTCCATGATGCTGAGATCAGGGCTCTGTGGGGGCCACACCATCTGTTGCAGGACTCCTTGTTTTTCGTGTTGCTGAAGATCTTTATGACTCTGGCTGTATGTTTGGGCTTGTTGTCATGCTGCAGAATGAATTTAGGACTGATCAAACACCTCTCTGATGGTATTGCACGATGGATAAGAATATAAACATCTAAAGTGCCTAAAACTTTTGCACCATACTGTATTTACCCAGAACAACAGTTGTGATTACCTGTTTGTCTCATTGAGTGAAGCTCTACTCCATGGCCCACTGACAATTTAAAAAAAAGTGTCATTCAGTAATTTATTTCCTCATCAAGAATTTTATTGCAGGTTACCACCTTTGGTTTTTGCTCTAAGGTTTTGATTGACAGAAAAAATAATAAGCAATTATTTTTGATAATTGATTAATTGTCTCAGTCATTGTGACAGCAGAAATAGGGAAAAATAGGGAAATAAATATTGTCTGGAGTCCACCTCTCAAATGTGACGATTTTCTGCATTTCTCTGATTTATATAATCGTAAACTGAATATCTTTGGCTTTTGGAGTGTTGATCGAACAAAACAAGGCATTTGAAGATGTCGTGTTAGACTCTGGGAAGTTGTGACAGGCATTTCTTTTACTACTGTTTGACATTTCATAGACTAAACAATTAATCAATTAATTGACAAAATAAATGGCGGATGAATTAATACTAAAAAATTATCAGCAGTTGTAACCCTAATATTTTGTTAAATGTCATGCTATAGAGCCAAATAGTAATAATTTTTTTACAAGTGAATCCATGTTGGTAGAAATTACTGATTGAGCCACCAATATTGAATCTTTTTACTTATTAAAAAGTTATACCTTGGTTGTTGTTTAGAGAATGGATCATGTTTTATATTTCATGTCTTACAGTTGTGGACGCTCATGACCACCTTATCGTGCAGGGTTTGACTGAAAATCTGATTGTAATTCTTTTTATGTGTGTCCTCTAGTGTTCTTGCTGTGCCTTACAAAATCGTGGACCATGATGGAACAAAGAAAAGTCTTAACTATTCCATTTAGTGGTGACAAGGATAACTTGGTATGTTTTCAAAATATCCAGTTTTCATGGCATACATGTTAACTTGTTAGCTTTTAGTGTGCAGCATGAATTGCTTCTCATCCTGGCAAGATGCTGTGGTGATACTTGCTTCATGGCTGCCATCATAAATTGTGTTGAACACAGGCTCATTGTGATCTGAGATTGCTTGGTGGCTGGATTCCATGGTTGCTTATACACAGGCTTGTTCTTGTGATTGCCATATAGCTAAATTCTGTTGATAAATAAGCACACTCTCGTGGTATCAGTAAGGGCAGGACGGTAAACATCTTAAGCATGCAGCTGCAATCAGCATATTTTTGCATAGCTTTGCAAAGCTTCTACCTAGCTGCTACTAGAATGTTACCTGCTAGAAAATAGTGAAACATGCCTGTTACAGTTCCTCAACTTTATGTCTTGAACAAACTTGTTTTGTCTGACCAACAGTCTAAAACCCTAAATTGATCATATAAAACAGAGAAAAACAGCAAATCCTCAGAACTGAAAAGCTGGAACTAGGGATTGTCTAGGTATTTTTGCTTGAAAAATGACTTATATATACAGTATATATACACAGTATCAATCAACAAAATAGTTGCTGATCAGTTATTCGTTTGACGACTTATAGAGTAAGTGACATCGTTTCAATTTTAGCTGCTACCCATAAGCCTATTACTCAGAGGAAAAACTACTTTAATACCAGTTTGGCTAAATAGCTGCTACCACATATTTGTTAAACAAAATAAATAATCTCAACCTAATGGATTACAGATCAAAATTGTACATTTGCACTCTTGCATTGCAAGAGACATTTGCACAATTGTACATTCCACACATCTGTGGAAGAGTTGAAGTTTTTGGCTGTCACATGTATTTCATTTCATACTTGATATGCATGGTAACTAACCACCCTGTGAATTTTAGATGGAAAACCCACTTAAAATCCCCATGACATGTCTTTCATCAGAGTGTGGGAAGTTAGGCAGACAGGTACAGTGACATTTTTGTTCTCTGTCTGACCACATTAACAAATATTATAATGATACCATGGTTATCCCAGGATAATTAGTTTGACTCACACAGTTTCCTTCCCTTTAACAGGTTTCCTGGACTGCATTTGCAGGCTGCAAACTCAGACAGCATGATTCACAGCATAAAAACGGATCTGTGATGTTTGATCACAAGCATGGAGCCGTGGTCGCATTGGAAATGGCTAGGTAAGTGGGTGCCGACAAGAAAGTTTTGACAGATGGACTATTTTAGGCTACTTATTACAGACTGAAATACCTTTTCCCTCTTCTACCCATTAGCTGAAACTGACAAATATGTTCTGTTGTTCGAAACTGGGCTGCGAGATCAATCAGATTTTTTTCCTGTGTAGTTCCTTGCAGTTTCCTAAACTTTCACAAGATGGGGTACTCTCCCTGAAAATTGAGAGTGTTACTGAGGTGATTTACACCAGTGTTCTTTTTAAAAAAAGACATTATACATTTCTGAAGCCGCTGAACATCAAAAGCAGGGATATAGGGTGCATCTTAGAAGGTCAATGTAATAAATTCCCTGTAAATAATTGGCAACACACATACATATATGTATGTATATGTATGTGTATATGTATGTATATTTATATATATATGTATATGTATGTATATGTGTGTGTATATATATGTATGTGTGTATGTATGTATGTATGTATATGTATGTATTTATGTGCATGTGTATATATATGTATATGTGTTTGTATGTGTTTGTGCATACGTGTGTGTGTTTATATACAGTATAAATGTGTGTGTGTGTGTGTGTGTGTGTGTGTGTGTGTGTGTGTATGTATATATGTATGTATATGTATTTGTATATGTATGTATATTTATATAAGTGTATGTTTATATAAGTGTATATGGATGTGTATATATGTGTATGTATGCTTATATATGTGTGTATATATGTGTGTATATGTATGTGTATGTGTGTATATGTATGTGTATATATATATGTATGTATGTATATGTATGTGTATATATATATATAATAAATTAGTAATTTCATGAGTTAAAGATGTAAACCAAAAAAAAGTTTAAAGGTTATTTTTAATGTTGAATTAAAACTCCTCTCCAACAAAAAATTTAATATTTTAGTCATGAAACTGCTGTATGCTTGAGATAGCATAACTAGAACAGAAAGTTGTCGGTTTTAAGTTAACATGGTCTTTTAATAAGAGAGTATATTTCTTCAATTATACCTACTATTACTACTGACTATATTTGTGCGTAAAAGTTCACTGTCCTCCCAAGTTTGGTCTTACTCTGACTTGTGGCACCTCAAAATGTTATTTTTTCCAAACAGGAAACCAAAAATGACACTTGCCTTATCTTTCAAGATTTTCAGGTACATCCTGTGCTTGTGTGTGCAGAATTTATTTTGCACAGTGCGTAAAGGAAACATTGCTTATAAGCGCCGTGACTCAAGGCCAAGCTTATCATGACTGCACACACGGCTTATCTACACCAGTTGACCCCTCCCTGTGGATCAGCTGGGAGATGCAAAGTCTGACTTGCAATGGTAGATGAGCCATAAGACAGAATACCTTGATGGGGACCATGTTGCAGAAAAGACATGGATCTAGGAAGATTGTGAATAAATATTCTTCTGTTTTTTCTTGTAGGAGGAAGCCCTGTCTGGTCCTTACAGATGTCCTAAAGACAGAGGAGGGCATGACTTATATGGACAGGATAAAACAGAGTCATATCTTGGAAAATAGAGGACAAATGTCAGGTACGCAGAGGGAGAGTGGTCGGTGCAGAGAAGAACCGCTGATCTGCAGAGACACAAGGTCCAGTCAGATAGAGGCCAAAAATGATAAGAGCAAGAGTGTAACTCCTAAACGCAACCAGAGGTCCACCTCTTCACCTTCTCAAAGGTAAGAAGACACTGTCAAAGAAATAGTTCGACTTTTTTTTGGAAATAAGCTTTTTTGCCTGTTTTGCCAAGAGCAGGATGAAAAGATCAATACTACTCTTATATCTTTCTGATAAATATAAAATTTCATCGCTGTTAGTTTGCCAAGAAACCAGCAGAGAATTAAACCTGCAATAACGTTTTTTTTTTTCGTTTGGCCACTTGGTGGTTGTGGAAGCAAGGTGTGAATGCAAAATTGACCTATCCTCACTTCTTAATTTGGTTTAATGAGCTTGCAAGCAAACAGTTTACATATTCAGAAATTATTGAGCAACATTATCATTAAATTGGAGTTGCGTCTCTGGCCACCTGGTGAATGAAAGTGTTGTATTCATTTTCTTTTATCTCCTGCTTTTGTCGCTGCCAACTCACGGGGTAAATATTTGGCTCTTTCGCAGCAAAATTACACCCTAATGTTCGCCAGCTAGTCGCCAATGCTGTCTGTCTGCTGTTTGGTGCTGAGCAGTTGGTGTACATTGTGTTTTTAGAGCTTTTCAGCTTTGATTGGTGTGAGTGAACCAAAATAGTAAAGTTATGTCCCAGACAGTTAAAACAATGAGCTGGAACTTGCTTTAAAGATCTGTAAAGCTGACGTATGCTACAGATGATAATTCTCTGTGGGTTCATCACTATGAGGGACCCCTTTCATGTTTTCACATTGTTCTCACATTATTGTTTGATTTTGTTATTAGAAAAATATTGATTTTAGCCACTTAAAGGAAGTGACTATGCTTGGCCAAGAAATAGTCTGTAAGAAATGGACACGTGACCCCCACTTCAGTACTTTCTTCTGACACCCAAAACTCCCCAAGAATAGATTGTTCCAACATGGCAGCCCATTTGCTCCAGTGAAAGCTGCTCACAGTGCATTATTGAAACAGTTTCTCCCACTACTACCATAATTTTTTTTTTATATTGTATTTTTTGAATGTTTATGGAGCTCAGGAAATTTTACAGCCTTCTTTTTTATAATCGAGTTGAATAGCATAGAGTCTTTCTGGGTCCCAGGGAATGAAGTACCTGCCAGTTCCACCTGTGGCTTCTGCACAGCACAGCTTTACTCCAGGGGGCTTGCAGCGCCTCTGCAATAATAGGTAGGATGGCACTCAGTAGAGCGCGTACCTCCCCCAAGGCCAGTGTCAAACAATATACACCAGACTTCAGGGAAAATAATTCAAATTCATTGTAAACGATCCGTATCTACCCCAAAATGTAATGGGTTCTCCCCTGGCCCATGCCCCATCTGTCCACCAAGTTTGGTGCAAATTGGTTCAGTGGATTTTGCGTAATCCTGCTGGAAAAATAAACAGACACGGGTGATAACATAACCTCCTAGGCAGAGGTAATAATGCCATAGATAGACAGCTTCAGAAGTCAGGTGCTTAAGACTCAAAGCCTTAAGCACCTGACTGTGAATAATTAGTCAGAAAATGGAAACTACTTGCATGAAAAACTTGTTAGCTCATTTTGTTCTAAAAAATGATTTTCATTGTAGGCTGTCTCTTTGTCTGAAATATGAAGCAATACTGGTATTTTCTCAAGACTAAACAGACTAAACTTCGAAAGTCAGGATAGTGTAGTAGGTGGTTTTTGAATAATAAACAAAAGTAGCCACAAAAGGATGATGAGGTACTCTCTATTATGGTAATTTCTTCTGTTTGTTTTTGGTTAGTTTAAGCAGAAATGAACTTTTAATGGTGTGCGGCTTGGCCGACTGCATCCTTGGCTCACTGTATATTGAGAGGGAAAATCTTCCACAACAATATTCCAGGCAGAAAAATTCATTTTATTTGGAATAATACCACATAGAAGGGTTTCAAAACTCAAGATTCTGGTTCAAATCTGAAATTTCTGCATTTGTATTTCATCTTAGATATTTTGTGATTAAGTACAGTTTTAGTATATAAAGTTCCTGGGACTTAAGTTTTACACTACTTCACGTGGGTTTGCTAAAAATGAGACTGATGTGTGCATCTTAATCACAATATGGGGTTATTTTTCTTGTGTCCCCAGGTCAAGAATCAGGAGAAGGTTACAAAATGTTGATGATGAAGAGAACAAAGAAGAAAACAAAGATATCGAGGAGGTGATAATAGGCAAGGACAATGGAGCGGACCACACATTTTCTGAAGTTGTAGGTGGGTAAACATATAAAGTATTCAGACGGTTATTGATGTAATGCTAATCTCCACCTCTGTTGTACTTCACTGAGTTATTCTGATGGTGTTAGTTTTAGCCTTGAATCAATCATTCGTCTTACTCCCAGGAAACTATCACCCTTCTCTTTTTTCCAATCTCCCCTGACCTTGCTGAAGGGTTTCTCTGAGATGTCCTTTAATATAAGGGGTCTCCCATTTGGAGAGGTTTATTGACACTCCTGGCCTTGCTTCCAGACTAAATGAAAAAATACTGCATTTTAAAGTTGTCTAAAACAAAACACTACAGACTTACCCTGCTTTTTTTTTTTTCAGCATTTTTATTCCAGCATGATAGGTTGATCATTGTTTCTCTGTCTCATATAGACTGTGGGTTGTCAGTCAGCTGGGAGCCTGCTGAGAATACAGGACGCTGTGATGAGTTCTCCCCAGCGAGCATCAAGGACAGGTGGACTGATCCAGAAAAAGAAGAACAGCACAGTTTGGTGGGTATTGTACAGGGTCAAAGATGAGGCTTTAAGATGAATTTTAACCAAGGATAACAGACTTTGAACAAACGTAACCCATTCCTACAGAAGGCAGGAAACAAAGGCCAGATATGCGGCTTGTTATGTTCTCCAGTGGTGCGACCACTCCTTCTTGCACCAAGATGCAAATATTGTGCAAGGATTGTGGTTCTTTGGAAAAATGGTTGTCATATCTGAAAGGGAAATTTCTTTTGGTCTGTAAATAATTACGTAAACGATTTGGGGAAAACAACAACAAAAAATAATTATTTCCAACAAAACAGTACAGTTGAAAACAATGCAGTTTACCAGAAAGATTTTTTTTCTCTACACCAAAAAGGTGTTGGCATCTTATTGTGTCAACCCTTTTTTTTTTTTTACAACATACTATGTATTTTACAAAACCAATACTTTAAAGCCAAAAAGCCATTACTTTTACAGACATAAGAAGCCAGCAAATGTCACATATTGCATGTCTTAAATGATTAAAAGGGAATCTTTTTAAAGATATTTCTTTTAAATCTTCCCATCTCTCTTGTACTTTAACATGAAACATGGCTCTGTATTCTGTACTGTGTCTGCATGACTTGTCTGGTGAATACACAACAAAAATGACTCACAGTATTTTGTGCTGTCTCAACAGAAAAGGAAAAGAAGTGATGCAGGGGCCCAGTACAATGGAACAGGCAGCTTTAAACGGCACCGTGAGAGTGTGCTACGCCTCACTGGAGAAAATGGAAGAGATGGAGGGCCAGCCCCTGCACGTGTTTGTCTGGAAGAAAGTGGAGAAGACGGCGATTTGGAGAGCCTGGACCGTAGCATTGTACAGTTCACTGTGGGAGGAGATGATAGAACAGAAGTTCTGGTCCCAATCATCAATCCTGAGTTGGAGGGTGGAGATTTCATCAGCACCCGCAGAACAAGTCTATCGTCTAGCCATGACAGCACAACCAAGACTAGAAGCCCGACTGAACCAAGTGAGTACACCAACACAGGATGAGTGACGCTAGATCATCCTCTAAACCTGGTAGCTTAATTGAATTTAACTATGAGGAAACAGATGCTCAGGCAGCTTCATATCATTTTGCATTTTCTGTATTTGGGCCTGTTATCAGTATATAAACAAAACCCAAGAAAGCACCTGATTTAAAATCTAAGCTCTCCGATTCTGGCCACTTTCTGAAAGTTGCTCCAGATAAAGAACACTTTAAAAGAATGGGCATAGTAAAATGGTGTACTACATTATTCTTTTTTCTTCTAGCTACGAACATCAGGACCCACAAACACTCTATTCACTCTTATCTGCTCACGTGCAGTTAAGTCTATAAGTATTTGGACAGTTACACAATTTTCGTAATTTTGCCTCTGTACACCACCACAATGGATTTCAAGGGGTTTAACAAAAGTATCATATTAACTGTTTAGAAATTACAGACTTTTTTATGCATAGTCTGTCATTTTCAGAAGCTCAAAAGTAATTGGGCAATTGACTGAAAGTCAGTTTCACGGACAGATGTGGCCTGTTCCTTTGTTATTTCATGACAAACTAAGCAGATAAAAGGTCTGGAGTTGATTCCAAGTTTTTAATTTGTATTTGGTAGCTGTTCATGGGAACTCTCAGTAATCGGTCCAAAGAGGTGTCAATACAAACAAAGGAGGTCATCATTATGCAGAAAAAACAAAACAAAAATATCAGACAGATGGCAGCCTTGAGGTATGGCCAAAGCAACAATTTGGTTTGTACATTCTTAAAAAGAAGGAATACGCTGGTGAGCTCAGCAACACCAAAAGACCTGAAGACCCTGGAGAACAATTAAAGTGGATTATTTTCCTTGGTGAAGAGAAACCCTTCACAACATGTAGCCAGGTCAGGAACACTCTCGAGGAGGTAGGAGTATCATTGTCAGTGTCTACAATTAAGAGACACCTCATGAATGTAAATAAAGAGGTTTTACCAAAAGGTGCAAAGAACTGGTATAACTCAAGAACAGAAAGGCCAGATTAGATTTTGCAAGAAAACATCTAAAAAGCCTCCACAGTTCTGGAACAAGATTCTTTGGACAGATAAAACCAAGATGAACTCGTACCAGATTGATGGGAAGAGAAGAGTATGGAGAAGGAAGGGAATGGCTCATGATCCAAAGCATACCACATAATCTGTCAAACATGGTGGAGGCAGTGTTCTGGCCTGATGCTTGAAACCCTAACCCATTGAATTAAAGCTGAAAGTCTACACTTTCTAATCCACTGTGGTGGTGTACAGAGGCAAAATTATGAAATTGTGCCACTGTCCAAATATTTATGTACCTAACTGAATATCCCAGTACTGACAAATCTATGATTAATTGTTATATGCAACTGGCTCTGTTGGGCTCTATTTATTAGTCAATACTGGTTGATTAACCAGTATGTATGCATGTATGTATGCATGTATGTATGCATGTATGTGAGTGACTGCTTTGCTTGGGTCACATTAGGCAGGTACCACTCACCCAAACAGTGGGGTAGTTACAGCCCGAGTAATGGTGAGGGTGTTTTTTCATCTGTAACACTCTATGCTAAGAGACAGGTGAACAAGTTTGAAACATTTATAAACAATAAAAAAATAAATAAGCATGAAAATTTTTTCTTGACCCTGGAAACCTTGCAGTTCAACCAAAAATCTTAATTCATGGGCCACTTACAAGCTTTTTTTTGAGGTTGTCTTTCATCTGCTTCTCATGGTCCTCCTCTGTGGATGGAGATTGCTTGGTTTTCATCATGTCACCAAAAAGAATGACTTTGGTCACTTAATTTCAAGCAGAACCTTTTTTTCCCAGGTCTTTCATAAGCTAATAGTCTATGAATCTTTAGTCAAAACAATACTCTCTTATCTGTGTTTATATAACAACCACAAGTAAACAAATTATGTTATGTCTAAATATCTTCCTCTTTCGTTTGGGTAAGTTTCTTCTTTATGACATTGACCAACATCTTTTGTACGTTATTGTGTTGGTTTGGCTTGAACCTTTTTTTTTGTTTGCTTCCTGTGTGGATGTGTCCTGTATCTTACTAACTACTGACATTCCTCCTAAATCTACATGTCTTTTCTTGGATGACTACTGCCCTGGCCTGACTACAAAGCCCATTACACCTCCTTCATACTCTGTCAAATAAGAACACAAATGTGCTTGGGACTGTGCTTGTCTTTAAGCCTGTTTTCTAATTAAAAATCACAGTGATGTGTTCATCTTCATGCTTGTATTTCAGTTGTTCTGTCCAGTGATGATGAGGAGGAGAGCGGTGACGTTCCTCAGCACTGCAGCCCACCGGTCCATACACTGGACACAGTAATACAGCAACAATCCTCACAGGAAGCTTTGGTCAAACAGCAAGAAGCTTCTGACATACAAGACATGCAGGTTGGCAGAATGTGTCTCCGTGTTATATGTGATCCACACCTCCTCAATACAACAGAAACACATTGGCCGATTTTTATGTTGAGGTTGCAATACTAAAGAATGTATTTCTTCAAAAGAGTTACAGATTATGTGTCTTTTTATAATACACATAGAAAACAACCTCGCACAGGTTTCTAAACTGAGCTGAGTTAATGCCCAGATTAACATGACATCACAAAGGGTGTTTTAGAGACATCATGCGGGGGCCTAAGGTTTTACTTCACCCCAGGGGGTCCTGCTTACCACCCACTAATTGACTGAAACAAATGAGAAATCTTTGCTTGTGTAACAGCCACTTAGTTTGTTTCTGACTCACCGAGGTTAGAGCAGACGCAAGTCACGAAAGAGAGGGATCCCGGAATATAGTAAATGGAAAATTCTGGTTATTCTCAACATTTGCACTATTTTTCTAGTTT
Organism: Xiphias gladius; assembly: GCF_016859285.1. Lineage (NCBI taxonomy): Eukaryota > Metazoa > Chordata > Actinopteri > Istiophoriformes > Xiphiidae > Xiphias > Xiphias gladius. The sequence continues at coordinate 19,456,092 of NC_053415.1, read as the reverse complement.
TTACTACCATTTTACTTTATGCCCCAAACTCCAGAAGGTGAATTGAAAAAAGATTAATTTCAGGAAGATAGTGCATCCATGTTTCTATGACAATGTCCTCAAATTTCAGCCCTAGCTCAGGGGCAAATAAAGCTGAAACTACAACCTTTTTTGTTAAAATGTAATATTTGTTCATTAAAACAAATTGCTTTCATTGTGAAATGTAATTCGTAGTCATAAGCAGAACAGGATCTCAGAAACTACACTGATGTCTAAATGTTAGGCAGATGTAGAAAAGATGATAGAGCAAGCTCCTGCCTGGAAAAATCATGAATGTTTGCTCTCCTGCTGAGAGGATTCTCTGAACTGACAAAGTGCTACATAAATGTCCTCTTACTAATGATGAACCCATGTAATCCTTTATTGCACAACAAGGAAAATGTCATCTGAAAAGGTGATTCAGTTTATTTCATTGTTGTGTTCAAATGCTCATGTTCAAATCCAAAAGCAGTAGTGGCAACACTGCTTTTATCTTGTCAATATGTGAAAAGCTGTTCTTGCTATTTTTGCTGTTCTTGCTAACAAGATAGTCTTAAGAGGGTTTGGTCAGTATTATGAGAAGTTACTTGCTACTTTTTGCAAAAAAAGTAGCAGCCTTCATTGTGGTCAACTACAGAATCATTCTTGGTACTGCCACTTGATAGCGCCAAAGTAAGTAGTAAGTAATACAGTTTCCAAATGCTACACATAGTGGCTCTAGAATATTGAAGTTGGAAAACTATTATTATAATTTAGTGATATTGGTTTAAACCATATTGCTTGACCTTACTGCAGGGACTGATCGTAGTATAGGGGTTATTGTACTGTTACTGTGTCTGTCATACTATGATGATACACCAACCACAAACTGTTTATGTATGTTTGTGTTGCAGGTGCTGCGTATAGTTGTAGAAGAGGTTCCTGGTTCGGTGGCACCTTCTCCCATCCCCAGTGTAGACTACTCCCTCATGGGCTTAGCCTTCTCCACCCTGCACTGTGGAGGTTACCAGGGGAAGGCAAATGGAGACATCATGGTAACCTGACTAAGCCACAAACATGCATTTTGCTGATCACAATAAGTTTTCATATCATCATTTCAGGACATGAAGTGCAACACATTTTTTCCTCTCCTTTCACAGATGGCAGACCATAAAATCATCATCCCACTGAAAGGTAATACTTTGGATAGTTTCTAAACACTGAGGTATAACCACAATGTTTATAGAGAGTCTGTGGTCTGCCTGTGACCTTTGGTCTGGGTTGTATAAACTCTGACCCAAGAGGAACCCATCTCATCTTGTTTTGGTCATGCTGTCTGCACACCACACTCCCCCAGCTTAGTGGTCTATTTCAGATAGTAATACGTGTGTGTGTGTGTGTGTGTGTGTGTGTGTGTGTGTGTGTGTGTGTGTGTGTGTGTGTGTGTGTGTGTGTGTGTGTGTGTGTGTGTGTGTGTGTGTGTGTGTGTGTGTGTGTGTGTGTGTGTGTGTGTGTGTGTGTGTGTGTGTGTGTACACTTGGATTACACCCTCAAAGCCCTAGTGCACTTTCACCTCTGAGCCTGCGAAATCTCCCCCTCAGGAAGCTAAGGTGGTTAGTCCATGAGATTTGATCTTGGCTTTTTGTGTGAAAGAATAAATCAAGACTGAACAACCTTGAATGAAGTGCCACATTACTTTAGCCTTGAGCCCAGCCTTCATAAAGTTTCACAAGAATTTACCGGATGTAGTCAGTCAATCTCTGCAACCCAACAATTTTTTGCATAGCAAAATTTATAACTCGATTTTTAGCCATGCTATCAGCGTGGCTCTACGGATGGCAATGTCCGTCTGTCTATCAGTTGGTTGGTTGTTCCACTACTTTGGTCCACACTATCTCAAAAACTATTGGATGGGTTGCCATTAAATTTTGTACAAGGATGCATGTTCCCAAAGGATGAACTTTAATGACTTTAGTTATTCTTTGACTTTTCCTCAAGAATCATCACGAGGTTGATATTTTTGGTTCAGAGAGAAATATCTTGACAACTGTTGGATGGATTGCCATGAAATTTGTTACAGATATTCTAAGTCCCTAGAGGATAAATACTAATACCTTTATGTGATCCCTTAATTGATTTTCCTCTAGCATGTTTTAATAGCATAATTTGATTGCCATTAAATTTGGTAGAGACATTCATGTTCCCCAGAGAATGATTCGTGATGACTTAAGGTCAAAATTTCAATTTGTCAGAAATGTAATGAATTAATTTGCTAACCGGCTAACTAAAATCGTTAGCCTTTTAAATATTACCTGGTAAATATCAGCAGGCTAACATTGTGACTGTGTGTGTTTTAGCATGCTGATGTTGTTTTAGATCTGAATATTTTTTCTATTACACTAAAATAAGAAGGGAAATAATTTGAATCAATGGATGATGGTCCTGTGCACACCTATAAGGTAATTTATTTTCCACAGCGCTGAGCCAGAGCAGGAACAGTGCAGCAATGTAGGCATCGAAAATCCAGCACACATCAGGTCTAGATAGTTTTCATCTCTTAGTTCAGTTGTATTTGATATAAATCTTTTTGCATTGTGGCCTCCTCAGGTTCGCTCAACCCTAGTGTGCAGTGAGATTTCTGTTCTTGTAAAAATAGTGTTTGTAAAATGTAGGCCACATGGTTAGGACAGCTCTAAAGCTGTTTTAAGGCATCTGTAGTGGGACCACTGGAATGGAGAAAAGCATAAATCGGCAGGAGATGGGTCAGACTTTCTTTGGTTGTGGTATTTAATAAATTGCTTTAACTGCTATTTTATTGCTGTTATGCTAATGTGAGGCATCATTTTGAGTGTGCTAAAGATAAAGAAGTAACTGTTAATCATTCGATATCAACACTACGAGCTGCTACACTAACCAGACCTCCTCCTTTCCCCAGACACCACTGAACAGGTGGAGGTGATGTTAACCTTTGAGCGCAAAGACCTAAGGAGATATAGTGTTTGGGAGAAGCAGGAAATGGAGATGCGGGAGCTTCACTTTAAAGGGGATGAAGAGCCTTTCCCTGCTGCTGTTCTTCTGTTTTGTGTGTCTGAAACTGCTGCAGCTGCTATACAGCGGGACCTCTGCAAACTTTGTGTCAAACAAGATGGAACCACGAATGCTGGTGAGATTGCTGGAAGGCTCTTAGTGTAAATACATGTTCAGTACTTGATTTTGTACCTTAAACTCATATTTCGAAATGTTTCTTGGACATTTGGCATTTAAGTTGCCTTTACTCTAAATCCCATTGCCTGTATTTTTGTGAAAAGCGGTATGTTTATGATTGACAGACAGAGCTTAGATTGTATACATAGCTTATATTCTGATCACAGTCAAATCAAAGCAGACACAAGTGTCAGTCTTGAGGGTTTGCAGAGTAGATTTTCACTAAACCGTTGGAAGGTTTCTCAAATGTTTCCATTTTTGTGGTTTAAATTTATCAATGTCATTGGTTTTTGCTACTTATTTAATATAATATAATTAATTAATAATTAATAATAATAATATAATTATAGTATAATAAGTATTGTTTGATATGTCACATTATTCTCAATGTAAATCTGCATGGTGCATGATATTGGTGTTGATTCTTTTATTTTAATAGGCAAGACCAGCCCTTATATCCTGCTGACTCTGAGAGATCCTCTAGAGGGAATGGAGGGGGCTTTATTGCGCTCCCTCCTGGACATTGACTGTCTGAACAGTCTGACACATGAACAATCTATTTTAACCCATCGCGTAGATAGATTCAGTCGTTGGGAAGACATCCACACTCCTGTTCTTTCTCTGGACGATAGTATAGAGCTGATTAGAAGAACCGGACTGGACTCTCACCTGCTGTCTCTACTGGGCCTGGAGAGTAGCGACTCTGGGCTTAACACAGACCAGGACGATTCACATTCTGACAGAGACGACCGCACAACAAACAACTCACCACGCAACCAGCTGGAGGTTGAGCCACATAAAGAGACAGTCCTTGAGCTGGAGACAGCACCAGAGCAAGACACAGGGAAGCAACTAAAACCAGAGGAGGATCAGAAAGATCTAGAGCTCCAACATCCCTCTGAGGTAATTAGTTACCAACCTTATTGGTTTTTGACCCCTGAAAATATAGCAATATATACAGCTCTGGAAAAAATTAAGAGACCACTGCAATTTTTTCTGAAATCAGCATCTCTACATGTATGACAACCATTCCCTTCCAGTGTATGTTGAATTCCAACACAAGCACACCTCATTCTACTTAATGAGATATTGATTAGGTGATCACCTGAACCAAATCTTATATAAAAAGGAAAAGTATAAAAACCACTGCTGTGATCATCGGTATCCTCTTGCAGTAGGACCAGCTGGATGGCAAAAACAGTGCTAGTAGTACCTCAAAAGTAATTGGAATCAAAAAATAACTACTGACGATGCCGAAAGAAAAGTTGAAAAGAAAAGTTTTGAGATAGGAAAAGAAGGGTTCAATTCTGGCTTTACTGGTAGAGGGATAAAGTGAGCATCAGGTTGCTTCCATCCCTAAAATTTCTAAGAAGGCAGTTCATAATAACAAAGTCAAGCAGCAGACATTGGGGACAACAAAGCTACAGACCAGCGGAGGGCGAAAACGACTCTCCACTGACCGGGATGACCGTCAACTCCTTCGAATGTTACTTAGCAACCGTAGCGACATCAAGTGACCTACAAAAAGAATGCCAAATGGCAGTTGGGGTGAAGTGCACGGTGAGAACGGTTCGAAACAGGCTCCTAGGGGAAGGGCTCAAGTCATGTAAAGCTAGAAAAAAGCCCTTCATCAATTCGGAAGAGCCAGGCTGAGGTTTGTAAAAGATCATAAGGATTGGACCATAGAGGACTGGAGTAAGGTCATCTTCTCTGAGGATTCCAATTTTCAGCTTTGCCCAACACATGGTCGTCTAATGATTAGACGGAGACCTGTAGAGGCCTAAAAGCCACTGTGAAATATTGTGGAGGATTGGTGATGATCTGGGGGTGTTTTAGCAAGGCTGGAATCGGGCAGATGCGTCTTTGCGAGGGACGCCTGAATCAAGCCACATACAAGGTTATCCTGGAAGAAAACTTGCTTCCCTCTGCTCTGACAATGTTCCCCAACTCCGAGGGTTGATTTTTCCAGCAGGACAATGCTCCATGCCACACAGCTAGGCCAATAAAGGTGTGGATGAAGGACCACCTGTCCAAGACCCTGTCATGGCCAGCCCAATCTCCAGACTTGAACCCAATTGAAAACCTCTGGAATGTGATCAAGAGGAAGATAGATGGTCACAAGCCATCAAAAAAAGCTTGAGCTGCTTGAATTTATGCGCCAGGAGTGGCATAAAGTCACCCAACAGCAATGTGATAGACTGGTGGAGAGCATGCCAAGACGCATGAAAGCTGTTATTGAAAATCAGGGTTATTCCACCAAATACTGATTTCTGAACTCTTCCTTAGTTAAAACATTATTATTGTGTTGTTTAAAAATGAATATGAACTTGTTTTCTTTGCATTATTTGAGGTTTGAAAACACTTTTTTTTTTAACCCTTTTTTGTTATTTTGACCATTTGTCATTTTCTGCAAATAAATGCTATAAAGGACAATATTTTTATTTGAAATTTGGGAGAAATGTTGTCAGTAGTTTATAGAATAAAACAAAAATGTTCATTTTACTCAAACACATACCTATAAATAGTAAAATCAGAGAAACTGATAATTTTGCAGTGGTCTCTTAATTTTTTCCAGAGCTGTACCTCATCAGAGAATGCATATATTTACTGGTTACGACTAGTTTAATCAGAGTGATTTTCCTTGCGTCCTCTTGTAATTGAATCATCTCAAGTACCAAAAAAGTAAAATCATGCTAATCCACACAAAAAATTAGAGGAAAGTCTGAAAGAATGAGCATAACTGTGGATAGCAGAAATGTTTATTCTTCTTTCATCTCCTGTTAATCATCTTGCCACCCCTCAGATTTATTTTGTGTCCCCTTCGGAACCACTGATCTATGTGATCTGCCAGTGGTAAGCGATTACAGTGTGTATTTTGCTCTTATGATATAAATTTCCTCCCACAGAAGAGAACGGAAGAACCCACCCCTGTATACACACTGTGCCATCGTAGAACCAAAGGATCGTACTCCATGTCCCTGTGTAAACCAGACTCCTGCTGGACTAAATATAAACATCAGGGTCTGGCCCGCAGGCAAGTAACCTACATTATTCCATATGCAGCAGCTCATGCAGCCTGGTCCAGATGGGGTTGGCATCTGGCTCCCAAAGGAGTATTTTTGCTGCCACTAAAGTTCACTTTTAGGAATAATATATAATAGATATTAGGTATTCACTGATCCAAGGTTTTCTCTCTGGATTCTGATACCTCAGCTTAAGGTATTTGCTGATACAGAATACCGATCTGATACCAGTGCACTCTTTTTCCCAACTTTAAAACTTTAAAACTTCACTGAGTGGAAAACATCAGGATTATTTTTATGTAGTGTAAGAGGAGATCAGGGATTGAACTGAAATAAAGAATTTCATACAGACCTTAATGAAAAAACTGTTTCTTCATTAATCTGTATACTCCAATACCAATCTGACACATATGAGCGGTAAAAATGTTGTAACTATTTATCCTATAGTCCACCTACCACTGCAGATGATCATATTAAGATCTATGTTTTCTCTTTGCATTGACAGCTACTGCTTTATTTGTAATGCCTGTCATCTATGGTCATTGGAAGCCAGTCATTCTTCTTTTTTCCTTCTCTATTAAGGTTGATCCAGTTTCCTCCTCCTCCACTGAAAGGAGGAATAACTGTTACAATGGAGGACCTGCAATGCCTTGACAGTGGGCAGTTCCTCAATGATGTTATCATCGATTTTTACCTCAAGTAAGTAACACATTTTTTTTTAAAAAAGGCCTCAAATGTATGGAGGTTTCTCATGAGTTTGTGGAGAAGAAATCCACTTTTGAAATGATTGTGTTGATGTGTTTTTGAAACAGATACCTCCTCCAGAATGCTTCTGCTGCTGTGGCTGAGCGCTCCCACATCTTCAGCAGCTTTTTCTACAAACAGCTGACACGGAGGGACAACGCCAGCGAAGGCAGCACCAGTGACTTGTAAGTACTGCTGGCAAAGTTCGGTGTGTACTGGGTGTGCAATGGTATCTACTACCTCTAGGAAACGGCCTTGAACTGACAAAAGTTGTTGCCTTCTCTGACCTGATTGGCTTTTATATATTACCTTAACTAACTACCAGAGATTGAAGTGGAAGCATTACCTCCTTAAAGAAATTAAAAACTCACTTGAATACTGTGTGACAAAGTTTAGCTTTAAGCAGAGCAGGTAGTGACTGAATGACTGATGTTTTACCCTTGGGCCTTACCATAGCTGTATGTGCTTGCTCCTAAGGCCGCCAGCGCTACAAACCTGTAACTTGCCTTGATCGGACTTGACTTGGTTGCGCTTCTTATTTCTCCAGCTTCTTATTTCCACTACTGTCATTTGAGTTGGTAAATTTATTTTTTTTCGTTTATTTACTGTAAAAATAATATACAGTAAAATCAACACAGTTATCGCAATAAATAAAGAAAAACAATTTATAAATTATGAAATCATAAATTATGATATCATAATTTATCATGTTAATTCTGCCATAAAATTAATATTTTGGAAGGATAATGAAGCATAAATTGCTTTACTTCTGTTCAGTACCAGTGCATCCTGTGCTCTTAAAGCTTAAAAGTTGCACAACACCTAATACTCGCAAGACAAGTTCAATATATCTAGAGGTCCAGACCCTGTATATAAAGCAGTAACATAACATTCAAACTTCCCGGCACTGTTCTTAAGTCTCTACAGGTATTTGCCTGAATGTCAGGACATTTGAAACATGTATAAAAACTCGTCTCCCTGTCTTTATTTTTGTTTGCACCCAGCTGTCAGAGGCAGAGGCGGCACCAACGGGTGAAGACATGGACTCGCCATGTGGACATCTTCAAAAAGGACTTCCTTTTTGTGCCCGTCAATCAAGAGTGAGTTAAAAATATGAGGTGTATTGTACAGAAAAGATTTTTTTTTTGTTACGTCACATTCAAATCACATTGCTCTGTTGTCTGTTTAAGGGCTCATTGGTATTTAGTTGTCATTTGCTTTCCTGGGCTGGAGGAGCCAAAATTTAAGGCCTGGACTGGTCCAGACTCTCAGACAGAGGAGAGCCATTGTGGGACAGATGAGTCACAGGAGCAAGATGAGGCTCAAAGATCTAAAAGTCCAAATGATAACCTAGAGATGCCACCTACATTAAACCACAGTGACAGCGTGGACACAGAGACTGGTTGGTTTGGCTAAATGATAAATGCCTTCTTTGTCAGGATCAATCTTTTGTATACAAAGATCAATTTCTTTTACTTTTTGTGTATATTTTGGGTAATGGGGCAGCTGAAGGTTGTGGTTGTTTTCATGCTTTAGAAAATGCTCAAGAAGGATCCACCAAAGACCCACCACCTGGTCCAGTGGTAAGAAATAATACTGTTTTCTGATCACTATGAATATAATATTTGATAATATTTTCCTCTATTATCCCACAGAGGAATTTTGCAACACTTTTGTCTTTATTTGGTCCTCCAAATCAGCTCAGTCTAATTATTTCTTTTGTTTGTAGAACTGCACAGAGCAGACCTTCCAGAAAAAGGCTGTTTGCAAAAGGTGAGCCTGTTGGTAAAGTTATGCTATTCTGCTGCAAGGATGGCCATCTGATGATGAGAACTGTTAGTGTCTTTCACATGAAGCCCCTCGGATTATATGCCCATAGTTATTTTTGCATGATGTTAAAAAAATCACAGACGCATAGATAAGTTGATCCTCAGTAACGATAAAATTGATTCCACTAAAAGTGGATAACTGTTGGAAGTACATGTAAAGTGCAGATTTATTTTATGTTTTATTCTTTTTGGATCATTCTTAGTGTTTTATGCGGTCTATTGAATCATTTGGGCTACTGCTGGCTACAGTGTGTTTACACAGAGAATATTTATCAACACTCAACTGCTCCAGTTAACACAGTTTCGGGAAAATATTTTTCTGTCTCAACCACTGTTTAGTGTAGTTTCATATTTACGTGTCACTTACTTCAGTGAAATATGATAGAAGAACCATTGAAAACAATTGTGGGTCCAGTGGACAACAAAATTAAACACTGGTTACAAATTATATACAGGCCCTTCATTACAATGTGGACAGATAAAACAAACACCAAGTCAGTACAGTCCAAAGGCATGGTCAGACTGTTTTGTGTACAGATGTAGTGAATTACAATTTTATTTAATGGATTGCAGTTAACACCAGACATCAGACTGTGTATCGTGTCTTGAATGAGCCCCTGAGATTGGATTTCATACTTGATTTTTATCTGTGGTAAACTGCAACTGCTGTTAAACAGGAAAAAAATGGCTTTTATATAAGCTTTTTTGTAGGTCTGTAGGGATATGCACATATTACAGCACTGTTTTAGCATATTTCAATGTGGTGGCTTGCAGTTGTATGCACACTTACCTGTACATCTGGAAAAAAGATCCACAATAACATCCTAATGTGGAATGTGGACTCTCCTCTCTGCAGGCCGTGTATTCTCATCATGGATTCCCTCAAACTTTCTCTTCACGAGCGGGTCTTCAAACTCTTGCGGGAGTAAGTACGACACTTATAATCCCTGTGTCTGTAGCTGTATTTGCAAATGTTTATGAATGTTTTCAAAATGACATTTGTCTCTCAGGTACTTGCAGTCAGAATGGGAGGTCCGTCGTGGCTCATCAAGGGACTTTGGTCCTGATCAGATGAAAAGCTCACACTGCCAAGTTCCCCTTCAGGACAACAGCAGCGACTGTGGCCTTTATCTGCTGCAATACGTCGAGAGCTTTTTGAAGGTAAAGGTCTTGTCAGCATCTCTTTTTTCAGTGCTCACATAGTCTGACATGTTTTAAAAATGGCCACTGCAATATTGGATCAGCAACAGCTATGAATTTTCAACTCAGCTCAAAGTTCAAGGTATTTTAAGGCATGCTCTCAGTGAGAAACTTCTGCTGCTCTTCCTTCTGCTCTCAGGACCCTGTGGTGCACTTTGACCTCCCTCTACACCTAGAACGATGGTTCCCAAGGCAGCAGGTGCGAAGGAAACGAGACGAAATCAGAGATCTTGTACTTAACCTTTACCGAAAGCAGAATCTGGATAAAAACAGATAGACCAAGAAGGATCTCTACTGCTCAGTGTGTCATATTCCTGTAGCCATTATAAATCACTGCTCATAGTGAGCGACGGACATTTCAGCGTGAACTGAAAATATTTCCTTTTAAATTATGTTGTTGTTTTATGCATTAACTTGAACAAAAAAAGGAAAACCTTTGACTGTCTATGGATCCTGTAAGTGAATATGAAGGCATTAGTTAATTCAAAATAAAAAAGTAGCTTTTGTGTTCAAGCGGAAATACTTTTGAATTCAGTTATATCTAGACATGCAAAGGTTTGTACACCCCAAGACTTTTTATTGATTGTTTTTATGCTGCAAGATATTTTATAAAGGGAATTATTTGTATTAATTTTCTATGTAGAATCACAGGTCAAACAAGACATTGCGTGAAAGTGTAACAAGTGTAAAACCTAGTCTGTACAGCGAAAATGTAAAAAGTTTTGAGTTGAGTTTATTTGCTCTGCTGACATTTGTTAGACATTTCATGTCGAAATAGTTCTGATTCTGCCTTCTTTTGCATCAGTGCACCCTTATTGGATGAGATTTACATTAGATGATAATTCCTAAGCACAGGCATAGTATGAAATACATGTCATTTTACGCTGAATTTCATTATAAAATGCTATGCCACAGAAGTCTCAGGAACTGGAATCTGTCCCGACTTGAAACAGCTATTCCATCATTTTCCCCGTGTTGGATACATGGAACAAAAGATCAACTCCTCTTGTCACTCATTGCCTCACTTACAGTTTTCCTGTTAGCTTCCACATGGGACAGGACAGGAGACCTGGCAGTGTCTACAAATGACAGTGAACTAAAATCATTCACTCATTTTCTCTTGGCAACAAAGTCGAACTGTGTATACTACTGTATTTGTGACACTGTGTCTTCCACTCTGTATTGCAATTCATCATAGACCCTAAAATCATATTGCCGTAGAGATGGAACCAGCTAACTTGCAGAAATTGGCAGAACTACACCAAACCAGGATATCAAACTATTAACGTAGCCGACTGCGTATTTCCAGTGTGCGTACAGAATAGGGCCACAGCTAATGATTATTTTCATTATCAATTAATCATCAGATTTATTGTTCTCGATTAATCAATGAATCGTTTGGTCTACAAAATTCCAGAAAACAATGAAAAAAGTTTGGCCAAGGTGATATCAATCATATTGCCTGTTTGGTTCGTCCACCACCCCAAAATCCAAAGACGTTGAAGTTGCCATCACACAAACTGAAGAAAAGAAGATAATTCCACAAAGGACAAGCTGGAACGGTAATGTTAGTCATTTTTACCAGAAAAATTACTTTAATCGTGAATCGATTATCAAAATAGTTGTCGATTATTTTTCTATTGATTGGCTAATTGATTAATCGAGAAATATAGAATACCTCAAATCAGTTTTGGGAAATGTTTTTGATACTGGCATGGCATTGAAGTTCTTTTTTCTTTTGTAGTTTTTGTTGTTGTTTTTTTTTCTTTTGCAAAATTTGATGAGTGGACCATTTGAAAGTTTGTGGCCTCTATCGTGTAAAACTAATAAACTAATAGCTACAGTGTATACTGTAGATTACAAAGAAACGTTATTGTGCAAAAAGTGGGACTATGGGGGAGCTCAAGTATTTTTAGCACTGTCAACTCTGATTTCTTACGCAGAGCATATAAGTAATCTGAATCCTGAATGAATTCTTTTAATAAGATTGTGCAACCCTCAACTTTTTTTCAAATTGCTGACATTGGTATGTAACAGTATGCTGTCAAAGGTAAAACCTACTTAAGATCCACGACCTTATGAGATACTGCAGTCCGTCACTACTCTCGCCTAAATTCTCAAGAGATCCGTCTTGATAGACATGCAGTTTTTTTCCCTTTATGATGTTCTCCATGCCATGCTTTTTTTTAGACATTCTGATGGATGAATGTACAGGAGCTGATTCCAAATTGTCTTTGGTTTCAATGGTATATTAAAACTCCAAGACCAAATAACTTGTTATTTTGTTGTTTTTCCTGGTTTTCCATCTGAAAACACACAGATAGATAGTTGCATTGCACAAGCCTAGTTTGCCCTGGATGAAGTCTGACCTGACAAATGCAAGCTGGACAATATTTGGGTGTAGTCCTGACTCTTGACCTCATTCCTTCTTGGTTTTCATAACAAGATGAGGAGTATTCTTTCGGTAACTAAAACAAAAACTGTGTTGCAAATCAGTTGATTGATTCCTTTTTACATATTAGAAATTTTCTTTGGCTTCTTCTTTGTCATTTCTTTGGTTACCCTTCATAATTCTTTTTGAACAAAGGAGCCAACTTTGTTCTACTTAGACCAGAAGGCTTAATTTGGAAATGTCTACATTACAATTCCTGCCAATATAATCTGTTCAGAGGGTTACATGGTCAGCTTAGGCGTATTTATTGTCTGAGTCTGTCAGATCCCTTCACGGTCTGACTCTGAGTAATCCCCCTCCCATTCTGTATAGCAGTGTGCTGCAGCCATTTGGCGTACGCAGCATCTACCATTAGCGGACCTTTATTTGTGGTAAGCCCTGTCCGCTGTCTGCCACATATTGCTCATACAGTGTTTGAAAAGGTGATATTCGAAGCAAACGAATGTTTCACATAGCTTCACTGACATCTCTCTTCCAGGACTGCACACATAGAGTAAGTGATTTGACTGAGTAAAGCCACTGCAATGTAGACCTAGTTGGCGTCCCTGCGAGCTGTCTGTGAACTAAGGTTACGGGATCAAGTACTCATCGGACGTAAATAAGAGTTAAACATTGTTCAGCAAGCTGCTGCTTAATGACTGGTGATTTTTTGACTTTCAAACTTTGCATATCGGGTGAAAATTTCGCTTTGTCGAATTTGTTCAAGTTTCTGGCTTATGACCAGATACTTGAAAAAAACTAATGTCATTCCCTTCAGTCTCAACTGTTCTGTTTACTTTGGGTTAATTCTCAAATGTTTTGTGACAAATGCCGGATTTAAGATTTATTTTTGAATGACAAATTTCCCTATCAATGCAACATCTTTGCAAAGAGATGGAAAATTTCTTTACTGCCATTATCAGCTTACTTACCCGTAAATTTTCTAACTCTCATTACTTGCTCCATTCTTCTCTGTCTTTTCACATACATAAATCAGCTACTTAAAAAGAGAAGAAGAGGCAGATTTCACTTTTACAAACAGGAGAAACCCCACAGGAAGAGTTTGGGGGTAAAGGCCATGACTCTCACTGCTGTCATTATATACTTACTAAGAGGATTTCAGTTGCCACTCCTTAGCTCAACACCTCAGCTGCTAAACGAGGACATAATCTCTATATTTTTGGGTGGTATGGGTCTGTGTGTGGGATTTCTTCAAAATAGCTCCTTGCCAGATTATAAAAAATTCTCTGAGGTGAAGCAGTTCGTGAACTTGTATCTGCAACTGCCAGATCAGCAAATTTTTCTTTTATATAGTCCTGTAACAGCTGGATTGATATTTTTTTCTTCCGTTTAGAGCACCAGACCCACGAGTTATTATGATCTCTGCAAGCTTGATGTGAGTTTCGCCATTTCTCTGATTGGGCAGCAGGAGGCCATGACAGTTAAAGGGACTGTCATTAAACTGAATGACCAGGGTTCGAGCCTTTGCACTGGCATTAAGAGTTAGGAGTTCTTGCAGAAGACATGAGCTCCCAAATTAATCCCCTACAAGCATCACTTAACTGTCATGATATCTGCATGTATTACTGCATCTCTGTGCTTGCTGTTGATTCTGTAGCCTTTGTTACCTCCTCACTGTTCACGTTTCCTAAACATTAAGCGCCCTACCTTCCCAGCACTGCTCCAGTAACTTCTTGGCGAGCTCTCCTAAAAGGCTTAGAGTAAACAGGATTAGAGAGCATTAAAAAAAAATCCCCCTCTCTCCTAGAGCCATCTGCCTATCTACCTGAGCCAGGAGCTGTCCTCTCAGCACCATGGGTCACACCTCTCTTCATCTGCGGGGGAAATGTGATTGTATTGTCAAATGATTTCTGGACGGGGTTCTGTTATTTTTCTGCGTCTGGAGAATTCTGAACTATGCAAACTTGTAAGAAACTGTTCACATTGCTGTTACATGACTTGAGAGGAAGTACATATCCACACGATCCTTTTCCGAGTCCACGGATTTAAACACAACCACGGAATTAACATGAGCATCGCATCTTGGAAATGTGTTCTTTATTCTGTTGTATTTAGTTTTCTTGTCATGTTTTTGGACGTAACGACAGGTATGTATTAATAGCAAACTTATAAGCTTTTTGTCCACTGTGTGCCCAAAGCACAGTCAAATTTAAGTCCTTAATGTGTTGTCTTTTTGTGGTATCCCAGATGCAACACTGGAAGGATCCTCTATGGGACCCCTAAGTCTGCCTTATAGTCAGGAGCCTGTGGTGTTTCCACGCATCGTTCATGTATCTGATGTGAGGGTATCTTATGAAGGCCGTGCAGTTATCTCTCGACAGAAAAGGAACATCTTTTTCCCAAGTGGAGTCAAACTGTGCGCACAAGAAACCGCTCAGCAGGTTGTTGCAAACCATCTGAGCTACTTTCTTCTCAGAGGTGAGACTGAACATAGACGAGGATATGTCACTGTAAACTGTAGATAAATATTCATACTGTTAGTGTCGCGTTGGATGAGGTATGTGTACACAAACAGCAGAAGGTGATGTCAACGGCAAAATAACACTTTGATTGATTTTGTGAGATTGTCCTCATCGTCCCTTCCACCGTATGTCCTCGGTGTGCGAGGAGTGAATTGTCCAATAGGCAAGGGTGTTAACCTTTGCCGCATTTACAGTAAGGAATCCACCAGAGCCAAGCAGATGGGTGTCAGTTGACATCTGTTTGGACGCCAGTAGCAATTAGGCTTTATGAGATTTGCATTCAAACAGACTGTGGTCTACTTCAGGTAGATATGCCTCCTTCCAGGGTCAGTTCAAGCAAATTACAAACAAAAATGTTTTCTCAGTAACCCAAGTAACATCTTGCCCTGCAGACCGTTTAGGTTTTATTTGGACAGATTGTGAGATATCTATCCTTAAAAGTGTACTTCGCGAATTTAGCACTGAAGGACTCACGATGGACAGTTAAAAATATCAAAGTCGATGCAGCAGAACCAGAGATAGCGTGTCAAAACGTGGTGCCTGTATTATCCACAATGCAACTCAACCACCTGCCATTTGGTCAGAGGTTCTGCTGTGCTATGCTAAAAGTGACTAATGTTGCCTTGAGGTTCTAGCTTCATGCAGAGAGGAGGAGGAGGCTAAAGAGGCCTGGTAAGCTCGTTGCTTTCTAACTCCACACCTTCAGATTCTTTTCATTTGCATACATGTTGTCTTCAGACCCAGCCGACTCTGACTCAAGTGAAATCACTTGAGGCAATTTATCAGGGTTTTTGCAGCTCCCTCTGGAGCCAAAAAAGACCTTATACTTTTTTTTTTCACGTATGCGTAGTACTCCCCAAGACCTTTAAACAGACTTTGATGTATAAAATTGGTGAAGTTCCCCTGTAGACCTCTGGCACCACCAATATTCCAGAGTAACAGGGACACTATTTCCATTAGAAGAAACACTGCTGTTAAGTTTTTCAAATTTAAATTTTAAATACTTACCTTAAATACTTATAGATTCATAGGCACAATTTCCTTCACTTCTATTGTACTGATGTAGCAGCAGAAACCTCAGAGGTGGATATGTCAACTTCCAAAACTGACTGTATGGCTAAATACTTATAACCACGTGCATTTCCTCAAGTATTGTGCTGAACTACAATTTTAAGATACTTGTACTTGAGTATTGCCATTATATATTACTTTATACTTCTACTTCATTACATTTCAGAGAGGAATTTTGCACTTTTTACTCCAAAACATATATACCAAAGCTTTAGTCACCAGTTGCTCCTTGTATTATCGGCATAAAAAGATCAGCTTAATATCATCTTAAACATAAAATATGACACATTGTTATAGAACAAATGACCAATCTGTCTGTAAAGTAGTTCAAATTAGTTCCAACTTGACAAATATAGTAAAATGTAAACTGTGTCACTAATAAGTAACCAAAAATAGAATATAAAATAATATAACACTCATGGGAGAGTGTTTCTATACTTTAAGTGCATTTTGCCGATATTACTTCTGTAATTTTACTGAAGTACAATTATAAATGCAGGACTTTTACTTATAATGGAGTATTTTTGCATTGTGGTATTGCTACTTTCACTTAAATAAAAGAATCTAAATACTTACTCCACTACTAGTAGACACCTCTGTGCGCAGGTGAGAAAATATGTTTTTTGTTTTTGTTTTTTTTTTTTGCGTGATTTGGGTAAATTGACACCTAAAGAAACAGATGCACAGGGGGCTGAAGTGCACCGCAGGTGGGCAGGAGTGTTCAAAATATTCAACAGAGAGGAGACATTTTGATCTCTTATTGCTCAGGAAACACTCTGTGGGCTGAGATCACGGTGTGATTTTCGTCAGTGAACTTGTGGTCAGCTAGATTTAGACAAAGATAAGCTTGTTGGTTCAAAGAGACAGTCTGTTTCTGTGTGTGATGGTGAAAAGTTGAAGTTTGTTATGTAAGCTAGATTTGGAGCTGGAGGTGACCACTGGTGTCTCAGGTCTCACAGATAGTGTTGATTCGTGTCAGTACACTGACTTTGGATCAGCACCCAGTAGGCTGACTCATGAAAGGGAGCTATGTCATGAAGTTAACATGGCAGAGGATGTAGATTTGGGTCTTAGAACTTCTAGCTGATAATATATAGTTTTGCAAAAGGTTTGACCTTGTTTGAATGAATTAAAAGATGATACAATTCCCCCACTAAAGAGCCAACAGAGTGGTCTTTCTCACGTAAAAGAGCCCTTCACAATAATTCAATGTGTACTACAGTCCTTAAGGAGCTGTAGTGTCACCCCCCCAAAAAAAATCATTTGGAAAATACTACCTTTAAATGTGTTCTGTAACTTCGTTTAAAGTGGATATTGTCTTTCCTTGGTGTGACCAGTGTGCCAGGAGACCATATGGGAGGCTTTCAAGATCTTCTGGGACCGCCTCCCAGAGCAAGAAGAGTACCAAAACTGGATGAGCCAATGCCAGGAGGGCAAAGTCATGGCACAAGATATTGGCAGCTACTTTAGCCAATCAGAGGAGCACCAGGCTCTGGTTAAAAAGGTTAGTGGATGACTAATGACGCAATAAAAGTGGGTATGTTAACGGAACAGAATGTAATAAACTTCACTGCCAGTGGCTGATATTGCTACTAATAATTTTTTTTTTTTTTTTCATTTTCAGAGAATGTCGCAGCCAGGTTTGAAAAGGTAAAATAAAAACTTCCCAAGTGCTAACACATCGACTCAATCATACATTTCTGATCTCATTATAAAAGTCTGTTTTGTAAATGTGTCATTCTTCCCACTATCTGTAGCGAACCCACCAGTTCGTGGCAACATATGTGCAGGTAAAGTTGTCAAGGGGCTCTTCAACCTTACCTGTTCATATTCCTGCTCATCAGTTATTATACGACTTCAGATGTCTCACGTTCATTTTTTTGTGTTTGATTTTTTTTTTTCTTTTCCTGTTTTATTTGTGTGACAAAACAAACTCTCATTTGTGTGGCCACAGCCGGGAATAGCTTATTCATTCATGTTACTGCCATACAAAAAACACATTAAAAACACACAAATGAGCCAGTTTACTTTGGATTTCTTTGACAAAGGGGTGTACCCTGTTTAATTTAAAAATATTTAAAAGATTAAATGACCCTATCCTAATCCTCTAAATCTAAATACTCGTATCTCTGCCACAGTGTTCATCACCCTTTAAGGCCTGTGTACTGCGTATCATTTTTATTCTTCATTATTACATG
The DNA here is from genome assembly GCF_016859285.1 of Xiphias gladius. Classification (NCBI taxonomy): domain Eukaryota; kingdom Metazoa; phylum Chordata; class Actinopteri; order Istiophoriformes; family Xiphiidae; genus Xiphias; species Xiphias gladius. The sequence continues at coordinate 19,437,912 of NC_053415.1, read as the reverse complement.
ATGTGACATCAGTTTATTTTAAACTCTTTTCTACAATTTCACAGCACCCCAACACCGGTCACATCAGCAGCTCCTGAGCTAGGTCAGTGACTCTCCTGACAACACTGCTAAGGGACGCTGTTAGCTGTAGCAAAATCACAGTGTCTCTGTTTTCATATAGCAACTCCGCCACTGCAGTACCTGTGCACAAGAATCACTTTTTTGTGACAGACCATTACCTAATATATGGTTTCACGTTCTGTAGTATTCCTGGTTGCTAGCTTTCTATGTGGTATGTTAATGTATCTTTCTGTGTGTGTTTGGTGAGTGAGTTGGCTTCAGGCCACTCCGGCATGAGATTTAGAAAAAACTCGGGGTGTCAGGACAGTCAGATTCATACAGCCATCAGGAATCAATCAAGGAAGCAATTGCCGAAGGTTTAAGCTCACATCCACTTGAAATAAACAACCTTTTTTTTTTTTTTTTTTTGCACATAAACTGAACCACTCAGAGGACGTAGCTAAAGGAGAAAAGGGGGAGGAAGCAGCCACCGTTGTCCCAGAGGTGGAGGAGAGTACAGTGAGTGCACACAAATATACCCACGTACTTTGAATGTTTGCAGATTGGTTATTTCTTAACTGTATGTATATGCACCTGTATTACAGTGCAACTGTATCTCTTTCTCATGACGCAGCTGAACAACGATATTGCCCTGCAGCCTCCCACACCCACTGTGCTGGAGCAGGTGGTGGAGCTCAGCATCCTCCTGACCGGAGAGATGTACAGCGATGACCTCGAGGATCCAGCCAGCCTCCAGTTCCAAACACTCAGTAGACAGCTTGCTGAAAAGGTTTGTTTCGGTCCCAATCTCCTTCTGTCTGTCGCTTATTATGATTCCCCTTAGTGCTACTGTATCTTGGCTCTGGTCTGGACCTGCTATATCTCCTGGTTTACGGTCCACGATGGATGCATTTATAGTTTTAATAACACACACTTTATCCGCAGCAGTAGTTAAACCCGAACTCTTAGGCATGGGTTAAAAAAAAAACACAGATTTAATGGTACACATCTGGTTTTGGTGAAAAAAACTATGTGCTGAAAATACAGCTTTATGATGTCTCTTGGGAATAGATAAACATTGCCACATACACACATTTGTGCAGGTACTCACCTTTGGTACTTTTCCCTGGCAGTAAGCTCGACGCACAAATGCAGTGGGTACACGAACACACACAGCTTGTCAATAATCACATATTAAGCACATACTACATTTTTTGTCTACAAAGGAAATAATTTCTCCTATTCCTGATCTGTTTTTTATTTTCTGCAGAGATCTGCTATACACATAAGATCTGCATACCTTTACATATACCAACCCACACACTGTATACACACAAGCTCACGTGCCTTTAAGGGATTATAGTTTATGTGGAGGAAATGGAAGAGAGAAGAAGACAGGGACTGTAGACTCAGAGGTAGTTAATAAGTGTGGAGAAGGAGGGACTGGAGACAAAAGGCTCTGGAGACCTTTTTGCATCCTCCCTCTCCGATGGATTAAATAAACTGCGTCAGTGAGTCTGCAGAACAGTATATGTATTGTTTTATCTAAGAGCGTAGAAGCATGGCCTTGTAGACCAATAAAAACAGTTCCTTGCGAGTTGACCATGGTACAGTAGGTCTGCCTCTTGAGGATAATGATCTGGGCCCCAGCACAAAAGACTCAACCTCTTTCAACTGCTTCTGACAAAATTAGCCCTTTTGGAGCAATAAGTCTGATTCCTATTGCCAAGCAACTTCACTGTAGCCCTGTGTAAATGAGATAAAACCTCTAGCTGAGACTTGTTTATGATGCCTGATCATCTTTGTCTTTGCAGATAGAGGATGCCCTGGAGGGGCTTCCTGGATTTAAGGGTGTGTCTGTGCTGGACTTCAGGTCAGTCTCTCTGCTCTGGCTGTCCTCACATTATGGCCAAAGCCCACTGAATTTTTAGCATTAACACCATTTCAGCTCTCTGCAGAAATTTAAGAGCTTCTCGTCGTTTTTATTTAGGCCCCAGAAGGACACCCAAGGGTGAGTCATCAGTACAGGCGTTGGTATTTTGACCTAGAATAGTTCTCTCTATCCTGTCTTGTATTTAAGCCCATAGATCCCTATCAACCATTCCTTAGCTGGAGCAGTGTGAGTGTGTGTGGCATCACCTTCATCTCACACTGTGTTTACCTGTTAGCATGGTCACATGTTAAGGCATATCACTAGTTGCCTGTGTTAATGGTCTTAGTGCGGTCACTCACCTGTTAAGTGGGATCAGATGAGTCCAGCTGAGAGAGCAGGTGCTCTTCTATAGAGACGATTATCGGGGCTTTTCGACCTCACCAATCAGCCTTTGTTAGAGAGATGGAGAGGAGAAGGGTTAGATGGAAAGATGTAGTGTGCGCCAGGTGAAAGAGAGCGAAGAATAGGACTTGAAAATGACAGGGACGGAGTGAAAATACTTGGTAATGCTGAGACAGTTTCTCATGCTTCTGTACTACCAGTGGAGGAAGATGCTTTACTTGAAAATAGTAAAACCACAATGCAAAAATAAAAGTCTTGTGTTGCAATTTTTACTTTAACATTTTCTGAAATATGCTTGTGAAGATTGATCAGACTCAAATCTATATGGTAAATATAAATTTACAGTCAGCACCCAGTTAGCTTAGATTAGCATAAAGAGTCAAGACAGGGGGAAACAGTTGTTCTGGCTCTGTTCAAAAGTCACAAAAATCCTCCTACCAGCACCTCTAAAACTCACTAATGTTATAACTTGTTGTTTAATCTGCACAAAAACTGTAGTGTAAAAATGAAAATTCAAAGTTTTCCAGTGGGTTACGTGCTGGACTATTTTTTGACTGGAACCAGTAACTTCCAAGAAATAGTGTGGCACATAACTCTCCGTAAAACAGTTTTTTCACACTTAGGTTTTTTTTTACGGATTAAACAAACGAGATATACATGTTAGTTAGCGAGCTTCAGAGATACCACTAGTTGGATTTTTTAAAAACCTTTGCACAGAGCCAGGCTAGCTGTCTCCCCCGTTTTCTAGTCTTTATGCCAAGCTAGGCTCACTGTCTGCTGGCTTTAGCTTCATCTTTAATGGATCAACACGAAAGTAGTATCAATCTTCTCATTTAACTTTTGGCAAGAAAGTGAATAAGTCAATAATAATTTCCCCAGAATGTTGAACAACTTTATATACTATTTGGTAGTTTAATCTTAACAATTCATATTTTATAAACAGATCATTCGTTTTGTATAGAAAACCTAAATCTGCAAAGTAACTAGTGACTACAGCTGAAATATACACTCACTGTGTACTTTATTAGACACACCCGAAAGACTAGGGTAGCTCATATAACTGCTATTTACAACTGTGGTGAACACAAAAGCATCTCAGAATGCACAACATGTCCAACCTTGAGGTGCATGGGCTATAACAGCAGAAGAACTCGCGGGGTTCCACTCCTGTCAGCCAAGAAAGGAAATCTGAGGCTGCATTGGACTCAGGTTCACCAAAATTGGACAGATGAAGACTGGAAAAACGTAGCCTGGTCTGATGAGTCTGGATTTCTGCAGAGGCACACAGCTGGTGGGGTCTGAATTTGACATCAACAACATGAATTAATGGACTCAACTTGCCTTGTGTCAACAGTCCATGCTGGTGGTGGTGTTGCAATGGTGTGGGGAATGTTTTCTTCGCTCACTCTTGGCCCCTAAATACCAACCAATCATCGCTTGAATGCCATAGCCTGTTTGAGTGTTTTTGCTGACCATGCACATCACTTTATGGCCACAATTTACCATCTTCTACTGGGTAATTCCAGCACATTAATGCACCATGTTAAAAAGCAAAATTCGTTTCAAACTTGTTTCATGAACATGACAGTGATTTCAGTTTACTTCAGTGGCCTCCCCAGTCACCTTATCTGAATCCAATAGAACACCTTTGGGAGGTGGTAGAACGAGAGACTCACAGCTGACAAATCTGCAGAAATTATATGGTGCAAACATGTCAACATGGTGCAGAATTTCAAAGGAGTGTTTCCAACATCTTATAGAATCAACACCACAATGAACTGAGGCTGTCTTGAGAGCAAAGGGAGGCCCTACCCAGTATTAGAACGGTGTTCCTAATAAAGTGCATTAAAAGGTGCAATAAATATTTTCTTCTGAAATGTAGTGGAATAAAACTATAAAATAGCAGAAAATGGAAATAGTACAGTCCCCTTAAAACTGTACTTCAGCATTTATTTAGTTGCAATCCACCGTTGTGCATTACGAGTAAAGTTCAAAGACATTTAAACATGCGTGTCCTGCTCTTTTTTTGTACACTGAGAAATATATTTACACTTTCCCACAGTGATGCTGTGGCTGATGTTGCACGCTGCAGATCACAGGACCCAGCAGCAGTAGAGCTCTGTTTGCCTCTGTGTATGTATGAAACTAAAGGGGGGAAAAATTGGATCTCCTTCTAAATGGCACTGACTGCGGGCCGGCGTGTGCTCAGCGCCTGCCAGAAACCCTACAAACTAGGTCAAAGTGGTGGTCTCCCAGTAGTCAAATAGATGCTGATAGATGTTTTTTTTCCACAGCCCGGAATCTCTTCTGAGACTTCCATGTTTATTATGATGATATTGATCATTCTGCTGACTCTGCCATTTTTGGCCTACATAGTCAAATTCCCTCGCTCCAAACAGGAGTAAATCACTCGAGTCAGCCATCTGAGGGTGCTCTACAACTCTTTTAACAAGTTTGACGTTAAATCACGCTAATGCCTGAGCAATTTTCATCCTCTTAGAGAACAGCTCTCTCATTCAGGAGACATTTGTTTTCCACTTTCTTATTTTAAAAATACGTATAAAATGAGGATAAAATGGTGTTCAGGTTCAGTTTAAACCTTGTACAAGCATATTCACTGGAAAATTTCTTCATCTCGTTTCGGATTATAAAAACAAGGTCCATTTAGAAGCTTGTCGAAAGATGTGAGAAGGTGTAAATATACTCAGCAGTCTACTTAATGTATAATATAATGTATATATTATATTCAAAATTACATATAAAATAATCAAATTTGATGTTACAGTTACATTTTTTAAACATATTTTACATTGCCATTTTTCAAAGGAATAGAGTTATCAGGTCTCACGCACAACAATAAAACATATAATGTTACAATTTGCCAATGACGTCATTCCTTGGACTTAAATATATGAAACAAACTGAGAATGACTACCAACAATAATAATGATGATAAAAGAACGTAAGATACAACAGAGAAAGAAACAGAGAAAGAAAAGTTCATCCGAATCTATAAAATGTGATTAAGTGATCATCCAGTTCCTTCCACAGTGTCAGGTCCCTTGTATAAATTAAGTAAAACCACTGCTCTCCAGAAAATTCTATAAAAGAGCGCCAGTAAATTTATCAAGCTTAATTTTTTATGAAATCTTTTCCAAAGCAAGGCTAGAAGTCATCCTTTTTTTCCACTGGGAAATTCCATAACATTCTTCTTTTTTCCATGAGCGACTATACCTCATTTTGCTTCTAACCGTTTTAGCTTCAGCTGCTGTTTTCATTGAGTTAATATTAGAAGTATGGAGCCTGCAGTATGGCACCAAGATAACTATGGCTTTTATAGTTCAGTCAATACATTTATACATTTAAAAAGTTATAATCAGATGCATTTTTATGATTCAACCATTTTCATGATTCATCAATAAACTTAAAGGAAATCTTCTGCCCTGCTATTTTGCAGGCTAAACGCCCTTCTTGCCTTTAAAGTTTTTATTGGAAGTGACTGTAAAACTGAGAAAACAGTATCAAACAACAAATTCAATGAGAGTGATTACAAATCACAAAATGATGAGATTCCATAAACAAAAATTAGACCAAATGTATTGTAAAGATTAAGATAACAGGCAGATATTAATCAAAGAAGTTTCAGGTCTTTGAACAACAGAATTTTATGAAAGGATAACATGACGTAATTATATTATCACTACAATTTCAGCAGAAGTCGATTTGTGATAATATTGAGTTATTTCTCAGCCTTGAGACTGTTCAGTGTGTGGATTTGATGTAACTACTACATATTTGTGTTTTCAGGCTGGATGGCGTGATAGTGGACTATGCTGTCACAGTGGTGGTGGATGGAGCAGGGGTGAGCACCGACCAACTGGACTACCTGACCTTGCAGTCGAACCGGGTGGAGAACTTGTACCGTGAGGTCAAGGAGCCCCCCACAGTGGCGTACACCATCAGCGAGGTCAAAACCTTTGTCTCTGAAGCCCTGCATAACAGCGAGGTGGAGAGCGGTAAGACGATGGCCAGTGCACGACTGCTGAGCTCTCCCTGCACTGTAACAGAACACACACGCCTCTTTTAGATATTTTATAGCTATTTACTTAATTGGCATGGCAGCAAAGTCACTGGGAACACATTGGCAGAGGTAGCGCATGCAGTGCGGGGCAAACCTCCAAATGTCATATCAAAAACAGACACAGTAGACACGACACTGATATTACAACGTATGCTACAGTGCTTGAGAAAACATTCCAGGGTTTTAATAGTCTCATCTATTTCTCATTTGTCTGCTTTTTCTGTCAAAGAGGACTGAAACATACTGTATTTATAACAAGTTTCAGCTCAAAAGTGGGCCATTTTTAATGAACAAAGAACAGAGTCATCAGTTATAAAATCTGTGTATTTATTCTGTGCTACAGTTAAATCCTTGTCATTAAAGGGTCTGCAAAGTAGACCTCAGCAAAAAGGACGTTTGAAATCTGAGCCCTCGGGTTTTTGGGCTTAACTTTAATCCTTTATTTTGGGTTTATACCCAGTTCATTTTACAGTTAACTCTTAAAAGAATATTCCACCAGTTCATCTTTGTACAACTATAATATTGTCGGACTCACGACAGTTTTTAAAAAAGGATCAAAATCCATGCAGCCGAATCAGCGGTATCATCTTTTTTATTCCACACTTTCTTCTTTCTTGTCACAACCTGCCGCCTAAATCACCCACAATGCAACTTGGCTGCTGACAGTTCTTTTGGAGATTTAGGTGTGTTATGCCAGAAAACCTACACGTACTGTGAGCATATGTGTTCTTTTGTCATGGAGATAATTGCCTCTTGCTAGTGCCTCCTGTTTCACATATGCAGTCGTTCTCCCTAATACCTGTAGACAGACCTTGATGTGTAAAATTGGTGAAGTTCCCCTTTAATTCACAGTCATTATGGACACAAATGTAGCACGCAAACACTCAGCTGCACACACGCTGTAGGGAGGTGTAAACTGCTGCCTCTGATTGATTTAGACAGTCAGTAAGTAGGTTAGCTACGTCCTACTTCTTGCCAGGGCTGTTTTCCAGAAAAGCGAAGAAACTGAAGGATATGATAAGGTCTATTCCACCTCCTCCTCCTGAGAGATCGCTCCCCGCTCATGTTTTCGAGAGAACGCGCGTCATTCTTTTGCTGTCTCAACGAGCTCCCATGGAGATGGATGCCATCTAATGATCACATTAGTTACAGGCTACGACAAGTGAAGTGATGGCTAAACAGTCTCATATGGCTGACATGTGTGGCTGGGGAACTTAAAGGGACAGCTTGGCTTTGTTTTTGCCTGCAGTTATAGCCTTGGCTCACAGTGGAGAATATTCACTCCAGATCATAGCACTGATTTCTAGATGTTTACCCCTGAAGGAAGCACTGTCAGAAAGAAAGCTGTCACTGCTGAAACAGTTATAGTTGAAAGGATTTTCTAGACTCTGGCAGGCAGGATTATTCAGGTTATTTGGTACGCTTGCCTTTTGTGTGTCAGTTTGTATTAATGTTTGTTTGTCCTCTGGTTTCACAGTGTTTGAGATCCCAGAGTCTTTCAACGCTGCACACGGACCCGCGGTGAGTAACAAGTTACCTTCACAACTATCACAGCGGCAATCTCTCTCTGGGCTATCCAGCTGCTTTGAGCTCTACAAGGTTGATAAATCACTTTTGTTTAAGGAAGCTGACAGTTCGAGTATGACTTATGTTGCGTCAACCTGTAACTGGCTTGTGATGATCCAGACCACACCAGTGCAGGTAGGGGATGAGTTCGCCAGCTAGGATGAAGTGAAGCTTTGAGGATTAGTTTGGCTCTCGCTATAATAATCCACTGCTATTTTGGGGGAGCAGGCTACGGTGCACTGCACCATGGCGAGGCAAGAGCAGAGACTGCACGTATGAGTTAATTCAGACAAGTAATACTGTGTGTTCTGGGATGATAATAAGAGTTTGTGTTGCACTAAATGTGTCTGCTGGTTCACTTTATAGCTCAGCTCGCCAAGTGATTAATTTGACTCATTATGTGAATCAGTAGCAGAGAGCTACTGTGCCGCCGAAGCACTTTGCTGCCCTGGTTTGGATTCGGATCATTTTAGATTCAGCTGCTGTTTTTTCAAGTTTTCGTTGATTTGATATTAGAAGTATGGAGCCTGCAGTATGGCACCAAGATAACTATGGCTTTTACAGTTCAGTCAATACGTTTATACATTTAAAAAGTTATAATAAGATGCATTTTTATGATTTAACCATTTTTATGATTCATCAATAAACTCGAAGGAAATCTTCTGCCCTACTATTTTGCAAGCTAAACGCCCTTCCTGCCTTTAAATTTTTATTGGAAGCAACTGTAAACTTTAGAAAACATTATTAAACAACAAAGTCAATGACAGTGAGTACAAATCCAAAAATGATGAGATTCCATAAACAAAAATTAAACCAACCATATTGGGAAGATGAACCAGCACAGCAACAAGTGAACTGGACTTACAAAAGTATAGACTAGCTAGTAGTCACAGACTGTTGCAGAAGAAGAGGACACAACCAGATGACAGAATCAAAAGAGCAGCAGTCAAACCTCAAACAGTGTTTTTTATGACGTCCAGTAGTTTAACTTCTCACCTTGGTGCAGTGATGTAGAATTGTACTCTAGGGTGTGGTCAGTACACCGTGAAATCACTGCTGGGTTGGTTACAGGTGTAAAAAAGACCCAGAGTTCAAAGATGCAACACTTTGAACAGAGCAAAACTTTCAACCAGCGTGTGAACATAGCTTTTTATCTTGTTTATTAAATTATTCTTGAAATGATGAAAAAATAATTGAATTTTAAAATTAGAATTATAAAATTAATTCGTTAAAGGCTTTAAAAAAAATTTTAAAGCCTTTTTTTTAAATGCTTTTTGTCTTGCTGTCATATTTCCTCTCACGGTTCATTTGTTTCTTGGTTTAGAATTTACATTCTCTATTTTGTAATTGTTTGAATTTAAATATGTGTCAGCAATGTGTCCTCTAAAAATGAAACTGAAATCCAACCCACTGAGCAGCTTCAGGGGCTCTGATTAGCCTGACCTGTGAACGTAAAACAGCAGGCCAATCATAGATCCTGACTGCATGGCACTCTCTAGTGAAATAGTGCCAAAGAGTTCAGACAATAAAGCCTGGTTGTGATGCAGGTCAGTGTTGTCAACGAGCCACCAGAGGTCATGAGCCTGGAAGAAGACATCCAAAATGACGTCCTGCTTGAGCCCTCTGAAACCAACACAGCGGCAACATCAGAAAATGACATTGTTGTTCTGGAGGAGAGTACTGTTGTGTCTCCTGCTCCTGTCCTGACCACCATTGCACCTGAAGCTGACAGTGAGTGTTAATCCTGAATGCAAGCATACATTCAGCCATCCAGTTATCTTCCTTTCCTGCCTTTTCTTTTTCATATTTACCTTTTTCTATCTACTTTTTCCTTTTTGTAATACTCTTGCACGTTACATGAGGATTTCAGAGATGACTGCATAAGAGCATGCATACCAAAGCCATGTGAAAACTTCCAACTACTTTATGTTTGCACTTAAGTTACTTCTTATTAAAGATATGGGTGATTTTCGGTGTCTTTCAATTCTCATTTTGTTGATCCTAAATAAAATGTTTTGTCTGCTTTGCTGGATAGATCTGAGGGCTCTGGAAAAAGGTAGCCAGTTTCTAAAAAGAGATCCTAGCAGACAAACTGACTTTCTTCTCATCTTTGTTTATCCAGGCATTGAGGAGGAGGGTCTGTTGCTCAAGGACACTGTGCAGACTCCTGCTGTAGAGAACCCTGCAACAGAGGAGCTCCAAGCTGAACTGTCCTCCCCTGAGCTGCCAGAGGATGTCACACTGCCAGAACCGCCAGTGGAGATTGAGGCCTCCGGCTCAGGCACAGGCGACCTGGAAAACCTGCTACGGCCTGCTTCAGAAGATGAAATGACAACAGATTATGTTGCTGTAGGTGCAGATGCTATATCTGAAGCTGACACAAAGGAAGTGGGAGAGGAGCCTACTGCTGCAGACGCAGTGATTCTTGAAGAAGACCGTCCTACTGAGGTTGTGGTGAATGAAGCAGAGATCGCAGAGGAGCTGGAGATCTCCACAATTGCATCCAAAACCACAGAAGAAGAAGGCCTGCCTGTCCTAGTCCCACCTACTGAGGCTGTAGATGTAGCAAGTGAAGCAGAAACCGGTCTGCTTCCTTTTGGTGAAGACTCAGTGGAGGGGACAGCCGAAGATTCATACCTCACAGATGTTCCACTTGCAGATGAAGTGGCAAACCCAGAAAATGCAGCCATTAATGTGGTGTTTTCCAATCCTGAAAAATCTGAAAATGGTGAGGACTCTGTATTTGAAGATGGTGGCATGGAGGAAGCAACAGAGAGCGAGGGACACAAGGTGACGGAAGACCCAGAAATATCTGAAGCTCCGGCTGTAGAGAAAGAGGCCCCGGAAGCTCCTCAGATCTCAACAGAAGATCTCACGGAGGATGAGATCTTCCTGGCGAACAACGATGAACCAAAACCACCAGTGACAGCTTCTTTGAGCCCTGCCCAACCAACCACCCTGTCTCCAGAGAGAGAGTCACCTTTCACCCATATCGCTGATGTTAAACCTGCCTCTGAGGAGAAACCTGACACCATCATCCCCTCACTGGTGGAGGTAAAGCAAAAGAATTAAACAGTATCTGGTTTTAAAGTTGCATATGCCACTAAATACTAAAACAGAGGAACCATGCCTTGCAAAAATCAAACCACATGTACACACAACCAAATCAATAAGAAAAAACAAAACAAATAAAAGAAACAAACAAACAAAAGACAAAGTGTAATCCTTAAAGATTAAACATAAATAGACAACAAGCAAATATATAAATAGATCAAATGAAATGAAATAAAATATAATCTCCAGTCCACTTTATATATGTGAGTTTAAGGTAAGCAGTTCTCACGTTTTTGTGTAAGGATATAAACTATAATGACACTGCAGCTATTGCTTTCCACTTTTCAATCAAGAATAACAATCGTTTTTGGACAAATCTGTTGGAACGGCATCTAAGCATCACGTCAACTGTTGCCAAGGCAGACTGACATTTGAAAGGCGGTGTTGCTAGGTGATGCACTGTCAACTTTGGTGGTGTGCTACTGACTGTAGTGCGTCATAGCGCACCTTAACTCAGGATGTTTTTCCACCTTTTCAACGAGACCCCATTGCATTAGTTATTGTGATTTAAGCTGTTAAGCTGTCCCTTCACAACATTTAGGAGGACCCAAGTTTTTATTCCACTTATAAATAGAAAGCTAGTTAGCCTAGCTTTGCTAATGATAGCAAAGATAATAGGTTTATCTTTCTTTCATTGGTCCAGATGTGGTGATGGCAAATGACCAGCCTGTCAAAACTCACAGCAACGAATAGTCCTTTAACTTCAGACCTCTGTACGTTACACCATGATTCCAATCATAAACACGTCTGGCCATTGCAGCTGAAGTGACGTAACTATCTATTTTGAGTGCTTGCCCGAACAGATATTACACTGTTATAATTTAAAAATCGGTCTACTTCTTTATTCCCCAGATCAAGACCTCTAACGAAAGCTTGGATGATTCCACCAATGGAGACCAGGGCTATGACGTGGTTCATTATGGTTATGGTCTGATTAACCACACAGAGGAGGGCAGCACTGGATTCCCGTTTGGTGTGGCACATGGCACAGACCAGGCCAGTATCGCCCTGCCTGTAAACCCTGGACGAGCACTTATGGTGTTCTTCAGCCTGAGGGTGACAAACATGATCTTCTCAGAGGATCTCTTTAACAAGAGCTCCCCAGAGTACAAAGCTTTGGAGCAACGCTTTCTAGAGCTGGTAAACTTCTCACAATTACTCATGGAAGTCATTATTCTCATTGTTGTGTTATTGGTTTGTAAAATCAAATTGCACTTTTTAAAATCTTTTCCCAGCTTGTGCCCTACTTGCAGTCCAACCTGAGTCACTTTGAGAACCTGGAGATTCTGAACTTCCGAAACGGCAGCATTGTGGTCAACAGTCGGATGAAATTTGGGAAACCTGTGCCTCGTGGCGTGACTACCACTGTCTATCTTATCCTGGAAGACTTCTGTAACACAGCCTACCAGACCATGAACTTGGCCATCGATAAGTACTCGCTGGATGTGGAATCAGGTAGGTGCTCACTGATGTATGCTGTAATCTAGATGGTTGTGACAGCATCATCTGGTTGAGGCTTGCGCCATCAGTTTCATAAAGGAATAGTTTTAGGAAATACTCTTATTTATGTTCTTGTTGAGATTTAGATACATTCGATACTAGTCTCATATCTGCATGTTCAATGTAAAACTGTAGCCAGAAGCTTAGCTTACAGGAAGTCACTGCCTAGACAAGAAATAGTCCCCCCTGCCCCCCATAAAACAAGAAATGGTGCTTGTAGCTTCATATTTAGCATGATAGCGGTATCGATTTTTTTGTTTTACTGTATGCAAGAAAGCAAAGAGCGTATTTCCCTGTCGTGACACTTGAATGCCATGGTCACATTAGCTCGGATGAGATAATCGGTGCTTCCCTGGACCGCAGCCAAGTTAACACATATTATTAACCGCACTTTGAACGACTCATTACTGTGTGCAACCCTGGTTTTATACAGTGTGTGTTATATCCCTTTTATTTTTACAATATAGCTCAGTTATGGGCCCAAGGTGACATTTTCTGTGCATTTTTCTTCACTTCTTCATGTGGTATCTAACTCCTGGCCTCTGTGTGTGAAAACAGCAGTCAGCTTTTAATCAGCCATTTATGATACCAGTGAATCATGCTTGTGTTTACAATAACGGCTGAGCTGTCATAATCTGTCTGAGCCAACGCGCAATGCTGGATCTCTTAGCTAACCTTGCTCCGTAATTACGCTACAGACATGAGAGTGGTACAGATCTTCTCATCTAACTCTTGGCAAGAAAGTAAATAAGTGTGTTTCACAAAATGTAAAACTATTTCTTTAAGTCTGTGTTACATTTTTTTTTTTTTAATTTTTGAGCATATTGAAATCTGAAATGTGTCTTTAACCTCCAGGTGACCAAGCCGACCCCTGTAAGTTCCAGGCGTGTAACGAGTATGCGGAGTGTAAGGTGAACAAGTGGTCGGGGGAAGCAGAGTGTGTCTGCAACGCAGGCTACTTCAGTGTAGATGGCCTGCCCTGTCAGAGTATCTGTGAGCTGCAGACTGACTTCTGCCTCAATGACGGCAAGTGTGACATCATCCCTGGCCAGGGAGCCATCTGCAGGTGGGTGGGGATTATGGGAAGTGTTCAGCATGCGTGAGTGTCAGAGTGTCTGAGTTTGCAGGTTTGCGAGGCCAGTGCTTTGTCACATAACACTAAACAGATTCTCAAATGTCACTGCAGTTCATGCAGGAGGCCAGAGTCTTAGCTTCTAGTTTTAAAGTTGGTTTTTCTTGGCTGAATGTCGATCACGTGGAGACGAGAGATTTCCAGTGCACTCCAAACCTTTGTTCAAAAAGCTCTTTTTTAAATTTGGCTCCACATACCTGTGAGGTACATATGTGTTCTAGCCTAATGAATTATAATTATAAACAACTAAATGGAATAAAGGTTTTTGTTTTACACCTTAGTTGGCTACAAAAAACAATTCACCGTCTACAAAGATGTATATTTTTGACTTAGGCATGATTAAGATTTAAAATACAGCATGTCACCATTTTGACTCAAACTTTTGGCAGCTCACTATGTTAATTTATTTACACTCGGAGGCATTAAATGTGCAGTACATAAATGAAAACAATGAATACAATTAATTGAGGAATAATTGCAAAGATTGTTCCATTATTCAGCTTCAGCATACATATTATTACATTTTTGTTTAATGAAATATTGTGCATGATGTTACTTACTTACAGTATATCACTGGAATGCCATGGATCTTTTCTTTTTCCACACTTTTGTGTAAATATCTAAAAGAATTTCCAAGAAATACCCTCCAACAGATTTTGCTATGTGTGTGTTTCAGTGGCAGTGCATGTTTTTCTATATCCAAACAGACATTAGTGTGGGTTTATTTGTGTACGGTGACATGCCAGTAATTCCAATCAGTGACAGAAACATGTCCTCTGGCTCTACTGAAGCTGTTCTATTACATAACTTCAGTGATTATGAACAGACACATAAGAGACTGTGTGCCAAGATGGGTGCTAACCTTTGTTTCACACCCACTACCACATCATAAAACATGCAGGCAGCTCCAGATGCTGTAGAATTGCTGTTTACTTTTCGCTGTCCAGCTGTAAGTATTGCATTGTTCCATGGAGAAAGGAAACAAACATTTGAATGAATTTTTTCATTCCAAAGAATGATGTTAATGAAAAAAGACAAATACAGAATGTTATAATTGTAGACATGTTATTAACTAGACAAAAAAAGACAAAAAACAAACCATTGCTACATTCTTTAATCATTCAACAGAGAATAAAGGAGAAAAGAACAGTGATGAGTATGTAATATTTTGTTCTTAAAGAGTTTTAAAGAGGAATCTACATCTGTTGTTCAATCTTCTGTTTTTGGCTGTTACACCAAAAATGGTACTTGGCTGAAACTGTTTTATAAAAATTGTGACATCGCCGTCTCAGGTGTCGCGTTGGGGAGAACTGGTGGTACCGAGGAGAACACTGTGAGGAGTACGTATCCGAGCCGCTGGTGGTCGGCATAGCGATCGCCTCCGTAGCTGGCTTCCTGTTGGTGGCCTCCGGAGTGATCTTTTTCCTGGCCAGGACATTACGGGATCAGTATGACAAGGATGAGTCAGAGGACCCCATAAGGTGAGGAATACTACTCGAATACCATACAGTACCAAAACAATCATCCCTGATTATTAGAGACACATATTAGCATCTGATCCACACCATGTTACGTTTTATGAACACAGAACACTAAGTCTTATTTCAGAAGCAAACAGTATTAGTATAGTTTGATATGAGGGACAGAGGGTGTATATTTTTGACTTTTCATGTCTGCTGTATTTGAATGAGTTTACAGAGGCACATTTGTTGTTGTGAGGCTAGTTTATTGGTCATATATTCATTCTCTCCGTAGTTTTTACATTTAGATTTCCCAGTAGTGAACAAAAAGGAGAGTAATTGTGTCCTTTAACACAAATAATTGTGCAGACGGAAAAACTTCCCTTCTTTTAACTTCTTAAACTCTACTTCATCTATCTTCACCAGCTTAGATTGTGTGGGCAACCTTAGTTTACACCTACAGAACTGCTGTATTTAACCTTCAGTGAAGATCTTAAAACTTTCCAAAGATACCGAATATGTCAGGCTGAATTTTAAGTATAACGTGAGATACTTGAATTTCTCTATTTCAAGTTGCATCCATTGAAGTTGCATCCATCCTTGGGTCTGAATTCAGCTGCAATGAAGTTTTGGAACTAGTGGAAACAGAGTATAGAGTATGTAATACTAACATACAATGAAGATGGTATGACTATATTAAAAGATGGTTAGGGGAAAATTTAAGAGTAAAATAAAAGAAATACGGGGTTATTATACTCCTTATACATATAATCTTCACCACTCAGCTTAGATAATTGAAGAGTATATGATGGACAACATAGCTGTTAACTCTATTCCTGTGTATAAACAAAAGTTTTTTTTTTCTGTTTGAAATTAAACAGAAATGCTTAACTCAACAGTGTCTGAAGACTTTCTCTCTTCCACATAATTGGCTTTATATTAAAGGAGTCTGGTTATTTTCTTGAGGGGACGGAATAACTTGAGACATCCCGGGAATTTATTCTCAGTAAGACAGCCAAAATCTGCAACTGCACCATCTCTACACCGTTCTGAATTTATAGCAGTGAGCCCACCCCTCTCCATCTGCCTGGGTGTTTCTTTCCTCCTGTCCCGTTTTGCTCCCTCCTTCAATTTTTTTTTAATTTTGCAGACAGACACACACACACACACACACACACACACACACACACACACACACACACACGCACACAGTATCTGTTAGCCATGCCTGTGTTTGTGAGTCTGTCCTTGTTACCACAGCAGTCTGCAGAGAAACGATCAGTTAAGTCTTCGGATATGGTGCTGGTCTATTCTCAAAAAGCCTTAGACACCTAACACAAGAGGCTTTGTGATAGTCTGGAGTCTGACTCAGACATAATAATGCAAGGCTAAGAAAAGTTAGTCAACGTCTTATGCACATTAGCTCAGTTTCTTTTCTGGCTCCCTGGACAGTGGGTCGCTGTATCATCCTGCCTCTACGTTGGGACTGATTTCTCTGTGTGTTGCTTGGCAGGCGAGCAGAGAGTCTCCCATCTTTGGAGAGGGCGACCAAGTACAATCCCATGTATGAGAGTGAGGCCACCACAGGCTATAGCCACTACTACCGCCGCTATCCGGAAGCTCCAATCTACAGCAGTACCAGCGCTGAGGCTTCCACTGACGTCAGCAGCGAGGAGATACGGCACATCTATGAGAACAGTGAACTGACCAAGGAGGTGTGTGTGTGGGCTGCTGTACCCTGGTTGATTTAGAACAATAATAGGGCATTCACTGTTTTTTTAAAACCCCATTCCCTTTATTCTCCAATGAAATGTTAACCAGCAGTCATAAATTTATGCTTTGCTGATAAAATAATTATAATTTATAATCCTGACATCTGAAAATATTCTCTGTAAATACAGGTTTAATAAAAACACTTGTGCTTTGTAATCACGTATTTTGAAATTTAAAATAATGATGACAGAAAAAGTTAGAGGCGACTAAAGGACACCTTTGTAACGTTACTACATTTTAAGATATATACACTTTGAAGCTCCATTTTTGGGGGATGTGTTTGGGAAATGTTTTTTAGTCTGGATTGATGGTTGAAACTGAGAAAAAATGTTCTTCCCGGCACTTGTACTGAGGTGCAGGTAGGGAAATTTTTCTCAAGGCCCCCTGGATGCCAGTTATTGACCCAAGCTTGGGTACATCCCTTTCCACTCCCACATCTAAATTCTAACTGAAAAGGATCTGAACCGTGAACGCTAAGGTTGCAAACTTGTTTCTGTCACCAACTGCGCTTGCATCCTTGAAAGAAGAGGCTCCTTTTAGTTTTTATTTTGGTGTAATGTCATGTTTTGATTGAGTCACAGCCTGTTCACGTTACTGTTTATCTGCCAGTGATGTAATGTTTCCTCCCGACTGATATCATGTGTTTTTGCAGGAAATCCAAGACAGGATACGTATCATTGAGCTTTACGCTAAGGACCGGCAGTTTGCAGACTTTGTACGGCAGCATCAAGCGTGAGTGCCTCTCTTGTTTTTCCCCTTTTACACTGCGATGAGATAAACAGACCAGGCAGGATATGAGGAAAAAGGGAAGTGAGTTTGAGATACAGGAGGCTGACAAGATTGGAGTGAAAAAAGGATTGTTAGTTTGGTAGCTAAGAGCTGGAGGAGACAGGTAGTTCAAGCCAGGCCAAACCAGTGGGGAGACAGATTTATCATCACTAAATCTTCAACAGCCAGGCCCGAAGCTGATATAGTGAGACAGAAACCATTACGAGACACGGACATTCCTTTGTCTGCCAACAGTTTGGCAGTAGCAGTGTATGTGTTTAACGACGGTGATGGTTTTTAAGTCGTATCTGGCTGTAGATGTTTCTTCTCTGTGCCATGGAGCTCCTTTGTGCCAGAAAAAGCTGAGTTAAGCTGTGGGTACTTGTTTGTGCAGTGAATAAAGAAACTTTAGAAACGGTAGAAAAGTGAAATCCAAAAAGTTTGTTCATCTGTCTGTATGTGCTGCAGTGTCCTGGACACCCGCAGAGAGAGCTCGTCTTCACAGACATGAAACTCTGCTGTGAACAACGAGGTATTTCCTCTTCATTTATAGATTGTGTGGTAGGTTTTTTGTTCCAATTACAGTACTGTCCCCCTCAAGATCTTTGTCAAAAATACCAGCACAGTAGACTGGGATGAGGAGACAATACCAAATATTTATCAAAATTTGTGGACATTAATCATGAAAATGTCAATAATATATCTTTTTCAGTCAATGCCTATGCAAAATTTAGATCAGATCAGAGCAGTTTTAGGAATGGGACAAATTATGACTTAGATGCATATGGGCAGGAAAAAAAAATATTGGAAAAATACAAAACCCTAGAGCTACCAAAGAACATAGGAGGTTTTAGTAATTTTGAAATATGGCAGCCCAAATAAGGCCTTTAAATGGTTGGTGTAAACCTAACTATAAAACTAGATGGAAAAAAAATAGCAATAGCAATAGTAACCCAGTAGTTCACTAGAGATGTGGGGGAAAGTTTTAAAATGTTTTGCATATGATCAAGGATTTACACATAGTATAGTATAATATTCAAAGGAAGAGTTTGACATTTTGGAAAATACGCTTATTCAAGTTACATTGATTCAACTCTAATGTCTTTATGGTAAGTATGTAGCTGGAGCCAGCAGGCGTTAGCTTAACTTAGCATAAAGACTGGAAACAGGTGGAAAGAGCTAGCCTGGCTCTGTCCAAAGTCAACAAAATCTGCCTACCAGCACCTTTGATGCTCATTAACATGTTATATGTTGATGTTTTATGGAGGTTTATGTTCGGGGCTGTGTTTTTTTTGCCAGGAGCAGTTGGCAGGTAACCACCAGACACTCCAGGAAGTTACGGGTTGAGCCAAGAAATAGTCTGGCAAACAATTTCATCTTTATGCTCTGGGTTTTGTATGGATCCAGAGCCAGGCTAGCAGTTTCATCCTTTTTCCAGTCTTTATGCTAAGCTAAGCTAAGAGCTGCCCCAGCTTCATATGAACCATATAAACAAGAGAGTTGTATCAGTCTTCTCATCTAACTCTCAACAAGAGAACAAATAAGCGCTTTTCCCAAAATGTTGATCTATTCCTTTAAAGGTTGCATCACTAGTGGGCTCAAGGCCTACTGCACCTAAAATAAAGGGAAAATAAGGCTTTTCATTTCAAGGCATCATGACCATTTACTTAAAAGTTAGAGATAATATGGGCAAAAAAAAAAAAAATCAAAAACATATGGTAGTAGAAGGCTGTGTAGTGTGTATATTAGTTAAGTGTAATATACTCTGTATTCTGTAAAAGCTGACACATATCTTCTGCTTCACAGAAACATACATCTATCTTAAAAAAGTGAAGCTCCCTGTCAAGACTTTCCTCTTCTTGGCCATGGTTCTTGGAGCCAGGACTGCACTGTTTAAAGGGACTGTCATTCAGTACACTATTATTTTCCCATTGAAGGGCCCCTCTCTGTGTCTGCGTCTGTCCCTGCCTGTGTGGGCAGAGGTGTTGACTGTTCTTCCTCCTTCCTCTGTGCCTTCTCTTGACTGGGTGAGCTGGTGTGTGACATCAAGCGATGTGTTTTGCTGCTCGTCTACTGGACGTCTCCCTTTAAGGAAAGCTGGACCGCGTCCTATTACTTGAAACGTTGACAGACACATAACAATACTGTGTAGTGCTTTTGCTTAGTGGCATAATGGTTTAGTTTCATCATATCCTATTTGTCCATTCTTAAAAGGGAAGAACATAAAACTGTAAATATGTATATCACGTTACTTTGAGGCTCTTTTCTAGTTAGGATATTATTTAAACAGTTTTCTCTACTCTCTTGTCCCTCCAAGGCTCCAATTGACTCTTTTGGTCTTCTTAGAGAGGCGCTGAGGGAGTTGCTGCTTTTTAGTCAATGGTGCTATCTTTACAACACTCTTCGAAATGTAGTGGTCTATAATGACTAATTTTTGCAATTTAAAAGCAACACCAATGGATCAACTCTGTGTATTAAAGTACTAATGTGCATTAAAGGAATAGTTCTTAATTTTAGGAAATATGAATATTTCCTTTCTGGCAAAGAGATCGATCAAATTCTCATATTGGTCTGTGAATATGAAGCTTCAGCTCGCCTGGCTCTGTCTAAAGGTAAAGGACAATATGTACTCTGTTATTTATGGAGCGTTAGAGATGCTGGTAGGTGGATTTTGTAACCAGTGGACAGATCCAGGCTAACTGATACCCCTTGTTTCCAGTCTTTGTGCAAAGCTAAGCTAAATGGCTGCTGGATGTAGCCTTATATTTCATGTACAGATATGAAAATGGTATTGATCTTTCCGTCTCAATCTCTAACAGAAAGCAAATAAGTGTTTTTCCCAGAATGTCAAACCATACCATTCATCGTTGTAAAAGCAGCATTTCACAATCTGAACTATAAGTGGAAGGCTTTCTACTGGCAGGTGATTTTTCTGCCTTTTTAAGAGCTCCATCAATCAGAAGATTTGGTGTATGTTTGTAAATGTATGGCGTGGCACACATGAGAGAATGAAAACAGTGGTGAGGTGAGACAGAGAGCATGAACCCTCTATAGCTCTGGGATCCAGAAATAAGGGAAAACACGTTTCACTGGAAAAATGCTCTGGGGCAGGCGGCCCAGGGATTTGATCAAATGGTCTGCTTTCAGATGTCATATGTAATGCAACTGAAAAAATAGGCTGATAAACATTTGCTCTTTGGAAATACAACCTGAAGCTGCGTCTCCTGCTGAGAAAAACCTCAAGGTTACCAGCGATTCTTCATAAAATAATATCTGCCCTCTGACTACTTGTTCGGTGACGATGCTCCTCCTCAATCTGAAACCTTCTGACAGACTTATTGCAGTGTTTTCTTTGGTATTTTCCTACGTTCCTCGCTGGGCTTGTTGTGCTTGACCCCTCTTGTCCCTTGAATGGATCCTCACAGCTGCAGCTGATTACGATCTGTAGGTTTTCGTTTGTTGTCAGCCAGTCTTACCGTCAGTTCTGTTAGGAGGTCAGAATCAGACACGTAGATCATGTCCTAGCTTCTTGTTTACATTACACGGTTCTAGTCCTCTGCTCTTCTTTTAGACATCTACACAGGCGATAAACACTGGTGAAGCAGACTCTTGTGACTGAGTCATGCCTTTCGCAATCTGCATATACAATCTTATTTTTATATGCATGCTTTTTGTGTGTCTGCATACGTTATTTGTCAACATTCTCCATCTGCCACCCGGACAAAACAGCCAATCATCCCATATAGTCTTCTGTCATGTAAATAAATATATATACTGTATTATTAACAGTTACATTGTAGCATTGTGAATCGTGTGTGTCTCAAATATTTCAATGTATATGAATATATTCTTTTTATACTGATAACTGTTTCACCATTTTAACAGTGTTACCATAACGTGCAGCTGTGTACATCACTAATAAGAATGTGTAAAATGAACAAAAATAAAATGTTTTATATAAAATGCAGACTCAGGTCTAGTCGTTAATTTTGAAAAAAAGTACATTTACCTAAGTACAGTTTTGAAGTACTTTTTGAGTATTTCCTTTTATTGTGATTGGTGTGTGTATGTGTATAAGATAATAATTCTATAAAACACTCTGAATGGGGCCATTCTGCACAATTAGTAACTTTTACAGTTCATACTTTTACATTTTGCTGACAAAACTTAACTAAAATTCTGAATGCAGGACTTTTATCTGTAACAGCTCAAATTCACGCTGTGCAATTGATACTTTTACTTAAGTAAAGGATTTAAACACTTTTTTTTCCACCACTGCTCACATGAAGGGAGCTGCTCTTTCTCTTAGAGTCACTGATATATTGGCTTCTTCCCCTTTGCTGTTTGCCCAGGTGTTTAGTTGCTCCCGGATAATCCGGAAAGCGGATTAGCCTCAGCAGGTATGGATTATAGGCTCGTCTGTGGCCATGCCAGTTTCTAAAAGAGTATGTACCACTAATCATCCTGTGTCACACACAGATTAACGTGCCACAGCAAGCACAGGACATTGTGTAAACATACTACTGGCCTGCTGAAACAATACAAATATGAACAATGTGTCATTGTGCTGCATGCAGAAAAAATTGCATTCAGCTGCCCCTTTTCTGTTTTGTTTTTAGTATAAGCATTGTTCCAGAGGTTCAGATTATATTTGGTGTGATTTTGTGAGGTCAGCGGTTGTGCTGATGGCCACTGATGGCGTCATTTAATTTGATTTAATATTAGAAAATCAAACTCACTGTAATCGAGCAGGAGGGTGTGTCTGCTTTGGGTCTGATTGTGTTAGTGTTGGATGAAGAGTGGCAGGCAACAACAAATGGCTCTGCACTGAAACTGTTTGGACTATTTACCAGTATAAAGTCAGATTAACTTCAGCGCAGGGCAACATGGGTGAAAAATGGAAAACACCAAGTGAGGGAGGAAATCATTACTACATGCTGACAGACTGACTTGTAATGTTTTCATGCTGGAGCATAATTTGGGCGGAGGAGGGAGGAACGGATGAGAAGTTCCAGTAGTGAAGGTTGCTCTTGACCAGGTGGGTCGATGTTTGCCCGTGAGAGAAAAGCATCTGCATCCAGCTTCATCTCAAGTTGCTCAAGTTGCTGCCATTTGCTGGGTGTGTAATGTACGACAACGCAATTCCTGTGCAACCACTCTGGACAAAAAGTGAAAACTAATCCAACCCTTGTATTTAGTCAACATTGGCATTACTCCCCTATTGTTTGGGCTCCCACAGACCTAAATTGCTGCATATAATAATAATAAGAATAATGACAAAAACAACAACAACAACA
Source organism: Xiphias gladius (assembly GCF_016859285.1). Classification (NCBI taxonomy): domain Eukaryota; kingdom Metazoa; phylum Chordata; class Actinopteri; order Istiophoriformes; family Xiphiidae; genus Xiphias; species Xiphias gladius. The sequence goes on along the minus strand of NC_053415.1, from coordinate 19,414,907 downwards.
ACAACAAAAACAATCATCATCATCATCATCATCATCATCATCATCATCATCATCATCATCATCATCATAATCTTCATCATAATTATAATAACAACATTAAAATTAACATCTTTTTCCCTGTTGGAGCCCCGGGGGGGCAGTGCCCTTGTTGCAACAAACCTTGTGACCCCCTTGTGGCCCCTCTAAAATGCATTGGTGTTTTCTCTCAGGAATGAAGACAAGGCAGGACTCTAACTAAATTAAATAGCGAACACTATGATTTTAATAAAAAAAGATTGGGGCTGCAGCAATTATTTTCATTATGGATTAATCTGGCAATAATTTTTCCAATTAACTGATAATTGTTTAGCCTATAAAATGTTTAAAAATTAAACAACAGCCCATTGTATTTAGTTTGCTTCTGGTTTTGTCTGACCAACAGTCCAAAAGCTAAAGACTTTAAATTTAACAAGAAAAAAGCAGCAACTGTTCCTATCTGAGGAGCTGAAACCAGGGAATATTTGGCATTTTTTTGGAAAAAAGATGAAATGATAGTAGTGGATTCATTTTCTGTCAATCAAATAATTGATTAATTGACTAACTGTCCCCTGTGAGTGCTATTATGCATTATATTATTGGACAATTATTACGGATGCATTAATGTGTATAATGTGTAGAATTTTGCTGTTATAGTTTGTTGAGGTGGAGCTAATTTGAATTATATTAACTTTTTCAAGATACGTGATTTATTGTATATAGTTTGGGTACATGGCCTGTTTTTTGCTATATATTTTTTCTACAAAGACAAAATAAAGAAACAAAAAAAAAAAAACTCCATACAGAGTCACAAGAAATAAGAAAAAAGAAAATACATACAATATTCCCCTCTGAAATCAAGTGTAGTATATACTAGCATTAAATGGAAATACTCAAGTAAAGTACAAGTAGCTCAAAATCGTCCTTAAGTACAGCATTGGAAATGTATTTAGTTACTTTCCATCACTGCCAACTGTTTAACACGAGAAACTTTTTCTGCAATGAGCGAAACAGCGCTGCTCCCCCCCTTGTAGCAGATGGTAAACATCAGCCAGTGTGTCTGGTCAAGCATGATATTGCAGCTTTGGGGTCTACAGAAGTGAGAACAGGTGAAACAAGCATGTTTTTGATTAAAAAATGATGAAGTATCAAACAGTCATGTCAGTGCAAGACAGGAAGTTTGCTTGTTTTTCATCAGTGCTAATGATGTTAGCTCCAGCATTTTTGCGGCAAGTGCACTGGAACATCTAGGATACCTCGTCTCCAAGAAAGAGAAGAAAATGGATTTCGATGTCAAATAGTGAGTCAGATATAATTTTTTTCCCTCTCTCTCCATGTCTGACCTGTGTCTACTTGCTCACTGGTTTCTTTCCTGGTAATAAAATGTCTTCCCTGCAAAAGTCTCTTTGTTATCTAATTTACAAACATGAACACAGAGTTTTAATAAAGGTCAATTTTATATGTGACATTGTTAAACCTGCATTAATTGATCTTTTGGTGACTTGGTAGCAGCACAGAAATTACACATCCAACAAAAAAATCCTTTAACGGGAAATATGTGTAGAGTGGGCCTTAACAGCACTGAGAACAGCTGCCTTCAACGTCTGAGAACATTGCTACTAAGAGTAGCCAGAGTGAACCAAAACAGTAAAGTTGCAGGCTAAAGAACCGAAACAGTGCGATAATTAATGCCGATGCACTTATAGCGGCTTAATAAATGCTGGCTCTGGTCCGAGTGTTTAATAATGGACAGATATAGGTCTGTAGCAATGACTCTCAGGCCAGTAGGACTTGCACACTCCTATCAGCCAGTGAACTCTTGGTCACCCATTACATACACTACACTGCTGGTGAGGCACGTGGGCCGAAAACAGAGTAGTTATCCAGCCACGTGCTTTTTCTGATTCTTTGTCCCTCGATCTGATTCGCTCTCGCCTTCCATCCTTCTGCTCTGACATACACACACACCCATAGAAAACATACTGGAGACATTAATGGGTCCACATCAGGCTTAGAAAGAAAATGAAAATGACAAAGAGGAGGGACTGGCGAGAGCGCAGGAGCGACTGAAATCACGGTGTGATTTCGAACGACCGAAAGAGATGAGAGTTAGTATAATGATGATCAAATCAGTCCTGGGAGAGTCGAAGATGACTTCAGTTGAAAAAAAGAACTGCCATGTGACTTTACTTGTTGCAGTGAAATATCGTATTATTTATTATAGCTCGTTTGCATCCAGACATAACAATTAAACATGATGTTTAATAACACAAACCTTCCCAGGCGGCTGCTAAGAGTAGTAAATAAAAGTCTCGGTTGTAAACAGGGTCACATTCAGAGGTACCAGCCTGCCACTAGCAGACCAGTGCAGTGAAGGGAAACTCTTTCATGCTGCACAGGCACTGGAGATAACATCGTTCCCGCGCAGCATTTCACAGCTGGCTTTCACTGGTTAGGGCTAGGGTTACTCTTCCCGCTCACTCTGTCTTTTATCTGCTCATAAATCAGTGGGCTTTTATAAGACACTTAACAAGAGTCTGCACGGACATGGGGGAATGAGCTGCAGACTTATTGAGATATCAAATAACACCTCTCCAGGCTTATCAGTACAATTACATGTTGTTGTTGAGACCGATGCCTGAGAGACAGGGAAAGAGCTGTTCACTTACACAACCCCGTGATTTATTACCTTCACAGTGAAGCAGGGATTATTTACACTGTCTATCCAAAAAGAGGGAATCCCAAGCAATCAGGTATTTAGTCAATGTGCAAAAGGAGCTGTGCTTCTGCCAGATGTAGCGCCCATTACAAAGTTCTTTAATCTTCAATCGCTCGTGGAGCTTCTCCAAACTGATTTCTAGACTTGAGACGAAAGTGCTCACACGCACACATTTATTTACAGTATGAAGATACAACAAAGGTTAAAATTTGTTCTAAGGCGTTTTGGTTTCTTTGAAATAATGATTTCAATTCCTTCACGTGTGATAAATAATTTAATTTTAGTCCATTTCAAACGAAACGGGGATTTTTTTTTTTATTGACTTGAGATTGACGCAGCCCTTATTCAAAAGCAGACAAACAGATACATGGCACCTCTTGTGGTTGGACAGGATCAGACACTAGCAAAACGCTGCAAACCCATCACATCTTCGACAACAAAAGGGTCTCCTTTTGTAACTTTGTGAATTCGGAAGACCTGTGGTTTACCATCAAGTGAACTCCCACAAAAAAACCTGTAAACTGCCCGGCAATGGATACCAACATGCAAACTGATTAATTCCTCAGGGGAAAATTTTGGTCATATATGAGACAGTGTGATCAAAGCTCCAAACGAGACAAAACAGCATCAGCATCAGTATTCAATACTGGCACAGATTTAAAACATTATTGTGTCTAAACTGAATGAGACAGCCCTTCGCTGTCCTTGCTTTTGCTCCTCTTCAAAATGGCATGAATGCCCCCTGGATGCATGCAGCTTTTATTGCTACTGAAGAGAGACGACACAACGAGACTTTATGTACTGTTGCCCCTTAACATTGTTTTATCACTCTGACACTTAATGACTTTTCATAATTTTATGAAAACTGATGTGTGAACTTATGACATGTTTGAGCTGTCCACTACAGGAGATCAGGCATTACTTCCTGGGGTTTGGGGGCCCAGCGACACCAGTTCTAAACCATGGTTAAACACACTGGATGTTGGATGCTGTCTTTATGTGCAATTGATGCTGACAGTTTCCAAAAAGTCCAAGGTGATTTCTTCAAATGTCTTGTTTTGTCTGACCAACAGTCCAAAATCCAAAGATACTCAGTTTACAATGTTAAAAAATGAAAGAAAGCCGCACATATTCACAATTTGGAGGCTTTACCTGGAGGTTGTTTTTTTTTTTGTCTTTATTGCTTGAGAAATTTCTGGAATGACTCATTAATTATCAGGATAGTTGCCAATAATCTTTCTCTGAATCAACCAATCATTTAATCGACTATTTTTTTCAGCTCCAGCTGACAGTACTTTTTGCACAGCACTACCCCTCCCTAATAAGTTTTTTAATGTTTCTGTTACTGAAGTTGTATAAAAGTTTCTTGATAGGAGGACTTACTGGATGGTGTCTAGGTGCCTTTGGGAATTAATGAAACTGCCCTTTATAGGGGAGGTCAGTAGGGGCCCAACAACTAGACTAATTTTTGATTTTGAGGTTAATCCAGCTGTGCCTAAAGTACATACTATGACTTGTTAAAGTGTTAGATACACAATAAAAACCCACAGGGAGACATTTAACTACCAGGAAAGAAGCCAGTGAGCAAATAGACACAGGTCAGACATGAAAACTTTAATTAAAACTCTGCGTTCATGTTTATACTTTAGATAATGAAGAGACTTTTGCAGGAATGTTAAAGTCTGTGGCTCTTGTGTTTTGTAGCAGGCTGCTGTCTGGCTATGAGTCAGTGTGACGTTGCAGCTTTATGCCAAGATTTGATTGGCTATACGGAAAGTTACTAACGATATCCTGACAGAATAATGCAAAAATAGGGGGCGCTGAGAGATTTCTCTCTTTTGGTTTCTGATTTTTTTTTCTCCAAGGAGAACACAGGACATGTGGTTTAAAGAGCAGATACACTTGTATACTGTAGCAGATAAAACACATGCAATATAATTTCAGTTGGCCTTTAAAGGTTACTATTAAGTATGTAAGAAGTTGCTTGATAAACATGTCTCATTCTGCATTTTCAGTAAAAAAAGAAAAAGAAAAGTAAAAACCTTTTTTTTTTTTTTTTTTTTACCTGTATGGGATTTTTAGTTAATATTGTTTTTAATTTAGTACACGCCCAGAATTATAGGGTATGGAAACCAGATTTGGGCAAAGTTAAGTATTTGGACCATTTAATTCATAGTAGTACAGTAGCACCCAAGCCAAACATGTCAAGATCTACACAGTTATACAGACCTCTGGATACATATAGCTCAATGGGGTGTTGATTTCAGCTTGCTGTTGCATCAGCCAATTTTTCAGCCTGCCTCTAGTTCTCATCCCCAAATCCCACTCGAAGCATAATTTTAGTGTTTTGGCAATTAAAAAATGATGTATTGCATTTTGTGGTAGTTAAATTCCTTTCTGTTGCTTGGCGGTCGCTGCCAAGGGCTTTTCTCCCTGTCACCCTGAGACCTGGTGGTTTGTGAGGTAACCTCTCTGAGGGTGATTTATACCACGCAGATGTTCTGGGATGAGCAGTTTTCCTGTTGGGAAGTAGCGTGCATGTCTGTGTGACGAGCGTAACGCCAAAAGCAGTGATACAGAGCCGTACAAAGTAGTCTGCAGGGGAAACACTTAAAGTCCTATGGCACTGTAATGAAAATAGCTTTTCAACTCTTTTTTCCCCTTTAGGAGAATTTGGTTCCATCCTTTGACTATCAGTCAGAAAAGGCTGATTAGTGGAGTTACACTGTATCCAACCTTTTTTTTTTTTCTTTATCGTATTCCCACAGCTCTGTCAGTTGAACTCAATGGAACTCGAACTGTCAGGTTCCAAAAGTGGTGATTTGAATTGATTTTAAACAGGATGGTGTTTTAACACTATGAATTACATGAAAGCTTATTTTATTACAATGGAACTTCAAGAAGCAGAAGCTGAATGTGTCAACAAATTATCTATTACTCTTAACTTTTTATTTAAACTATCTATCCATTACTTTAAGCTATTTTCACATGTATGTATTCATTCTAGCTTATTAACCCATTACTTTTAGTTATCCATTTCATCCATTTATCTTTTACTTTATCCATTAGTTGTGGCTATTAAATATTTCAAACATTTATCAATTACATGGCTGACTATGTGAACAGTTTTTGCATTACTTTTAGGTAACTATTTGAACTGGTAATCCATTACTTCAAGCAAAGCAATTCAGCCATTTGTTGATCCACTGTGCCTAACTATTTCAAACCTAATCAATCAATATTTGGATATATTAATATTATATAATAATTTCTAAAATAATTATATAATAATATATCATTTTTATTTTTTCAGATTAATTCTCCATAATCTCCACATTCCCCTAGCAACTGGAGAAGTTACCCTGGTTTGGAGTCATTCTTTAACCAGACTTAATACTCATCAAGCAGCAACATTACTTTGCAGGAAATTGTTTCTCCTTCATCAGATTGATTGATATTATAAATTTCCATGCAGGACGACATATTTTAAGATAAAATCTGACCTTCTATTACCATTCAGCCACGGCATTAAAACCGGTAACTGGTTTTAATGCTGTGGCTGATCAGTGTATACAGCAGCTCCGGTTTATCTTAAAATGAAAGTTTAAAGTCAAAGACAGCTCTTATTGTCATTCTTCTTTAAATGAGGATGGATTCAGACCAGGTTTTTTGGCAGCACCACTAACCTCTGGCTATTTATCAGCAAGTATCAGTTTGATGTTTGGCACTGGTTATCCCTCTGTTTTGGTGATTGTTGTTGTGTTGTACAAACACTCGTCCCACAGTTAATAGGCTGGGACAGTCTGTGTAAAAAAATCCCCTTTGATGCAATGAGGCATTTGTCCCCAATGACATAAAAATTGCAAAACGAATATTAGTTTCTGCTTTTTTCCTATTATGTTCCTTTGCTATTATATGGGCGTAATGGAGCATTTACTCCGTGACCTGAGGTATAACTACACTGGAAGAGCTAAATCAAGAGTGTGAAAAAACATGATCTCAGCTGTCTTGTTCCAGACCTTCTGTCAGCGGAGTCCACGGCAGGGGCGGGTGGGAACAAACAGTTCCTCACAGGGAATGGATGTCGCAGGGAAACCTCCTCTGGCCTGTCAACACCTCAGCTTAAAGAGAGGGACAGGTATGCCTTTCCTGGATTGGGAAGAAGCTGCTCACACATTCACTGAGCTCACAAACTGATGTCATTCACGCTGGCGTTTACTGGGTCCAGTCCTGAATGTTGGAAATGGGGAAAAAAAAACAATGAGTTCTTACTCCCTTATGATAAATAAATGTGCTCACTGTTTATGGAATTGTGATTTTACAATATTGGTTTTGTGACATCAGAGGTGATCGTCTGGAGGTCTTTGCTGTTTTTGGTTGCCTAACAGTCTGCTCCATGCTGACGGTTAACGAGGGAAGACTGTTGTCTCACAGAGGACAGGACACGATCCTGGACGAATTTAGATCAAAGTCCTAAACATCCCTCTTTATTTTTTTTTGGTAGTTGTTCTCTGTGGAATAAAAAAAAAAAACACACACAGTCATTTCCAAAGTCTATGCTCGCTGTGACATGGCAGTGTCTAAAATAGTCAAAGTGTCATGTCCTGGCTAGCATCTGTTCCACTAGCTTCTGTAACTCAGTGAGGTCTTTCATACAGCATTTTTGTCCTTCTAAAAAAAGTAGCATGTTCCTGGGCTTTATTGTCCATATTCTATATATTGTATCATATCTTATCATATATAAAACATATCGGTATCCACTACAACACCTGCTATTAGAAATGGAGGCCGTCGGGATTTTAACGAAGTCAAACGACGATTACTTAGTAAACACAGAAAAAACTACAGCTTCCATGAAAATTTATCAGCGCTGCAACATGGATACTTATGCCACTGTTTAATTTCGTCCATGTTCGTTAAAATGGACCAACTTTTAAGCTGAAATCTCTGTGTTAAAATCCTCTGTCCTGCTGTTATCACAGACACGTGTGAGCTAACGCTGGCTCTCAACTTCTGTCGCCTCTTCTATCGAGCCGAGACGTTTAGCCTGCAGTTGGTTAAATTGTTGTTAAATTCTACTAAACAAGGGAAATATTAAGTGAGCAATATTAGATCGTTGTATTAAAATGCTGCTGTTCTTATCTAGACATACAGTATGAAGTGAGCCACACACAACACATACTGTTGAGAATGGCTCTGTTCCAAGGCTGGATTCTTAATTATCAGCGTAGCTAAGAAATAGATTTTCTTACTTCTGAAACAGAACCCGGAAGTTCTGGTGTCACTCGGGCTCTCTATTTCAAGAAATCCCCACTACTGTCCACAAATAACGTCAAAGGCGGTGTTTGTGATTGGGTACAGTTTTGTCATTTCCATTTTAAACCCCACATGCATCTTGTGCGTGCGTGCGTGCGGTTTTGACCTGCTGGCAGGAGCTTCAAGGCGGCACTTGAAAGGGAAAGACGCGGTGTGGAAAAAGAAGACAGTCCGAGACAGTGTGCAGGTGTAGAAACCAGAGAGGACCAGAGTCCCTCTGGGGATCTCTTCTCATGTGGAGAGAGAAGCTTGAGTGTCTAATTTAAGTCGGTGAATGGCAGACAGTAGCAGAATAATTGGACTGTTGATCATCATCAGCATTTGTTCTACCCTTTCATATTAATGCTTTTCCTTGGAGGAGAAATTTTAATTCATTGCTCTGTATTCATGTTAATATGACCTTGCTACTTGCAGAATGTAGGCACGTGTTGCTTTAAGGAAAAAAGGCTTTTATGGATTTTTTTTTTTAACCCCTGGGTCTTTTTTTGAGAAATAGTGGTGGGAGGTGGCTTTTGGGGTTTCTTTTTTCACTTTTTTTCTTCAGATCTGTCACCTATTGTTATTGTTCATTTTAGCGGTTCGGTGATCTAGGCCTCACCATTTTCAGTTGGTTTTACAGTTTACTTGGAATGGGAATATGTAAAATAGTGACTTAACAGCAGCACTAAAATTAACAGTGGAAACAGACCAGTCCGCACATGACCAAAACATTGTTCAGTGAACTGTAAGGAAACCTGACACAATCATTAATCAGCGATGCTCATGCATACAGATGATAATATCTCATTGCCCTTTCCACAAGCTGTCTTTAATGAGCCACACCTGCACACCACTCTTAACTTTTTTTTTTTTTCCATTAAGCAAAAGTCACGTATTACTGGCGACCATTTTCTAAAGCATACCAGAAGATTTACACATTTCCTGTCTTACAGGTAGCCATGGGTTTCTGGTCATTTCATTGTGTTATAAAAAATTAACTTGTGGATACCAGAAACTTGGACAAAATAATCCATCCCAGTGAAAATGTAGTCAATGTAAAGCTTTTTTATACTGTAGCTGGCAACAGGGATTTATTTGAAAACTCACTCTTAGCCCTGTGTAGTAAAGGCAAACAATAACCAAACGTGGATGTCAGGGAAAGGATATTGTAAGTTTGGTGCTTTTTTGCTTTGAAAAGGCTGCTGTTTGTCTGTAACACTGGAGTTTGCTTGAATAAACTTTCAAGTAAAATTTTCCAAATCCTTCCCAGCTTGCAAATGCATTACCGTGCATCAGTGTAACTCGGGCAAAAAAAAAAATGAAGTCAGTGAACTGTGATCTATCGCAACTAAACTTTTCACAGTGTGCTGAAATTAATGGATAGCTGTGGCTGCCTGACAACAGGACATTGAAAAACGTGGACCATCAGCTGTGTAGTGAAAATATAAACTGCTCTTGGTTAGTGGGCTAAAACAAGTAAAACTAATAGTATGGTCACTTAAAACAGCAGGAAAAAAAACAACCAAAATTACAGCTAAACATCCTGCAAGGTGTTTAGTTGTGTTGTAACTACCCAAATAGCTTAGTTTACCACTTTATTCAACCAACTACAGGGATGTAACTAAGGTTGGACAACCGGTGTGAGAACTACTATGGAAAGGCACATTTAGACTATGTGAAAACATCGACCTTTTTGAGTTTATTACATGTCACACTCTCCCTAATTTTTTATTTATTTATTTATTTATTTTCACCACATTCCTCTCTCAGGTATGTCAACTTGTATCTCAGACAGCAGAAAAACTGCACTGTGTAAAAGGGCTTTTAGTTAAGCATATATGCCACAGATTCCTCTTTACGGGACAAAAAAGAAGGGAAACAGACTAACCACTGTGTGGCAGGTTAAAAAGACTGTGTTGCGTAACAGACGACGAGCAGACAGTTCAGCTATGTCAGTCACATCATGCTGCTCTCACATCCTCTTGGGACAGGCTGCTTTCCCAGGCCTCAAAACAGCGCTAAAATCTGTGGGGCCGTCTGTAAATCACTGTCAAAGATCATGTGACAACGTCAAGCACCGGTTACTGCAGCATCACCGGGTGACTGGTGCTCGTTTTGTTTTGTTTTTTCTTAACAGGCTAACACCACCGTGAAACTTTGTGGAGTAAAATATTGTGGCATATCCTACTTTTTTTATGCTCAAAAGGTTCCAACAAATTGTTTTATAGTGTTAAGGACACACACCTGATACTACTATAAAACAGTGAGCTATGTCAAACTTGTAAAGAATGCATTCTCATGTCTTAAAAGACCAATTTTTTTTCCAGCACTTTCATTATAATAAAGTATTCTCACAAAAATAAAGCATTTTTACCATATCAGTATGCATCTATAAAATCTTTACATAACTAATATCAAAACAAAAAAAGTGCTCTTAACCAAATTTACACTGTAATAACAATCAAAACCTTTGTCTCACGAAACAGCTACCAATTGTTAATCCTTCATGCGTCCGCCCTCTTTTAAAGGAATAGTGAGACAGTTCAACTGGAAGTCCCTGCACCCAACCAAGAAATAGTTCATCACCTAACCCCCAATAAAACCATTTCTGTTTGTTCCTTTGTTCCTTGCTTTAAAGTTGCTGGTACAGCAACAAAACAAAACACAATGAAACAAAGCGAAGCGAAGCCACAGCACACCAAAGCCAAGGCAAGCCAAGCCAAGGCAAGCCAAGCCACGCCAAGCCACGCCACGCCACAACACAACACAACACAACACAACACAACACAACAAACAACAAACAAACACAAAACAAGCACAAAAAAACTTTAAAATTTTCCTTTTCTTTTCCCAGAAACTCTTTTCGTGACTGAGCCCATGTCTTTCCAATTTGAAACAAAAGGATAACTGTTATCCATCAAGAATGAAAGGAAAGACATTTAGACCTCCAGCTGATCAATACCAGTCATCTTTCCAACATAGTGACAGATGATTTGATGTCTCTTGGGTTGCAGTTCAGAGGGAGGGTGAAGTAAGGATCCTGAAGCATACAGACAGCAGCAGGCAAGCAGACATATATCAGCCCTGCTGTACTTTGGTTAGTTTTGCTTGGCCATTCTGTTGAGGTATTTCTAATCATATCGGTGGTCGACAGCGATAATGTTTTACATACATGGTGATGTGAGGAGGAAACTGTGGCTTGACGACCAATCTAAAGCAGAAATAACATTCTGGGCTCAAGAGGAGAGGATGTTTCAAATCGTCAGTTACTATAATACTCCTTTTAAAGAATCTCTTGATCCACTTAGCGTTTTCTTTTCAGACCTCCATGTTTTCTTTTTTCTTGTCTAACCTGATTCCACTCTAATTCTACCTCCTATTCTCGTCTTACCCTCTTTACCTCTCCATCAACCTTATTTTCTCCTCCTGCTTAAAAATATTTAAGGATATTCAACTGTGGCACATTCCTCACTGTGTTCAACTCCCACTGGCTGGATCTAATCTCCAATTTGATGGGCTCTGTGATTACTTGGGGGACAGATCTGGCTAGACCTCAAGAGTTCAGATGGACCATTCATATTATCCAAAGGTTGCGCCTGAAACTAACCTTAACCTTTGACAATTTTAACAAGAATGACACTATTTTAATTCATCTTTATCCGTTTTCAGAGCTTTATGCAAATAAGGTAAAATGTCTGTGGCTCAGTGGGGAGACTGGGTTGTTCACCACAGTTTATGGATTGATCCCCACCTGCTCCTTTCCACATGTCGAAGTGCCCTTGGCCAAATTCCGCCCAACACCTTGCATGATAGCTCGCTGCCATTAGTGTTTGAGTGTGTATGGGTTGAGAAAGAGGCAAACTGTGAGCTGCTTTGGATTGAAGCGTTTTGATAAATTCAGCGATTTACCACTGAAATGAGTTGCATCACAGCTCATGAGATCACATCTCATCTGTCAAAACAATCAGATTTGTGAAACAGTTTCATTTGCTTTGAACAGTTCAGATTATCTCACCATAAAGGCCCAAAGTCTTTTGCTTATTTAAAATGTATTTATAGTCGCCTCACTGAAGTTTAAAAAGTTCACCTTCAGAGTTGCTGTTAGCTGTCTCCCCCTGTTTCCAGTCTTTAAGATAAGCTAAGGTAAGTGGCTGCTGGCTGTAGCTTCATATTGGGCACACAGACATGAGAGTGGTATCAATTTTCTCACCTAACTCTGGGCAACAAAGAGAATAAGCATGTTTTTCCAAAATGTCAAACCGTTCCTTTGAATCTTTTGAAAACAGGACTCAATAATAGAATAAATACATTAAAATTAATACTTTTTGCAGTTTGCTATGTATTTGAAGGGGTATGGGATGTTGCACAGAAAGATCCAATGCACTAGGATTTAGCTGTATGGTATAAAATGTGTTTGTTTTTTTTAATCACCCACAATCATTTTAAGTAAAGTATTAGGTGCAACAAAACTTTCATGAAGCATTCACCTTTGTGTTGGGTTTTTAATGGATCAGAGGGCTCTCTGTTTTCATCAGGAAGCGACAAGCCCCTCGGCCAACTGCTGATCTTAGCAATGCTGATATTTTTGGGCTTCCAGCCAATAGTAAGAATTGTTTATGACAGACATATGGAAACCAGATGGTCCTTTGCCCAAACAAATCATCTGAGACTTTAACCAGTGTGTGTAATCAAGAGATTGTGGCTTACACACCAACCTGTCAACTGAAGATAAACAACCCAGCCTTGTATGTTGTATCATGCATAGTGTAACACAATGAATCTATGTGTGTGTGTGTAATGTAGAACTCTTCGTGTCCTTCACACTCTGATTTTGTGGATCCTTCTCCGTTGTTTGTTGACACACTCGGTGGTTTGCGTGAATCATGCATAGGTGAAAGCTGCCCACACGCATCCATCTACTGGGAATATAATGCAGTGTTGGAGCAAAATGTGTAACTATGTGCATCTGTGTGCGTATGTTTGCATGTGTCTGGGCATGCTGTGTACAGAGTCGGCCAGGTGGATTAAGGAATGTTATGGAAAACTAAAAAAGCCTGCGAGGGAGAAGGGCCAGTTGGGGTGACTCTGGCATTTGGAAGTGGGGGCATTCTTTCCAATCTGTCCACCGTTTGCCTGCTGGTCACCTGCTCACAATTAGACCTGGATGTCTTTGCTGTTCTCTCCTTCTGTTGCCTCAGCAGTCACAGTCCAGACGGGGCCTCTCTCACACACGTCAAGGACTGGAACCGAAGCAGTAAAGCTCAAAAAATACACTTTCATGTCAATTAATTTAGCTTTATGGTTTTACTATCAAACATGCAGCATTTCATAGATTTTCAAAAAGACATTAAACTATATCCAGGTATCTACATTGCAGAGGACTGACCAGGAACCTTGTCACAAATTTGATGACTTTGGACTCTACAGAATCAAAATTTTTGACTCAACTTTAACTTTTAATACCAATGACTTGTGATTTCCCTTCAACGTTAGCCTTGTGACATGGAATGACTTTTGTCTCCCTCAAGCCCAGCAATGTTGTGTGAACAGGAAGGTAAGGTTCATTTCGCACATCAAATAGCAACTTGAAACACATGGCTGATGACTTTAGTCTTACTTTGTACTTGTTCATCTTGACTTGGAACTTGACTCTGAGCATTATAGCTAAGACTTGACACTTACTACTGATTTGCAAAGCATGACTTTATCCTACCTACTACATATTCAGTTTGGAATCATTCATCCTTCTCACAAAGCCTTCATGAAGGTTTGAATGGATATTAAAGCTTTGACCACACACCTCTTCGAATAATGGTGTTTAGATGTATTCTAAACCTCAGACCAGTTTTGGATTCTTGAGTTAGACTAGTCTGTTTAGGTACTTGAGGGATTTGCTGGCCTTAATTAGCTATTTGACACATCGAACAGTGTGGCAAATATTTTAGCGCTGTGAAAGAGACATTAAGGATAAGGCTGGTATTGTTCCATATTTGTCTTACACTCATCAAATCCAATGAAAAGACCAAAAAACAACATGTTAGATCATATTTCAATATTTTCAACCTCATCCTGTCTGTTGCACTCAGCCTTAAGCCCTTTTGGGCGACAAACATATAATTTCATTTTTTTTTAGAAGGCCTCATAATTTTTTCCTCAACAGCTGGGCGCTGTACTTTCTTTTTTAGCAAAAGTTACTCAAACAGCAGTAAATATTGCATTTGTTTGGAACTATTTTCAGATACAGATTAATAAACGTCGGGTGTTGTAGTGATTATTTATGGCTGCAGGATGGTGGATGTGGGATTGACTCGAAAGATGCTCTAGTGCTAATGTTCATTGCATTAGGGAGTATTACATCACCCAGTGCACTGGTGATTTTGTTGATATGTTTTTAATAGTTTTTAGACAACAAAGGAGATCTCAGGCTTTAGCAACACAGACAATACTGGATATTAGGATAAATTAATCATTTGTTTTGGTCTGCGCATGGAATTGGTTGTTATTAGTAATCACTCTCCAAACTTAATGTTTCTTTTTATTTCCATTAAAGTTTGTAAACAATATGTTCCTCTGAGTGTAATTCTCCAACAGACAAAAGTTTTCCAGCTGGATAATATCCATGTGCCCCTACAGATGGAACTGTTTTGGTCCACATTTTTTTGCTTCTGTCAAATGTCTTATTTCATGCACAACACATCGTTCCACATGGTTATCTGAATCCGTCTCAGATTGGTTACTACACAACAGGCCAACCGGCCTCAACAAAGTTTGAGGTCTATAGCAGATTACTTACTGTAGCCTAAGAATTAGTCTGTATGTATCCAGCTCCAAGTGAAAGAGCAGATAATAAAGGCAAGGCTATTTGTGTAATTTTGAATTGCAGACTATCTTGTGGTTTGAGTTGTTTATGTTTAGCTTGTTTGTTCAGCCTTGCATAGGGCAAACAAACGGCACCCACATTACGATACAACAGACACAAATTATACACCGTGTTATCTTCCTGATTTTGACAACAATTACTGCACATTTTCTGAAACAAAAAGCTATTACATGCAGAGTGACTTGTGTGGGGTTTTTTTTTGGTTTTTAAAAAAAAAAGCAATAAGTAAAAGGTACAAACTTAGACTTAAAGTTATTGGAAAGAGTCCAACATCAGAAACAGGGTCTAGAGTTCAGCCCAACTGTCTGGCAAATGGTCCAGCAGGTACTACCTGAGGCTGGCTGTTTCAAATCCTCTTTTCAGTGGCTGGAAACTATTTTAATGGGAAACACAGGGATGGATAATAAAAAAAGAGTTAGGAGCTAGAACTTCCCTCTTCTCCAGATCCAATTAGATGTTGGCCTATTTCTGTCAGGAATCTTTTAGCAGTTTTTTGGAGAATCGTAGTTTACACCAGCAGCACATCTCCTCTCCAAAGTGAAGAGAATATGATCCCCCGAGAGAAACAGAAAGAGGCTTAAAAAAAAATCCCCAGGTCACTATTGACACATGTGTTTCATCTGACATGCCAGTCATAATACCGCTTTTGGTAATGAAGCGAGGAATTATGTAATAATTGCTCCCGGTAAATTGCTGGATAATGTGCTCATTTGTATCAAATTAAACGCAATCAGGCATTAGCATGGTCATTGCAGACCTGGGCCCGACTGCTGCCATGGAGAATAGCTCCCACATCCTGCCCATGATGTCAGGTTATCTGCAGTTCACCGCAGCCCATTCTACGTGCAGTTACTGTAGGAGCCCTTCAGGTGTTTATTCATTCACTTTTCTGCTCTTTGCTGGAAGCGGTTGTGCAAGTTTAGGTGAGGTCAGGGTTTGTTCCAGGAATCTCTGATGGCTTTCACTTGTGTTTCCTTCTTCTTAACAATTACTCTTGACAATGGATGTGTGTAATAATAATCAGAATCAGAAAAACTTAATTGATCCTCGCAGGGACACTGCTTTGTTACAGTTGCAGAACACGCAGTTGGGAAAGAGGAAGTAAATAAGTAAAAAAGTAGAAATTACAATAAAATAGCAATAATAATAAATGTTCACTGAATAGAAAAAAGTAAGATGCAAATATGCAAAAAGTAATGTGCGTGGTAGAATCTCCAGGCCTCATAACATTAGCACTACAGCAGGTCCAGGGTCCTTTCTCTCCTCTGGTGGCGCAGCCCACAAACCGGGTGAAAGTGAGGAGAGTCTTGCCTGGTTGAAATCCCCGGATATCATGAAGAAGGGACTGGGGTGCGCTAATAGAAGCTTGCATTTAGAGTCGTCTGTGTGTGGAAGCTTTTTTCTACTCTTTTTTTTTTCGGCCACGAGGAATACCGTTGTGCAGTCGACATGTGTTGGGCTTGTTTAATCATGCAGCCACTCCAGGAAAGGCTTTCAGTGCACCTTGACTTTTTGGAGAATTCATTTCCTTTCTTTGGTTGCAGTTGTGGTCTACTTGTGTACTTTTTACATTGCTGTCAGATCCAAGTAGTGTTTCCTCTCTTTTTTTCCTACAGTGAATGTAAATTGAAAATGTTGGTTGTTTCTCTGCTTTTTAAATGTTTCTGCAGCAGCTGACTCTCAAAACTTGGATATTCTGAGTGTCCAACAAAACAAACAAAAAACCCCCACTGTCAACAATTGCACATCAAATAACACATCTGTAGCTTAGACAACTAAATACTGTGAAACGGAAAAAATGTTGTCTGTGATAGATTACATCTTGAGCAAATTGAAAGACTCTGCAAGTTGATTTTTTTTTTTATAGCAAACTGTAACCAATGGCTTCCTCTAAGTTAGGAAATCAGTTTTTAAAAACCTTATATTGTGCTTTGGTAAAGGGAACGTAAAACATACTCCATGTGTTTTGCAGTTAATGGGTTAAAAATGCCAAAACACTGGTATTTCATTAGTTTCTATCGACTAAAGAATTCATTATAACTTAAGTATGATTGCCCGCAGGTCTGGTGTTTACACTGCATGAGGTAGGATA
The DNA here is from genome assembly GCF_016859285.1 of Xiphias gladius. Taxonomy (NCBI): domain Eukaryota; kingdom Metazoa; phylum Chordata; class Actinopteri; order Istiophoriformes; family Xiphiidae; genus Xiphias; species Xiphias gladius. The sequence continues at coordinate 19,397,906 of NC_053415.1, read as the reverse complement.
GCTCGAATATTTAGTCTTAATCCTTTAAAGGTCTTTAGAGGATGGTAAAATCACTTGGGAGTTAGCAAAGCATCTCTAAAACCTGAATGCCTGACCCAACTGTAAAAGAGTCTGTAATCTCACACATCCATTTTCTGTGTAAGGACTTGTTATTGCTCTTGAAGCTGCAGGGCAGTGCTGGTAAGTTATGATTGCATGTTAAATATTTTCCAAATGCAAAGAGCCACAGTCTGTTCTTTTGTATTAAAGTCAGTTCTTCCACAGCTTATATTGTTTGTAAATCTCCCCTGCAGAGCAGAAAATCACTCTCCATGTGAGTCCGTGCGAATGAGAATGGAGGGCTTTCGTCATAAAAGGAGATTGAAAACATAGTAAACGACCACAGACCACTGGCTCATGAGTCTCCCTGGCAGTGGAGGAACATCCCTCTGCACAAGGAATGCTGCTTCAAGCAAAGTTTTGGCTTTACTGGCTTATCATCATGTCGTTTAGTGCCACTTCACATGCAGCTCCTGAGGACACAGACTGTTTTCACTTTAGACAATTTGCAGCAGTGTCTGTGCTGATTGGATTCATCACATCCAGACCTCAGTCTGCATCCAGTGTGTGCTGAGTGTTGGAGAGTGATTTTCAACAAATCCCGCTTTGTTCTTCCTACCAACTAAGAAAATGTTTTGAGTGTCATACAACCTGGATCTTCTCTTTGAACACGGGCCATAGTCTCATCCGTTTAGGTGGTTTAAGGGGTACATGCACACGCAGCGACCTGCAGTTTTTTTAAATCAGTTTTCATTGTTTCGTGAAGTGTTTTTAAATCTTCCCATCTGTTTCTCTCACTGTCAAACTGAAAATGTTCTAAATTAGGTGTTAAATCACTGGTGACAAAAAACTCTTTTGTATAATAAAGAAACGATAATCCCCTACATCTAGAGTGTCAGATCCTGTCTTATGGTTTCCTCTTTAAAGTCCCATCAGCTAAAACTACCAGATATATAAAAACTCTTTAATACCCTCTGCAATCTCTCAGCTGAACTCTGTGAGGAAAAGGTAACATGAGCTCATATCGTATACCCGGCCATGACCTAATTTCTTAAAGCAGCTGTAATCAATATTTTTATTATAACAAATGATTGATAATGTTGCACCGCGACTGCTGGATGTGAAAAACAGCATCTGTTCTGAATGTTATGTTGTGTGTACTCTGTTTTTTCTTAAGTAGGAATGCAAATGCTGCTGGAGTTACAATGTAAAACACAGTTATTACAATCTATTTTTATGATGACAGTACCAACTGTCAGTTTTTTCTGGGCTAACGATACGCCACTGAAAATGCCTGAACCTGTTATGTTTGGGTGTAGTATGCTAGCAGAAAAAAAAGAGACACTGATGAGCTGTTTTCCACAAACCTGCTTTTAAATAGAGGGAAAAAGTAATAAGTCTGAGTCCCCCGCACGATGCACTTATTCGGTCTTAATGTTTATTAGGTTTGTTTATGCAGTGATATTTTTGTGTAACGTTAGTGCTGATGCAACTGTAATACTGCGCACTGCAATGCTACTATGGTAACAATTAATATTTAACAGAATACTCCCCTGTATGAGTCTGTGTTTTTACATTTTATAGCTAATGATGGTTTTACTGTTTTGTTTTGTTTTTTAATATTATGTATTCATTTTGGCTGGAAAATCCTTTGGCTGGGAGATATTTAGTTATTTTTTTAATCTATTTGAGTTGATAAGAAATGCTGCTAGGAGATCGGTGCACTTTATTTTTCAAAATGTAATGTTGAAATATTCCAGTTTCCAGTAATTAATTAAAAATATGTTTAAAGGCATTTAAAGCCAGGTTTGTGTTGGAGTTTGTTACTGTAAATTTTCACACAAAAATTTAAATTTTTACTAAAAATGCACTGTATATTGACTCTAAATAGTAGTTATTGGTTAGTAATTGGTCTCCTGGATAACTAATAATCAGTAGTGGTGGACCCCTATTGTGGTCACAACTGGTTTCTGCTGCCCCCCCAAAAGTCAGTTGTTGCTGGCCTAATGTTTTATGATTTTATAAATTTTTAATTTGTAATTTAACTTACTTTTAGATTACTTGTGTTCATAGTTTTCTCACTCATTTTTACTTTCTCTGTATTTATATGATGTGTGTAAGTGCTTTGGGTTTTATCCTATTCCACTGCTGCACAATTACCCTTTCGGGACAAATGAAGTGATTGCTGCATTGACTGAAACTGTACAGACAAAGTTAACTGCTAAGATCTTTGAATTTGACAACGTCGCTAAAAAGTAGTCAGACTGTCGGCCCAAATTATTTAGAAGAGAAAACATACAAAATTTGTTTGTCTGTAAACATTTACCACATTTCCTGGTTCAACTTCTACCTACTGTACTAGCTGTTGCGGTTTTCCTGTGCCATGAGGGATTCATAGTCACATTTTCCGGTGCTCTCACTTTTGGTTCTGCCATAAGATAAAGTTTTTTTGATAATCTGGATAAACTGTTGGCTTGTTTCCAACTTGCACGATCATCAGACTGCTTGTGTTTCTTGCCCTGTCTGGCTTTTTTTGACATTTATGTGATGTCATGTTGCCAGATCTCAACAATTAACTTGAGTAACGTGAGTGAAATGTTACAATCACCATTTGAAAACTACATAGGTCCCAAGCTGGGATAAATCTGAATTTGCCTTTAAGTCCCATGTGTCCCAGTCTCTCTTTTTCTTCAGTTCAACTCAAGTTACAGTACAAATTAGTCTTTCAGTTCCTTTTCAAAATGTCCTTTGACCAAACACATTTTGAATAAACTCTTTTCTTGTTGAGAGAGACACCTGGATGTTTTGAGCCAAGTTGGAGGAATTTTCATATTAGACTCTTTTCTTTTTTTTACATTTTAACCTATAAGATGAAATGAGCCTCTCTCTTTACTTCTTCTGTTTCACTCTGAACACAGAATAATTTTTCTCTAACTACTGTTTTCTATGGCTTAAACAACCCTATTCTCTCTGTCTCTTCTTTTTTCATTCCCTCAAGCTGTCATTTTATGAATCTCGTGCCAGCACACAATGCACTACCCAGCTCTGCTGCCGTGCCAACCTTCCACTGTTTGACAGGAAGACAAATAGATGAAACGCTACAGAGACACCTCTTGAGAGTTATGTGTATCTCCTGTGAGGTCAAACAAGGACTGCTGTGTGTCCATAAAGTGCCTGTTACTTCATCAGCTGTCACATGTGAATTTACTCTGGTTCGTATCCAAGTATATTCTTCATAGGAAGAGCCCTTTTTTTCTACAGTACCGTCCAAGTTGTTTTAACAGATAAATGAAGGTATAGAAAAATCATTTACTGTTACTGGGGTTTGTATTCTGTTCGGTAAGCGTGAAATTATGTGATGATGTGATGTGGGTTGGGTGATTATTTTCCACAGTTCCAGGTCGCTGGCATTCAGTTTGCTTTTACCTACTGAGCCTGGCTGCACTAAATATGCCCGAATCTCTCCAGTGTTCCTCCACTCTGTCTTAGTTTGATCTTGTGGTTTATTTGTCTTCATCACCCAGAGAAACAAAGATGGAGCCGAGACCACAGAAGGCTTTAGTAAAATCATATCACGAATCCAGAAAAACAAACTCAGTTCAATCAGAGGTCGTGTCCCCTTTTCTGTTCTGACTGTCTGCCTCTCCCCCAGTCGCTGAGCCTCTTTTTAATTATTTATTTTCCCGTCGTTGAGTGACAGGCCTTACACTATTTCAAGATGGCTAAACACTTGCTTAGCATGGGGCGATATGAAAAAGACAGCAAACTTACATTTTGCCACCACAAGCATCCACGCGTCATCCAACATTTTTCCTGGGTGAGACGATGGATACTGTAGCTGTTGTACTTACAGTGTTTGTCATCTCACAGTGTTTGTTTTATTTCTCGAGACAAAGGCCCAGCGTTAACTTTCACAATAACACAAACGATGAAGCACAGATAAAGAATGAAGCGTGCAGCCGTGTACTGTGTACAAACACATCTAAACAATTATTGGCTGGCTTCTGAAGACTGCCTGTTTGCTCCAGTGTGTGCACACTGACCCACTCTGCAGGACTCATGTACAGTACAAGGCTGCCCTCTGATAGCCCTCCAATGTTCCGCCATAAAACATTATTTCATGAATGTGTCTTAGCTTTAAAACAAAATATGATGCTGGATCCTTACTCGGCAGAAGGCAGAGGTGAGTGGTTTTCAGTGTGTCAGGGCCTGAAAATGACTTCAGCATGATGTGCATCTGCTATGTGATTTTAGTCGTAAATGCGTTGCGTAAAGTTTCACTGTTTTTACTATTGTCAAAGATGCACCCTCTTCCCTGTTTGACTAGTCGGTGTTTTTGGATTTGGAATCCTTAATGCACTAGTGGAATCATGGAGAATGCAGTTAATTTTGTAATATATGACGGTTGAGTGGTTTCTTTATGCATACTTTTCCTCTTATTTACAGAGAAACAGAACTTTCTGCTTTAGGTTGAGTAACCTTTGGGTCCTGTTAAAGGAATAGATTAACTTTTTTGGAAATCTGTTTATTTTCTTTCTTGCCAAGCATTAGATCAATACATTTATACTGCTCTCATATTTGTTACATATGAAGCTATAGCCAACAGCTAGTTATCTTGGCGTAGCACAAGGAGTGGAAACATCGAGAAAGTTCACAGCCACAGGTAAAGGTAGGTAAATGCACACTGTCAGAAAAAACTTACCACAAGCGTTTGTGTCATAGAGACTGCACGCTCAACCCGCAAAAATATACTCAAGGATCTTTGTATTATCACTGACACGAGCAACATGTTTCACTCAGCTCTTCAAAGCTCAGTAATTAACATGCAATATCTCGTTTATTCAGTTTTTGCCAAAACTGAGGTGTACAAATGTTTCCTCCAAAGGTTTTTGGAGGAAGTCACTGTGCTATGGAAGTCCTGCACATAAACCACAACATGTTTCACACTGGTTTTTGTATGGATTAAATATCACATGTTAATATGGGAAGGTGCTCCTTCCAATCTTTATGCTAAGATAAACTAACTGTCTCCCGGCTGTAGCTCCATACTTCTTTTTTGGCCACTTCGGGGCAGCGGAAACAAGCTGTATATACAACACTGACATATTATGACATATAAAGCTGATATGGTTACAACATCAATATTCATGTTAAGTCTGGTCACTTGGCAAAGTCCATTAGCCACTCTCCTTTCAGTTCTGTCTTTGGTCTCCACCAACTGCTGAGAAAAATATTTGGTTATATTCATTAGCTAGTCGCTAACTGTGTCTGTCTGGTGCTGCTCAGGTTGCGTACGGAGGCTTTATCAGAGCTTTTTTTGCTCTCAGCAGCCCTCTGGTACATCTGAAAATGATTCTAGTTAGAGTGGTGAAATGGCTGGCTGAAAAACCAAAATAGAGAGCTGAATCATGCTCTAATCCTCTGTGGAGCTGAGGGGAGCTGCAGAGTTAATAATAATAATAATAATAATTCACTGTGGGTTCCTCACCATGAGTGACCTGTTTCACATGCAAGCCGTTATCTGATCCATTGTTGATATTAAAAATATTGATTGCAGCCGCTTTAACACATAGACATGAGAGTGGTGTCATCTTCTCGGCAAGAAAGCAAATGCATGTTTCCCAAAAACCTTTTTTGGAAGGGAAAGAGAGCATGTGTACAGAAGTCAACCTGCATCTACAGGACATTTATACTGCAGAATATTGAAAACTATTGGGAGGGCAAAAACACTGCAGTAGCAGAGAAGGAAGTGTGTAAAAAGTGGGACATTTATGATACCGACATCTGTGTGTTGTTGTGTTGCCGTATCAGAGCCAGATTCTTACTTTATGCCAGTGGATTTGTCTAGTATTCTCTCTGCTGTCAGCTCTAAGCTGCAGGTCTGATCCTCCCCTGTAATGTGGTTATTTATCTTTCAGATGGAGGATCCATCCTGACAAGCGCACTCACATACATAAAGTATGCACGCTTGCACGGGCACAGTGAAGCGTGCGCACATGTACACACAAACGAAGGCACGCAAAATGAGAACCACATTGAGCTTTTGGTTGCCATCGTCTGCTCTCTGAGACGAATTTAGAGTGGGTGAATTATATTTGGTTCTTTTCTCCTCCAGTCCCCCTAAATCCTTCTGCATCCACATCACTGTCAACCCCCCCCCCCATGGCTTTCCAGAAAAAAAGATTTACTGATTGCCACACAGCAGTTTGCAGTAACACTAGCCGGTGTATCCAAAGTCATCACATTGTGGTTGCGGGTCTCATTTTCAAAAGGGAATTGCTGACCATGGCCTGTGGTGTAAATGTGAACATTTTGAACATACTGATGAAGAATTGCCTGTTATGTACGTTTTTTGACTTTTCAAAAATATTCAGCAGATGTGGAAAAACACACAGATGTTGTTTCCTTTTTTTTTCTTGTGAGTGTAGGTGGGAGTATGTGAAGTTTTAACATTGCGTAGTTGTTGAGCAACAACCACAACTGTTACTGTAATCAGCAATGAAGTCATGCTCAGGATGGATCCAGGTGCTGCTGTGACTTTGAAATTTATGACTTAATATTATCAGCTACATGACAGAGTGATCTGTTATCTACACAAACAGAGAGTGTGCGTGTGCACATACTGTATGCGTAATTGAAACTGAATGAGGCTTTGACGTCTGAGGAACTGTGTGAATATTTAGAGGAATATTCCATACATCATATTTTCCACTTTGCTACAGAATGCAGAGCGAAGCCCGTTTATCTGGCAGAAAAAACCAGACTTACTGCACTACCACACATCCTGACAGGCACATTAAAAAAATTACAAAAATGGAGCAGGGTCAGAAGTCAGAGGCATTCTTTCAATAAATGTATTGGTTATAATATGGAAACGTGGTGAAACAGTGATGACAGGAAAGTCTGATTTGCATGGTGTGGCATGAAGTGGAGTATGAGAAGTATGAATATGTGTCTTTCAATGTCTGCAAAATTTTCAGCCTCGAACTGCTCTGACCTGGTATGGAACAGTGTAACCTAATAAGGCACGCCATTCATGGCATCAGCAGATTGGAAAAAGTGAGTGGAAAAAAAAAAATCTGAATTATTGTCTTTTTCCATAGTCAAAATCTCAACCAGTCCAAGTGAGGAAACGTGCACACTCGACTGTGCTGTGAAAGACCTTCTGCTCCTGGCCACGGCAGCAATTGTTTCCAATCGCCTGCACCTACTGCAAGGAAGAAATCAAGGTGGATGCAAAAGTTAAAAAAAGCCCCATGATCTTGAAATTTGACGTTAAAATTTGAACCTGTCAGAGAGCGTTTTTGGTGAGGCCTTTGCTGAGTGGTTGTCCGCCTAACTAAAAGTGATTCCTCCTCAGGGAGTACGGTGGCTATTAGCCTGTGGTTGAGAAGGAGAAAATCCTAGTCCTTCTATCAGTATCAACAGCCTTATGGAAACTGATGTACACACTGACTAATGTGTGAGTGGGATTCTGGTACTCATCCCTGACACAGTTTTCCGGCTGCGTGGCTCATGTTGGCAGGTGGCGCTGATGATGTGTTGAAAAGCAATAAAATGAAGAAGAGGAATGACAAATCTGTGATGACAAAAGCAGAATGAGGACAGCATGCCTAACCGATTCTCCTCTATCCTTTGCATCTGTCACAAACCCTGAGGGGAGAAAAGAAGAGCCAGAAAACAAATATGGTCGCAATGAGAAAAGATAGCACAGTGAGAAAAGGATGACACTTTGAATAATGACAAAGTGAAAGAGAGGCACACTTAATGATTTCCAAAAAGCCATTGATTCTATGTGGCAGGATAAATAGTTTTTTAAAACAAACAGAAAGTGTTGACAAGAACTGTAGAGTTGAAGTATTTTAGTATTTCAATCAGTATTTAAAAATAATAAATTCACAGTAGAAGAGCAGGAGCAAGGCTACGATCTGGTAAGGAGGAGTACAAGACCAGTAAATAGGCTGGGCTGATTTAGCGGGCAATGTCAGGTCATCGCAGATATATCAGCATGGGTGTATATGTTGGCCTATGAGTACCAAAAAATTGCAGTACAGCAATGCCAGACTGGGTTTGAAATCCTTTAAAAACAGTGTCTCTGTTACACAGTTTGTCTTCCAGAGAACAATTTCAAGGTTGATTTGTTTAACTGTAAAATGTCCGGCTCAATATTGGAAAAAAAATATAAATAAATAAAAAAGTAAACCCTAAGGGATCTAGATCAAGATTGATTGTTTATGTCATATGTTTATGTTAAATAAAAAGAATAAAACATTTGCACACTTATCTTCGTGGCACCAAACTTATAATCTAAGCCTTCATTCACAAAGACACTCATCATCATATTGTAATCAGATTTTTTTAAACTCCCAAATATTGATATCAGTTTAGGCCTCAATAATCCAGTATAGTCAGAAGCACTCGAAAAGAAGACAGTCATGTATCTGAGATCAAAAAAGTCTTGCAGCTTTGTTTCATGGTGTAACATGATTTTTATATGATTATAGCATCTTTCACATTACTCTTGTAACGCAGAAGTTTTTTTTGAACAATTATGAAATGATCTCACTGGGAATTGGTGCGACGCGCGCATTGTTTACTGCCCTTCCTCCTCAAAGTCACCCGTCGGATCGGTGGAGGGGGTGGTGGGGGTTTTATCATGCCTTGCTACCTGTGACTGTGTCTTTTCTGACACAACCACTGGGAAGCACCAACGTTGGAGATTTTCAAATGTTACACATTTTGGTTTTAGTGTCTGTCTCAGCTATATGACTGTTTCTGGGTCCCCATTTTGAATGTACGGGTAAGGTTTTTAACCTTTTTTTTCTTTTAAAAAACTAAAACAAGCGGTTATGTTGTACGCACCTGTTGGACAGGTGCATAGGAAAGTGAAATCTTGAAAGAAAAGGCAGAATACCAGTACAGTGTCACCGCCGATTTTATTAGGGACAAAGTATTCGGGGATGAAAGCTTTTCTTGTCACAATGTTCAGACCGAGTGATGGATCATCTGGCTGTAGAAGAGGGCCAAAAGGCAAGAGGCAGAAGGAAGGCTGAAAGACTGAAATACACTTTCAACTGACTGTCCAAACTACACAAGCATCAGAGAACATTCTTTCTAAATATGTGAATAATTGATTAAGATTCCAAAATTGACAAACAGCAATGAAGTCCTGTTCATTAGAAGGGGAATCAAGGTGGCCTTTTGGCTACTAAAAATGTTACTTCCAGCCACAACAAGACACAAGCAGGGACAAAATAAAATAAATAAATTTAACTGCATAGAGAGACTCGGAGAGAGCGAGAGAGAGAGCCACCATTCACAGGCCTTCAGGGTGTCACACCTGGTAACACACAATAGGTCAGTTAGAGAGTTGGAGGCCAATTATGTCTACAAGTACATTCTACTGTTGATGCAAACCAGACTGCATTCCACAAGAGGAGAAAGTGGCAAGAAAGAACAAAGAGGTGTCAAGGTGAGGGTGGTGGTGGAGAAGGAGAAAGAAACAACTGAGAGGAGTGGGAGGAAGAGGAGGAAGAAGAGGCGAGGAAGACTGGGAAGAGTAAGAGGATGGGGGGAGGAAGAGAAGATTAAAGGTAAAAGAGAAGGGAGTAATTTTGTGGATGATGAAAAAACAGTGGTGGAAAGTAACTAACTACATTTACTCAAGTACTGTACTAAAGTAACTGTGTGAGGCCCAAAGAAGAAAAACTGTCAAATGTTTTACAAAAAAAGCAAAGGTCAGAGAAAAGTGTGAATAGGTGATACGAATTTATGTAGCAGGACTGTTTTTTCTTTTCTTCTGTCCTGCCCAAGTTCGCCTTATCAACTTAAAAGGTTGATATGTCAAAGCTGTGTTCCCAGCTTGATTCTACTGCCCCCAAGTGGCCAAAAAAAATCTGTTACTGCAGGTTAAAGTACATTTTTCTAGTTAATGCCTCTCTACTTTTACTAACGTAGCATTTTGATTGCAGGAATTATGCTTGTCATTGAGTATTTTTTTTATATCAATGTATTAGTATTGTGTATTGCAGCAATGGAAAAAAAGAAAATGGTGGGTCAATTGTCTTTATCTGCCATGTTTTCCCTCATTCCAGTGTTATTGTGACTTTATAAACAAAATCCCGTCGATAAACCAGGACAAGTGATATTAGTTACACCTCAAGCTCTTTTATTTTATTTTCGCCCCATGCAGTCTATAATTCATCTGTGTTTAATGGGCTCTGGCGTGATGAAGGCCAGGGTTCCACTGCAACAGTATGTTCAGGGACTTCCTCAGGAGACACGTCTCCTTTGGTGCACGACATCATTTCCTGTCTCGTGTGATGATATGGGATATAATCCACTGCTTTGGAGGGTGGAGTCGTTGGAATACACAGGCTAATACACATTGCACGTGTGAGCAGACATGTGTGGCCGTTGCACAAACACACACACACTTCTTGTCCTAGAAGCCCACTTCTGGCGACGAGTCTTGGCTGACCAGGATTAAAACTGACTTGGGGAAACACTCGGATATTTGCACACAGACAGATGAAAAAAACTGAACTCACTGGCAGTAGAAAATGATATATTATGAGTTTCACTTCAAAGAAAGCATCGCTGCAACGCTGTTTTCATGTGTTTGTAATGCACCAGAAAGTCTTGGCTGAATGTATGACAGATGGCTGCAAATAGCACATTTTTATCAGCCGGTCTGTGGTGCATGTGATGTTAATGTCTTTTCTGCCACTGGCAGAACATATATTTATAGATAGGATGATAAGAGACATTGTTTCCATGGAATATAATGGCTACTTTTTGAATACACTCAGTTTATATGAATAGTGCAATTGCCCTTCAGATTATCTTGACTGAAGTGTGTTTCTGTGTTTATATCACAATGTGGAAACTCAAATCTGGAAGTCCACTCATGCTATGGACACCTGCCTCTGTTGTGGTGCCAAAAGCTGGTACTCCCAAGTTTATCACTTCCTTTCAGGGATTAGACTTGGTTCTAGGGTTGAGGTTAGGATCAGGTTTAAATTGAAGCTGAAGTAGGGGGGGTCGGAAATGATGTAGTCAATGGAGAGTCTACATGCAAAACATGATTATCAGTGACAGAAAGAGATAAAAGATTAACCTTTCATGAGAATATTTTATGACATTTATTTTTATAATTTTATAATTTTTACAATAATAATTTTATAATACTTTATTTTTAATGTAAATAACTTGCTCAAGTTCTGCTCCGTGCCATATCATCAACATCGCCTGTTAATCAGTGTCTTTACATGAAAGTTAGTCCTTGTTATGCCTTATCCTGTTTTTATTCGTGTTCAGGATAGGATGTAGAATATAAGAAACCTGGTTATTGATATGCCTGGATGATTATAACATTATCAGGTTTCTGATCGTCTGTGCATCTGTGAGTCTTTGACTCTTCAACATTAGACAAACTTTGTCATTTTTGTGCTGACTTGGATGTATTATCAGTATTAGCCTTTCACTTATGTCTGCCTTAAATACATTTAAGGATCCAGTATTTATTTTAATTCTATTTTTTTCCTTCATTATACCCCTTTGAATTCAAACTTTAGGCTTGCTTTAAAATTAGTAAAGTAATATGGAATGTTTTACCTACAGCAGTGTCCAGGCAGCCAGAAACCAACTGTTGTCCTCAACTGTTGAGGTAACTCAGTTCATAAAAAACAAAGTGGTTGAATGTCATGGAGTCAAAGACACATCTGCATAGAGCAGCCCAGTATCCTTGGACTTACAGTGCATTCAGAAAGTATTTTTTCACTCATCAGTCTACACTCAATACCCCACAATGGCAAAGCAAAAACAGAATTCTAGAAATGTTTGCAAATTTATTAAAAAGGAAAAACTGAAATATCACATTGACATAAATATTCAGATCCTTTGCAAGGACACCTGGAATTCAGCTCAGGTGCCTCCCATTTTTCTTGATCATCTTTGAGATGTTTCTCAACTTGTTTGGAGTCCACCTGTGATATATTCAATTGGTTGGACATTAGAGGTCCTGTGTGGAGATGAGAGAAACTTACAGAGAGAGAACCATCACTGTTCACTCCACCGAACTGGGCTTTATGGCAGAGTGGGAACCTGGTTGGAGTTTGTAAAAAAGCACCTAAAGGACTCTCAGACTGTGAGAAACAAGATTCTCTGGTCTGATGAAACAAAGATTGAACTGTTCCTCAGTTATAAGGATCATGTCTGGATGAAACCAGGCAACGCTCATCAGCTGCCCGATACCATCCCAGCGGTCAAGCATGGTGGTGGCAGCTTCATGATGTGGGGGTGTTTTTCAGCGGCAGGGACAGGGAGACTGGTCGGGGTTGAGGGAAAGCTGAAGAGAGCAAACTACAAAGATAACCTTAATGAAAACCTGGTCCAGAGTGCTCAGGGCCTCAGACTGAGCCAAAGGTTCATTTTCCAACAGGACAATGACCCTAAGCACACAGCCAAGACCAAAGCAGGCGTGGTTTAAGGACAACTCTGTGAATTTCCTTAAGCGGCCGGGCCAGAGCCCTGACTTGAACCCAATCCAACATCTTGGGAGAGACCTGAAAATGGCCGTCCACTGACACTCCCCATCCAACCTGACCTGAAATTGAGAGGATCTGCAGAGGAGAATGGAAGAAAAACCCCAAATCCAGGTGTGTAAAGCTTGTCGCATCATACCCAAGAAGACTCAAGGCTGTAATTGCTGCCAAAGGTGCTTCAACTAAGTACTGAGTAAAATGTCTATATACTTATGTCAATGTGATATTTCAGTTTTTCATTCTAAAATTCTGTTTTCGCTTCATCAACATAGGGTATTGAATGTAGATTGATGAGGGGAAAAAATTAATTTAAATGATTTTAGCATAAGTCTGCAACATAACAAAATTTGAAAGCTTTCTGATTGCACTGTATACATGGATATAAATAACCAGATTTCTCAAGGTCCATGTAAACATCGTATTCTGATTATGATCAAAACCAGGACATTAGTGTGCATGTAAACATACTCACTGTGAGAGAAAGTAAGAAAAGGGGAGAGAAAGAGAAAAGGAACAAGTAAAAGTGTCAAAAGGCATCTGCAGATGGAAAGCAGGATTGGTGGGGACACACTAGACTAAGCAGAGGAAAAAAAGAGAACAGAAAAAAAGGTTGACGAGGGCGGGAAGCTTGGAGAAAACTTTCACTCCTCTTCCAGAGAAAGAGAGTGTGAGATGGAGAGTGAAAGAAAAGGAGGGATAGGGGAGGGAAACGAGAGTGGGTGTGTCTGACTCTGTCCGTCCCCTCCCTCCATTATAGTGGTATAGATGGTGCAGGAGCAGCTTGCTGCATCCAGAATTCCAGTCCAGTGAGCTGCACTAGTCCTGAGAGCCACCAGCTCAGAGAAGTAGTGCAGCCACTCCACAAACATCCAGTCCGACTCCTGCAGCTGCCGCAAACATTACACTCAACCTGTTACCAAAGATTTATTCAATCAGCGACGTAACACTGAGTGACCACTTCGCATTTTTGTCTGTTTTATTGTGAGATCAGATTGCAGCAGCTTGTTGCACCTGAGACTCCAAGCGGGCCACAGCAGAGGTAATGATGAGGATGCAGCAGTACTCGCACAGCTTTCTGGCCCTTCTCCTTGTGGTCTTCGTCGCTGGGATAGTTCTGTCCGGTCCCTCGACTCCCCGCAAGAGCAGAGGTAGGTGATACCCGCATTCGTGTTATTGCTTTGTACTGAAATACTCGCATCAGGAGATATCATTGATGCATGTGAAGTGATGCGTTTGTTGCGTGGAGCAATGCTTGGTCATCACGGTCTTCACTGCTTCTGAGTGCCCTGTCACAGTCTAAGATCCATGCAAGTCGAAGTGAACATCAGTGTGACGCTTGTTCTGTGTCAGCCCTATGATGCACTGTCTGCTTTTCCATGGTCTTTCTCTGCCTTCTGCCAAATGCATGCTGGGATAGGCTTGGATAGACAATATGCTATAATTAGTAAGATAGATATTTGTTTCGAGGATAAATGAAAAGAGTAAGGCTTTGTTACCATATTGAGACAACCATCCAAAGTATTTGGCTTTAATGTAGCTCCACTCCGTGTTTTCCACAAACTTGTTTTCAGTGTCCAGAAAAAAAAGAAAATTGTTCCTTATTGTCGTGGTGCACAAACATCCTTAATGCAGTGCACAAGTACAAGTACAGCAAAATTGAGGGCTCAAAGGGAGCTGAGCTAATTCCAAGAGCTGATTTTATTGTGGATCCTTCATTTTAATTCTTTGTACGTCAAACTTGGACTTGTAGTTATTAAATATTAAGTTATTCATACATTTTTTGACTTGAGGTTGTTGAAACTGTTTTGCTCCTGAACTGAGTGAATAAAGGCAATACCTAATGTCTCATTAAAACAAGGCTCTAAAATAGATTCAATACGTGATTTGAAAGGATTCACATACAATGACTGGTTTTGATATTGACTTCTGATTCCGCGAAATGCCATTGAACCCCAACTTAAAAAGGAAAATCAGCTTTCCTCTCTTGAGCCACCTGTAAGACTTTAAAACTACCTTGATTAGAAACTGTGAGCACTGTTTTTTACAGTCCCTGTGGTTTGGTTCAACCCTTCCCTGAAATGAAGAGAGCAGGCAGACACAGTGAAATTGGTCAGTTACTGCTCAGAGGTTTTAATAAAAAGTGTTTCCAGGTCGGGGGGGTCAGGGGTTAGGCTTGTAGACAACCTAATGGGATGGCTTTCCTGGAAAAGTGCCAATCAAGCAGACAATCTGATGAGTTTATGAGTTGGCAAATTTTCATTCATTGCTTCAGGCAAAAGATTTGTTATTGTTTCAGACATATTACAGCTACCCTAAATGGACTTTTATCAAACCACCTTTGCAGTCTTTAAGATTAAACACAGGCAGTGCAGTAGACATGTCATTTTTGGCCAGTGCAAACAACATCTGTCCGAAATGTTTCCGAAACGTCAACAGTAACATGGAGGTTATCGCATCATTTTTGCATTATGTAAAACTTTAACAGACCAAATCACTCAGATTTTTATCAATAGTTTGAAGGCAAACCATGTCAAACACCTTAACCC
Source organism: Xiphias gladius (assembly GCF_016859285.1). Lineage (NCBI taxonomy): Eukaryota > Metazoa > Chordata > Actinopteri > Istiophoriformes > Xiphiidae > Xiphias > Xiphias gladius. The sequence continues at coordinate 19,382,776 of NC_053415.1, read as the reverse complement.
CTCATGCAGTGTTGTCTTTTTCAACATGTCATAAAGGAAACTATAAAACAGACTCAAGTAGATTATAGTCCATTCAGTGTCCTCTGTCTCATTAGGATTCACACGATATTCTTGGAGAACAGCAAATGTTTCACCAATGTTTTCCATACTGCCTCACACACTCACGCGTAAACACCGAATTCTGCTTTCCATCTCTGAGTTTATGCTTTGCAGCCGTGCTTTATTTTGCGAGTTACACTTAGGCGCCCTTTGAAGACTTCGATGGTAGTAAAAGTGATGTGATGTGAGCAGACTGGAGTCAGTATAAGGAGGTAAGCACAGCGGAAAAGGCTGCTTTCAATGCGTAACTTGCCGGCTGAACTTGGCTTGCAGACAAATCTCAGTGTGCAGCTTTGGGAGCTAGATGAAAGGGGCTATGTGTGTTGTTGCTTTGGGAGGAGAGTTAAACGTCCGTATCCCTGTTCTTCTTGGATCGAGCCCATGGTTTTAGAATGAAACATGTTATGCAAAGCGTGTGTTTGCTTTTTTGTGTCATACATATTTAGAGTTGACAGGTCTATGCAATGTTAGATAGCTGTACTTCACAAGGCTTTTAATGTGTGTGCTCTAAAATATTTTTTTTTCGGCATTGAAATTAAGCCCAGTATAAAGGTATATGAGACAATCTATATCTGAATGAGCTGAATCTCTTGTGATGCAAGAAATTATATGCCAGTAACTCACTCCAGGACAATATATGGCCTGGTAACTACAGCAGAGCCAGACAGAACATGGCCTCGTGTCATGTACACATTAATGAGAGGGAGATATGGAAGGAAAGAGGAAAGTAGAGGAGGTTAAAGGACAAGACAGATGAATTCAGAGGATCAGGTCGACGAAAAGATGGCCACTGACACATATAGGGCGGCAGAAATTGAGTGAAGGAGAAGAAGGATGGGATGGAGCAGTGCCGCAGGGGAAGGGAAAACAGCTGTTGCTCCGTCGAATCTGTCAGGGATATATAGTGTGAGGCCAGAGAGACCTGCATGGAAGCAGCCAAGGCAGGGGGGGAAATATGGGAGTTCAATCCCAGGCAAGGCTCTTTCCTGCTTGTGAGCCCAAGAGATGTGATTGTTCCAGAGAGGGACGGGATCAAAGAGGCTCCTGGTGGATTACAGTACATATTCAGAGGGCTGGGTCAGCAAGCCTGCAGGCTGAGGTTATTCCCATTAGGGCCAATATAGGTCAGTTCAGCTGTTGTTTGCTCACCAGCTAAATGATTTCAACCCCTCGCTGCTCACACTTCTCTGAGATTTTCACACTTCGCTGCCTTAGATGAAGGTGACTGTTTCACCAAAGGCCATAAAACATCTGTCTCTGTCTCTGCAGTGCAGGAAACCAAGTCTCCTCTCCATCTCTCCTCTTCCAGGACAGAAACGTAAGAGGCTGAAATGCTGTGCGCCAGAGCTGCGTAAAATCACTCTTGAGACTCAGGGCACCGTGCTCCAAAGGCATGATATTATGTGTGTATGTAAGTGTGGTGGGACGTCTGTCATCTGCAGTCAATTTAATTGATTCTATGGGGTTGTAGAGCAATATATTGCACCGGTATCAGGAATTTATACCCTCATTTGGTCAGGGGGATTCACAGTCTGCAGAGCTATGCCGTGATGTTTAGCTGCTCAAGACAAACTGACATGACTTCATTACGCTGTGTCACTTCCATCCACCAAAACTACCAGATTTAATTTCAACAAAGAGCAGAAAAGTTCTTTTCCATTGCATGTAGTACAAACAAAACTAGCCTTGTAGTCCTGCACTAAGTTTTTTTTTTTGAGGTTTTCCTTCGGATATTTATAGTTCATTAATTCACACATCGGCTTCCACGGAAAAGTCTTGAGATGCTCTCAGTGTATTTATTTTCAGAGTGTTTATTCTAATGCAGTCCTCCTCCTCAACTGAACTAAGAGAGGAGAGAGACAGTGGAGCATGAGAGAGCTGCCGATGGTGGAAGTCTGTGGTTCAATAATGTCAGACAGTAAATCGGGATGTGTTGATGCCAAAACTGCACATACTTGTACTGTACAGATGCATTTTTTAATATTTATTTAACACAAAACACAAATAAAAATATCATGCTGAACTGCAGTTGAAGGTGAAGAGAGCCTGTTGTAATGACAACCCCATTAACCTGGTCCCTTTCCCAGAGGATCATCCATCACTGCTGATGATCCATAATAGCCACTCTGCTGAGCCAAGATTGAGTTTCCAGTTTCAGGGTGTTTCTTTTTTTCAGGCCAGCACGCTTACATCATCTGACTATATGTCTAAAAAAGGACAAATACAATGGGGAAATGTTTATTAAATAATGTGGCATTGTTTATTACATAATCTGATGTGTTTATTGGCTCACACCCAGAGTTATGATGGATTTGCTGGTACAGTAATTGATAATGAATTGGTTATGTTCTCTGCAAGATGGGGAAAGACCGTTTGTGTCACGATGTTTTAATTGAAGGGATTGGTCTTCACTATGGGATTTACAATATTTCATACAATAGATTGTCAACCGCGTCATGAGTGGTAATGTTTTTGTGAAGCTTTCTCCGAAATCCGTCACCAACTCTCCATAACATACAGATGGACGTAATTAAAACGCACATTTATTGTTGACTATATCACGGCATAGTAGCATTTTTTTCTGCTGCTCTAAATATTTCCCTGTGATAGACTGGTTGTTAACATAGATGGTTTATGAGACAATCGACCCCTGGGCACGGACATGTAAAAGGTCCCCCTCTCCTTCTGTATGAGAGCAAGACCCCAGATTAAGACAGTCACAAAATGACTACCATCCGTTTTGTGTCTCTTTGTAGCTGTTTTGCGTCATTTGCATCTCTGAAGTCGATTTGCATCTTTATGTAATCTTTGTTGTCGTTTTGCATCTCTTAGTAGATGTTTTGCTTCTCTTTGTGTACACTTTGGTTCCTTCTGCCTCCCGTTTTGTGTCTTTTTGTAGTCGTTTTGCGTATCTTAATAGTCATTGCATCGACTTTCCAACGAGAGATCTTAACAGTCACTTCAAACAGAGGCTCTGTTTTGCCGAGTAGACCTGTTCATTCATCCATCCGTGCCTATCAAAGGTAAGATTCTGGATTTAATTATATTTTAGTTACGAGTCTTTGGTGAGGTTGTAAATCTTCAGTGATCTCATGAGTTTGACAGGGTCAGAGCCACCCGCAGAGCTGCCCTCAGGAAGAATTTACATTCAAATAGTCTGTCATTATTTTCTTCACATTTCATCCACACAGAGACACACACCGTGACTCTGTGGCTAAGCAGTTGTTGTTTTTTTCAGGCAAGCTGAATGTCAGTCATTTTTCTTTTTTACTGTAGTTGATTGATTACCAGGACTGTGACTGGATATGTTCCTTAAGCTTTCTTCATTTCATTCTGGAAATACTGATAAGTCCCTAAGTGGTGTGTGGGCCAAGTGGCCGGGCTGTCATGGGTCTGATCCAGTGTTTGCTTGTATTGGAGTTTAAAACACGCTGCCAAAAGTTTCCTAATGTTACATACACTCTGAGCCCCTCTTCCGCAGAGCCAGTCTCGCTCATGTTTTATCGGAAATATTGATGAAAGAATCAAAACAAATGCATCTTTGATTGGAAACATATAGCCGGGAAAACATGAGGGCATTTTTGAAATCCAGGGATTCCCCCTATTGCACTGTCAGTGTCTGTGTTGTCATCTGGCAGCTGTTGGCATAATTCCTGCAAAGTTCCACTGTTTCATTTAGTGCTATGAAGCGTTAATATGAGCCAAAGACATACAGTACAAGTCATAATCAGGTGGAAAGTCCATTGTGTTAAACCTTGTACTCCATGAGAAGTGGAGGTTCAAGCCCCCGCAGACTCTTTTGTAATTTCCACTGTGGAATAAAAATGATAGAAACAGGGGAGACGGTAATATAATTTATTTTACTTGTTTGCTCTTAATTCTAAAAAACAGAATCAGAGTTTAATAAAAACAGGTTTCACTAGACAAACCTGTATATCTTTTTATCACTAGTGCTCACAATTTATCATCCAAGCGAGCACTCGTGTTGCTTATTGTTTTTACATGTGCACCAACAACTCTCAGTCACACTTCTGGCCCAGCTGCACTCATCCGAGTTTTCCGATGCATGCGCGCCTGTTGCAAACTGGCTAATTTTTTAGCATGCCCAAGTCTTGGCTAGTTTCAGAGGCCCCATGGCAGGGACAAGTAATGAGAGGGAAAAAAAAAATTCTTTCATGCATTGTGCTTGCAGAGACTTAGAGGTGCTTGTCTGTTCACTAGTTATGGTGTGCTCCACACGCATTTATGAAAAAGATTGATTCAATTTAGCAATACTGACAAGCAAGAATTCTTTAGTTTGTTTGGTTGGCAACGACTCACTTAAGTGGCATACAGAGTTGTGATGAATGAAGTCTATCGTCCCCCAGCCTGCCTTTGGCAGAGATACTGAACCTGAGTAATAACAAAAATGTTTGAAATCCAAACTTTACCAAAATCTTGACATGCTGTGTGCTCCCCCCATGAGAGATTGGCAGCTGACATCCCCGCAGTCTGACCTTTATGACTAAGTTTTTTCCAACGTCAATACAAAGCTAATAAATCCCTCATACCAAACACAGATTATTTCCCATGGGATTTACAGACGCTAAAAGCTGCCTATGGGGTATCATGCAAGGACCTGACAATAATATACATCCTTTATCGAACTGTCCTCCTTTTGTCACAATTTTGGACAGAGATCACACCAGGCTTTTCTACCATTATTGGCCTGAGTGTTCCCTTTGAGCCTTGCACTGTCCGTCACTTCAGCAAGCTTAAATGCTCCAAAAATAACAGCAAATTAATTTAACTCTCTGTAACTATAGCAAAGAATATTGCTCTACATTATTCACCTGGAAAAGTAAAAGAAAAATACAGCTGTTGCACAGGACATTACTGATGTTTCTTTCACTAACTTACCTACCTCTTTTTTTACTGAATAAAAAAAAAAAAAATCCATTAATATTATTTTAAAATAACAAAGCCAGCTTTCTGAAAACTGGGGAACCGTTTGCAATATTTTACATTTTGTTGATCGGTGTCAGAGGTGTACGCGCACACACGCATCACTCACATGCTGTCACATGTAAACTAGGCAAGGGCTGTCAAGTCAAGTTTATTTGTACAGCACCGGCAATATTAAACCACTTTAAAGACCATAAAAAACACTAACAGAAATATAAACATTTTTTCTTTCTGTTTGTTGCCGATGAATGAGCCTTTTTTTTTTTTTTAAATCCTCAGCATTACCACTATGTAGGCTAGATATGACTCTTGTTGTTGTTTGTTCAATAAAAACTGTGTAGCAAATCAAGAATTTTTGAGCTTCAGAGTCATCAGCTTTAGCTTCATCAATACCGTTGGATTTGTGAAATGATCACTTACATAAACCATTATAATTTTCTGATGGTCAAGTAGTAAAGAGTGAAATAAAATATGTAGATTTGCCACTATTCTTTTTTTCTCTGACCAAGATCTCAGACCAAGTCAGGTTTTCGTGGTGGTGTTGAACAGTGTAGAAAATCTCATTTCTAATCTTTTTGGCTTTGGTTTATTATGACCCGCCCTTTCCTTTTCTCATCTGATATCTTTCCCCAAGATCTGCTGATTGGGACTTCAATTTGTACACTTTGTCACTTCTGGCAGAAAATGTGCAGTTTCCTGTCAAGTGATGTCAGTGTGTGAGTGTGTGAGAAAAAGAAAAATTGTCTGTGTGCGGACGAATCATTTCATACCATTTTCTTGTGAACTCAACACAACCTTAACATTGCCTTACTGGCCTCGGGTTTTAATGCCACGTTCACAGATTCTGATTTACAATAACAGGATAACCGTTTCAAAAGCCACTTCTGAGAGCGGGCACATATCCTGCACCCACTAACAGCTCATATAGAAGCTGCAACATATTTAGTTTATGATGCTTGTAAGTGGCAGATCCTTAACGTCTTTACTCTCTATAAAAGTAATTGTCTTACCCAGTGAGAAAGCTCTCAATAAAAAGTGCTATTACGTACTTCTCCTAGCGTTTTGCTCTCTTAATAAAATCACCATTATTAGCTCTCAGTAAAACTTACACCTCAGCAAAACTTAAACGACTAGCAAATCCGGTTTGACTGAATGTAGTCCTAGAGTGTGCCTGTGAAGTGCTGGAGAAGAGACAGTGAGAAGTGTTGAATTTGGGAAGGTGCAGGTTTGTTTATGTAACTCTGTGAACTCTTTCTTGCAAGCTTTTCGTTCTGGAGAAAAGAAGTTTGTTTGTTTGATTTACCGATCTCTCTGTGTTAATTTGTCCTAGTTTTTTTTTTTTATATCATTTGCATGCATTTTCAATGTATGCTTGCATGAGAAAGCACAGGTGTGCTGTATTTTATGTCATTAGAAGCTCTGAGACTTCTGGCAACCATGAAAGCCTACAGTGACTGAAAGCTTGGTTTTATCATTAAATAATTGCATCGGACTTCAGTGGGCAGAGCCTCCTTTTTTTCTTTGTGTCTCAAAAACAGTACAAGACTAAGAGAAACTATTTGGACATTAAATGGAACAACTGTGTCTTATCATGCCTCCACAGTGCGACGTCAGAACATGAAAGTTCGCATTAGCGCCACAGAAGACACCATCGTGATGAAGTTTTTGCGTCCCAACGCTGACACCAAGCTTGAGGGCTACATCCTGGGCTACGGCAGCGGCATGTTCTCCAAACAGTTCATTCAGTTACCTGAGAACGGGCAGCCGTACGAGACTGAGTTTGGTAAGAGAGGCTGTTGATTTGTGTGTTTTGCATTGTTTCAATGCAGATGAAAGATGAGGAATGTGAATTGTATTTTGACCTTTTCAGTCATGGCTAAAAGGGAGACAAGAGTGTGCAGGCTCAGAGGATCTACAATATAACTAACCTTTAGTTTTTCTTCTTCTGTTTTTAGATGCTGAGCCCAAGTACCTTATCGCTGTCCAGCCCATCCCGACCAATGAGGTGAAAAAGCAGTGCACAGGTATGGCTTGTACAAGAATTTCACGGGAAAAAATCACCATCAAGGTGACATGGTAAAAGTGGCATTCAGACATAGACATAGCATATCAAAGTAAGACATGTTCATTTGTTCTCAGGTAAAGTGGAACTGGAGAAGCCACTACACTTAGTCATTGGGTCGGTAACGCCCACTTCAGTGCTCCTATCCTGGGGGACGCTGCTGAAAACCCCTTATGAAGGCAACGTCATGAATGACTGTCTAGAGGATGGGTGAGCTTACACACTAACACACACACGTCAGGCCAAAGAGTTGGATGCACATGTCCACTGAAGACAGAGCAAATCCTGTGAATGTATAAGCGCATGGAGATTTCATTTTCAGCCGTTTCACCTCATGTACCCTGGCAGTATGGTAGATTTGGTAAGCATAGAAACAGATGGTGAAAAGGTGAAATCTCTCTCTCTCTCTCTCTTGTTTAGGAGAGTCCACCCACATTACACACGTGACACAGTTTACCTGCTCTAAAATAAATCGCTGTCTTTAAACTTCTACTATTACAACATTCATATTAATTAAACATTATGGAAGCATTCGATGAAAAACTTGGTCTCATTCCACTCTTGGTTATATGTCTAATATAGTTTCATATATGTCATCTGAATGAAGAAATAGAAGCACACCCTGAGGAAAGAGGAGAAGACTTCTGTCCCAGCATCAGGACGTTATACAGTAACTGTGCAGTTCGTAGTATTATACAGTATTAAACTGCACAACATGAAAATATGAAATTGACATATTTGCCAGGGTTGCACATGTTTTTCAATAGGAGCCTGAGCCAAGATCAAACCCCCAACACTGCAGTTGTTAGAACATGATCAGCATGGTTGGAATAACTATACAATAAGGAAACGAAAAGGTTTTTATGGTATCTAAAAGTTCTTCTATCAGCTCTACTGTGACACGCAAGCATGAATGTCCCTAAAAAGGTTTAAATGCCTGGGAACACAGAGCTGATGAAGCCTCTTGAATGACTGACAAAATGTCTTCAAGACATAAACAGCAAATCCATTTTCTTCTTCCTTCTTGAACACTTCAGATCATGTCAATGACTGAGATTCTTCATGGACATAGTATTTAAAGTTTTTCTACGACAATATACTCTGTTGTCCTTTGTCTTTGTCTCAGACACTATACAGTGCGTTATCGTGAGAGGAACAGGAAGTGGAACTACCAGACCTGCCCAACTAGTGACACGGTCATTGACAATCTGAAGCCCAACACAGTCTATGAGTTTGGTGTCCAGCCCAACTCTAAGGATGCCAGTGGAGTGTGGAGCAAGCCAGTCATTCACAACATAAGCACAGGGGGGACGGATGGTATGTTTGATGTCAGTTTTTTTTTTTTTACATGATCCTCTCATCTCCATTTCAGTGGCCAAAGTACCACTTGCTCTTGTGCAACACCACAGGGAAAACAACCGAGTATCCTGAAAAGGTAAAGGCCATCAGGATCAGTAATGTTTTTGTACATCAGTGGTATCTGGATGTTAAAACCGGGAAAACATCAAAGCTCGTGAGTTGCCCCCCAGTCAGCGGTGGTGAGTACCTATCGACAATGGTCAGAGGAGGGACAAACCTTGAACCGGCGACAGGGTTGTGGTGGGTGTGTTGGAACAAGTCTGATCCACGGCAGCTCCACCTTGCTTCCACCATACCACAGGGCACCTTCAGAGTTCTTGTAGAGTGGGTCGGCTGGTCGGAGCTGTTTTGGTGGCACTCGAACAGCATAGTACGCAGGGGTGGTCATAATATTTTGGCTCATCAGTGCATATGTATCTGTGATGAAATATATATACTGTAGCTCCGGGGAAAAAAAGAGTTTAGGTGGGTTTTATTAACAACAAACCACTTCCTGCATGTGCCTCTGTTCTTCAGAATAAACATTTTTCATAGTTCAGATAGTTGTTAATGCTTTAAGGTAGTATGTCATTGCCATACCTGCTAAATGAAAGCACAGATTGATGATTAGTGTGAGAAAATGCTGGAAGTCTTGCTGTGATCTTTGGCACAAAGCATGCAGGGCCTGTTCTATTTTAGCAGGATTTATAAATTGGTCAGGAGGATATCTGGTTGCCTGTGGACAAAAAATATTTTGATTTTATTACATTTCATCAAGACTAATCTATGCTTTGTTAGTCACTGTTACAGAGTATTGCTTCAAGTTGTTTCTGTTCTGTCTAGTTTTGACAGTCTAAACATTCCTGCAATATTTTTTCTGTGTAAAAATTTGTTTGTTCAGTCATTTAGTGAACAGTCTTTTTTCCTAATTTAGAAGTGTTTTCCGTGTTTTTTTTCCACATGTGAATAGATAGTAGCAAATGCTGACTAAGTGTTCACTGATTAGATTCGAACGACCATGGTGACATCATTTACATATGCAATATAATCCCTGAGACACTGAGATACTGGACGGTGTTACTGAATCAGAACCATATTGTGGTTTACTTTTATTAAGCCACTGCTAAGGAACTCTCCCTTTCAGTCATCTTGGATTAAACACAAAATTTTAGCAAAGCAAGTTTGAAATGTGGTTTTATTTAGTTCCTTTGCTTTCAGTTAGGTCCACTTTACTGACTTCTCTACTGATTTTTCTCTTGTGTTTCTAGAGAAGGCCATCAGGAAAATCTTTAAACGGCCTGTCAATCCTGTGGTATGTAATGGACACACTTTTTAAAATTTCTGATCAAACCATAACCAAAGCATTACAACTAATATTATGACATTTTGTTACATTAGAATCTTATTCTATTGATATGTGGATACAGGTAGGAATAGTTGGTGAATATGCTAAATGAAATAAGAGTATCAGACAAGTGAGAGAAGTGAGACTGCACAGGTACAATTCCCTCTACTCAAAATGAATATTTATGGGAACAGGGTGTGTATTTGGATCAGGCAATAGACTTTAGAACCTGTGTTGTGCAGTTTAGTGAGCTTATGCTATTCTCAGGGTTGTTTGCCTCATTAATTTTCCATCAACTACTCAATGGAAACAGCATCAGTGCAGCCAGGTCCGGCCAAGCCAAGAGAACAGTCTGTAGCTAGCTAACTTCTGGATTAGAATAAAAGAGAAAAAAAAGAATGATTAGATGGAGGGACAGGGAAGGAAAGATAAAGGTGTGGAAATGAGTTGAGAGGGGAAAGGTGGCATTGATTTTCTTACAGTGCAGGGCTGCTGTGTCACATGCTCCTGGCCACGAACCCATAAAACATCACAGCTGCTGAGAATCAGCCGCAACACTTGCTCTTCTAGAGGGAAACTTTGAATAACAAGCTACTCATCGGGGACTTTACCAATTCGACATGGAGCACAGGGCCGAGGGTTAGGCAACATAGAGAAAAAGAAAGAAAAATAGATGACATTGAGGATAAAATGCTAATACCTGGACTTGTTGTGACCATTACAAAGACTAATGACCAGTTCTTCACCCTTCTCCTCTTCTTCTTGTCTTTCACCCACCAGAAACCTTTAACACCGGGTCCGCATTCCTTCCCCTTAGCTACTCACCATGGTAAGCCAATAGAGACACACTGCTTTTGATCAAACCCACTGAACCCTTTTTAATGCAGTATGAGAATTTTTATAACCTACTAGGATTTATCACTGCTCAGAAATGTATGTTTCAGCCCTCCTTACTGACCCTTGCTTTAAGACTCAGGACTGGAAGAATTTTAACCAGAACCTAGATTTGTTTCACAGATGGAACCTCATCATCTTCACTTCTCACTTTTAATTTATAATTTTCATTTTGCAGGTTTATTGCAGGTTTATTGCAGATGCCAAGTACTGCAAAGCTATGTGTCCATGATGAGAGGCTTAGCATAAAATATTATATTGAAAAAATCAAGATTTGTTTCATATAGTATTATTATATGAAGGCCAGTATATAGACAAAAAACACAACCCAGTTCACCACAAATTATATTCATTTTCACCTATTTTGCATTAGTGAGTCTACCCACTTTACTTACATTTATATGCAGCTGTAACCAACAATGGATCAAAAAAATGACTGTGCATTGCAAAAACAGGCGCTGATAGTGACGAACCCACAGGCAATTGCCACCTGACTCAGCAGTTTCCCTCTGCTCTATCGTTTAAGCCTCTGTCAATTCATTGTTTTGGTTTTACGGCCCATAACTTTTCTATTTTGATTTGCTCTCACTACCCTCATCAGCGTCATTTTTCGCCACGTCAGGCAGCTGTTTTCAGCAAAAAAGCTCCAAAAACCCACAGTACACTACCTGCCCTGCACAAAACAGCAAAGTTAGTTAGCAATGAGCTGGTGAAAAAGCTCTTAGCAGCTGAAGAGCTAGATATTCCACCAGGAGTTAGTGAAGCCCAAAAACGAAGCTAAAAGGAGAGTGAATATTGGACTAACATTCACCAGGGGGACAAACACGCTTCAAATAAATGCTTACGTTGCTCCATAACTGCTGGATGCGTAAATAGGCAACTGTTTGCTAACAAGTTCAATATCACCTTAAAAGGTGATTATATACTGGACAATTTTAGAGTTGTGTTCATAGTTTGTTTCCACTGCCCCCTCGTGGTTGTAGGAATAAACACTTGATAAACACTGGCAGTGAATATGCTGATTAGAACATTACCGGCCTGATAGTGTTTAAGAAAACTATAATGCGATGGACATAATGTTTCTTCCAAAACATATTTTGTCATAGTGAAATAGATGCATGAACATAATTCCTTTTCATACTCTTTTCTTGAGGACTCTGAAGGCATTTTAAGGGTTGCCTCCTTAACTTTAATCTCTCTTCCTTTGTCCTTGTCAGTTGTCCATAACAAGACGCAGGGCAGAGTGCCCGTCTCCTGGAATATAGCCTCAAAGACAACTCTTGGTAATGACTTTTCTGACCTAAAAATGAGTTCAGCGGTCAGAAAAAAACTCTTGACCTTACGTCTGACCATTCTTGACTCTTTCTTTTATCCTGCTGTAAGTCTTAGGTCATTGTTTACTGTACATACACCATTTTTTGTACATTCTATAGGACTTGTAGTAATAACTTTTCTCCGACGTCTACTAACATACACTATATTTCTCAGCTCCAACCACAACTACTAGACAGGAATCTCTGTCGACCCCTGGACCCACACTGCCTGTGGTCACCAAACAGCCACTCGGTAAACTGTGAATCATAGTTCTTTTTGAAAAGCTTCATGGCTCTCATTCCGGCTGCAATCATAGACTTGGCAGACTGAATTGAGAGGCTTTCAGTGCTTTACAGTGATCTTTGTAATTAGCTGCATGAGCAAGAGTGGCATGCTATGAGTAAGTACTGTAGCTCAGCCCTCCCAGTGGAAACCAGCTGGTGGTATCAGCTATTTGGGTTGCAATGAGTGTAAGGTAGGTGGCCTTGGCTGCATGGCATTTTAGTAAAACAACAAAGCTTGAAAAGATTCTTAATGATGGGATTAAGGATCTGTTATATTTTTTTCAGTTATTTTAACAATGACTGATTTGCTCGGTATATTTTACACAATTTTATCACAAGACATGACTTGAAATGGAAATCTGGTGGACAAGCCCACTACCAAAAAGTACTGTAGAGGACCATTCCCAGTCTTGAGAAAGAGTTTACTTTTAGCCACTACTGAGACCCTTGTTTAGGTGCTGCAAATTCAGATCAGTCATATCTCAAATATACCCATTTTTTAATTTTCTTTTATCTGCCTCTCATTTCTTCACCACTTTAAACCCATCGTTTTTCTTTTAGTATTTACAGTATGATCATTCATCACAATTTTTGCTGATTACAAATCTAAGGCTTTTGCTTTCAATGCAAGGAAGGCGATTGTGTGAAGTCTGCATGACAGATCTGCATGCACCAGACATTCCTCTCTGTCCAGCAGGAACTTCAGCAGAATATCTCTTATCTTCTTTTTTCTTGAACCTGTACTACCCTGTTGTCCCATGTCCCCTTCTCTAACATTTTTCTGTTATTATATTTACAAGTAACCTTGGTTCGTATCAAACAAAGCAAGGGTTTTTTCCATACAAATGCTATGTCCCAATTCAGGGCATGGATACAGCTGATTACAACCAAATAGACCTGTTCAATTTCAAAGGTTCCTTCAAATGCAGCCTGAATTTGAGGGATGCAATTGTTGTATTCTTTGCAACCCTTATTATCCCACAGTCCAAACTGTAGTGGCGATGGTAGACAGGTGATCCTTGTCAACTCATTCTCTCAGAAAATTTTATGGGACAACATATTTACCAGGCATTTAGATTCAGGCAGTCCATCGTGCTGAAATGAAACTGTGAGCTTGGCTACCAATTTTGTATTTTGTGGTGCTTTGTTGAGCATTTGAAGACAAGTTCTTTATGATGAAGAGGAAAATTATTGACTTGAAAATGAACAAGGAGTACATCCAAGCACCACAGTTTTGGTGTCTGTGAAGCTAGGCTGTCTCATTTGGGGAAGAGGATCAACTTCAGAAAGACCCGCTTTGATGGGCTGCAGTTTTTGCAAGATCCAGTCCCTGAATTCAAACACAGCTATAGTCTCCATTTAGGCAAAGTTGAGTAGAGGCACTAAATACCTGAAATGCCATGTTATTTATTTCTTGCTTGCCTTCTTGCTGTATTTATCACTCTCTTATTTTCTGACTTCCTCTTTTTCTGACATTCTCTCTCCCTGAGATGAATACCTGATCAGATTGAACAATCAATTTAGAATGGTCCATCAAAATCCCACAGCAAGCAATCAATCAGCAACTATTAAACCCTCATGTGTCATTGTCTCTTAGCGGCACAGCCAATGGATTTGGATGGTTATCACTCACAGGAGTCCCGGCCCCGGTAGCTGAGTCTGTCTGTAGTAACACGGATGTTACATTGCAAATACCTCCATATGGTCTGTCTGCCTTTGAAACTGGACACCCTTCATCAGATTCTTGCCAGTCAGGAGTTATTGTATAACCTGTGCTTTAGTCCAACATCAGCTCTGAGTTCTTGGGCCAGTAGCTGTTGGCACTTATGCTGATGTAAATTTCAGTTGTTCCTTAACTGTCTTTATCTCTTTCTTTCATCGTTTTCTAGATAATAAAATTATATTTTGTTTTTAAACATTTTGTAAAGGAATGTTTCCTATAGGATATTATATTAAAATTATATTTTACAGCACAGTACTGTGGCTTCATGGCCATATTTTCTCTCTCTTAGACCACCCAGGAGGAGGAGACCTCTCCAGATCTGTCTTGCCTCCTTTCCTGGAAGTCCCATTAGTTCCCAAGCTCCGTCCTCCACTACACATTACACCCACCATGGCGTCTGTGCAAGTCCTCCAGACACATGTTGAAAAATATGGAGGGCACCCTATGAGTCAACCACAACAAAAGCCCCTCATACAGCCTTTACCAAACCAGCAGCTCCAGCCACAGTATAGACAAACACCACAACCAAAGCCCCAACCCCAACACCCTCAAGTAAAGCTCCATGAAAAGGCTCAGCCTCAGCTAAAATCCTATTCCCAAACTCAGCCACAATCACAACCCCGATCGTCATCCCAGCCCGTACCCCAGACACAACCACAACCTGAACCAAAATCTCAGCCCATATCCAAGACCCAACCACAACCTGAACCAACATCCGAGCCCGCACCCCAGACCCAACCACAACCACAACCCCAACCAACATATCAGCCAGTACCCGAGACCCAACCACAAACAAAATCTCAGCCCATACCCAAGGCCCAACCACAACCCCAACCAACATCCCAGCTGGTACCTCGGACCGAACCACAACCAACACCTCAGCTCATACCCCAGACCCAACCACAACCCCAACCAACATCAACGCTCATACCCCAGACTCAACCACAACAAATAGCAAAGCTCATACCCCAAACTCAACCACAAAGATTAGCAAAGCTGATACCCCAGACTCAACCTCAACCACAACCAATATCAAAGCTCCTACTCCAGACTCAACCTAAACCACTACCCCAACAAAAATCCCACCCGGTACCCCAGGCCCAACCACAAACAGAACCAACAACTGAGCTCATACCCCACACCCTACCACAACCAGAAGCAACATCTCAGCTCATACCCCAGACCCAACCACAACCCCAACAAACATCAAAGCTCACACCACAGACTCAACCTCAACCACAATCCCAACAAAAATCCCAGACCCAACCTCATCCACAACCCCAACCAACATCTCAGCCCACATCCCAGACCCAACTTCAACCACAACCCCAACCAACATCACAGCCCATACCCCAAACCCTAAGTCAAACCCAAAAACCACCCCAGCCGAAACTCCACACCCAGCCTCAATCACAGTCTAAGCCAAAGCCATATTTCCAAACACAGCCTCAAACCACAACCCAGTTCCAGGTAGATCCACAACCTCAACCCCACCCCAAAAACAGGGACCAGCATCAAACACGACCTCAAATAAAGACCAAAACTGAGCTTCAACCGCACGTTGAATCCACTCCCCAGTTCACATCTGTGTCACATCCTCATACACCTCAACAAACGACCCAGCACATACCTCATACCCAACGAGCAATACCACAGATTCACATCCAGCCCCAACCTCAACCACAATCTCAATCTACAGCTCAGCCACAAACCCAAACACAGCTTCAACCCAAGACCAACCCACAGTCTCAGCTAAACACCAAGAAGCAGCCTAAGGCTCAACAAACATCTGAACCAAAGATCAATTTTTTCAAACCCAAGCCCAAAACACAACCTCAACCAAAGAGCAAACCCAAGCCCCAACCACCATCTTACCCAAAAATGCAGCCAAAGCCTCAACTACCATCTCAGCCAAAAAAACAGCCAAAGCCTCAAACCAGGGATCAAAAACAAACTCAGCCAAAAAAACAACCACAGCCCCAATCACAACCACTAACAAAGACCCAGACCCAGCCCATACCTAATACTCAACCGATTCCCCAACTGCATTCTCCACCAAAGACCCAGGGTCAGTCCCAATCTGTACCTCTACCCAAGCCACACCCTGCATCTAGGCCCAAACCACAACCTCAACCCGGGCTTTCGTTTCAGCCTAAGACCAAGACCTCCTCTGATCCCACCAAGATCACCCCAAGGCAGACAGTCCCTACTGGTAAAGTCCCTACTTTTTGCCATCAGCAATCCAATATTAAGCATTAAGACCTTATCTCAAATAATATTTTGAAAGGGGCATATTGATTTGAAATTTTGGTTGTATTTATACAGGGGTTTCTTTTTTTTTTCTTTAAACACAATTCAAAAGAATTTGATTCGTTTTGTTGGAATGACAAATGTCATTTCAAATTATTGTTGGAATTATGTTAATAAATTCCTCCGATTTTCAGAATTGGTAAAAAGAAACTGAGAGTCCATATGCACTTGTGACATAAATTGGTCTTCCTAAGTTCAGCATTGTCTTAATAGATGTATGAGTTTACAACTAATGGATACCATGATCACAACAAATACCCTTTTTAGCTGCATTGATTTAAAACCAGCCATCTTCCCCTTGTATTTTACAAAACAAATGTAGGAAATGCCCCCTTTAAAAGACAAAAATATTTTCATATACATATTATCTTAGATAAAAAAGTGAGTTCTCTTTCATACAGCTCCTAGTCCACCAGAAGAGGGCAAGCCTCTACCAAGACCTGCCCTGGCTACAGAGAGAGCTGGTAGTTACAATCATGGTAAACACCATGACATGTGTGTTGCATTACCATCTCTGCTTTTTCGTCAAGTCACGTGGAACCCAGTGCTTTCAGTTGTACTTCAAACCACTGGATGATGTTGCTGCTTCCCCATCTCCATCTCCATCCTACCACTCTACACACCCCACCCCATCATTATCCGTGCCTCCATGTGTGCCTCCATTTTCAGTCCAGCACAGTCACCTCACCCCTGCCCATTTACAACCAGAGCAGTCTGGTTAGCTTTTGATCTCATTTATGTGTCTCTGTCATTCCATTCATTATCCACTCTTCTACATTCTTTTCACTGATGTGCTCTATCATTTATTCCATTTAGGTAAAGCTGTCAACTTTTGAAGTGGATCACCCCTAACCTCCCCAATTGCCTTTCTGCACATATAGGTACTGGTGACCACACATCATCCATTCCCGAAGTCCCTCGCTCTCCCATTAGCTCATCAGTTCCTCCAGCAGGAAGAAACAACACGCTGTCTCGCACCAGGGTTCCTACTCATTCCTCTCGTACTGGTGTCAGACCAGTCTCTCCATCCAAGACATTCACCTCTTCTCACAGCTCCAGCACAACTGGGGGTAATGGAGTACTCACTTCCCATCCTCTCATTCCCTCTTCCCAAGCAACTACCTCAGGTTATCCTCTCCTGTCAACACTCTCTAACACTCTCTTCCGCAGCTGTGTATTTACAGGAGAAGACATCAAACTCATGGCTCTTGATTTAGCACATGATCTGTGTTTGAATATATACAATAGACATTTGAATGTATGTGCCTCTCTCCTTCTCTGGTTCTATCTTCTGCTTCACCTCTTCTCACAGTCCATATGTTCTCCATGCTGTGCCATATGTGCTCGGTGTGTATTTCACACCTTTTACCAAGAGCAGTAGTGGCGTTTCTGGGGTCAGGATCGTTAATATGATTTATGGTCCCTCATACTGGCCGGCTGGGAAATTTGGCCAAGGCACTGGCCAGGACACACCACATTTTATACCAACCATGCCAAGCCAAGCACAGTGCAGACAGTACAGCTGCTACAGCCTGTCTCTCTTTTTTCTTTCTCTCTCAATCTTTTCCTCCCTCAAACACACCCAAAAACTCCCAAAAGAGTTATTGAAGAAAAGAAAGTGAGAAATGTCAAGAGATGAAGTCAATTCCATTTGTAAATCCAGAACATCTGTAAAACCAGGTTGAAAACACAAACAAGTTTCAGGCTTTGTCACTAACAATGGAAATTAGGAAAGTAAGAAAATACATGGTAAGAAAGAAAGACAAAAACCTTTTTCTTTCTGACTTTCTTCTGACACAAAGCATTTCATAACAAACCTTTTTCTCCCTCCAGCAGCCGATGGAGCGCATCATAGGGGCAATGCTCTACCTAAACCTGTGGTGTGGTCCAAAGAAAACCCCGGTAAAGACAAACCAAGATGATCACTTTTCAGTGTTCCTCATTCACTAACCTAAGAGGCACTGTTATGTCCCGTCCAACACAGTCACATTGATCTGTGCTTTTGTCACAATCCTCTCATGCATTTTGATTTTCAACTTGTCTGTCAGTGTGACGTTTTGTGTCTGTTGTGGTCTGTGTTGTCCAATACGTATAGTCCCAGTAGCTTATACTTGACAGGGGCTGAAGCCATATGTGATTCAATTTTTGGTATATACCTGTCTTCTCTACATTATTTAGTCTACAGCACATATGGAACTGTAATCAGGAAATGGTTTCAATTAGTTTGAGAATAGCTTTAGCCTGCTTGTTGTGAAAGGTGAATGTGGTATGCCCTTTTTTTTGGTCAGTCACATTGTTTCCATTCTGCCAGGCAGGCTCAGTTAATTAGAGCAACCGCATCCATCTCAATTAGTAATGCAAACCAGCACATTTATTAATTGTGACGCTCCACTCAGTCCTTGTTTTTCGGAGTTGTGAAGACAGGTTGTGCTTCAGTCCCATGTCACAGCTGGTGTGTGTTATGTCTGGAAACTTGGACCGTTTCAGAGGTCTTCAAAGAGTCGCAAGGCTCTCTGGAAGCAACTCTACAGAAAAGAATAGTTGTTTTGCTTGCCATCCTGCACGCACATCCAATAACAAAGCTCGTAGTGACTGTTTTTAACTTTTTTTAAGAGACGTAATCTTCACACAGTTCACCTTCCTGCCTCCATGAACTAAAATTACATGCAACTTAATTTTTACTACTTATATAACATTAACAGCACTTTGTAACTTTATATTGAGAATACGTTTAGCCACAAAAAAGAGGTATAGAGTGTAATTTTTGCGAAAATGTGAATTTGAGCATGTCCTCAACAGTTTTATTGAGTTCTGTTTCACATTGGCATTTCAACTTGAAGTTGCTTCAAAGTCGTTTGTAGTGGACTGCAGGTGTGTAATGGACAGTGTCCATCTATGAAATCTTACTGTGTGTTGCAAATGCAACAACTATAGTGTTGTGAGACACTGGTATGTAATTCAGTGGGAATATTTTCTTTGACTTAATGTAAATCTCTGTTTTGATTGCATGTATTTTCACTTTCTTGCCCTGGAGAATAAGTTCTCTGACAGAAACTAGCGCTCACACCTCTGCTGCTGTTTTAAACCACAGATCTAAGCCTGAGGCCTTTGGCACATCAGAGGCCTGGCCTGCTGTTTGTGTGGTTTTTTGTGAGACAGCAAGCAAAATACACCCTCTGTAGAAATTATATAATGTAGATCAGATCATATTATATACAGTAGTAGACATACATATGGTGGTATGAAAAAGTTTGGGCATCCCTGGTCAAAATTTCTGTTACTGTGAATATTAAAGTGAGTAGAAGATGACCTGAGCTCCAAAACGCATAAAATTAAAGGTGGGATATTATTTTCAACATTTTAATCAAGATTAGTGTATTATTTTTGTTTTGTACAATTTTAAAGTGAAAAACAGGAAAGCAGCACCACACAAAAATTTGGGCACCCCAAGAGATTTGAGCTCTAGCTTGTTAGGGCCATGGCTTGTTCACAGTCATTGTTAAGAAAGGCAGAGTGATGCAAATTTCAAAGCTTTATAAACACCCTAACTCCCCAAACCTTGTCCCAACAATCAGCAGCCATGGGTTCCTCTAAGCAGCTGCCTAGCACTCTGAAGATTAAAATAACTGATAACTGAAAATAACTAACTACTGAAAATAGCAACATGTTTTCAGTTAGCTGTTTCCTCAGTTCGTAGTGTAATTAAGAAATGGCAGTTAACGGGAGCAGTGGAGGTCAAGCTGATGTCTGGAAAACCAAGAAAACGTTCTGAGAGAACTGCTCGTAGGATTAGTAAAAAGGCAAATCAAAACCTCTGTTTGACTGCAAAAGACCTTCCAGAAGAATTAGCAGACACTGGAGTGGTGGTGCGCTGTACTACCATGCAGCAACACCTGCACAAATATGTCCTTAATGGAAGAGTTAACAGAAGACCTTTCCTGCATCTGCACCACAAAATTCAGCATCAGAAGTTTGCAGAGGAACATCTAAACAAGCCTGATACATTTTGGAAACAAGTCCTGTGGACTGATGAAATTAAAATAAAACTTTTAGGCCACAATGACCAAAGATATGTTTGGGATGCAGAATTTCATGAAAAGTACACCTCTCCAACTGTTTAGCACGAGGGTGGATCTATCATGCTTTGGGCTTGTTTTGCAGCCAATGGCACTTGGAACATTTCACTGGTAAAGTTGAGGATGGATTCAATTAAATAAGAGCAAATTCTGGGAGCAAACAAAACACTGTCTGTAAAAAAGCTGTAGATGAAAAGACAATGGCTTCTACAATAGGATAATGATCCTAAACACAACTCAAAATCCACAACTGACTACCTCAAGAGGCACAAGCTGAGGGTTTTGCCATGGCCCCCACAGTCCCCTGACCTAATCCTCCTCGAAAAAATCCGTGGTTAGACCTCAAGAGAGCAGTTTATGAAAGATGGCCCAAAAATCTCACCGAACTAGAAGCCTTTTGCAAGGAAGAATGAGCGAAAATCCCTCAAACAAGAACTGAAAGACTCAAAGCTGTTACAAAAAGTATCTATAAACTGAGATTATTACCTACGTGGGTGTTAGTCAGTACTGACCATGGCCAGACTTTTTCAGGCCCTTTTCCTTTTATTGTTATTGTGAAACTGTAAAAGATGGAAATAAGAAAAAAAATCTTGGTTGAAATTTAAAGAATTGTGTCACCTTTAACTTACTTGCTTGGCTACTCATGGTAACATAAATTTTGCCCAGGGGTGCCCAAACCTTTTCATGCCACTGTATTTTTGACATAGCATTGTATCACTATTGTTGTGTTTTCATTCCCTGGCCAGTTAACCATGACGTCACCCTTTTGAGCTGTCAGTTCTTCATACTTCCCGTACCCATATCTTATGTATTTGCATTTTTGTGACTGGCACTCAAATTACAGCATCAACATATTTTGTGACTTTTTATATGAGCATATGTTTGCTGTTAGCTGTCAGTTATGGAATGTATGAGTCAGAAGCTCTACTATTGTGTATTTTCAGTGTTGACTCATCGAGACTTGTTGGCAGGTGCCGTTTCAGTTATCTTGATAGCCTTAGCTCTTTTCTTTTGGGAGGAGATGCCAGAGATCACTGATTTATGCAGACCAGAGGGAGGTCAGCTCCAGGGAGGAGGAAACAAATCCAAGAGAAATGTTTTTGGGGTGTTTTTGCCTCGACAATTGGACAATTACAGACTCTCCTTTAATGAACGATGATTATTAATGAATCTCTGAGATAAGAAAATGACAAATGGTGAAGGGAGCAGTTGCTCTGGAAACCCTTCTCTAAAAATGGATAATCTCTAAACTATGAGACGTGTCAATCCTTCCAGAGCTTCTCTCCTTCCTCTAAGATATCACAACAACAATTTAAGAAGATTATGCTTGTTTAACAATAGTAGATATGACTGAACCCTCACATTGAGAAATCTGAGTCTGACTGTTTGTAGCAAAGGTGTTTTCATCACAAAGCCCTGGTCTTCCTTGTGATTACTTATCCAGTTCACTAAAGCCAATTCATTTCTTGTGTTTATTAAAGGAGTTTAGAGTGTTCTGGTCTTTCATCTCATAGCTTGGTCTTTATTTTTATTTGTATTTTCTTTGG
The DNA here is from genome assembly GCF_016859285.1 of Xiphias gladius. Taxonomy (NCBI): domain Eukaryota; kingdom Metazoa; phylum Chordata; class Actinopteri; order Istiophoriformes; family Xiphiidae; genus Xiphias; species Xiphias gladius. The sequence goes on along the minus strand of NC_053415.1, from coordinate 19,360,840 downwards.
TGTAGGGATTCTCTGGAAAATTTGGTGGTCGAACTGCATCAGATCGAAAATAATATTCATAGAATGGAGTCAAAATAATAAAATAATTGATACGTTGGTTTTGGTTGGAGTTTTTGAATTCTTCAGTTATTATTCTTGGGGTTTTAGGATGAGAGGCTGAAGCAATGGTTTATTGATTCAAGGTTATCAAACACTGGTTTTCATTAGTTAAAGACCATGGCAGTGCTTTATGGCAGCACTTCACAACGTTCAGCATTTCACATGCAATCTGCCTGGCTTTATGTGCTTCGTTGTCGATTGTGTTATGCCAGTGTTTGTACACTCATGTTTTCAGCACACAGTATTACTCCAGTCCTCTGCCCTGCTAAATGTCTCCCTCTTTTTGATCTATAAACTTGGCATTCTTTCATCATTATTGCACTATTAAAATAACCAACAGCACTTGTTTTCAGTTATTTATCTCTTCTACAGTGCCAACTGCCTGCTGTTCTTTTTCATTTGGGATTTTTAATCTGAAATGGACTCTTGTTTCCCATGACTTCTTGCAGTCCTGCATCCTCCTATTCCTGTCAACAAGAGACCCAACCTGGTGGGGAAACCCAGTGACCATGGTGAGGGCAACAGTGATGAATGTACTGACCACTGAACACTGCTGCACCTTGTCCTGTATACTGTAATTATACACACGATAGCAAGCCTAGGGGAAGACTTGATTTAAGCAGCTTCTTAAACCAGTGCTTCTCAAACTTTTTCTTTCCTCCACTTTTACGATTCCATCCCTCTGTAAACCAATTTATTTTTTGACAACCATCTACCACATTGGAGATATAAGTAACAAAACAAGCCAAGTTTTAATTTTATTTAAATAATCTCAACAACATTATCAAGGATTTTGCACCTGTTCCACAAATGGAAAATATGTAAGTTAATACGTTTTTATTCGTTTTCTTGCCAAGAGTTAGATGAGAAGATTGATACCACTCTCATGTCTGTTTGATCAACTACAGCCAGGAGCTGGTTAGCCTAGCTTAGCACAAATACTTGGGTTTCCTATGAATTCTTTCACATGACTGCTTGATGAGCATCACTTGTTTTCCTTTTCTTCCCTGTCAAAAATCAGTCCATCTCATACTTTACATGTTGTTTTATTGTCTAGATGAAACATGCTAAACTCTATCTTTACAGCCTTGCTAGTGTGAAAGTGCCCTTGTTTATTAGTCCCACATGAATCCATTTTATTTTATTTCCACCACACATTTTTCCACGAGGTCAAATAAGTCTCAGCTGCAATCCCTCTACACCCCTCATAGTTTGAGAACTGCTGTCTTAAGCTGTTGTCTGCAAATGAAAAAGTGCTCACAACTCACAAAACAGCTTGCATTGAATCAGTGTGTACTAATGCACAAAACAATCTTTATCTTAACAGTACATGTCAGTGCATCTCGGTGGCTTTGTTATGGCTTTTGTTTGGGACTCTGTTTCACTTACTGTTCACATAAGTGAATTCATGTGCACAAAGCCTGTGTGCGTGTTCATGTGTGTGAATATGTGCATGGTTCTGAGAATCTGGGCATCCTTGGTCTCAGCCGATGTATTCTGGCAGACCTTTTTCCCCTTTAAAGAACATGAGAGATGTTACTCAACAAGCAATCTATGCTCTTTCAGCAGCCAGGAAAAGGCCACTGAGTTGCTCTGTGAAGATGGCCAGAGCAGATGGACCACAACTGTGTGTGAATGTGAGTCAGATAATGAGGGTGAAGAACTGATCTCTTCTCCTCCTCCTGCTCCTTTCTGTCCTCAGATAAACCCATGGACCTGAAACAAGGAGACGGGTCCATCTTGAAGCCATTCCCTCTGGTCACATCCAAGCCCAAGCAAGAACGAAAACAGCAGATAACCACCTCTGCCCCGGCACTGAACAGTATGAATTTGTCTTAGGAGGAACTGCTTTTATACCTGGATACAAAATTGAATACCCTTATGAGCGTGAGAAAATATGTGATTGAAAAAGCTGCGTATGAGAGTATGAGTCAATACATGCACATTGATAATAATCAGGATACATGGGTGATGCAGCCAGCAGGTGCAATGAGAGAAAAAAAGGAGTTGTAAAAATTAGGACAGAGAGAGCTGCCAGGGACTGCTGGCACATCAAACTAGCCCTAACTCCTCTCCAGTTTCCTTTTCAGGCAGCCGTTTTGAGATATATGAAAACTCCTCCATATTCAGGCCCCTGCCTGCGTCAGAGGTAGACATCATGGGCAAAAAGCGCTTTATAGGTGAGAAATCGTCTGAGCCACTTTACATCTCCACTGGAGCTTTAAAGCCTTCATCATTGAAATCCACAGTTCTTCAGCAACACTACTCACCACTAAACAATGAATAAACAAAATGGTGAAAAAGGTAGCATGCATAAATGAATAACTGCTGTCTTTATTGTACCTGTTTAAAGCTCCCCATGTCATCTACAAGACGGATAAGAAGCCAGATGAGCCATGCTCTATCACCTCCTCCCTCGCTTATTTCCCTGATGAGGAGGAGGGCAGTGATCAGAATGTGACTGGCCCTCCCCGCATACCACCCTCCAACCTCACCGTGGTTACTGTGGAAGGCTGCCCATCTTTTGTCATTCTTGACTGGCAGAAAACCGACAATGAGACCAGAGGTACCGTATATGCAAACGAAAGGCTAATATTTTTTAAGACTGACAGAACTGTTTACTTGTTAATAATATATATGAAGGCTTTATACATATAAAATAGGCAACTTATATCAACAGTGTTTGGGTTCCCAGGTTTGAAAAAAAAACCTTCAGTCAGTGTTTATCCTCCTCCAGAACAATTTTCTTTGTCTTTTTATCTGTCCCGTTATTATACAAAAAGACCCCTCCGATGTGCCATTTGAGGACTTACCTTCCGGAAGAGACTAAATTTAATTCAAATTATTAACAACTTGTCTATAAAGAATTAATAAGTGATTAACTAACTATTGGTAAAGTTGATATGTAAACCATTTATTAGAAAGTGGTAACTGGTAAATCATGTTTGGATGTTTCAGAGGCCTCTTAATGTCAGATCTTAACTCCAAAGCTCGTATCCTGCCTCTCTCATCAAAATATCTCACCCTGTTCGAAATTACATTTTGAATCGTCAACTTTTTCAACTGGTATCAAAGTAATGAGATTAAGTAATTTGTAGCTGTTCAAAGCTGAAATGTAAAATTGAGTTGTTAAAAGCACCCTCAGGATTTTTCTTCCTCCATTGTCAGAATATGAAGTTGTATCCACCGCTAAAGGACCGAATGGAGAGGAGGTGTCCATACTGACGACCAACCAAACACACACAGCTGTGGAGAATCTCAAACCGGAGAGCAGGTATGTGACTAAGATATCACTATGTCGGAAAAATCATTTCATGTAAAAACAGGAAAGACATGCTGCCTTTACAGTTTATTCCCTTTAGTCTTCCAGTTGGTCAGGTACTCTTACTGTGCACACTTTGGGAACAACCACCAGGTTTACATTACTATGAGGTTGTCTAAATAAACCCATGGCTTAATAAATACTGTATGTTTGAACCACTGGCTGATTGCATCAGTAAGCTTCACCTTAGGAAGACAGACACAAGTATTAAGTTGCACTGAGGAGCTATTACCTACCTTTAAAGGTTTGTTCAGATTCATTTGTACTCTTGCAGCTCATGCAGTGAATCACGTTTGGTTTTGCACATACAAAATGGCCAAAGTGAAACAAAAGCTGAGGAAATATACTGTAGATGGAGTGGGTCACCGAGGTTTTAATTACATCTCAGCATCTGGAGTCTCTAAACTCACCAGAACCCACCCCTGGGCTGGGTTTGCTGTTCCACATTTTGCCAGGACGTCTGAACGCAGCACGTGGAATAACCATCAGCGCTGCGTGTGTGAGACAGTGTGTGACCAATACTTGGCTGCCAAAGGCATGAAAATATGCACCCCAGTTCTGGAAATGGGAGGAATACAGATGAAAAGCTTGGTTTATTCCTTTTTTTGTGTATGTAACTAAAATTTCTTGTTCGTAATATGTATTCTATTTCAGTTATGAATTCAAAGTTACACCAAAGAATGAGCTGGGAACAGGACCGTCCAGTGATCCTGTGTCTTTTAGCACAGAATCAGGCAAGTTTTACAAACCTTCTAATCCACTAAAGCCACACTAGCAGATAGTTCTGATGTGTTTGCTCTGACAGAAGAGACTAATTAGTCGTTAATGCCATTGTATATGTTGCTAATTATTAGGCAGCGATTAGCATCACTTTGAATCTCAGAGGGTGGGCTATTAGTTTAACGCTTTCAACATGGCACTGAGGTGTGACTGATTAAGACTCTAAGATCTTGTCAGCTCACCACATGTCTTCTGAGGCTCTTTTCTAAGAGATTAAAATTATCCACCTGGTGATCAGAGCGCCATGAACAAAGTTAAATTTGCACCAATTGTAAAGCAGCTGATGTATGGCCTTGGGTTGATCAAATGTTGTGTTTAAACTCATAGTGACAACACTGACCATGGAATGCTTTGCCTAACTGGCCTCTTGCCCTTACTAGTTCTAATACAAGTCTGGGTTGGTCTAGCACAAATATTCAAGATGTTTCATGACTGTATATTAATGCTAAGTTGTTCTGTTGATGTTATTCATTGCAACTTTCTCACACGTTTGTAGCGGATCCACGAGTGAGTGAAAATGCTTCAGGTGAATTTTATCTTTTTTTTTTCTTCTTATTTGTATGTTCCAGTAAAGTTAAGCTGTTTTAAATGTTGAACCTGCTCTAATTTTGGGTCATGTTTACACAGATAACATATAGTATACTAAGCCATTGCTTCTAATGATTTTTTCAAAGGCAAAGATGCCATCTGGACTCAATTCCCATTTAAAGCTGATGCCCACTCTGAATGCAACGGAAAGCAGTATGTGAAGAGAACCTGGTACCGAAAGTTTGTAGGGATCCAGCTCTGCAACTCGCTGAGATACAAGATCTACCTGAGTGACTCACTCAATGGTAACTACACTGAACCGCGAGCAAACCAAGCAGCTGCTTAGGGACCACAGGGGCTACCAGCAAACTACAAGGCTCATTTAGTAGCTACTTTCAGCTGTATTGTACAATCTTCATCAGCAGATGGAGTTTCACAGTTGTCATTGAAGTATAGATGTTCAAATTTCCATTTTCCTGAGCACTTTAAGGACTGCTCGTCCATATTGGCATAAAAATTGAAATATAAAGTTACTTTTTTAAGCCAACATGGAACAAGGATTCTTGAGATGAATCTGATGTTATAAATGAATTTGCAGTTATGTTGCCTTGATGTGAAATACTAAAATCAATGCTAACTTTGAAGATTAATTGTGTGACATTATTTTTTTAATAGCCAAATACTTACATTTCTACCTCTTCCATCACTGTAGGGAAGTTCTACAACATTGGAGATCAGACGGGGCACGGTGAGGACCATTGTCAGTTTGTAGACTCCTTCCTGGATGGGCGGACCGGCACCCAGATGCTGGCTGACCAGCTACCAAGCAGGCCAGGTATTTTGTTTTGTATTGACAAGTAACAATGATTTTACGTCTTTCTTTGTTTCTAGAGACAAAAAAACATGTAACAGCAGCAGCAGTCGGGATATACATCATGCCACAGTTGCGTTATGTGTTGTTAACAACATTGTTAATCCCCCCGACAATCATTAAGACTGTGCTGCACTTTTTATAAGCCTATCTAAAGCATTGATTCTGCTGATCATAATATTTTACTAGAAAACTATCCTTGTTAGGACTAGACGAGTAGTCCATTAAATGGTTTTATGACTATCTCTCCGAGAAAGCTCAGGCAGTAGTTTCAAATGGTTCCACATCAAGTGCTCTTAAGGTTACTGTAGGTGTTCTACAAGGCTCTATTCTTGGTCCTATTTTATTTACCACATAAACAATATCATCTCTGCCACTACAAATTGTAATGTACATTTTTATGCTGATGATACTTTTTTATGTGCCACAGGCTCTTCGCTTAATCTGGCCACTGCAAATTTACAGTCTTCTTTTGACACATTCCAGATATCTTCTATAAAATATAAGCTTGTTTTAAATTCTGACAAAACCGAATTTATGCTATTCTCAAGGACACTTAAGCAAGTACAGCTTGCTTTCCCTATCCATACTTTTCAAGGTTTTCAAATTGAAATAGCTGCGTGTTTGGAATCTGACTGGACAATATACTCACCTTCAAGGCCCAAAATTGAACACCTGACAAGCAAACTGAAGGTCAAAATTGGCTTTTTGTATAGAAACCAATCTTGCTTCTCTTTTGCATGGAAAAATGCAATCTACTAGTAAGTCTGACTCATTACCTCTCCTCTCTGGTCTCATTTAAATACAGTAGTTACAATGTCAGGTCACAGGATGTTTTAACATTAGCTGTACCACATGTTCAAACCGAGCTTGGGAGAACTGATGACAGGTACAATGATCCCTGCAAATGAAATGAGCTGCACAAAACTTTGAAACTGAAATCTCTTTCACGGATTATAAGACTACACTTTTCTTAATGTAAAACTGTTGTGTGTATTTGTTTTCTGTTTATATTTAAATTTAATGTTTATCCTTTTACACAGGTCTTACTTGAAAAAGATATCCCAATATCAATGAGACTACCTGTTTAAATAAAGGATAAAATAAAGACACTGTCATCCTTTCTCTGTCTTTGTACCAGGATTCTACAGAGCAATGAGACAGGAGCCTGTCAACTTTGGAGAAATTGGAGGAAAGTCACATGTTACCTATGTAGGCTGGTATGAGTGTGGTACACCCATACCTGGGAAGTGGTAATATCCCACAGAGCTGTCAAGGAAGATGACTTGCTAGGTGGTGAGGAAGAAGACGCCTGTCTAGGCTTGAAGGGAGGTGGGCCTTTCTGTCATGCTACCATGAACATTGTAGATGGGTCTCTCTGTTTGAACTCAGCCTACTCTCCCAGGTGTAAACCTCTATAAGACTATTAGGTGTCGCATAACTCTATTGAGTGCATTTGTAACATTGGTCTCAATTTCTCTATTTATCAAAAATGTCACGATGGACAAAAGAATGCAGGAGTTTAAGTGAACCAAAATGTTGAATACACAGTAATCGCAGAGAAAATGTTGGGAAGCTGGCTCCCAAAGTGTAATAATGTGTATGATATTATTTATCAAAGGTTTGTTATTGAATATTCAGTGTGCTTGAGATAAGAAAGTAAAAATTGTTTCCAGTACTTGCATGTCAGTGAGCACATACATTGGTCATTTGTATAAAGAAAGGTGCCAATCATACTTTCATTGTACGTTTGGACTATGTAAAATACAAGTAAACACAGACATGCAGAATTGACCTTCTGCTGTCCCAAAGGGATTACTAGCAGTTGCAGTTTGCACAGTATTAAACTTTTGTTCATATATGTATATGGTGTGAAATACAGTATGTATACCAGTGATCAGATAGTTTGATACATTTCAGGTAAAAAATAAGTTCAAGCCAAATTGTGTGATCTGTTGTAAGAAAACCAAAGTTTGAGCCCGGAGTTTATGCGGGGCCACTTGGAAACAAAAGAAAGTTGTATTTTTAATTTCCATGCAGTCCTATATTTTATAAAAGAATAAAATATATATATATTTGTAAAAAATAGAAAGCTTCAATGTGGAAATGGCATAAGCAATTGACATAATTTATGTTTTTGTGTTTAAGCTTTAAATCATTGGAGAGAAATTGCCAGGGTTTTTCCACGTCATGACTACAGTTGTTTTTGATGCACCATGTATGTTTCCAGCAATAAATCTTGTTTTTATATTTACTGATATTCATTTCCATTTGCCTTCAGTGCCCTTTATGGTAAAGGAAAGGTTTGACAGTTTGGGAAATTTGCTTTAGAGTTAGATGAGATTGATATGCACTCTCATGTGTGTTTGGTAAACGTGGCACAAAGACTGGAAACAACTAGTCTGCCTCTGTCAACAAAATACCAGCAACTCTGAAGTTTAATAATTTATTGTTTCTTTGTTTAATCGTTACAAAGACCAAACTATAAAAAAATACAATTCACTGTTTTACAGGGGCTGAACTATTCCTTGGTCAGGACCAGTTGCCAGGCAACAAGCAGAGACTCCAGGAAAGTTACCAAGAAATAGTTCAATACATATCCCTCCTATAACAGCCATTTGTCATTTTACATTTCTGTTTTTGATGTGCAAGTTAAATAAACAAGATACAACGGGTTAATTAGTGAGCTTTAGTAGTGTGGTAGGTGGGGTCTTTTACCTTTGGACAAAGCCAGGCTGACTAAGCTAAGTTAGTGGCCTACTGGGGGTAGCCTCATGCTTAGTGTTCAACTATACGCAAGCTGCAAGAAAGCTTGCCGGGCAAAGCAGCCAACTGCCCAGGGGCCCCAAACCCACAGGAACTCCAAAACCCAGAGGTTTACTCCATATCAATTATGTAGATAATTTGATGAATCACAAATGTCAAAAATTTTCATCATTTGAAGTGCAGTAACAACAATGCCAGGTCCTCCATCTTGTAGCCCACTCTTGAAGAGGGACCTGTCTCAGAATTTTGTTTGAAGACCTTAATGTTTAAGTTCTAATTGAACTCATTCAAACTTCATTTTTTTCTGTCTGTCAAGTAATTAACACATTGGAAACCCTGGCCAAGGTAGAATTATTTTATCATAGCATAGTACTGTAAAGCTTGAAAAACAAATATTTTAATTATCAATTCATCTTCCAATTTTCTTATATGATTGATTGATTATTTGGTGTATAAAATGTTAGGAAATAGTGAAAATTGTCCTAATTATTACCTGAAGCCCAAGTTATGTCTGACCCACAGTTAGAAACCCCCAAATGCTTAGTTTACTATCATAGAAAACTGGGAAAATTAGAAAATCGGTACCTGTAGATTTTTGACACTTCTGCTTAAAAATGACTCGAACGATTTAGCAATTATCAAAAGTATCGGCCCTTACTTTTTTTGTCGACTGACCAATCAATTCAGCTGTAGAGTACTGGTTGGTTTTGGGGTGCCTGGGGAAATTAATCCAGCTGTGTGCATAAACGCTAGCAGTGTTTTTGTTCTTAAACTTTGATCTGAATTAGATGAACCACAGGATGAAGGTGTAATACAGAATTCAACTCCAGAGGTAAACTTGAAAAATCTAACCGAACATTTTGCTGTAACTAACTGTATCAATAATGCAGACCACTTACAGTGAACAAACTCATCAAAAAAAAGAGTGATTTAACTTTGGCACAGACTACATGGAGAGAAACTAAACACACTTCTCTAAATTATCTTTAATAAACCCTGTGCGAGTAATTCTTCGCACTTGCTCCCATGCCACATGTCCCAGCCAGCCACAACCCACGGGCAGGAAAACAAAATAGGAATACCAGCATTACCACAGTTTTCCAAATTTCAGTGGGGGAGAAGGAAGAGAGAAGCCAAACTTAACTGAGACATGAATTCAGGAACCACAAAGAGAGAGAGAGAGTGTTAAGAGAAAGACATCAAGACAACAGTGCCAAGAGCAACACAAAACAAAAAGATTAAAGAAAAAGGACTCCAGCTGGGTCTCAATCATTTATTAGGTTCAAGAAAAAAAAATGTTACAATTTATACATTAACAACGAATCTCACTTGAAGGTGGAATTTGATTTGAAATACTAGTAAAAACAAGTGGTAAGAGAAAGAGAGGAATAGCAAGCTTTACTGGAGGTGATATTATAAGCAAAACAAAAGAAGCCTTCTTCATTACACCTCCCACAAGCCATCACTTAGCTAGTGTTCCCAACACGGGGCAATTTCATTGACACATCATTAATACCGACATGGTGGTAAAATTGATCAAATAAAGAAAAAAAACAAAAACAAAATGACGAAGGGGTAACTTTTCATTTAGTGTTTTATAAATGCATCTATGCACAGTAAACTCAACACAGTCGGTTGAGATGTATGACAAAAATGCAGAATGATGATGCTGCTCACACTTGCAAAATGACGTGTTACCATAGAAAGAACAATAAACAGTTTGTGCAACAGCCTGTTTCGGTCTCCCAGGTGTGTGCATACAGACTGGTTAAATGTTTACAATGACAGGTACAAGAGGGCACAGCAGAGAGTGTTGGAGACAGGAGAAGATGGGAAAATAACACAAAAACATACAGCTGGGCCAAAACAGAGTGGTGAGTTAAAGAGACAGCATACAAACACTAACCATCAGACTGGGGCAGGGGGTTGCTTGTTTCATATTTGGACTTGATATTTGTATGGGGCGGGGGGTAGAGCAGTAAAGCACGTTTCCTGCACCCACTCCAAACAGCTGGAGCCACACAGAGGGTAGGGGTTTGTGGGTGTGTGAGGATCAGTAACATCAGCTGTCCTCCTCTTTTACCGGTATCCAGGGCCTGGTTGAGTGTAGCCCTGGCCGTAAGGGGGGCGGTTGCGGGCATAAGGGTTAGCAGCTCCTGGTGGAGGGGTGACGGTGCTGCCTGGAGGTGCAGTGTATCCAGGGCGGGGTTGGTACCCTGAGCCGGGCTGGGAGCTGGGCGGCAGGCTGTAGTTAGCGGGCTGGGAGGCCTGGGAGGTATAGTTTTGGGGAGGGAAGGCTCCTGGTGGATACTGCTGGGCTCCCTGAGGCGGATGGGGCTGCTGCTGGCCCCCTTGGAAGGCCTGGGCTGGGGCTGGGCCAGGGGCAGGAGCCTGGGAGGAGGGAGGCGCGTAGTTCTGAAACTGCTGCTGCTGTGGCGGGCCAGGCTGAGGGGCGCCAGGCTGAGGACTGTATCCTGCTGAGAGAAGGAGAGAGAGCGGGAGTCTCTTTAATTCATCCTAGAGAGGAAAGAGGGCCACCTTACTACACAGTACAGCAGCTACCTTTTTCCTTTTTAAATCCTGACAATTTTTAGTCTTACCAGGGTACTGCATACCGTACTGCTGCTGCGGTGGGGCACCTGGTTGCTGAGGCGGGTATCCACCTGGAGCCTGGTACTGCTGATACACCTGACCTGAAGACACAAGGACAAGCATTATCAGAACACAGAAACGAATGTGATTGTAATCGGTCTTGGTTTTCTTGGGCTACATCCAAATCAAGTTCAGTGCTGCTCCACTCCAGGGATGCACCTGAAACTGATAACTGCACAAAAAAAGAAAAAGAAAAAAATACACCAGAAGAATATTCACTTGGATTTTTGTTGTTAAGTTACAATCAACAGTTAGCAATTAACAGCTAGTTATCTCAAAAAACACATCCAAACACATCCTACATGAACCCCATTTATGAACTACAAGTGAGACAAAGTTTCATCATCTTCAAAGGCTCTCATTCACTCTGATTATACTGATCAGGGATCAGATAAACGCAATCGACCAGCAAATTCATCTTGAATGCTTTTTGGCTGCATTTACACTTTGCTTTTTTGCGATCAAATAGCTATCCAGTCCACCCAAGACACATGAAGAGACTAAGCCTCAAGTCGGGTCTGTATCTTTACGGAAACACCTGTGCATCTGGACAGAATAAGACAACTGCTTTAATGGAAACAGCTGCAACCACTTTGATGTAACTATTTGTTGCCAAAAGCCCGGTGCCCACAGAAATCTCTACAGCACATTACAGTAAGAGTTGGCTCCAAGCTAGAGAGCAACATGCAGGTGCCAAGCAGACGTAAACACACACACAAACAGAGAGAAGGAGGTAAACCCCCTTACAGTGTGAGTGACACATGTATCCACTATTGAGGTGGTACGGGTAGACAGGCATTCATAACTCAGGCAAATTTTCCTGCATCATAACAAAAGCTTGTCCTCTGCAGCATCAGAAATGTCTATGTCTGCAGACTGTTACTTCCTGTTGCACTGTTATAACTATGATTTCACCAGTCCACACTGCCCATGCACATGTGGAGGACAGTCATCACCATCTCTATGTCAGTCGTCTCAGTGATGTGCCTGAAACAGTATTACCTCTGAATATCCAAGGAAGCCTAAAGCATCTGGTTAAACATACTAACCAGGTCTGAATAGCATGACTGTAATAAATACTCCTTTGCTTGACAGTGATGCAACTGCAAATCTTTGTTTAAAAACATGGAAACTTATTTTTCTTATTTTAATTTTCTCATCAAGTTTTCCACTGAATTCCTGAAAGTTCAGCAAACATGCAAAGACTTGGCAAACTAGTGTTCTCCCTTAACAAGGCCTAAATCTTCCTCCCAAATCTCCTGCTTGGCATATAAATTGGAGTGACGACACATGAAAAGCACAAAGAGAGAAGGGATAATGAAAGAGGGCTGCAATGGGGTTCACTGGTTTTTCAAGCGCTGGTAAAACTGGTGCTTATTTTCCACTCTTTGGAAGGGCTGATATTGTTTCAATATTCAGTTCTTGAGAGCCTAAAACAGAGCAAAGCTGAAAGGAGACTATGATCTATTAATTATTCTGTCCCGTCAGAGAACATCAAGCACTCAAAAATGGAAGAAAATCCTTATTTTGTATCCAATGATTTGTAATTCAAGCCATTCCCTGCAGCACATACAGCACAAGAAAATTAACTTTATGTTGGCACATTTAAATAAATGTACACAGATGAGCCAAAACTCTATGACCACTCACAGATAAAGCGAGTAATGATTATGTCGTGAGAACAGCACACGTCGATTTCTGGGATATATTAAATGGTAAGTGAGCAGTCAGTTCTCATAGCAATGTGTTGGATACAATACAAATGGGCAGGTGCAAAGACCTGACCTACTTTGAAAAAGGTTGAATCGTTATGGCTGGATTGGAGCATCTCCAAAACAACAAAGCTCATGGGGTGTTCCCGGTCAGCAATGCCAACAGTGATACGACGCGGGACAAACAATGAATTGGCGACAGGATGTGAAGGAATGTGCTGCGATTTATGGCGGCCCCACCTCGCAACTTGGATGTATCAGATACCATAGGGCAGCTGACCAACCAGCAGCTTATATGTAGCAGTGGTCATAACATTTTGGCTCATCAGTGTATTTGCTGTATAGTACAGGCAAATAAGGCTCATTGTACTGGCAGATAACAAATCATATTACTTTGCATTGAAAACTAAAAAGTGTAGCTTTTTGGTGTCTTTTTATAAGCATTGTACTGATGTGGCAACCATCTGTTATCTCACTGACAGAACCTTTAACATGAACACCATGCTCTTTATTGTGTGAAAAGGCATGTGTGTGAAATTGGCCTCCTCTCCTGTTCTCCCCTGTCTGTAATTCATCATGAGTCTTATGTAAGAATGATGGAAGGATGCGTGGCTTTTAGACCCCTTTCTCCTGGAATTTCGTTTCACTGCAATGTAGCCAAGAGGCCAGCCATCAGGGACAAAGGATATGACTGGGGGCTCTCTGGAGACTACATAGCATTGCTCCAGGAGAAAAAGTTAGAAAAATTATGTTCAATGGAACAAATAAGTGTTTGGCTGTAATTTTGCCGTTCTGCTGACCTCTATGCATGTCTTGAGGGGGGTCATGAGAACACGGCCCTGTTTTGAAATAAACATTTCACACCAAACACGTCTGCCCATCTGATAAAGAGCCTAACGCAAAAGTCTGAGCTCCTGCTACATGTGCACGTTCACAGCTTCATTCTTGCACAGATGTAAATTATTGCCAAGGGTACATCAGCATCTGTGAGACAACAAGTTGAAATCTTTACCATCTGCTTTTGGAGCTTGTTAGTGGAATTCTTATGGTAACAAGTAATCTAAGCTTTCATTAACAGTGAGCTTAAGGCTACCTTTAAAAAGGACACACATGCTCAGCTGGCATCCAGTCTCATGTATTACCTTTTATAAATTCTTTTGGTGATTGGCTGTTCTGATTTGCTCTTGAGGATGTCATATGGGCAAACTGTCTGCAACCAGAGACAGGAGTAATGCAAGGATAAAGGGTTGAGTGGGAGGACAGCAGCTGGGCAGGATCTCGTTTGATGTCTTTGTGTGCCAATCAACTAGCTGTTCCAGCTGTTCTAGCTGTTCATTGACCACTGCTGGGCTTGAATGTATCAAACAACTTGCTATAAGATTACAAGATGGAAACTAACCAGAGCTGCCAGTGTGTGTAGTAATGATACTTTACTGATTTCAGTTGGTATATTGTCTTTTTAATTGTCTCCCTTCACAGGAACATCAAAGTTCAGCTTTGGGTACAGAGCAATTCTCTGGAGGTGGCGGGGTTAATACTTGATCAAACAGGGGCTTCAGTTGAATGTTTGTCCTACACTAATGAATGGTTACCCTACTTAATACTCACATCTAGCTTCCTACATGCAATACTTGAGCTGGACCAGTGATTCCCAAACTTTGTCTCACGTACCCCGTCAGATGAGCTCAAGAATTCCATCTATACCGCCTGTCCTTCTCCAAATGTATTTGTTTTACTTGACAATAAATTATCATCATTTTATATTATTTTTATAAAACAAGAGAATATTGTTACAATAACTTTTTCATAGAAAACAGTGATCCTGAAATTGTCGATGTTTATGCCTGGTCTTTTTTTTTTTCCTCTTTCCAGTAGGTTTGGTGAAAGCTGTATTTGTACTATGAATTGGAGAGGCACAAGCTGAATATTTCAACTTTTTATCTCGGGATGTCCTGATCAAGTTATTTTGGCCCCAATCTTGATCTGTGTCCTTTTATTACTGGACATCTGCTGATACCGAGTCCAATCAGATACTTGTATTTACTTAACTGTTTATTAAATATGCATCTGACATACTGTATTGTACTAACAGTTTTAGTTTACTTGATCTGAAACATGTTATTTTTCACGAGCAATCTGATCGAAATACTGCAGGACCTGATTGAGAAATTATATGTATGATATAAATGAAAGTTTAACTAGGAAAATGCAGTTCCTAAAACTGACTCATGAAATCAACCCCCCGGTGGGACTGCTCTGAGAGCAAGTTACGGCTCTTGCAGGGTGCAACAACATGAAGCATCTTTTTTGCTCCAGTGGCCTCCACATTCATCTGGGCCAGACCACTAGCTTAACCCCCACAGGGGGCATCTTAGGAGTGAGGGTTTGTTTTGTTTTTGTTTTGTTTTATCTTTATCTAAGGGTTTGGTTTGGATCCAACATATCTGTGTTAAAAATTACACACAGGGGAGAGCTGCAATAAGGCCTCTTCTGAGTAAGATAAATGCTAATTCCATGGATACTCTTGTTTACATAGTGTTGATTAAGCCTCCACCATGGTGAGTCTAGGGATAATGGATAAGGATAACTTCCAATTCCACGAAACTTGCCGCTTCAACAAAAGAGTGGATTTGATTACCAAAAAAGGTTATAAGCTTACAGTACGCGCAACTTTGAATCTGTAGGCTGCGAACATATGTCAATTTAAATTCTTCTAACAAACGATCCTGAACGTATATTCATCCCATGAGTCATTTACCCTCAATTTGTTCTTTTGATTAAAATTAATTGCTGCATTTTCTTAATATCTCTGTAGACCAGTGCCTGTGGTTTTTGCACCACTGAACTTTCAAATATGCATTCATCTTTGTAATGAGGGGTTTATGCACTGCAACCCTACTATAATATCCCTCTCTATGTAACCGTTGTTTGACGCCCTGCACTGACATTCTCAGTCACCTAAGGAAGAGTTGCTCTTTTGTTTTTCCTTACATATCACACGAGCATCATGGTCATCAAATGTGCGCTGTCGACCACAATTTCCGAACCTATTCACTGACGTTTTTCCCATAGATCTACATGCAGATGTTACTTTAGTCACTGTTCCTATTGAAACATAGCCAACGGAGCAGCCCCAGCAGTGAACCCTCTATCAAAAATCCCTTAGATCGTTTCCTCTTGCCATCTTGATACAAAATCAGAATCAACTGAGCCTGCTCAGTATTTTTATATATGCCAAAAAGCATCACTAGATTTATTACTTAATTTTACTATACAGAGTGCCTGTGTGGAAGCCTTTTGCATGTGTTATGCTTCTCCACTCAATTATTGAGGTTTTTTTTTTTTTTAATTTGCCACCCATCTGTATATTTCACTTAATCTCATCAACTAAGGATCGGTGGCAGAATGAAAGTGATACTTTCTGTATTCCGATAAGAAATTAAAAGAAATTAGGTGGAATTTAATCAACAAAGCTCACAAAACAATGATAGTATAGAAGGGTGTGGTGTACTTTGATCCCTATGATGTAACTAAATTACACATGAATAAAAGTGGGCCAGTCAAGTGGCATAAAATCACATTTCACATACAGTGGAAATATACTGACTGGCCAGTTTATGTACAGTACAGTACATGCATGACAGTTTAGACGGGAATGAACTAGGAACAATATAATAAAAGTAATATAAACTGAAGTTTGATAAGTCTATAATTTAATAATTTAAGTTTTACTGTCTTTAATTTTAATCTATTTTTATGGTTTTTACTAGGGTTGCAACTAATGATTATTTTCATTATTGATTCATCTGCCACGTTTAGTCTATTAAAAATTGTCCAAAAATCCTCTTCACACTTCACAGAGCTGAATTTGACGTCTTCAAATGTCTTGTTTTGTCAACCAAAAATCCAAATACCCAAAAGCATTTAGTTTACAATGATACATGTCAAAGTAAAGCCAGAAATCCTTCCATTTGAGAGGCTGGAACCAGACAATATTCGGCAATGTTTTAGTGTTTTTGTTTCAAAAGTGAATTAAAGCGATTAATCAATTATCAAAGTACATTCTGATTACTTTTTTGTCGATGAACTAATAGATTAGTTTCAGCTCTAGTTTTTACTGTGGCACTGTGTGTGTAAGTCGACTAGCGGTTATATTTTAGGTAGGAGGGGTAGTTGAGGAGAAGTTTGCACCCCGGGTGGCAAATCTATAGGACACAGCATCCTCAGTGCACTCCCTTAGATAATGTACAGGATTTTTGGTGCTGTTTGTTCTGTGCATTTTCTCTTTTGTGTTACTTTGTGTATTTTTCTATTGCACGCATACACTTTCTGCCCTTCTGACAAATGGATTGCCTTCTTTGTATAATAAAATAACATTAGATTACATTCTGATTTGATGTTGGACAAATCTTCAGATTAAAAAAAATATCATGACAATGACTGACTAATGAATCATATTACTCCCCTCGCAAGTTTTTGGCATAAAAGTCTTGGTGGTGGACTGCTACATCTACAGCAAGAATCAGTACTACTAATGCATATGTTTAGGAGATTAACTGTCTGGCCTGCAAACCAAAAAAGACCTGCTAAAATTTACCATGGGATATATTTCTAGACTTCCAGCCTTGGGTTTGCAAGATCACAGGAATAACTACTCTTTGGAAAACAAATAATCTTGGATCAGTATTTTAGGGAAATATATTAAAACGGTCTTGCTCAACAGGAAGTCATATTTTAGTGAGGCTTCTTTGGGAGTAATGTTGGATAAACATCCCATATAACAGCAAAACTGTAAAACATATGTAAGGGCTTAACCACCCACACTGCAGGGTCTCCGACTCCCTGTGGTCATTAGGACATTCCGCCATTTTACATACTTTCTTACAAACATGTACCTACCTCGGAGTGGGTGTACGTTTGTGGTTTCACCTATGCTGTGTTAAATATGACATGCATACGTGGGCTTTCTTGGGGATATCTGTGTTTGCATGTGTCTCACCATCCATGCCAGCTGGGGGTCCCTGCTGTACTCCAGGATATGGAGCCTGTGGTTGGGGGGGCACTCCTGGCTGAGGTGCCGCAGACGAGGAGGAAGTGATGCTGTCAGGGGTTCCTGAGCGCTCCTCTGGTGCAACCGCTGGGGGAGCTACTCAGGTAGCACAGAGAGAGACAGATATGAAGTGTAGATATGAATGCCTACATGATGGACTGACACAAAACAAATACAGTCATATGAAAAAATAAGTACATCTCATGGAAACCGTTGACTTTTTAAACATGTCTGAATAAGCAAACATTTGATCCTCTTTGATACAGTGCCTAAAGTGAAAAAGTGATTCATCAAACAAATGACATATAATTTTGACATGATTAGACATGAATACGATTAGAGCCTAGTTAGGAAATGTAGGTGGAACCTGTCTTATTTAAAGCTCTGACATCTAGGGTCTGTTTTTTTCTGTGCTACTGAAGTGTGTGGTGTCATCATGCAAAAATCTAAAGAGTTTTTAAGGTCTTCAGAAAAAAAAGGTTGTGGATGCCTATGAGTCTGGTAACAATTTCCATGGGGTGCACTGCATTTTTCACGACTGCACTTTAAGATAGCACCTTTAAGTTCTGCAGTTGGATAGCGTGCAATACCTTGGGCCTGGTCCTCACTCAGGCCAAAAGCAGAGATGACATTCTTGTTGACCTCGTCCTGGTTTTTTAACGGATCGAAGGCTGACATGCTGGCTGCACTGACTGGAGTGGCCTGTTTCACTGTGGGATCCGCTGCCACAAATTTGCCTTCACGTCCATCCACTGATTCTAGAAACACAGCCAGAGAAATGTTTAAAAACCAGGAAAGAAAA
Source organism: Xiphias gladius (assembly GCF_016859285.1). NCBI lineage: Eukaryota > Metazoa > Chordata > Actinopteri > Istiophoriformes > Xiphiidae > Xiphias > Xiphias gladius. The sequence goes on along the minus strand of NC_053415.1, from coordinate 19,342,258 downwards.
AGAGAAAATACGGCAATAATGCAATGCCTGTATGTACCAATTACGGTCAATTATAAATAGACTTGTTATTACACAATGAACAAAAACATGTAGTGCAAGGGGCAAACTAACTAAACATCCCCCTTGTTTATTTCATTCCTTGATTCCAGTCAAATTATATATGAATATGTACTTGTTTAGTAGTTGGTATTAAAAATTGCATAAAGTTATAGCTAACAGATGATGGTTAAAAGGTTTGTGATTAAAAAAAAAAAAAGTAGTAGTAGAAGAAAGAATCAAATCATATTTGGCTGTGTGTGTGCACATCTGCCAGTACCGAATGGGGCATAATGGTTGTTGTGGATCCAGCAAAGTTTATCTTGTCCATTATACATAAGCAGGTGTTAAGAGTTGTAAACTTGTTTTCTGTTTAAAATCTTACTTTTATGCACAACTATGTGAGGGTGCTTCTCACCAATAGACAGAATCATGAGTTTTCATGTCAACACAATTCAAAGAGCAGTTGTGCACGCACATACTGTAGGAAAGACTGCAAATGACGCAAGAAACTGCATTGTATAAATGTAGTACAGCCCAACAGACACTGGAATTTTTGTGGCTGATGCTAATATAGATATTTAATGGTTAAAAAAAAAAATAAATGAAAAAATCTGATAAAGATATATATGTATTAGCCAATAGGGCCAACAGTAAATTGTTTCAACATAAAAACATAACAAAAAACAAACAATCTTGATATGGATCCCTTAGATTTGTTTTTTTTTAAGAACTATGATCAAGCTACAAACTGATAAGGGAGGGGGAGAAGAAAAAAATAATAATAAAAAAAAAAAAAAAATCAACCTGTCAGTTCTTTCTGGTGGAAAAACTGTGTAATACAGACACTGTTTCTAAATTACCTCGAACCCAGTGTGGCATTTCTGTACTGCGGGTTCTTGTTACATATCTGCCAACATATGCACTAATATTGATCTGTAATAGGCTAATGTCGGCTTGTGTAGCACTAACTGGTCTAGCACTAACAAGTAACTGTATGCATGTGTATCGGTGTACTTACCACTGTCCGGTGCTGTAGCAGCCAGGCCAGGCTCTGTGGGGGGCTCCAGGCTATCCAGGAGGTTGTTGACTTTATTCCTGAGCTCAATGAGCTCCCTGCGCAGGTACTTCACCTGACTGGACTCCAAAGGCCGCGGCTGACCATTCACTGCAGACGGTAAGATGAAGAGAGGGTACCCAAGTGAGCAAATCAAACACATCCATGATATTTATTTGGGGAATGTGGTTGAGCAAAGTCGAACATTTCTCCATCTCAGAAATGTGTCAACAGTGTAGCAGATGGTAAAACAAACAAAATGTTGCAGGAATATCAACCAGCATAGCTTCACAGCCCAAGAAACCCTTTGAGTGCTGTACATACAGACTGATGATACAAGTGTTTGTAGGAGCCTAAAAACTGACAACATACTGCCACCGCAGACAGGCATGCCAAGTACTGGAAATATGTTTCTGGTGGATAATGATTAACAGTTAAGTGGAAAGTCTTTAAGCATCTCATTATTGGGTAAAGAAAAATACAACACTAACATACAGCAACATCTACATAATGTAAAATAAACACAGTGGATACCTGAATTCTGCAGTTTATTGGTGTGGAAAAGCTGTTAATTCTATACTAAGTATGCGCGCATTATGATTAATGATGTCCAAATTCTGTTAGCACACTAATCTAAATACTTGGGATTACAGGGATCAACTATCACATGGTTGATTTCACAAAGCCATTCACAACAGCAGCCATACTGAAAGAGGGACTGAGAGCTTCACCATCATCACCACACCCTGTCAGTTAGACAGTTAACTAACAAAGGAGCTGGGAACACTGGGCATGAGGTCACTGGTTTGTCAGCTTGTCTGTCAGTATACATGTACTGATTTTACTTAATGTTATGTCAAATTTAGCAAGGCAACACACTTAAGTTCCAATTTGAACTTACTGTCTTCTTCTTCCTGTACCACATGGGTCGGTCTAACTACTTTCAACCTTTGCTTTCCCACTCCAAATAGATTGAGGATAGAAATTTTTATTGCCACAGAATGAATGCAGGAATAGAGATTTTTCATTCCTTTCTAACACAAGTTTCTCTGTTTGAGTGGATAATGGTGAACAGAGATGCCTGGAGTCAGGAGGCACCGGCTGAAACACTGTAGCTGAGGATCCAGCTACTCTCGCTGTCTTTAAATCTCGACACATGTCAGAGGATATCATTTCCACTGAGGTCATGCCATGTGATGACGAGCCAGGACTCAGTAAGCAAGTTAAGTAAGTAAGGGAGGTAGTAAAATACTTTTTAAAAAAGAAGAAACAAATATATCTTACAGGTCCCTGTTTAATTATAGCAGCAAGTGGGGACAGACTGACTCGGAGCAGAGCACAGGAAACAACATCATGTTGTCATAACAAATTAAATTATTAAATTTGCATGATGCAATGGTGTGTTATGGTTTTGAGGTTTTTTTTTTTCTCCCCCCGCTGACAGGAATATTCTGTAGACCCTTTTTTTCTTAAAGTTTGAATTCATTTATGGCTATATTCCCATAAGGGTAAATCTCTACCACAACTTTATTTCCTGGCAGGAAGGAGAAAGCCCTAAAACACCATTTAGACTATCCAACAGTTTAACACTGGGATGTCGTACTGCCTTTAAATGAATAACATTTACAGGAAATTGAATTATTCATAAGCATTAACAAAAACACATGTAAAGTAGAAATGGTCTGCCAAGAGATGTGATCAGCGAAAACATCAAGCTGTATTTTGACATTTACAGATCAAATCATGCGGTGTACGGCCATACATGGTATTTTTGTTGTGACCTAAAGAAAACAATCCCAGAGGGCATATCTGATCTGCACAATTTAATTAATGACATGCAATATACTTTAACATTAAAATTGTGTGAGAAACTGCCTTCTTTAATTTTATGCTCATATTCTTAAGTTAAAATTTTTCATCCATAGAGCAGTTTTTTTTTTTTTTACAAGACTAATTCATTAATAGCTTATATTTTAAAACATGTAACATAATGAGAAAGAACATTTTTATATGTATCTGTTCTTTATGTCTGTAAAAAAAATATCCAATTTCTATAAATTTAGCTCTATTAATCAACGTAAACAGAAAAAACTCTTTACCCACTGCCATATAGTTGCTGGGCTCCTGGTTTTAAGTGCAAGGACATTTTTTATTCCTATTCAAAACAACTATCATTATCATACTCTAGATCAAGTAATAGCAATAGTTTTTATTACTGACAAAAACAGGCTTCCACCTTACTTGTCAGGGTGAGGTCTACTGGTTCTTTGGGAAATGTAATTAATTCTTCTATGATGCAAACCTGAAGTCAGATTGATTGTGGATTTAGCTGGACTAGCACATATTAAAAATTAAGATTAGGAACCATTACAACTTGCACAAAGGTCTCTTGTGAGTATATCTGCTGCCTGTCACACTATTTGTTTGCTTAATCGGTGCTAAGAGACACACAGAAATTCCACCCAAAATTAGTCAGAAGGGAGTGCAGAAAATTTCCATTTGTACAATGAAGAGCTGAGGTTTATTGTGTTAAACATAAACTGGACTGCCCTCCAGTGACTGGTTGCTGTAACAGCTGATGTGGAACATCTTGGTTTATAGTTCATGACGGTGAGCCTACCATGTGATTAAAGACTTTCAACATTTACAGACTTGAGATTTGCATTGTGGATTCCCCGTGGCAAAATTCACTTGCATAGCTGTGTATGTCTATGAAGGGGCAACAGTAAGGAAATGCTTTAATATCTTACCAAACAAAGTCAGTTTGAGTATTCTACTGCACTGGATTGCAAAGGAGAGGTCAGAGCTGTCGAAGATGGTGATGAGATCATCATCTACAGAAATGGAAAAGAGAGACCTGATGATTCACTGTACTGAAAATGATCTCTTCAAAAACAAACAAACAAACAAACCAAAAAAACCCATTTTGTTAGTATACCAGAAAAAAAACAAACAAAAACAAATTCATTCCCTTATTGGATTTACATTGTTGTGTGTCCAAGTCACCCGGTCAAGTAATTAGTATCAGCATCACACTATTACTAGTTTACAATAAATAAGCTGGACTGAGGAAAAGGTATGGTCTACATTCACACTTTTACCCCTGAGACCAATTAGGACGAAGTGCTTGTGTCCTGACGCACCTTCGTCCTTGTATTTGATGGTAACCTCGTCATTACTCTGCAGCTTGCCCCTGAAGACACGCTGCATCATCAGCACTAGCTCATCATAAGTAATGTCTTCATTATGGATAGGGATGCGTCTGATGTCGTCGCCTAACTGGGCTTTGATGATCAGCTTCCCGCTCAGGTCCAGCTGGCCGTTCATGGTGCCGTCCGAACTGTTCTGCTCCCACCACTTAATAGAGTCAAAGGAGAGTTAGTTTAAAAACAACCGACTAATCAATATGCCTATTGCCCCAGTTTCCCTTCTGTCTTTCTCAATGTCAGTTAGAGGCCATTTCAGTTTTAGTCTTGAAGTATAATAAACTAAGCAATGGTTGATTTGGACTACATTTCACCATATGCTGATTAAACACAGAAAAATTAAACAAATAAATGAAAGGCAATTTAAACATTACTTAGTCAGGCATTATGGCAACAAGATGCATGGTTATTATTTCTATTTCTTAATCTCTAATGTCTTGGTTGTATAAAAATTGCTCTACATATATTTTTGTAGTTTGTTCTCTTCGGGGATGTAGTTAAAATTTGTAAAGGACATGGAGATATACTAATATGACCATAGTGATGCCGTATTATTACAGTATGTATCATAAAGCTGATCTTTTTGTTTGAACACTACCATAGCACATGGTTTGCTTAAGACGGGATGGATTCAGGAAAACTTGAAAACTGCACATGCTTTGTCACAGACAGGTGAAAAATTAAAGTAATAACCAACATAAAGTTGTCACAGTAAGGTGTTAGGCCACCATGTGCCACCAGAACAGCTACAGTGCGCCACGGCATTGATTCTACAAGTCTCTAAGTGAACAGCATACTTCCCAAAGATATTCCCTCATTTGGTGATTTGATGATGGTGGTGGAGAGGGCTTCCTAACATGTCAGTCCAAAATCTCCCACAGTTGTTCAAATAGGTTGAGATCTGGTGACTGTGAAGGCCATAACATGTGACTCACATCATTTTCATACTCATCAAACCATTCAGCTACCCCTTGTGCCCTGTGGATGGGGGCATTGTCTTCCTGTTTCTCCACTAATTTTTCAGGTTTTTCCTTTAATTTGTCACCCGTCCGTATGACAGTACTTTGGTCTTGTATGTACGAAAACAAGCAAGACAACTGACAAACCTTGGCATATCGCTTGCAAGTAATAGAGTCCTGCATGCTGCAATGCCAGTGAAAAGATGGTCCCTCAGTAATAACATCACACAGATTCACTTAACTGCAGAGTCTAAGGGTCAAATATCACCCAATGAGGTGGAAGACTGTTCTGTGCTATTGTAGATCTCCTTAAGGACTCTGACCCAAGATATCAACCAGTTAGATAAGAGAATCAACGCTTTCAATCATGTTTTTTCAATCATGCTTTCAAAAACGTAATGTGATCATTCGACTGGCAGGTAGATGAAACTCCCAGATTTTGTTTGGTATGCGATCCGTGGCCTACTTTATTAGTCTTTGATATATTAACATGTCTCTCATGGATTGTGTGTGGTCACCAGCTGGATTAACTACTTCATACGTGCTCATGATCTAGGCTGGACAATCCACTATTGTGAATTTAATTCCAGAAATGCTGCGGCTTTGCCTATCCTAGCCAGATGAATAATTGGCTGGATGCTAGAGATTGTGTGGTAGCTAACGTTTAGCATACACTTATCTTGAATTAGGACAGCGACAAACCACTATATACTGATAATAACTTTAGTACATCAAACGTTAAAAATGTCATTAAAGCGTATCTTAGCCAACGATGATTGTAAAATCGCAGTCAACTGTCAGTGGCCCATAAACAGCAGTCCTCGACTGACTGCTTACGTTTGCTAGGCCGTTTCACCAATACAGTGTCAATGGTCATACTATAAACCAGGCATGCTTAGCAAAAAGCAGTAATATATTTACTCTCTCGTTGTATATCTGCGTGATTAGGAGCAAAACTGTATGCCTTTTTAGCAATAGGTCGGCAAAAAGCAGCTTCCTGTGTAACTTGTGATAGCTGCCTTTAATAAGCATTCACAGCTAGGTAAGCCATCAGATTCTTACATAATGATTGTTTCAACTTATCTTTCCTTTAAATAAAAATAGATTAGTTGCGGATCTGTTTGGAACTAAATTTCCACAAATCACTCTCGACACCTGTTTGGGCGAGCTAGCTTAGCGTTAGCTCATTACTTTAGCCAGCTAAAGCTAGCTACTTAGCTTGCTAGTTAGCAACATACCAGTAAAACAGTCATAGCACAGAAACTGCTGTGTGGTTAAATGATAATACAACTGGACCAAGAACCCAAGAAAGTATTTCACCTGAATCAGACGACTTAACCACGCTGTATTTCACAGGTTTCCCCAAACCGTGAAAATCTAATCTGTACACTAGCCTAGCCAGACCCGGTCCAGCATCAGGAAGCGCTCTCCGGACTGTAAACGTCAGCCAGTACGTGGCATTCACTGCGCGCAGCCGTAGACCATCTGAACAAAGTGCGTTGTGACTGACTCATCTAATTCTAAAGATAATAAAACATCAAACGTAAAGTTGAAGTCCATTCATTTATTTTTACTTGGTTTACAATGCATATTTAATTCATGCGCACAGGCGGAATACGCTGGCTTTCTGATGCTGAATGACAATACCTGAAAACATAATGGTACAGGCAGCTACTGTGATTACCACCTTTCTTTTTAAATGGTTTAAATGCATTCTGGGGGAGGGGAAACATATTGTTAGAGGTAAACTTAACGAGGGAGAAAACATCTGCAGCAAAAGCAAACCACTTCCTTTAACATACTGAACAGGAGAATTTCCTACACAAACTGTACAGAACTGTGCAAGGCATTAAAACTTAAGTCAGGATGCTTTCAAAATCCCTTTGCCTTTAAAACAGCACCACATCTCATAGGTACACTTCTGCACAGTTTTTCCAAGGTACTTGGCAGGTAGGTTGTTCCAAACTTCTTGGAGAACTTGCCACAGTTCTTCTGTCTTAATGTCTTCTGTCTCTTCATGTAATCCCAGACTGACTGGGTGATACTGCATGATGGATAAGAATCTAAATATCTAAAGTGCTGAAAATATTTGCACAGGACCGTATATGTTGGAACAGTTCATGCCTTCGCTCTGTTGTACAAGTATGAACACCCCACCATCTATTCTGTACAAGTCATGACAACATTTTTTTTAGGGATGACAACAATGTCCTGGTCCTAAATGACCTCTTTCTCTGTTTGGAGTAAAGCAGCAGTCAAGGGTGCAAGGTGACTGAATTTCAATGATGGTGACAAAATAAAAATCAAAAACAAAAAAAAACAGGTTTCAGCATAAATTGTACATCTTACACTATCTTACATCTAAGTGTCAGAGAAGTGTCTAAGGTATGTTATATGATATTGATGACTGAATAAGTAGCCATGAATAAGTCTCATAACTCGTGTAAATTAAGATGAAAGCACAGTTTTGCCCAGTCACAAATCTGTTCACTCCATTATTTCTTCTTCTTCTCCTCAGTGGCACTGAACCATGAGTCCAACAGCTTTTTCATGTAATATAACTGCCAGGCGTGCACTTGAACGGCAACCACCATGATGAGGTACATAACAGTCACCGCAGAGAAGCCAAAAATGAAGCGGTACGCCTTTCCATGGCGGTAGAGCTGCTGCGCTACAGGAAACATCTCCATTCCACCATAAATAAGAGGTGCCACAGTGAACAGCCCCGCACTGATCATGGATATGACCAGGTAACTGATATTGTTCTTTGGAAGTGACAGACTGCTGCAGAGCAGAGGGAGGAGGCTGAGCAGGTAGGGGTACTCCCACTGGTACGGCATGGACACTGTGTCATGTGACACCAGGTTGAAGTGGCTGACAGTCACCTGTGCAGCAACCAGCAGCCAGATCAGAAGGTGGACCAAGTTTAACTTCCGCACCTCTGACTTCAGGGAAGCACTGCAAAATAAAAAGCAGAACATCAGGGGGTGTTTAGAACTCCTTATAGATATTGTTGCTATTTGGAGATAACATTTACATTTAATGAGAAACATCAGAAATAGATCAAATCTACTTGCCTCATTTGGTAGTGTGGGGCCAGCCTTTCTCTGTGTTTAAATTCACTTCCATTGGTACCAGCAGCTCTAGGACCTAAGCGTGATGTCATGTTGAGAGAAACCTGCTGACACACAACACACGTTTTATTTCAGAAGCCAAAACCTGACAGAACTAGAGCTGCAACTAACAATTATTTTAATTACTATTTTTACTGAAAAACGAATTCGATGATTTATCATTTATCAAAATAGTTGCCAGATATTTTTCTGTCGGTCAATGCATCGATTAATCGAATAACTGTTTCAGCTACAAACGCAACTTTTTGACCCTTTCAACCCGCTCATCTCCACAATATGAGAACACAGACCCGTGGCTCAGGTGTAACAACACAAAAAGGAAGCTATCAGAGGAGAGAGGAAATCATGAAATCTGCCAGAATAAGTCGGACTCTTGTCTGACTCTGGTACCGAGGCACTAACAGCTGCACAAACTGAAAATAACTAATATCAGGCACATTGTTTGGGCCGCTGGAGCGATTTGGTGCAGGTTAGTGCGTTAGCTGCTGTTGCTAACTAACCTAATTCAGCATTACCTTTAAGCAGATACGTGCTGTACGTTAGGACAGGCGTCGTTCTATCATCAGCAACGACAACAGAGTGCGACACCGTGAAAAAAAAAAAAAAATTAGCTTACAAACAAAGCTTACCGCTGCGTATTTTCCTTACGTCCGGTCGGGCTCGCTGTTCAAATTTGTACTGACAAAGGATGTCATAAAAGGATGTGGCCAGCAGCTCTGCGCATGCGCTCAACCTCTGCCTTCCACCGAAAGCGCTCCCATCGCAGCATCAGCATCTGGTCTCTCCTCTCGTTTGAGCCGCGCACTGCAACATTTCCTGAATGTCCCTGAACCACCCTTTTAGAAGCAATTCATTTCTTGATTTTAACACTGTTGTCTTCATATTTATGTCTTATGATCAGACACGAACCTGCTATGGGACCCTATTATTCCACTACGTCTCTCATTCTGTGTGCAGTGTATAACGTTTTTTTTTTTTTTCTTTCTTTGGTGTGCCATAGGCTATTTGCTGTGGGGCCACACGATTAAACACGTTGATTTATGAACACCTTATGCTACAAATACCATAAGCACACAAGTGAGACGCTGAAAAGCATACAACTGGATTTCGTCCTTTTTTGTAATGTAAATATTGTAGGCTATATGAGATGTATGTACCTACATGAATATATGTATATGTAGACAGCTGTGATAGCTCCACTTATCCATGTCTTTGATAAAAGATTCTCAGGTGTGTTTACAGTGCTTCCCTCAAACATAAATTCCTGAACTTTTAAAGACTTAAACTAGGTTGCATGACACAACTTAAATGAATTTTAACAAGAGTTCTGCCCAGCAGATTAATACCTACATGAGTATGGGATAGGGTACAATTGGAGAGTGGGAATTTGTTTTTGTTTTTTTAATTAAACACTACTTCAATACTGGTTAAATACTTAATTGTATTTATTTACTCATCTTGTTTTTCTGTGTACTTCCCTACAGATACAATAAAACTCATATACAAAAAAATGGACATCCTCTTAAATACAAAAAAAAAAAAAAAATCCTCATCAAATCAGGGCTTAAAAAGCAACTTGCAGGTTAGAGACCTCAGTGAATTAATCCAAATAGGATTGAAAGTATACTGTATTTCCACTACAGTGACAGTATCCTTTATTATGTCAGTTAATATTGTGCTTCAGCTGTCCATTTCCAAAACAAATTTTGGGCTAAATTAGCTCATACCAGTTGACACATAGTAAGCCTGGAGCTCTCTGGGCCCCTCCAGTTCCGCGGTCCTCGGCAGATGCCTACTTTGCTGACAGAAGTTGTACAGTATGAGCTAGTAATGGGACAATCTTGTGTATGATCAGAATCCTTGTCCTTAAGAAAGCCTGGGCATCTTTCACACTGTTTGTCTTAGTCCTGATAAGCCAAAATGTTCCTTCACATTTTGCAAAAAGGAAAGCTTTCAAGGCAATTAAAATGAGAAACTACCTTATGAATGATGATGATGATTATCATGATAACCTCGAATATAACATTCATGGATTAATGCTACCAACCAAACAGGTGTTTTATGACATATTTTTGTCCCAGATGTGGCTTAACCAATTAATCCAGTCATCATGAACCTGCTATTTTAAAGTTGGACAGCATGCCTTTTACACAGGGTGTGGCTTTTACAGCAAAGGTGACTGGGCATCCGGCGTCTTGCCTGTTATATTGCCTTACTCTTTCAATGTTGCTGGTTTCCATCTTTCTTGCAGAGTGAAACATTGGCAACCAACCAGGTTACGTTTACACGAGAATATCACTTTTTTATTGGAAGTATCAGTCAGGACAGATGTGACCCGACAATCCTGTAAACGTTTTTCAGTAATTGGCTCTTCTTACATCTTCTCATGGATAAGCCCCCCCACAGTGAATTTTGAGTTTATATACCAGCCTCATTCAGATGGGGTGCCTTCTGTGAGCTTAGAAATACAGATGTCAACAGTTATTTAATTAAACAATTTTTATTTAGAAAAAAACAACAGACAATGATAACAAACATGAAACATTAAGACATAAATTCATTGGTTAAACTGAAAATAATAGCACCATGGTTAAAAGGAGTAATATAAATTTATTTTTCCTTTAAATGTTTGCGTGCTTGATGTCATATTTCGTAACCTGTAGTTGATCAGCAGATAAAGTAAAAAATTATTGACCTAATTTATGTTATGAATTGATCCAACACTGAATACTTGCTTTGATTCCATTTATTGTACTGTGAATTTATGTGTATTCTTAACACAAACCTGGCCGCAAGAAATACTAAATGAAGCACACCAAGCCTACCGTGGATCCTAATTTAGTTATCTCACTTCTAAACAAATCACACCAAAGGGGACTGGTTAAATAGCAAGTCCCACTGTTACAAAGTTTCATTTCGAAAATATAATCCATAATTTGTTTCGCAGATATAATACCCTCTTATGTATAATTATACTGCCATTACAACTAGAAAAGGATTATGTATGAAGTTATTGTAATTTGAAATCATGGCTTACAAAACAGTTACCGAATATCAACAGTTGTATTTTAAATTAAATACAATAAATAAGAATACATCAGGTAACATTTATTTCTTAAATGACTCTGATTTGATTCAAAATGAAACTAGTCAAATGCAGAGTCATTAGATAAATCTTCATTTGTTTTCCTTTTCTTTCAACAGCAGGATTGAGTGGATCACTGCTTCATTCCTGCTGAGAATTACAGGAATTGTAGTAATAACTGTATAATTGTAGATGTTCACAGATCTATGCTTTCTCATAGTTAGCATCTGTCACTTACACCTGTATAATACAACGGTTTAGTTAGTGACACAGATTTGCTGTGTAGTCCTGTATTTTCTATATATTGTGGTGTTAAATATAGTGATATGAGTGGTTTTCATAGTTCAGGGCAAAATGGTGTGTTTGTTTAACCTTTGCGTTTTTGCACAAAAAATGTTTCTTTACATTACTACACCCACAGCCTGATATGCAAACATCAAAACAGAAAATTAATATTACATTCTTACTCTTTGATTCTCACTCATGGGAGCAATTGTCAGTCAGCAACATGCTTGCTCAGGTAACATTTCATGCATGTGATTATTTAATTTTGACCATCTAATTTTAAGTGAGCACATTAATTACCATTACTAGTCAATCACCAATAACGGTTGTCCCTATTGTATGGAAAGCCTTCACACACCTAAACTGAATGTAATTTAGGTTGCTCCCGTACTGTAATTTGCAAATTTAATTCTTTTTTGGTTATCCAACAGGGAGCTCGGGAGATGGATCCTTTGAAAATAAGAATTAGAGTGTATACAATAAAGTTTTTCCCCAAACTCAGGCATTTGCAGGTTACACAACTGAAAATGTGTTTACTTCTGAAACACATACAAAATGCTGTAATGCAAAACTTCTAATGATCTGCATTGTCATTCTCGAGAGGTCATTTTACACGCTTGCTGTTATCAATTGAGAGACAAAGACTATATTTTTACAAAGGTATTCATGCAAAAATAAAAACTTCCTACCTTTTTGTCTTTGTATTTTCTATTGTATTTCACATTCTTGCCACATGGGGTAGCTGCCAGTTTGAAGAGGTGTTTTATCTTCTTTTGCATACACTTTGCACATTCCCTTCACTTGTTTCTACCCAATAACAAATTGCACTCTTTTGGTTTTTTCACTCTTGTGTATGAAAATACTTCTGGAGCCGTCTTTAGATGTTCTTTGAATGTAATTTTCTCAATTCTTTATGTCATCAAGGCTGTAAAATAATACATCTTTGCTCTCCCAATTAAACAGCTATAAGGGTTTACAGTATAAAAGCTGCTGTATATACAGACCATCATACTCAATATTTTCCTTGAAATATTTTATCTCGCCCTCTAATCTCTGTTGATGATCAACAGTTTGTTGACTTTACATTAAAACGATTGCTCAGTCTAAGGTATTTTACGATCATGTTTTATATTATAAAAAAATATGCTCCCATGTTGTTCTCACTGAAGCCTCTCTCTCCCTGCAGTTTGTGGTTTTACATCGGATACAACAAGTACCCAGAAAAGGAGGAGTGCACATACTGCCCAGCATAAAGTCCTGAGGCCTGATCTGAGGGCAGCTGAATATACACATTGTCTCCAGGTTGTAGAGGTAATACTGCACTCCCTGATGCTTGGTCTAGGAAACCCTTTTTGTATTCATCATATGTATACATCACTGGTTCATTGTTCCTCATCAAAGCCACCCACACATTGGCTCCTTTGCAATGGATGTGGTAGGCAAAGTAATAAATGCCAGGCATGTCACAGGTGAAAATTCCTGTCTGGGGGTTGTAGTTTTGACGACCATTGTACAAGAGCTTGTCAAAGACAACTGGAGTGCCCACAGGTGGAAAAGGAGTTGTTGCTACAGCTGTGAATGCTGGCATTTCCAGCCCACTGGCACCCATTACTTCTGCCCCATTGCCTCCGTACTTGCTCTTCTTACCATAACTACCAGCCTTAACACCATCTAGTCCAGGACCCATTTCAGAGAGTACTCCAGCCATGTCAGGAGACAGACCAGGTACTCCAGGTGGTCCTGGTGGTCCAGGGGGGCCCGGCTGACCTGGTTTCCCAGGGGGTCCTGATGGGCCCTCTTTTCCTGTGGGTCCTATGGGACCAGGAAGACCTGGACTCCCCTCACCTGTAATGCCTGGTAGACCAGGTGAACCACTATCTCCTTTTTGCCCTGAGGGACCAGGAGGCCCGATTGGTCCTGTTGCACCATCCATTCCTGGGATTCCTTTAGGACCTTGAGGTCCCATTTCACCATGTAATCCATCTTGTCCTTTTGGTCCTGGTAGTCCAGGATTACCAGGGGCACCAGGTAGACCTTTATGTCCACTGTCTCCTTTGGAACCACCTGGTCCTGGGGGACCTCTTGGCCCTGGCTCTCCCCGGTCTCCAGGCAGACCATCCTTACCAGGTATTCCAGGAGGACCAGGGTCACCCTGGGCTCCATCAAGCCCCTTAGGTCCTCCTTCCCCACAGTCTCCTTTAGGACCAGGTGCACCTAAACCTCCTGAGGGTCCCATAGGGCCTGGAGGACCTGGTGGACCATTTGGTCCAGGGGGTCCAAGCATGCCAGGTAGTCCTCCATGGCCCTTATCTCCTTTTGGTCCTGAAGGTCCGGGTGGCCCACCCATACCTTTATCACCCTTGGTTCCTGGGAGTCCTGGTTTACCAAATCCAGGCAGTCCTGGTTTTCCTGGCAAACCTGGTGGTCCTGGATGACCTTTTGCACCTGGCATGCCTGGTTGTCCTGGCAGGCCGTTTTGACCTGGCTTTCCTTGACCAGGTAGCCCTGGTGGGCCAGGCTGTCCTCCTTCACCTGCAGGCCCAGCTGGTCCTTGCTCTCCAGGACGTCCTTTCTCTCCTGGTGGTCCTTGTGGGCCTGGCGCCCCATTCAACCCCGGTTTTCCAAAACCAGGCAGTCCTCTTGGGCCAGCTGGTCCCGGGGGCCCTGGGAGCCCTTTGTGACCAGGTTGTCCTGGCTGGCCCATCCCTTTATCTCCTTTGGGTCCTGGTAATCCTGGTAGTCCTGGCAGACCTTTGTGACCTGGCTCTCCTTTTGACCCTGGTTGGCCTGGTAATCCCTGCCCCCCTGGTTTACCCATTCCTGGTAGCCCAGGTGGTCCTGGGGGACCCTGAGGCCCTTGCTGTCCAGATGGCCCTTCCTCCCCTCTTGGCCCCATTTCTCCTTGTGGCCCAGCCTCACCATTTCCTCCTGGCTTGCCTGGCAGTCCTGGCAAACCTGGTTTGCCCACTCCAGGCACTCCTGGTGGACCAGGAGGTCCAGGTTGTCCCACAGGTCCTGGTTGTCCGTTCCCTGGAGGCCCAGGAGGTCCCGGAGGTCCCTCTGGTCCTGGTGGCCCAGCTGGTCCTGGTTCTCCTTGAGGAATTCCCTCAGCACCACTGGGGATTGTGTGACCTGTGAGGAATGAGAAACATATTTAATGAGAAATTATGAAATTGAAATTACATGGAAAAATTTTTGGTTGCCAAAAAAGATAAGCACAACATGGACACACAACAGACACTCAGAAAATACTGGCAATTTAAGAAACAACAAATGCAAAACAAAAACAAAATTACCATATGCCATTAAAAATAAACAAATGCTTTTGCCCTTGTCATGTTTTAGCAGGTTTCTCACCTTTGTCTTGACCACCATTATATCCGCCCCCTTTACGAGCATTTTCTTTGCCCTTGTGCACTGGCATCTGGGGTAGCTCCTTCCTGTAATGGGGATACTGCATATAGGGCACTTCTTTGCCAAGGTACTGCTGCTGGGGAAAGCTTTCTTTGCCCATGCCCATGTGTTGGAGGTGCTGCACTGGCTGGTATGGCTGAGGGTGTTGCTTGTGTCCGTAGAATGCCCCACCACTCACATAATTAAGTAATGCAAGCTGCAGCAGTGTCAAGAAGAGGGGGGCAGGGAGGGGAGGCATGGCCAAGGCCTGAATGGAAAGTAGAGAAGACAAGATATGAGGCGGGGGTGCATCTCCTTTTAAATCCTGTACGTTGGTAAGTAGATCAAACATTAGTGTGGTAACAGTTTAGTACTCCTTGAAAAATCACGAGTGCCTACAAGTGAGTCACATGGACAACTTCATGTGGAAAGTGCAGGCAGCTGAGGGCCACACTCTGTCTCCCTCTGCTGGCTACATACATTGGAACTACACATTGGTCTTGTGAACAGTGGTTTCTGTTAATTTATGTAATATTGTCATAGGCAGACGAGAATCAGAAAGTTGGTCATTTCATTTTTCGCTCAGCTCTTTTCAGCATTCACAAATACTAACAGAATAGATTAAATGAGTAACAGGGCTCGTTAAGTGTATGCCATCTGCAAATGACTAAAGCATTTCTCCCACTGTGAACTTTAAATAATGATTCTATTATTCTATAAAACTGCTATAAATAGTGTCACCTGCTGGAAACCATTTACAATTTACATTAAACAAAACTGCTCCTAATGTTTTGAAGCCTAAATGACAACTATTTGTCAGACCAATTGACTTCATTGTTATTTCCCTCAGTGCCTTTCTAGGTAGTGAGTAAGTGCCTAATAATTAGAAACAATTAAAATGACAACAGCAACAACAAAAGTAAACTGGAAAACTTCCAGTAACACAGTTGGCAGGGCTCAATTTGTTCCAGTTTTCACCTATTTTTTGCTGAACTATGTAGACCTTGCCTGTATATCTCCACAAAGGAAAGGAAAAGCTGAACAAACACATGGACTTGAATATGAATGGTCCTTCAGGAATTCTTCAAAGTCCTACTTTGACTGCTTAGATAAGATGATATATATTCTTCAAACTGATTTAAAAAAAACAAAAAACATTCAGGACAGGATTTTGGAAGGTTTTCTTCTTTTCAGTTACCTATTAAACATGTCTTTAATTGCCTTTGGTCTAAATCTGACATCCTCTAACTCCCAGATGTTGCAGAAATATGAAATGATTTATCTTATACAAATTACATTTTAAGACATTATCGTGTTCTTTTGCTTATTTATGGTCTTTATTGATTTGACAAAGTATTTTTTATGTCTACTGGCTCTGTACTCTCATATATTTGGTGATTTATAACTTACTGCTGAATGATTGGAAAAGATCATGAAGTTAAAATGTGTGTCAATTTCAACATTGGCTGAGTCTAGGGTGAAATGTGTATGCTAAGCTGCTGTATGCCATTTATGCCATTTAAGCCTGGCACTAAAAAATATACATGAGACAAATAACAATGTGTCACTATCACAGGCTGGGCTCGGGTAAACTGCATTTACTAAAGTTGTCCACAAGAGGGCGCCACACCAGAAGTCACAAAGATGATCCTTCTGAGTTTCCCACTGATGTTCACGTTTATGTTGGGCTGAGACATTTATTTCAAGCAAATAGTTCATTATTTTAAATCTCAGCAGAAAAATTGTAACGCCGTTGGGGAAACTGGTGGCATGATTGATCAGCTCTGACGTCAGCAATTCATTGCACCCTTACAGAGGTAAGGTGTCCAGTCCTGTGGCTGTAACATACTGATGCCCACATTATTACAAGGTATACAGACATATTTGTCTATGGACAGTGAGGACAATGTAAATGATAAACAGGATTTACATAGCCTGAATTGTAAATGAACAAGATGTGTGGTGACAGTAGAATGAGAACATTTGCATTCATTGCTTGACAATTGAGTTTTTTATTTTATTTTTTTGAAATTTTTACAAATGTATGAAGTATTCCTGCCACCTCCTAACTCAAGGGTGTGTACACCGTTTCCACTGGTATTAATAAGAGCATCCTTATTGCTCCTGCATTACTGCAACAAATTCAGTAATGCACCAACCCAACAAATAAATATCAAGACAATGAAAATCCCCATTAATTACATAAAATGTAAAGTTAGAAGATGACACAGGACGGTGCACAGCAGTAGCAAGTACTTAGTAAGAAATATCTACAGCAGGCGCTTGTCAGAACTACAAGCAACACACATCCACTCACAAACCTCAAAACAAACCTTTTTCTTTCAGCTCACAGCAAGTGAGGAAGAACCCATTCGTGTGACAGTGCCTGTCTGATGTCTTTTTTCTCTTTCTGGCTAGCACTCAGACCTCTGGTCCAAAAAGTACATTTCTTAGAAAACAGAGTTGCCGTCCTGCTGAGCAGTTCAGACTTTCTATTTATTTCTTACTTCCATTATTTAACCCCTGACCTTTCTGCTTTAAATAGTCAGTAACGGAGCAAGGTGAAGGGGTTTTCTTTGGCTCCACAGTCCATGAATAAGACTCTCAGCTGCTCCTCTGAGTGTATACTTGTGTTATTCAGTTATTCTTTAACTACCATTTTCTTTGGCTCCACAGTCCATGAACAAGACTGTAGGCTGCTCCTCTGAATGTCAGTTATTCTTTACAACGACCATCTCCATCCCAGTCTAAGTCAACTCATCTCCTGCCACACTCCCTTCCCAGTTTCAACTGCGATCACAGTCTCAGTATTATTACAACCGACTCATCTGTAGCTTTTCTAATTCACATCCTAAACCACATCCTTACTGTCCACTCCATCACTGGCTCTTTGGATCTTTTCCGCCCTTTCACCTTTTCTCAGTCGACTGGTGATTTTGACATGGCCGTGCCACTGTCTCCCCTGATGAGAGCTGGCCTTTGAAGGAGGCCCACCCAGTTTCCACGGCGACAGAGGCCAGACATGCCAAAGAGTCCAGAGGAATGCCACTGATTTTTCCCAACAAGAACTGGAACCTATTGTTGACCACTGGGCCAAAGCTGTGGCCGGTTGCCAGTATCCTAATCAGCTCAATGAATCTGTGAGGTCTGCAGACAATTCACAGGAGTGGAGGAATGGCCAGCAAAGTTGATCTCTGACTGTGACACAGGTTACCTGAGCATTAAGCTTTTCCCATTGTATGTGTGAGGCTGCATTAAGTATCCCAGGCTGCTCAAATGGACATTATGTAGGACAGCAACGACTAATAAAGACAGAGAGATCATGTAAACATATGGAGGAGAAGGAGAAGGGGAAGGATGTGTATTGATTTGTTAAGAGGTGAGCAGTATAACATTTCTCAATAGTAATCTTTTAGAATTGGTTTCTCTGTTACAACAAAGAGCGTTGATGGTTCTTTGACACTGTGCACTGGATTGCACCGGATACTGTAGGGTAGTCTAAATGGAAGACTTCTTAGAGGTGGGGACTAGAAAGAAGAAAGAGGTGCATTGATCCTGAAACATTTGTCCGGTTAAAATAATCAGACACTTTTGCCAACAAATACTCAGAGTCAAGTGGTCCGTCAGAAGTGTTTCAAGACCTTGAGAGTGTTTTGAAAAAGGTGCAGACTTTGTGGAAAAGGTGCAAACTGCCAGAAAAAGTCGATCTTTTCTCTACTTTCCACAACAGAACAGAGAAACTTTTATGGCACAAAAGGCCAAACGTGGAGCTGAATGATTCGATTACATCTAAATTTATGGTCCATCTCTTAATAATAGGATTACAACTTTTATGATTCCAAAAAATTCAGATGATATTTACAAATATTGAAATGGGTGTGCATGTGTGTATACACATAAATATCCATGGTAAATTAACCATGTTGATAAAAGCTCAGGCGTGATCTCAGACATTTACCCACTAACAGAAATGTTATATATTTTATATTTTAAAATATCCTGTAGATAGGATGTTGCAATAGTTGAAATTATTGCTGTTTTGGGCATATTGTCGTAGGGTGTAAAAAAGAAAAAAGTACACTTTTGACACATTTTTGTAACGATCAACTCACAAATACTTAATCATCTTCGCTGAGTTTTAAGTCTGGAGAAATGAGATGACAAAACCAATGCTGACTGTGTTTTCTGTGACTTGAATAAAACTTTCTAGATAATGTAAATTAAATTTCAAATGTAATGTAATGACAATTTATAAATATCCAAAATTTTTTTTTTGCTAATTAGAGAGATTACAGAGTGCTTTGTGATAGATAATTATGATGTAAAATGTATGATGTGATTTTGTCCAAACGTGACCATGTAAATATACATAAAGAGGTTTAAGAAAATAAATGTGACGTTTTACTACTTTTTAGGAACGTCCCAGCTCAGTGTTGGTATGTGCATGTGTGCATATGTGTTTTTAAAGGGGTGGAAATATTCTAACAAAACTTGCAACTACAGATCAGAGGGACCTGCACAACGAGGGTCTGTTCAGTGTCACATAGCAACGCCATGACATTGTCGAGGCAACCCCAGAGCGATGGAAACACCCTCTGTCTTTACCTGGTGTGCTTTTCTCCGACACGTTATTCTACATAAGTGTTGCCTCCCGAGCGACTTGTTCATACAGTAGAGCCACTTTCAGTCTCTGACATAAACATTAATCAGCAATTTCCACGTTTTTGCTTTTTTACTACAGAAAATAGAAAAAGAGAAGGGCGCCGTTACAACAAAGTGACTATAAAGAAGTCTATTGTACCCACTAAATTTATTTTCAAGTGCTAGTGTCAACCCCTAAACTACGTTCATGCCTATGGCAGACATGAAATCACATATAAATGTGTAACAGCTTTGAGAAGTCGTGATGGCGTGAGTAGCGTGTTGTGAGGTGTTTTTCACATTTGTAAGGTTTACAGTTTAATCTTTAAAACATCGCTGTAAAACATTTTGGCTCCATCGGTGATGACTCTCTGACAAGCACTCATTTGTAACAGTGACTAAACAGGAACAGCAACCATGTTCTACATTTTCATACCAGGAACATGTAACAAGTATTTTTTTTCGTTTCACACCCTTTCCATACCGGTTTGTTTATGAGAAAGGAAGAGACACACATGTCACAGTTGCACACATACTGAGAGAACCGTAGACAAATGCACAAACAAGCATAACATCCAATCCAATGGATGCATAATTTTTGCAACAGTGGATGACAACTGGGATCATTTTAAAACCAAGTTGAAACAGTTTCTGGAGAGTAATGTATTCATGACCAACCAAGTGGCTTCCCATAAATTGTTGGTACATTTGTTATAATTTCTATTGTCTAATAATCACCTGTGTTTTGTAAAATTGCATATTTATATTTCATTGCACTATATAGGTATTTTTTTTAACAAGACTAAAAGTCTATTACCATGCAAGTCACTCTGTGAGGCTGTATTTGTGTTCACCATCTTAGTTTGGTGTGTTAGCATGTTAATATTTGCTTATTAAGTACAACTGAGGCTAATCGGGATGTCATTAGGTATTTGTTTAGGTCATTGTAGGTATTTTGTCATTAACCAAAGTATTGGACAAATTGAAATTTTGACCTTATGATGGCCTGGAGGAAGAGTCAGGGGATCAAGTTATTACAATTCATGAGGTGAACATGAATGTCTGTTGGTGATGCTAGATGAAAATCACCACTATGGTTAATCCTCTGGGGACCATGAATTATTGTACAAAATTTCATAGCAATCCGTCCAATACTTGTTAAGATATTTAAGCCTGGACAAAAGTGCTGAACTGACAGACCGGCAATGCCGCCCCCTAGAGCCATGGCATGGCTAAAAAAGTCCGTCTAGGGACCACTTTATCACATTTGGTCAGGTTGTGACTGCTATGATATGTGCAAACTATTAATTGAATATTGTATTTGTATGTATATATCACTAGAAAAACAGTAATGTAAAAATTCTGGAAAATAATTCATTTACTTTTTCCACTCTCACTACATCCCATTCCGTCATTCAAATTGGACACATTAACCGTTAGACAACAGCCCAGTGGGACAAAGAGGTACAAATATCTGTGGTCCGGACCCTAATTTTTCAACATCTGCTGCCAGGATCATGTGTGGCTGGTCACACACCACTGAGCTCTCAGCATATCCTGCCTGGCCCAGACAGCCTCAAAAATAAGCAAACCTCAAAGTAGCCTCCATCATATGTCTATATGTCATGTGTGTACGAACATGTATGTGTGTGCCTCTGTTTCCTCAACTACTTCCAGATGTCCATCTTTTTGACATTTTACATAAACAAAACACAGTGAATTGTCAATCAGGTGTGTGACGTGAGAGGACTCATGGGCATCGAATGTCTGTAAGCTGTTGTTTTTGCTGAGTCAACCTTCAACCAGCGGAAGCTGAGGTGTTACTGCAGTTTATACAAGCTGCAATCTCCATAATGTAATTAAAACAACAGCAGCTGTGCCACTCCCTGAACAAATGTGTCAAGAAAGAGTAAGGCTATCAAAACTACAGTGTGTCGAAATGAACACCAGCTCCCTTAGTTCTTGTGATTTACCACTACAGGAAGGTACAGAGGGAACACTGAAAATAGACCTTTCCAGTAGGGAACTTAAGCATCATGCAAGAATAACATTTTTAGATTTTGCTCATTACAAAAAGAGAAAAAACAAAGCCTACTTTTCAACCTCATAAAAACTGTACTGGTATTCAAGAAAGCTCCTGAAATAAGTTTATTGCTTATGCTTTGGAATGACCTTTTCAATGCCTGTAGTGTCAGGACTACCATTGAACATAATATTTAGGTGGTAATTATAATGTGGAGGTATAATTTCAAACTGTGCATAGGTGAGCTCTGAAGTGTCTGTCACTTGCATAATAAGAACTGAATAATTTCATGTATTTCTGTATTTTGGGGGAAAGAGTCAATCACGTTGCTATTGTATGTAAAAGTGAAAAAATTTAGGCCAAGAATATTTACACTATGAGGCTTGTTATGCTTTAATGCCCTACACAGTATAAATAGCGTAAATGTTATTAATGTCTTTTTAAATTGGTGTAATTTGCATCGCACACACCAACACTCAACAATGTAGGTCAGGAGGGAGAGAGGAGATCCAGATAATGATTGAGAGCGACCTCTGGCTGATTCTTCACTCAGGAAACACACCTGTGTCTGGTGTCCTGGATTTATATTGCTCATACGCACACGCACACGCACACGCACACACACACACATACACACACACACAAACTTCCACAAACTGATGCACACACATTGACAGAGTTCAGCTGATGGGGCAGGACTGCCAAATACATGCAGCTAAGACGTGTGCCACATTCTTTCTCAAAAGCACTTTTTGATCTCTCCTCCTGTGCGTTAGACCAAGATTGAAATATTAGCTGTGTCTGCCGTCCTCATGTCTCCAGACACATCTGTCTGTTCTCTCGCCTCTGTCGGAAACAGACAACTCCTCTTCTCGCTGTCTCTCTTTCATCCTGTGTCTCTGTGTGAACAGTGCCATGTCTGTTCTTCGCCATCTTCACCCTCTAGCTCATTTCCCTCCTCTCCGTCTCCATCTGTCTGTTTGCCCTGACTGGCCTTTTTCTCCCTTTGGAAACATCCCAGTTCAGTGACCTGGAGCAACTCGGAGGCCTTTGCTGACTGCAGTGGAGGTCAGAGGGCGAGAAAGCGTGTCTCTTTAAGCCACCTTGCTAACAGAGCAGGGAAAAGAACTACAGAAAAGTCCAGTGGTGATGAGATATGGGAGGTGCTGATTACATTTTGGGCAAAGATCTGAGGTTGAACAATGGACTTGTTGTTGTTTAAGTGTTCTTATGTGAACATTTTGCTTGTGCTATAAGTTTGTGCGTGCAGAAAGACAGCATTGCAAAAGCTATTTTTGAACCTAAAATAGCCACTTATTCAACCAAATTAGGTCTTTCTTAAAGTGTCTCCTGGTACATCTATGACACAGGCGGCCTGACCAAAAACTAGTGTTTAAATCCCACTGAACATGTCTGGCAAACCACTCTGCCTTCCTCCCTGTACCGCAAACCATTCACAAATGTATCCTTAAGCCAGCAGTACCCTTGTGCTCAATCTTGGTGAGTGCACTGACGTTGTGGTTTCGCAGCGAAAGGGAAAAACATTTGCAGCTCCTCGGCTCCCTAAACGCCGCTTTTATCGCAGAGCACACCTCGTAAAATTAACACCTCTTCAAGTCACGCTACAAACGTCCTTGTTCAAACAGACCTCGTACACACACGTACACATACACACTGCCACAGCTGTGCAGCTAAATGACCAAAGTGTTTACTTCTTTCCCTCTCCTTTATCCTACCGTCATTCTTGGTTTTCATTGGGTCCTTTTGTCCCTTTGTGCTGCACATTCCTGAATTTTGTTGAATAACGTATACAGGGGGGTACAATGTTGTATGCACACACACAAACACACAAATATAAGCACACACTCCATTTGAAAGTTTAACTGTGGTGCACAGTATCATCCATACCATACCCTACCATATTTAAGGATCTTGTTTTTAGTGACATTTCTCATAAATCTAAGGTCAATGCAGGACCAATGCATTAATTTTATATAATGAAGAGGGAAAAAAACTGTATGTGCAGAAATAAGAGGGAAAGGAAGAATTTATAATCTGTGGAAAATTGGGTCTGCTTGAAAAAAGGAGGGTGCGGAACACTAAAACCCTTTAGCAACTTGTTTAATCGTTTTTATTTGCATGCGGCATAATGTGTATTTTATTGTAGGTCCTTGAACATCCTGAACACACATCAGATCCGAGTAGAGCAAGGCCAAATCTACGTATCAATACTCGAACGACAGAAAAAGACCTCATCTTCGTCCAAACAAGAAGGTTTGGACAAGGTTTCAGAGGAAACCGGTAGATACCACATGTGTCGATGCCACATATTGACAGCCAGTCCACATGACCTAATTGATCAGAATCAGCTGATTGCAGGATCAGAATCTGTAAAAGGATTACATTTGTAACTATGGGAACTGTCTGAATAGCTAATAACTGTTCCGAAAACCCAAACTGTCTAATAAACCTTTATGTTGTTTTTTTACTGATTAGTAAAAATCACATCTCAGCTGTAGCCTCATAGTAACAGGCCTGAAAACATAAATCTATCATCGCTCGGGCCTTTAAACCCTCAGATCTGTTCCTCAGTTTGTACACTTCTCCTAAATATACGATCAGAGGGACTGATTCTGAATATGATCAAGCCATGAAAATTTTATCTTGTAGCAAGCGAATCATTTAAAAGTTGCTGTGACTGATGAGGCACCGAACTGAAGAGCATTGTCAGGGACAGAGCATTACAAAGCAAATCAGGCCGGAGAGAGAGAGAGAGAGAGTGCTGGACAGAGCCAAGGATGGTGTTTGCTCTGCAGTCTCTTCTCACCAAACTGCTGCTCTTGCCCCTGTCACATACATCTGACAGTTTGGCTTCAGCTTTCTGCATGTGCACACTCATACACACACATGCACACAAAACATTTTAATGTATATTTGCCTTCAGCACAGGCTTTCTCTCACAGAGGGATGGACAGCACAGACCTTAGCTCTCTGAAGCCCTGGAGAAAGCAGCCCAACTAGAAGGATGCTGTACATGCAGCTGCCTGAGAAACAACACTGTAGCTGTAGACTTGTTCTCTGCTGGATGATGGTGTGCAGAAATGATGCTACCTCCACGGCTAAAGGCCAGATCTGTGAGGACTACCAAATCCCAC
Source organism: Xiphias gladius (assembly GCF_016859285.1). Classification (NCBI taxonomy): domain Eukaryota; kingdom Metazoa; phylum Chordata; class Actinopteri; order Istiophoriformes; family Xiphiidae; genus Xiphias; species Xiphias gladius. The sequence continues at coordinate 19,317,284 of NC_053415.1, read as the reverse complement.
AGAAACCCAAAACAGCTATCACTGAAAATTCATTTCATTTCTGTTACAAAGAACACACTTATGATTTTGGACTAGAAATAAGAATGATATACATTAATAAACATTTGTTTGTTGTGTTATATTTAATATTTATCTTGACATATTTTAATCAGCACTTCTGCTTAAAAAACTTAAGTCAAATCTGAAGTTGGACACGTGTTAAGAGTGAGGAAAGGGGTATTTTGAATGCTGTAATGAGTCACTCTGTGATCAACAATTCATCCAATCAAACTCAAATAACTTTCACTACGCATTCCTGCCAAATTACAATTACAATGACAGCAAACTAGGTTTACTCATTAGAAGAGCAACGGGATGCATAATATGTAATGGAACAACACTGGAAACTGAACTCACAGTATGCACAAACAATTCGTTAATGACAATAAAACAACTTCCATGCAGATGTAAAAGAAAAAGCTTGAATCAATCACAAATGAACTGCTAATAGAGATTAAAATCAAACGCATATGAAACAGTGGATATGGTGATAATAGGGGCAGTGCTTACCTTTCTGAGTGGCCGTTTATATGGAAATAATCACTGCAGTCAGACTAACAGACAGAATAGCAGGCAGACAGACAACCACACAGAGGGAACCCTGGGATATGTGCTCATAACGGACGCACACCTTGTAGACACAGTTTATATCTGCTGGAGGGTGGAGCCACTTGGGTGGGTGGGAAAGAGAGAGAGAGAGGAAGGGAGGGATGGAGGGATGGGGACTTGACTGAGAATAAATATAACCTCCCAAAATGTGATGCCATAATTTATTAGTGGCAAAACATGCTCACATCCCCCTGCTGAGCGCCCACGGTGGATGAGAATGATAAAGAGGGATGTTTCCCTTATTAATGTTGTTATCTACTAGCCACTGAATGCAATAAAAGGCGGAGTAAATCACTACTCTTGTGTATGAACCCAGACGCACTGGAGCTGGTTGTTTAAGATCACCTGTCCCGGCACACACCTGGGAAAAAAACAGCCAGGGATGCATACACACACACACACACACACACACACACACACACCTGAGATCATAATTAAGCATTTACAGGGATTATATTTATTGCATGCAAACAATTGTGTATAAATGACATTACAGCACTTGCACAATTAGAAATATGAATGAGAGCATACTCAGAGGGGAGAAGCAACTAAATACATCTATTATAAAAGTGACACTTAAGGGTACCTTAAGTATTTCTTTTAGTGAGTTTTACTTTTAATCCACCACATTATATTCTATAATTGCCTTTATCTGACAGCTGTTGCTCCAAGGTATATTTAGTAGCCTATTTAAGGCGTGAGACGAAAAATGAAATATAACGGTTTTCTGTACTTAAATTTAAATTACTGAATAAATTAGGGATTAAGTATTAAAAATATGTTATAAACTGTAGAAACCTAATTCTTTGTTGTAGTTAGACATATCAATACAGCAACAAAGTACCGATTATACATTAATACATCAAAAATTTTAATTTCTGAAGTGACAATTTTTCATTTTTCAAGTAAATTTACTTTTGATAATTGACTTTTGATAATATTTTAATTCAAACACCTCTCTAATAGTGACTGAGTAAAATCTGAATGCAAGACTTTAATAGTGTATTTTATTTTTTTATCGTGGTAATACTGCTTTTGCTTTCTCCAAGGAAACTATATAAGCCCTTCTTCCACCACTGTGTAGAGGACACTGAAACATACAAAAGGTTTATTTGCCAGGTTTTTTTCTGTTTCAATCAAGTGAGGATCATCCCCCACCAGTGTAACATCTGCATTTGTCTAAAAGCAGAAGGAAAACTAACATCCTTGCTTTTACGGCTCGCATAACAACAGCGTGAAAAATTTGGGCAGCATTAAACGTGGTAAAACGCTGTCTGACGAGTAATTTGAAGGAGCATTCGGTCACAGCCACAGACTAAAAAGAATCTTTCTCTCAGAGGTTCTTTGTTGGTCTGTGACGGCAGACACTTTCCAGGGCAGTTTTGACACCTGTGCACAACAACTTAGTAACTCTGATGTGTCCAGCAACCTGACTATACAGAGTGTGTACAGTACTGTACCTCTGCTGTGAAACAGCCGGGGATGCCGTGTGTCTTCTCTTTTATTTTCTTTGTGTAAATCACTGCACTCTTTGCTCTCGTGATTTTAGATACAGAACAGAGGCCAGCAGTGTGCCCTGGCTGAGGGTCCTGGTTGAGGGTGGCTTAAGTGTGTGCGTATGAGGGATAGTGGATGCGTTCAGTTCCAAAGTGACACAGTGGCGTAAAAGGGCGGATGTCCTGCTGCACCTCCAACAGCCAAGTGTCAGCTTAGTCAGTTTACTGGTCTTTGGCATGATTTGGCAGCAGAGGACTGTCAGTCTCAATTGTGTTCTCAGCAGTATCATTCTGCCGAAATTTCGAGTTTACGTAACACCATTAAAAACATCAGTCTAGTAACACTGCATTGTGTGATGCTCTAATGGCATCATCCTTCATTAATGAGGTAATCAGTTTAAAGCCATCATCTTAGCTTCATTGCTATGGTGTTTGTACATGTAATGTAACCCACAACCTAAAGTCCAACTACTCCAATGCAGTTTTCATCTCTAAGGAGCATAGCTTGTAATTGTTCTCCACCCACCCACTCAAACACAAAACTCATATAAATGCAATAAATGCACCACACACACGCACACAGGCACACACTTTGAGTTGCGGCGTGAAAGGTACACAATAGCCAGGGGGTAATGAGTTGTGTGTGTTTGCCCTGGTGCTTCAAATCTCTTCCTGTTCCATTAATGAAGCCTCAATGGGCATCACAACTGCCTCTCACCAGCCGGCCTGCACCTGTTGCACTGTATGCTGCAGCATGTGAAAGTAGGCCCTGAGCATTGATTCACGGCTGTTGTTTCAATATTGTAAAACCCTCTTCTTTGACTCATATCATCTCAGCATTCAGTTTGTTATTCTACCAGAAAAGGTCTGCAACTTATAGTCAAATTAAAGCTGCACTACTCAATTATTTTTTTTTATATTAACAATGGAGGAAGCTACCGTGTGTAATGTGAAAGGAATTGCTCATAGTGGTGAACCTACAAACAATTATCACCCTACTCTACTGTTCCCCTCAACTCTGCTGAGTTTTTATTTTAGCATTTTTAAGAGAATTGTTTACTGCCCACAACTTCACTATTTTGGTTCAGTCTCACTGCTCTCATTAACCCTTGTTTCTGGTGGCAGCAAGCAGCTGTTTTCGGAATAAAAGCTCTGATAAACCCACTGTACACAACATGTCCTGCACCACATAGCAACACCAAGAAGCAAGCTAGCAAACTAGCTGATGAACATACTGAAGCATTTAGCAGCTAAAGAGACGAATATTTCCCTCAAGAGTTGGTGGAGCTGAAAACAGAGCTAAAAGGAGAGTTAATATTGGACTTTGATTCAACACATGACTCCATATGAATTCAAATGTTGCTTTATGTCAGCTGGATGCGTAAATAAGCAACTGTTCACCAACACGTCTGCCAGATCAGCTTTATCAGGTGATAATATATCAATGTTATGTTTACAGCTTGTTGCATTGCCCCAAAGTTGCCAAAAGATCAATTACTGCAGGTTCAATATGTATATATATATTTTTTAACTTGCATAATTACTGTATATTGTACTGTATATAAATTATATGTTAAGTTTTGTTACATAGAGGAAAATTCATTTCTGATTTGCTTGTCAAGTGTTAAAATTAAAATCTCATACCAGGATAATTCAAATGATTGTGGCTGCTTTCATACAGATTTCACACATTATACTTTTGCATAGCCATAAAGAACAAGGAATTAAACAGCTGTGTCAGCTATAGCTACTATATACATTAATCAGCCACAACATTCAAAACCGGTCACTGGTTTTAATGTTGTAGCTGATTGATTGAACTGGGACTTTTTACTCACCCATGGAGTTAGCAAGGACACCACCTCAGCACCTTACAGTTAAAGCTGGACATTTTGTCTCCCACATGGCTGCAGTCTAGGGATTAGAAGCACAAGTGAGTCCTCGTGAGAAGCAGGCAGACACACGAAGATCTTCCCCCCTCTGTTAGAAAAAAATAAGTACTGGGTTTCTAAATAAGGACGGGGTATCACATACAGTGAGCACAAATAATCCACAGAATCCACACACATACGCAATCAACCAAATTTTTTGTGAGCATTCGCCCAAACAAAGAATTGCATGCAGTACATAAGATAGAGTGTCTTTGTTTTCCTGCTAGCTGGCATACCTCCTCTGTGCCTTGAGAAAGTTTATGATGTGGATTATGCATGACATTGTCCAGAGCCCCTGATGAGAGTTACACTAGGTACTTGTGTTTTAGCATAAGCGTTCCCGTGGAGCACCACATAGAGGCTGAGCAAAAACACTCATTTGGTCGTACTATAAATACTGCTTATTAACAGTCCAAACAAGTAGATGGCAGACAGAATGGCATTTAGACAGAACACGTAGTATGCTTGTCAATGTGTGGGGAAATGTGCTCAAGTTTTCTTAATAAATGTATTTGTAACTTACAGAGCAATCTGTGCCCAGTCTGCCATTTATCACTGTCTATCTATTGCTCATGGTGCCCAACTTTCACAGACTATTTTCTGTGACCTCTGCTCTTCAAACTGCACATGCTTGTCTTTTGTGAATGAACGCACATGTTGTCAAAAGGCCTACAGGGTCCCGTCAACTCACTGTCTGTGCTTCAGTGCTGCATGGCAACTATAGATGCATTTTTAAATATTTGCACTGCTTTGAGTTTACATTTTACAGTCATAAAGCAGAGACAATCAGCCCATCACCACAGTAACTCTCTGTTAAGAATCTGTTTTTAACAGTTTAAGAGCGGCTGTCCCATAGTCCTGTTACATTTTCAGATGAGTTTACGGCATCCGAGTTTGTAAGGCATCCACATTCCTTACTCCTTCCCTCTTCACCATGAGGCAATCTTGGAATTTGCACTGCAAACAAAAGTAAACATCTGAAAGTGTCCATGTCACCTTACCCAAAGGGACAGAGAGCTGTGGAATTCTGCTTGGCTGGAAAGCACCCAAGAATACCAGTGATCTATTAATCAATCAGTGCCATCAACATGAGAATGAGAGTTTATTTAATACCTTCCTTGTCAGTAATGGAACCACTGCTTTCTTTTTTTTTTTAAAAAGAGCATCCCCATACTGGATAACTACTTAAATATAGTCTGAAAATATTTATTGTCCCCCCCCCACATTCTGATCTAACACTGAGTTAATATTTACCTCTTCATGATGTCACCCAGGGGCATCCAACTGCTAGGGATTCTTTGAGTGGACAACAAGTAAATCCGGGTTATACCTACAATGCTTTTCAACAAGTGTGTGATCAGCTTCTTTCTTTTTACACTTTTACAATTTTGAACTTTTGCCCCAGTGCCCAGAACAGTGAACCTTGACCTTCCTTCTCTGACCCTATCGGTCTCACTGAACTAACCCTACACATGAACAATGGACGTAGTAAACCAAGAAACTCCAAACTATGTCAGGAGTAATGACGATACTACACAAATCAAGCATACATGGACATTGCCACAACAGCACACCAAATTTTCTTCTTCTTGTAATTTTTAGCCACTCTAGCATCATGGCTCTAGGGACGGCAATGTCTGTTTATTAGCCAGTCCACCACTTTAGTCACCACTGAAATATCTCAACAACTATTGAGTGGGTTGGAATGAAGTTTGGTTCAATGATTCGTGGTCCCCAAAGAATGAATCCAAATGACTTTGACGATCATTTGACTTTCATCTATCTCCACCATCAGGTCAAAATTTCCCTTTGTCCAATAGTTTGGTTTATGACGAATACTGCAAACTAACAACGTTCCCATTAGCCTAGGCTGCTCTTTTTGTTAATCAGCTAATCGACAAATTTCAGCATTTTAATATGCTAAACTATAATGGTGAACATGGTAAGCACTGTTAGCATTGTAATTATGAACGTGTTAGCATGCTGACATTAGCATAGCATAGTTGTAGTCTCATAGAGTCTACAACCATAGAGACTTGTTCTCTATTATTGAGACCTAAAAACCTTATTTTCCCAAAATAAGTGAAAACAAAAACCTGCCAGTAGTGTGAGATGATTTTTTTTACCAGTTTCTATCACAAATCAAATTTTTTCAATAATTTTCAATAATCAAGGGTCATTTTTCATGATGCTAGAACAACAATTTCCCTTATGTCTTAAGATACCAGTGCTAATTTCTTCAAATTCTTGAAACTGACTTTTATTGGCAACGGGTTAAAATAATTTTATTGGATTTGATTTTTTTTCAGCTCTTTTGAGAAAACAAGGCTTTGAAATAAAAATGGACCACCAACCCCCAAAAATCCACCAAAAAAACCCCAAAACAAACAAACAAACAAAAAAACCCCACAAACATAATAAGATGAAGATTTTTCCCAGGTAATCTTGCCACTCACTATCAGCTGCAGCTAAATGCTGAATATCATTGCAGTTAAAAATAATGTTTTCTATATAACAGTCATTAAATCTCAAATTATCCACAAAACTGTATATTCATGTAGTAAAATAAATGTAGATGTTCATACTTTCCTACACAGCTGGCTTGCGAACACATTAACTGTGGGTCTTCAGTTGCCTTAAAGCTAATTCAGTCCTGCCTTTTTCATCACTGGCTTCATCACAGTTGCAGCCTTCAACCCACACCTGCTACACTCAGGGTGGGTACTTTTCGTTCCTCGCCCCCTACCAAAGGTCTAGCCATAAATCATTGGGTTTAAGAGTCCCCTGTGTCACTTCAGAAATGCCCCTCTCACCACCAACAAGGGCAGAGGTTTGTTATTCAGTTTTTTAAGAAAACAACCTCGTTGCTCACGCAGTGGGGCTACCACCGCCTCCCTCTCTTACAGACTACTATCCCATGAACCAGATGCAGACTGTAGGGTTTAAAACGTGAGTCGTTCCAATAAAGTCAAAGTCCCAAAACCTTTATTCTATCTCTAAATGATCAGCCATGTGTAATATGTACAATATTTGTATGCACTACAGAATTTGGGTTAAGGAAAACACAAAAGACTTGATCACATATTTTAGCTAATTTTCTCCCAAATGGGAACTAAATGTGTGATATATTGCTCACTGGAGGCTCCCATGCTTCAGGCCCAACAATAACTAATCATAATGACCCCAAGCACCACAGTCTCCACTCTGTCTACCCACGGAACCAGGAACAAACCCTTTTCACTACAGTCATGTATTCATCCTACTGTACATGTACACGTATCTGTGTCTCTAAGTGAGTGGTGGGCTTATTTAGCTTTGTGTATTTGCTGTGAATGTACAGGCAGTCCACACACTCCCCCGCTCACAGCTGGCTGTACCTAGACAAGTCTTCACACATTAGTGTCGGAGCAAAGCCCCCATAGATGCAGATACTGTAGACATACACATGCACAAACACATGCACAGTCTCCCTTCATACCACATGTTAAAAAACACACATACACAGCACCCTGCCCAAAAGTCCTTTGCCTCAATCAACAGGCTGTAACATTCCTGTCTCTCACCTGGGGCTGTCCGACGATGACATCACTGCACCAAGAGAAACGGGTACAGGGTTTACAAGGTATGAGGTGGCTTGGTGGTTCAAGTCTGATTCAAAAGGTTCTCTCTTTCTCATGGGCCCTTATGAAAACAGCAGTTTCTCCAAATACAATATTTTACAGGACATCAAAAACAAACAGAACTGAATCAAGTTTTGCAGATGTTTCTCAAAAGACTGTGTCTTTGTCTCATAGGAATGTGAGCATGAGTGATGTCTGTGATCTGTATAGTTTATAGAAAAAATTCACTTGTTGAAATACACTTATTAGCTTTCCTTCCAAGGATGACATGACCAGATTCACGCCAATCTCACACTTGAGTGTAAAGTACAATGCTTCTAAAACTGATTAATTTGCACATTATCTCTTTTCTACAAACACACATAAACAGAAATGTAAAAAGGACAACTGAAATATGTTTGGGGGGTACAACAACCCAGCGTAGCAAATGTGTGCATTGCATCCTGAAGATATGATTGTGTCATAGAGACGCTGCCACCTCCATTGGCTAGTATCTGACCATATCTGACAACCAGTGTTGGGCAAGTTAGTTGAAAAACATGATCAGTTATTCATTACACATTACTTATTGAAGAAGTGATTACATTACTTTACTAATTGCTCAGCAGCAAAATTACTCATTACTTTACCTTTGTTTCTCAGCTCTCAACTCCAAATCCTCAGCACCGACACATTGCACCTTTTGTATTTAACACATGTAGAAATAGTAGAAATAGAAAACAAGACACTGTTATAACAAGCAGGCAGTCCTACAGTTTGGAGGGATTTACCGGCCATCCAGCAGCTAGCCTACCCTGCATCTGTCTACCATATCCTGTCTACCCACCGAACAGAGACCAAACTGACAACAACCCTGCATCAAACTCCCGGTTAAACAGCAAACAAGCTGACCCCCAAATGTCAAAGTTACGAAGCTTTACTGGGATTAGCAGCTGTAATGTATTTACTGAATTTCAAATTGTACTCTCTTACACTACTCATTACAGAAGAAGTAATCGAATTACTGTAACCCATTACTAAGTAATGTGTTACTGCCCAACACTGCTGAAAACCAGTGGTATTGCCAGCAATGCTGAGCAGAAACGCTGGGCAGATGGATATGCTTTTTTTGCGAGGAACTATCTACAGCACTAAAATCCCCCCAAATTTCCCTGAAATGAAAAATAGAAATTTGTAGATTTCTGGTTATGTGTTGGTTAAACAAAGACGATTAACTGTGCATTAGATAGTTGTAGAGTTGTTGGTTGGTGTATATTTCAGAGTCTTACTAGCGCATTCAACCGACCTCTAGTCTTTAGGCTAAGCTAGGCTAAACACATCCTGACGCCAGATCCATACTCATGCCATGTTTGTGTACTATCGGAGTTACCATTATTACCAATTTCACCAGGTCACATCAAAATACCATTCTTACCCCTTTGGACCAAATGTAAAATGACAAATTTTTTTTTCTCAAGAACTGTCAAGAAAACCGAGGGGTTGCTTATATTTTGGGCCAATACGGTAATTACAACCGAAAGCTCTGATAATTGGCAGTAAATAAAACAGAAGTGCCTAAAATGCATTCAAATGTGGATGCTTCACATCAGCGAAAGTCTACGTTCAAGGTGATTAAATGATACAGAGCTATATTGACCATGGATGTATTCATTTAACCCTCACATGACCAACTCTGCAGTCATACAACTGTCTCGGGTTGTCCGACGATTAGACATCTATTCTCATCTCACTTGGGAAAAAAAGTAAACAAGGATATTTCTCAAAATGTTTAACCATTCCTTTAATGTGTTTCTGCTGTTGTGAGCCATTGCCTTGTGCACAGGTTTTGTTACTGGAGGAAATCTTTTATGGGAATGTAAAGTCACACCTACAGGATAATCTAAAACAGCCTACAGTCACACATATGTACAGAACCCCCCATACACTCTCATCACACTATAGTACGACTGCCTTGTCCCTATACACCTTCATCCACAACTTGGCAAACAGACAGAATAATATGAGTGGTATACTGTGAGACACGTCAGAGGGAGACAGACAGTCTGTAGCTTCCTGTCATGTTTGATTTACTGGTCAGATTTTAGGTGAGTGGCAGAAACAAGTTAGTGACAGATAAACATATAGAGGAAGGTATGGGGGCATAAAGTTGTACAGTACAAGGTCACACATGGACAGAAAAGTAAATATGTGCTTCAGGCCTGTTCTGTTTTCCTGTCTTCTAATTACTGTCCTTATCCTTTGGTTGTCTTATCATCTGTCCTTCTCCCCTGTGGTGTTTGTAATTAACTGCTTTATTGTGTTGTCTAATACTCTTAAATTAGAGTCTGCTTTCTTCGTCCTGCATAAAATAAAGATTCTCTTACTCACTCAACTGACCTTTAAAATATGCTTTAAATACTGTAAATCACGGGTTATCTTCTTTGATTTGTGCTTGCCAAGAGCTCTGAAATTTTGTACTAAATAAATTCATAGCGAGGGGTCAATCAGGCATGAGCACACACACTATACACATAAGGACTTCACAAGTCAACTTTTTATGTTTGCCTTTGTGAGATTAATAGTCGTCATAGCTTTGTGCCAATTCTTGCACACTGTGTGCGAGCGAGAGTTGATTTCAACTCTTCCAATCGACACTGATTTATGAACTATTTGCGTAAGTATATCTCTCCCCCTGTCTGAGGAGAATTTAAAGGCAAGCGGACGTTCCATCTCTGAGATGAAACTTCCAGGCAACACTTCCTGTCATGCTGTGTACAAATCCCAACTACTCTGCTAGAATTAACAGACCCTCTCTAACTCCAACTAAACTCCTCAAGGCGGAGCCGTTACCTCCCATTTATTTTCCATGAGGAGCAAAACATCCCTCAGCTTATTAGTGATAAGAGACCTGGAAGTGTTGGTGAGGCGCAGAACAGTAACCAATCACATCCTAAATCTGTCAAATGTTTATAGTAAATACATAAAAATTGCTGATGTTTCCCTACAGAAATAAAACTAAAACCTCTACAGCAACCTCTCTCACTACGAAATAAAACTTCAACAACTACGGCAGCTGGTAATAAACTGCACTTGCATGACAAGATGATGGAGCCAGCCAAAGCAGTAAGGTGTGGGAGATGTTGATGCTTCACGTAGGCTGGTTGTAACATTAGCCTGAGAAATGACCCCGATGATGTCATCAAAGTTATTTTGGATTGGGTTTGGAGAACAGGCAGAGAGGGTCAAAGAAAAATAGACAATTGGCTGCATTATGGGAAGTGTAGGATTCAAAGGGATTCTCTGAAACGTTCTGCTGCTTTAATTTATAATATTCTCTGTCTGTTGAGAATCTTCCAACATAATAGAAGTGTAAAAAATGCATGAGGACCCCTTTAAAATAATTTTTGACATTCTGGGAAATATGCTTATTTTCTATCTTGCTGAGATTGATAAGGAGCTGAAGGAAATGGTGCTGCCCACCAGCAGAGAAATAGTCTCGCACATAACCCCCATAAAACCACTTTTTAAATTTTTTTTATTTTTTTACTTTGGACAGAGTCATCTTAGCTACTCCCCACTATGTCCAGTCTGTATGCTAAGCTAATTGGATGCTGGCTCCAGTTTCCTATTGAACGGACAGATAAACAGATAAATTAATATCACTTTTCTCATCAAACTCTCAGCAGGAAACTGAAGAAGAGTATTTCCCAAAATGTCTAACTATTCCTTTAACTAAGGCCTTTCACCAATCACAGTGCTTTGTAGCTCTTAAGAGTTGTGTGAAAACTGTTGACTAATGTTTCTCTCTATGCATTTTCAGTGATTGTCACTCTATAAATAACTTTGTCTAATTCCATGTCTTGATAGTAATCGTTGTAACGATTTAAGGATGAGCAGGGAGGTCAGGCTGAATGTGTGCCGTCAGAGCACAAAGCAAACAAGACGTGCAGGATATGACCTCACACGAGCATTGCAGAATTTAGGTGCCGAAAGGTCGGAGGTTAATGACACTTTTGACTTGCCATATAACAGATATCAGAGATGGAGCTGCCCACAAATCTTATACATTCCCACATGCATGTTAGAGTATTGTAAACATGCTGCAGCACACACTCAAATACACTGATGTTGATCCTAACATACAAGGGTTTCATATGATGCTGAATCCCCTCATGTTTCCTTCTTTTACCGTTATCTGCTGTTTTTGACTAAAGAGAAAAAAAATAGATACATGTTGCTCACTAGGTGAAAGGGTAAGGTATTGGGCTATAAACGCAGGTGCTTGCTGAAATGCATTGTGGGTAGAGTATTCTGCAGTGAGGTGTTAGTATGTGTGGAATGCTCATAGGACTCAGTGTTGACCTGGGACAAACAGATAGCATGCTGGGATGCAGCATATGGGGACAAGACAGCTCTGGCCTCTGAAGTTTGCTACGCGTTTGCCAGTGGTAATCGCCACTGGCGTCATTATAAGATTCAGTGCTTCTGCTATCTGTTCAAATCATAAAGTCAAGGCAGGCTGCTGATTCCACACAAGCTCCCAAGCAATCTCTGACCTCGTGTTACCTCACATAAAAATGATCCCGATCACTTCCATGCAGCGGGGTATGCAGATTTTAAATTTGGGACAAAAGAGCACTGCTATCAGATGGGAGTTCAGAATCAGAAGTGGCAGAAGGCATCCCTACAGATGGCCTCTACTAATACTTCCTCCTTCATTGAGAACCACAAACCAAGTGTCATTCATCTGTATTTTCATGTTGTTTTAATGTTTGAGACTTTTTTTAAAATTTGCTACAACACAGAAAAACACACAAGTGGTGTTAATTACCAATATTTCCTTGTTTAAAAAAATAAAAACAAATAAATAAATAAATAAAGTGCAATACAATACGCATTGTTATATGCATTTCCTTTTTATGTATGCATTTACTAGAGGATAAAGTGGAAATCATTAAGATTTCCATTTAAATAAATGTCTGTTAAGACACTTTCACTAAATGAGGGAAAAAAATCTGTATTAAGTTACTGCTATTGCAAAATGAAAAGCAGTTTATTTTAATTGAGGTATTTTAAGTCTTCTATATAAAAATGCCTTTCCTCTAAAACATTTCATTTGTGAAAATATATTGCTTCTGAAACCATGTGCATCTAAAACAAGTCACTTCCACCTTTACTACTCCATTCCTAACACAACTAGCACCTTCATTTTAGAGACAAATAAGGGGTGAGTTATTAGCAACACTGGATATACATTATAACACCGTAACAGGAGCAGTAGCCTACTGTCCGACCTCCCTCAGTCTTATCAGTCTCTGTCAATCACTGATGTATTCTTGGGCTGCTAGTTGCTACTTGGGAGACCGTACAATAAAACCCGTATTGTAAACGATGTGTAGTGGAGCCTCCCTGAGACACACACAGCAAATATGCAAACGTTAGACCACGCACACACACGCATGCTGGCACGCACGCACGCACGCACGCACACACACACACACACACACACACACACACACACACAAACAGAACGTGTTCCATGTTCGGTACAAGGGAGTTGAGTGTGGGCAGACAGACCTCCTACAAGTTGACCTTTGAACCTCTGTAAAGTATAGATATTGCAGTTTATTTATTCTGTCTTGGAAGATGAAAAACGCCCATAAAATACAGCTCACTTCCCCCATTAAAAACTGATACTGTAACAAACTAAACTGTCTTAAAATCTTAGCTGTGAGCTGTTCACTTTGAGAGGGAGCGAAGTATGTCCTGCTGCCTTTGGTAATGGAAAACTTTTTTTCAATAATTGCGTTAAGAAATTAATTTTAAACTGATCTCTTAACTGATGTATTCCATTCTTCTTCTTAAATGGGCAGAGATGACGGTTAGACCAGAATATCTTAAAAAACATGAAATCTTGGGCTGGCTGCCAGAGAGATGAAACCTTTTATTGTGTGTTTGAATAATAAATGAATTTGGCCTGGAAAAGTTTACATGGGGTGCTCATGCAGAATGAAAAAGAAAATAACCAGCACCTGGACAAGGAATGTGTCCAGAAAGCCAAGAATGGATCCTGGCCAGTGAGAGAGAGCTTGTCCATGCCGCTCGGGTCCAAATATCTCAGCCACAAGAAAAGCTCTGGGCCTTGAACCAAGACTGGATATTGCCAAACACTTTCCAGGACAGAAAAACCACAGTTTAAAAAAATTGGTCCCAGTTTTAGAAGCTCCAAACTGAAATTCTGCCCGGCATCCAAACCAGAACCATAACTCTTACATTAAAATAATCACAATCACAAACTGTAAATCTAGGTATTATTGAACCCTGCGAGGCCAGAAAAATAGAAACACACACACACACTGTAATATAATCCACTATAACACCAGAAACCAGAGCGTCAAAGATTACTAAAAAGTTGACTTAACACCTCTCTCACACAGTGTTAACAGCAACCGAATGTTTACGTACAGGTGGATTCTATTTTTCTGCCCACTTGGTTAAAAACAGTCTGCGGGTACAGGCAGAAACACACGTGGAAAGATGATTAAAGCACATTCATTCTACAGTATGTACACTCTGTTTAATGAGTAACATCGACATCTACACATTAATACTGTAGTTGGTGGCTGGGGACATATAAATTGTATAATTTAAGGCTGCAACTAACAATTATTTTAATCATAGATTAATCTATTGATTATTTCTTTGATTCTGCACTATAACATGTCAGAAAATAGTTTAAAATGCCTGTTACAATTTCCCAGTGTCCAAGGTATTGTCGTCAAATTTCTCAGTGTTTTCAACCAATGGTCTAGAAATGATACAGCCCATAGATAAAGTATTTAATTTCCAGTGATTTACAACAAAGAAAAGCATCAATCATCACGTTTGAGACTTGAGAGGCTGAAACCAGAGAATGGGATTTTTGTTTGATAATTGACTGAAATGATTGATCTGATAATTTCCTCATAATCGACTCATCGATTATCAGTTGAACAATACTGCATGGTTGTGTGTTTGTGATGGATGGATGCGAGTGTGAATGTGTGTGTCATGCGGCATTGCTAATACAGAAGAGAAGCATGCACAAAAGACCGACATTCGTCTTCAATCGGCATGTAGACCTACCCAACCTGAGCATCAACGCCTGGTCTAAAAAGTAATATTACTACTTCACTAAACTTCTCCTTTAGAAACCTTGTGTACTGAATGTCTGTATGCCCCGTCAGAGGGGCAACATGGTTTTTTTTTTTTGTCACAGTCATTTTAATTTCCCATTAAAAACCAACAAACAGAGTGAGTTAGTTTCATTAGTATCTGGTATCTAGTACCCAACAACGTAAGCTATCTCTCCTTGTTGGTAGGTGTTTCAAGATAAATTTCTGGACTCAAAGTTATCAGAAAACTATTCAGAGTGGCATTTTTGCCAATTATGTTGTAGATGGAGCAGCTGACATATATGTTTGTGTCCTGTGGGGTGGCTCTCTACGGCTGATGAATTTTCTTCTTCTGCTGAAGAGGCATCAGTGTGTATACAGCAAAAAACGCAATTTGTCGCTGACAATAAACACTGGAGGGCAATAAGAGGTCAGCGAGGCAATTAAAGAATTAAAGAATAAGATGGAGAGAGAGAGAGAAGAAAAATGGACAGAGGGGAGACATGGGAGTCTCTGCTGGATCAGCAATGACAACACTTTTTTTTAATACCGGATGATTGTGTGAATGCAGAGTAATTTATATGTGATTAAACCAGCGCAAATCCACAGTACTGCATCTTTCAACAAATGGGTCATTCGTTTTACAGCCTAGCATGTGATCTTGACCACATGTGAGTTTGGTGAATGTCATCGCTGTAAATATTGCACGTGTGTGGCCCGTGAAGTTTATGGAAGATGGTCCGGTGATCTCTCATCACCTTTGTGTGCCACATCCTCATTTTTTTTCTTTTTTCTTGTTTGGCTGCTGATTGGCACATTTAGTGAATGTACACTGTGATAATAAATAATCTACGGAAACATATGCAGGCTAAATTTACACAAGATTTGCAAGATTTGAAGTTATCTGTGGTGTGAATATGTCCCACTGGAGGCTGAAAGGGATAAAAGAGAGGTGGACATAACTATGTCATGACGAAATGACAGTTAGACACAGTCTAATAAAAATGATGATGTACTTTCAGACTAATTCAAAATGGAAAAAAGATGTTTGGTCCGTTCAGTAATTAGAGTTTTCTCATAGTGGAACCAACAGTCTTTAATTGAACTTCAGCGTTATTAACAAACAGTGGTCTATTTAATAATAAAATTAAAAAATACACAAGTTTTTCTTACTGTAACTGCAAACTGACAGGAAGGTAAAAACAACTCAGAAAAGGGATAGCTGCATATTTTGAGCCATGTAAAGCATCAGCTTATGAAAGTGTCTTGTAAAGGTCTCACTGAAGCAATTCAACCTCAAAATGCAAGTAAAAGATGTCAAGAGATATGAAATCCTTCAATCTAAACGTATGATCTAATAACCACCTTCTTTATCTGTCATAGTTTGTGATACAGTGCTGTCAAATAAAACCTGAGCCAAGTTAAAAATTTAAGTGCAAACCAACCTTGTTTTATAGAAATTCATTTGTTTTGCCAAATACGTTATGAAAAACTTTTCATAAAGTTGCCAAAGTCAGCTGCCAAAGTTTTTTTGATTGCATGACGTGCTATGTTTTTGTGCCGCATTCAAGTTGTAGGTAGGTGGTCCAGGTGGATGGCGGGCATACAGAGCACAGGACTCTGATACTGGAGGCTGGGGTTTGCATCCTGAGTCCTAGTTAGTGCAAATAGGGCAGAAGGAGATCACTAAACATGCTATATACCAGTTTTTTCCTATCACACCATCTGCAGTACACCATTTAACATTCTATGATGTCTCTTGTTTTTTCTGCATGTATTTGTCTATGCACATAAAGTTGAATGAGCTCCTTGTTCAGTGGTTTATTAATGTGTATTCCCAGTGAAGATCGGATCCTAGTTGAGGCGAAATGACACCCATCATTTACAGTCACCCCTGGTTTGGAGGGAGCTGTGGTTTTCTGATTATTTAGAAAACTAGAGCAAATTCTCCAGGTCAAAAGACAACCATCTGTGCACCGGATCTTATTACCGCTGTGGGTATGTCTTCCATAATCTGTCTATTTGTGTGAAGAAGTTTGTAGGAAGCTGAATATGTGATGTAGTGCATGTGCATACTGTATGTTGACTGTCCAGCCGGAGGGTGCTGTGGCGTGAACAGACACTGTGGTTAATGGTTATACGGCGGTGGACCACCACCCGAGATCTCCCATAAGTCCATGAGGAGGATAATGAGACTGACTCATCAAGTCACATGTGTTTATTTAATGGACCAAAAAATACGGAACGAACCGGCAGCTAGAAAACCACATTTCCTTCCACATCTCTAAAACCCCTGACAGCCACAGACCCTTAGATATTTAAACTGAGCTGCTCCTCTGCCCAGTGTTTATGATGATGGAGGGAGGACGACACATAACTCACATGCACTCATGTACACACTCAGACACTTGCACACAAACAAAGGTACATATGCAGGGAAAACACTTGCTGATTTATTCACTGGCTAAAACGCACACACAGAGCTTCTGTTGTCTGTTGAATAACCAGAGCTACAGTGATCGTGTAGAACATAAATCTAAAGGGGGGATATTATCATTTGGATCAAACACATTAATCAGCTGCAACACAGGGGTGCAATGCAGCTATACAATATCACACAAAAGGCTTTTAACTGACAATGTCAAACAGAGGTCTGCTTTCACTGTGCATGTTGTGATTACCTCTGATCAGATTAAAGCGGATCTGGGAGAGCTTACAGAGAATCACTTAGTGTTCAGATCAAACAGAGTCTATGTATCAAAAGGCAACCTTGCATCTCCCCTTGGACTTTGTTCTGTGTGTTAATTTTGTAGTATACTTTGCAGGATATAAGATCTTTCACACACACACACACACACACACACACACACACACACACACACACACACAGACACACAGACACACAGACACAGACACACAGACACACACACACACACACACACACACACACACACACACACACACACACACACACACACACACACACACACACACACACACACAGACACACACAGACACACACACACACACACACACACACTACTGGTCCCAACAAGGTTGTGTGTTTATACCAGAAAAGGTCCCAATGATGTTACAAAAATGCATATGCATATATGTTAGTCCACATTCTGTTCATATACACTTGTTTTGATGATCACGAAGTCATATTTACATAAACAACTACCCCCAAAGAAGACTAAAAAACTAGACATAATGCTCTGTAACTGACCCTGAGCCACCTTCTAAAGCCTTACGACCCAAAAAGCCTTGCTTCTAACCTTACCTGTAACCCTGAAATATCCTGGCCAAATAAGTGTCAATAAATCTCTGCATACACACGTGCAAGCATACTTTATTTGTTGAACAAACAGTCAGATCCATTTTCCTTGAACGAGAACCCTAAAATCAACCGAAAACACACTGCTACAATTACCAAAAATAACACAAATCCAAGCCAGAAACAAACCGACAGTCACACTGTTCAACAATTTCCCAAACTCATACCAGACCAGAAGTCTAACACCCATGAGGCTCATTAGTTAACCAGTAACAATCCAATCTCTTCGAGTTAACTTCACCAAGAGGAATTGACACACACACACAACAAAAATTAAAAAAGAAATTAGGTGGATACTTGGTCCTCGCTTTGACTCTGTAATGTCACTCAATATGACATTGCCAGGCTGAAGCTTTGGCTCCTATTTTACATTGGCCGATTAACTCAAAAGAGACAGCTGGCTGCTTGCCTTTGCCTAAATCTAACCAGAGTCTTGCACGGAACCAGTGGTTATTTTGCACATATTAGGAAAAACATTTGCGGTGAGACAGTTGGAAGCTATCTAATGCTTTTTAATCAGTGAAAGTGCAAAGAATGATTTATATGGTGATTGATTTGCACTTATCTGCACCCTTTACTGACTCCCAGTGGAGATATCATATAGTGCACAGATATTAATCCAAGGAATAAAGCAAATGGCTTGTAGCAAGAACTGAACAGAAATTGTCATAGCAACAGATTCAATTAAATTATATTTAATACATCAATACATTAAAATGTATTCCTAATCACTGCTTGTGTGAAAATGCTGTATAGCCATATCACCCAGTCTTGAGGGTATGTATTCGGATTCGACGTGAAGGTTACAGTGTAAACCAGTGAGAGTCCTACCTCTAGAGCAGCCTCCACCCTGGTGGCGTCACCATGGAAACTCTTGACCCTCTGGTCACTGTCAGGACCTTGGTCGAATTCTTTGAAGTCCAATCCCCTCTTTACAGCTGAGTGTGTTAGAATACCAATCAGGTTTCCCCTGCATCTGTTGACCTTCTCGAGCTGACCGGTCAAGAACAGCTACATGCCGAGGCGTCAAACGCTCGCAGGAAATTCCATTAATTTCCCCACAACAACGGATCGATATCATTTATAGCCCTTTCCCATCCCCGGTTCATATCCTTCACAGGTTGTATCTTTCTGGAATAGATGACCAGACATGTCATCTGTTCTTGAAAGATTTAATGGTACTGCTTTCATTTGCTAGTCGCTGACTGCTGTTAAACATAATGCATCGGTTTAAGTAGGAGCAATGTCGTGGGGGTGGTAAAATGGATACCTTAAGTCGTGGAGTGCAGCTACAAAGATTTTAAGGTGCTTGTACTTTACTTGAGAATTTTAATTTCATACATTTACTCCACTACATTTCTGAGGGAAATATATATTTTTTTTACTCCTCTGCATTTATGTGACAGGTATAATAACTAGTTACTTTGCTGATTTTACAGAGAAACATATGAAGTGCAAGTGTAGTTTGGTCCCTGTCATGTTTCAAATGTTTCTGAGTCGTGAGCAGTTTCACAAAACTGACTTTTGCCCTCTAAGCTTCTCAGACTGTTTCATTTAAATAACTGTTTGAGGCCCGAGGAGGTTAGATGTTCCACTATTTCACAAAAGGCAAAGATTTGAGAAAAAATCCAACAAAGCCAAACAGATCTGTGCAGCAGAACTATGTTTTTTCTTCGTTCCCACCTCAGTAATCATCTCGTGACACTTAGGAGGGGCCCGAGCCCTATGTTGGGAATCACTGGACTAAACTACAGAACTGCAAATAAAGTAGTTAAAACAAGCTCCACCTCAACCAGCTACCACAGTAAAAATACTGCTTACACATTGGTGAATCCGTACTAACAATATAATAATATTATATTATATGCCAGTGAGAGGGGATTTTTTACTTCAGAACAAGTACTTTTAGTTTTGGTACTTTGAGTACATTTAACTGAAAATACCTCTGTACTTTTACTTGAGTATTGGAATTTTTTGAAACTCTGGTATTGGTACAGATTATTTTGGTATTACCAACAGGGAGGCTTGGTTGTACCGACTGTTTCCTGTATCAGTTCCTGAGTTGACTGTTGTCCACACCTGGAGCAGCAGGTACAGACATGACTATGATGACTAATCCCTCACTAACTGTCTTTTTTTCCCAAAAGGCTGTGCAAAGTAATAATACGACATGGGAAAGAAAAGACAGGTCCACTGATACTCAACTAACCGTCATCAACAAACCCACACACACAACTTTGTAATTGTGCATAGTGTCAGGTGGTGTTTGGGCTTGCATTAGAACAAAACCAACAAACTGATTTGAATTGAGTAGCGTTTCAGGTACAATATAGACTGTATACGCCGAGGGTGACACTGTACGAAATAAAGGAATATAAAAAAGGTACCGTGAGACGAATGGCCAACTGTTAACAACTTGTTATGATACCTTTTGACCACCGAGGGGCACAGTCTCATTTCAGTAGTTTGAGCCTGGTCAACTTTTCTCACAAAATATGCAACTTTCCAGCAGGGGTCCTCAGTAAAACAGTTTATCTTTTGTCTTTGTGATGACAGCTGGTTAAAAACATAAATGTTTAATAGCTTTTAAGCCAGTAACATTAAATTAACCAGTTCAGAAATCACTAATGCAGCTCCAAGACAGAGGAAAATTTATGACAGGCCTAATGCATGTCTGGATGTTGTTAGTTAAGATAGTAGATCTTTGACCAAAGGCTTTTATTCCAGAAAAATAAATCCCATACCAAGCGGTCTCAAGGCAACATCCGATCAATACAAAGACAAGTCTTTGTACATGCAAAACCTGAAAAATGATCTCATTTTTATACATATAACAACTTTAAGTGTGAAGAAGATGAAACATATCTGAAGATCGGTTATTCCAAGGGGTGGACATAGTGTCACGAACAATTAAATGCAATATAATACAGTAGCCATGCACAAACAACTACTTGTACTTCTTAGGTGCTTAAAATGTGCAAAATATTTGGTGAGAAACATGTTGAATAAACTTTAATTCTGTTTGGGAACAAAAAAGTACATTAAAACAGTGTCCATCACAACCCCACTATTAACTATACGTTCACAGAAATGACTATATGTAAAGTTGGATCAACACATGGTTAAGTATGGTTCAGCACAAAAAAAAAAAAAACATCCTTAACATTGTTTTATCACCTTGGTACTTCATGACTTTTACCAATGTTATAAGAGTTGCCCATAGAAATTATTTTGAATATGTTTCAGAAGAAAATTATGTATTAGTTCTGTTTGTGACCTCAGCTGTAAAACACAGTTAAACACAATGGCTTTTCATGTGGGGAGGCATCTATTTGGATTTCTGTTACTGGAGTCTTATAACAGTTTTTAATAAGGGGTTGTTTTAATTGACCCCAAACATAAGTAGAGTCACTTTGTAGAATAACATACTGTACACTTCTTTTTCTGCGAGTGTTTCTTTTTGGTAAACAAAAGGAATATATTCACTCAGTGGCCACTTTATTAGGTACACCTGTACAGTCTAATGCAATCCAATACGACTGTTGTGCCATAAAATCTACTTTAATGGTGCATAATATTAATTGTTAATTTTTTGTTCCTGCCCCTCCTCGTGTATGTATATAGGGTAGACAGAAAAATCTAAATCACCTCTCATTATAATTTAGTGCAGTAAACACCACCTTTAGCTATGACCTCAGTAATAAACATATAATAAATGTTTACATTTGAGACAATGTCACCAAAAACTGAACTTTCTGAGCTTCGTAAAGGTTGGAATTTATGGAAGAGCTGTTTCATTGACTTGCAATAGATTTTACAGGTGTACATAATAAAGTGGCCACTGAGTGTATTTATTCATGCATTGCCCATATGGACTATAGAATGCGAAATATGACCCTATTCAGTGTAAGAGCAATGTTTTATGGTCCTATCTGTATTTTGTCACCAGTTTAAAGTAAAGGGAATGGTCCTAACTTCAACATCCTGGGTGTTTATGAGGAAAGAATCAAAGAAAAACAAACATTTGAAGGGAAAAAATAGTTAACGCATACAGCAGCAGCAATAAAGCAACTGTCACCAAAAGCCACAGGTTAAAAAACTATCTTTAAAAATATCTTATTCACTGCAGCGATATTCCACTTGGTTGAATTAGACTGAACATCTATGTAAAGATTTTTTTTTTTTTTTTCAAACCTGATATAGTATGTTATCTATATTGGACCTTGAGGGGAATTTGTAAGAATGTCCCATCTTGATAAGCCTGCCACTTTGAATATATTGGAATTCCCCTTGTGCAAATGTGTCATACCAAAACACAGAGAGAATGTAAAAAAAATAAAACAGGGACGGGAGGGGAGTGTATGGGAGAGAATGTAGAAGTGGACAGTTTCAGCATGAGTGACTATCTGGCTGCTTCTCTAAACATTACACTTTCTTACACCCTCATGGACATCTGCCTCCAGTCTGCAGAAACACAGAGAGAAACATAGTCTCTCTCTCTCTCTCACACACACACACACACACACACACACACACACACACACACACATTGGGTCATCCATCCAAAACAAAAAGACTCTGAATCATTTGACACATTACTCACAGGCTTCAGGCTAAAAACTGTGTTTGTTGCTACACGTTGCCATTGGTTACTCTTGACAGTTGCATCATGTCCAAGCTTTTTGCAAGTGAGGGTGTATAGTACAACTATAATAAGTGGATATTTTTAAAGTCTCTTCATATTGCTATGCTGGTTCTGAAATGTCCAGCCAAAGCCTGGACGTATGAATTCCATCCATTAATCATCCATTAATCAGCCACAGTCAACGTATTTCCGTACGGTCTCACTTTAATAACTCCGTGCTGGGTTGCCTTTCTAACATCCCAGCACATATATTCTCTTGCGTCAGATTTGGGTGCACAGAGGCTCATACCTGAAAGGACAGCTCATTGATGGAGAAATAAAGGGTGGGCAGTTTATTAGCTCAGTCCCAGTCTCAGTGATTGACCAGCAACACAATGGCTAGGTTGATTTTGTCCAAGATGCTGAATATACATTTACTTAAATAAATATATATATATATTGTATAAGTATAGTACAGTATTTATGCTGCACATACATAGTCACTTTGAAGATTTTCCCACTGGGCCATGTCCATTAACTTTCCCTGGGGGAAAAAAAAATATATAAATTAATATTGACGTTCTGATTTTCCATATTGTAATTTTGCTACTTTGCTCTATTCTGTACACATAACATCTACTGCATGTCATGTTTTATTCTCTCTGTCCTGGAAGAATGATCTCAAGTCTGTTGCTCTTTCTGAAGTTTCTTCCATTTTTTTTTATTTTTTTTTTTAGTTTTTCCTTATCTGAATCAAAGGTCTAAGGACAGAGGCTGTCGTATGCTGTAAAAAAAAAATTGTGAAGCCCCATGAAGCAAATGTGTGATTTGTGACATTGGGCTATATAAATAAAAATGATCTGACTCTAAAATACAAGTACAAAAATAAATAAATAAAAGGTAGGTGCAAAGTGCAAATGAGGGTGCAGAGCATTAATGATGTGCAATGTGCCGGCCTTAATGTACCAAACTGCGCTACTGTAAATAAAGGTGTGTCTATGTTATTATATAATACAAATGTTACATATAACAGGCATAGAAACAAAGGTATGATTGGCGCAGTTAACACTATATAAACTGTGTAGCTGGATGAATTGCATAACATCACACTGCAGGTAGAAAAGGGCATAAAATAAATGATGTACAGAAGAAGAAGCAATGGGTTAAGTTTGAGGTGTATGATAATCGTGTATGATGGTGATCCCCTTAAATTCTGAACGATTGCTCCATGTCAAGCTTCCCATCAACATGATGCATCAGTCGAAACCCGCTGATCCATTCTGACTGTGCGGACACGTCTCTCACATGACTGGCTCTACCTTGTTTGACGTGATTGACAGAGAAAGACTTTGTGATGAAAATCGACATTATGAAATAAGACACCGGGGAGAATAAAGTTGTGAAATAAAAACAGCAATTTTCATAATGGGTTAATTGTTTAAGTTTTTTCTTTAACTAAAATAATAATAATAATAATAATAAGATAATAATAATAATAATAACAATAAAGCTAAAGTGGTACTAACTGCAAATGTTCCTATAGGTGTGACAGTAAACTGAATATCTTTGGGTTTCGGACAGTTGGTCGGGTAAAACAAGACACTGAAAGACTTGGCCTATGGGGAAATTTATTTCCTTTACATTCCTTTAAATAAAACACACTGTATTTAGAAATACATGCACATAGGCACTGTACAAAATAATTTAATAACAGTCCTAAAGCAAAAATAAAAATTGAAACTTTGAGACACTGCCCCCCGACAAAACCAGGGCCACAAGACTCACAAGACTGGAGTTTTAAATTCATGAATTTACATGCAGTTTTTATAAAATGAACCTGGGGATGTTGGGCCCCCTTTGGTCGTTGGTAAATCTGGGGTCGTTGATTCAGACCACTTGGGGGACTCGGGTCTCCCAGATCCAGATCGGGAGGAGGAGCCTCAGTAGAGGAAGTAGCTCCACAGACTGGATGTGTGTGTGTGTGTGTGTGTGTGTGTGTGTGTGTGTGTGTGTGTGTGTGTGTGTGTGTGTGTGTGTGTGTGTGTGTGTGTCCGTCCGTGAGTGAGTGTAAGTATGTATGTATGTGTGTGTGTGTGTGTGTATGTGTGTGTGGAGCAGCTACCTCCATAGTGAGAGTGTCGCTAACCACTGGACTGTGAAACGAGAAGTAAAAGGACATCCACGGGAGGATCTCGCTCTCGAGAAATCGGAAGATTAGTAGACATATATTTTTTTGTTCTCATTTTCCTCGGTACAGGTTGAAGCGGTGCAGCCGGTCCCGAAGCGAGCAGTATGCATTCAGACTGCAGGCTGCTATGGGCAGAGCGGTAATGGTGGGCAGGGGACCGACAGGGGCCGGGGTTCTCGTCCTGTCGATTCTCATCATTCTCACCACGGAGAGCTGCCGAGCGCAGAAAGGTTGGTGCCACACGGCCGCGGTGACAACCGGAGGAGCCGAGTACAGCCACAGCCACAGACGCATGCGGCCATGCTGGTTTAAAGTGTGTACGCGGACGTTTTTAGGCGTTGAGAGATAAGCGTACGGTTAGCGGACGGTGTATTGTTATTGTCCGCCAAACTTAAACCTACCTTACATGGCCGTGTGTACGTGGAGTTCCGCTGGGTTTACACCGCTTGCCGCCGCCCGTCATGGTGTTTTTTGGCGAAAGACGGGTGTAGTTAAACCAGGCAAACTGGTTCTGAAAAGCTGTGATTGCAAAGGAGTAACTGCAGATTTGTGGATCAGTTGCTTGCTGAATTGTCATGTGGCTTATGAAGGATTTGTTAAAAGTTTAAATTCACAGCCCGTTTCTCATTTGCGTTCTCTCACAAGCTAGCTACCTCCAAATTGCTAGATTTTTCAATGGAGTCTGGCTTTAAGTTCCCCGTGTACGAGACAACAGCTCATTTGGGAGCTTGTGGCCTTGTTGTCCTTCCAGGTAGCCCAGTTTGGATTTTTACCGTGAACCTAATTCTACAGCCACGGCAAAAACATAATAGGTTTTGATTGGAGACGGTTTGTTTTACACCACATTGTTCCTAAATACGAACATTTGGCATGTTTTCGGAGTCGACAGCCAGCCTCAGGTGGTCGGAGGTTGGGGGGTAGGGGAAGTAGCTAGTGGGGGTATGACTGTAAACACGTGGACACAGTTCGTCATAACTTTAAATTTCACATGACTTATAATTGATTGTTCTCACATTAATTGTCTCATGTTGTATAGATAGAGGTTGAGGGATGTGTTTCTAATGAAATGAAGTCGTATTTCGGTTTGTTTTTTTTGGGGAGGGGGGGGCATGAGGTGTAACTTCAGGAGCTCCTGCGTAATACCATGCAGTTGTTCAGGAACATTTGGGAGTCAGAGAGAGGGGAGGCAGTTTTGTTTTTGTCCTGTTCATCTGGATAGTGTCCACTGAGGGGCTCTTACATAACTCTAGGCCGACAGAACATCCACTTAGCACCATGAAGCGTGACTGTTGAGTGTTATCTCAGAGCCATGGGCCCACAACATCCACAGACACCATGTCTCTGCTCTCTTGACAACTCAGAGCTCAGACCAGACGAAAAAACAAACCTCCTCCTTAACAATCCTGAGGTCATAGTTGTTGTAACTTTGAATTTAAGAGGCATTAAACCGTCGTTAAATTTTAATTATGTGCTATTTATCTGCTAGAAACAAATATAATCAGAAAGCGGCTTCTTAGATTTTAAGTTTTGGTCAGAATTAGTTGATGTTCTGTGCAGCGCAGCCAAAAGTTTTGACTGGCTGTAAAACCCAAGGCCAACCAAATGCTAATACCAATCTGCTGAACTCAATTATTACATGACATTACATTAATTTGACATATGCTTTTATCCAAAGCAAATTACATTCCTTTAACCCCACATTCGTGCACAATTAGGGCTTCAGTGTCTCGCTCAAGGAGACCTCAACATGTGGACGGGAGTCACACCTCCGACCCCGTGATTCAAGCTACAGCCAACCCAGATATCTCTCACCTACTACACTTCAGGGCCTAGTCTAAAGTTGTTTAAGCCAGTTGCATTTACACTTACCTGATGTCCTGACCTGCAGAAAGAAACGCGAACAAATCCCAAACATGCAAAGCCTTGTGAAAGAAGAACAAATGTCGGAATATGGCTGCAACTAACCGTCATTTACATCATCGATTAATCTGCTGAGTATTTTTCCCATTGACTGAATCATCTTTTTGTCTTTAAAATTTCAGAAAATGCTAAATGTCCAACCCGAATTTCCTGAGTCCTAGGCGACATCAGATGCCTCCTTTTTCCGAGCAACAACAACAGCCCTAAACCCAATGATATTCATTATACAATGATATAAATAAAGAAAAGCAGCAAGTTCTCACAAAGTGGAGGAGTTGGATACAGAGAACATTTAGAATTTGTGCTTCAAAATAGTAAGCATAATAAACAAATAATGAACAGTGTGTGTTCCAATTTACATGGCTGTATTACTATTATTATAATGTATTGTTCATTAATTAAATTAGAAAAAAGTACCAAAATTGAATTTGTTTCATAAATCTTGATTTAAAAATCTGAAATCAGCAAAACTCTTGGTTCGAGCTGGTTCTTCCCGCCTCCTTTTCCCTGAACCTGTTGTTGTGGTTGTTGTTTGTGTTGCCCTGCAGGTGATGGCTGTGGTCCCAGTGTGCTTGGCCCCAGCAGTGGGACTCTGTCCTCTCTGGGTTACCCGGTGACATACCCCAACAACACGGTGTGTGAGTGGGAGATCAGTGTGCCGCGCGGCAACCGGATCCACTTTCGCTTTGCCGAGCTGGACATAGAGAACAGCGACTGCCAGGTCAACTACCTCCGCCTCTACAACGGCATTGGACCCGAGAGGAGTGAGATTGGTGAGGCTGACAAGTAGCCACTGGAGTAGACTGGAACTGGTTTGAGGGAGACCATCTCTTTTCTCTCTATTCAGCGTGATCAGACATCTCTTGAACTGAATGTTTATCATTATCTCCAATACTTGCTTGACTGTCTGTATGTTAACATAGACAGAAGGAACCAAATTATTTGGAGAAATTAGGTTATGTCAGAAAATCGGAGAAGGTATTAACATGATCTGCCATAACCTGGTTGAATAGTTCCTTTTAAGTAGTCTGGGAAAAGGTAGGATTGTAGCTGCGCTTCACTGTGAGAATATTTGAGTGTTTTCGGGTGATTTCTTGAAATGCTCCGGACTTAAAAGTATAGTCCATGGGTATCCGCAGGCTGTAAAATGTCTTGAAAAGCATTGAATTTAGTCACCTCAAAATGGAATTAAAAAGGCTTAAATCTAATGTACAAAAGTCTTAAATATTTTCTGTTGCCTGCCATAGTAAGTATTGTTGGTTAGAAAATGGTTTTGAAATGTGATTGCAGGCTATCAGGAGATGGATTATACATATAAACTAAAAGTGAGGTTGTTGCAATAGTGTATTGTTTGTGCAGGCGACCTTTTTTGTGGAGTTTCAGTGGGCACCATCAGACCCTGTAGCAAACGCCGTCACTACAGCGATTTACAGTAGCTATAAAGCAGATTAACTTATTATTGGAAAGTGTCAATTTTAGGAAAAAAAAAAAAAAGCTAAAAAATGCATAATCCATCCATCCATTTTCTGCTGCCTGTCTGGGTCCAGGTCATGTTAATTAAATTAATTATATAACTACAAATTACTGTTATATACTGCTTGGAAGTACTGGAAAAATGTGATCTAATAATAAATAATTATCGACTATATGGTTCCTAGTGGTTTTCCATCATACTTTAGCTGGTATGAATGTGAAATGGGTGTTAAATTACGTTCTGTGTGGTACCGAAAAGTAATTTAAAAGTCTTAAATTTAACTTGGTGTCGTCCTGCCCCAGATCTTATGGGAAACACGCTGTTGTGATGTACAGCCCGGGTATTCACATCAGCGACTATTCGAGGATTCTTGCTATATAATTATCCAATATAACGCTTGCCGAATGGCATGTTTGTTGTTATATATGTTAAACTAAACAGGCTTGTTTGAGTAACCAGAAACCTGTATCTCCTCTGTCTTTTCCTGTGGCTGCCTGTGCTGTTTGACAGTGAAGTACTGCGGTTTGGGCCTGAAGGTCAAAGAGCTGATCGAGTCCGCTGGCAACCAGGCCACTGTCCAGTTCATGAGTGGGACCCACCACACCGGACGTGGATTCCACCTGTCCTACGCCACCACTGAACACACAGGTAAAAAGATCTCAGCCTACTCACCTGATTGTGTCTCATCTGTTGATCAGCCGTAGGTCCCAGCCTGCAGGGGCTACAGGAATGATGTTTCGTTGAAGTCATCTCATTGTCGAGCCTGGTTACCTTTCTGTTTTGGCCGTGGGTGTAAAAGTTGCTTTGGAGATCGTGTGTGGCTGTATAAGTCACAGCTGTTCCACTCTGCACCACATCCCTATGTTTTTATCAGTTCTGAAGTAATTAGATTGTCCTGGAAAGACTTCAGATCTTTAATGTGTGTGTTTCTCAGAAAGCTGGCAACTTAATCAGTGTTGTTGGATGAAAACTTTATATCTCTTCTTATGTCCACTTTGAGGACCATCAAAAACAGCTTTGTCTGTGGCTTGATCACTGTGCAGTTTTGGGTTTTCAGGAGGTTCATACTCTCAGGCTTTGTAGGAATTCATGAAGCCAGGTTTCATCCTGTGGTCTGATATTTTTTTTTTTTTCCAAGTTGAAACATGAAATTATGGAAATTGGAGCTAACAAATGTTTTGACAGCAACACGTCTCTGTTGGTCATAAAACAAAAGTCTTGGACAAAGTCAAAACTGGATCCTGCTTTTGGCATTAGAGGAAAAGTTAAATCACTAAAGTCAGTGGGATTAATCATCTTAGGGCCATGGATTTTTGCACAAATTTTCATGGTAAACCATCCAATAGTTAGATGATAGATAGCGAGTGTGCGACATTGCCGTCCCCAGAGCCATGTTGCTTTTGCTCTGGATAACAAAAAGTGTTTTTTTGAGGTGAAGTGGAAAGTGCTGTCTTTTCTATTTGGGTTGACAACATTATGGATCTAGTCTAATTATTCTTGGGTAAATTCGGATCAGGACTGACTATCCTCCGGGCTCTTTTGGATTAGGTGTCTTTTTGAAAATTACTTTATTCATGTCGGGTTTGGGGTATGTTTTCCCACTGTTCCATTTTGGATTGGTTCCAAAGTTTTGTACCTCTGAATCACATTTCAGGAAAAACAACATGGTGTGTTTTATAAAACGCTGTTGTATTTTCTGTTTTGTTAATGTGTTTTGTCATCAGGGCCAACGTATGTTATTGGATCAAAGAAGATGTCTGTGGTTAATAAAATGAAAAAGAGAGTGACCAATTAAGTTGAGTTGAATGGAGAACTGTGTCTGTTGTTTTTTGGTTGTGATACTCGAGGGGCAAATGAGAGGAGCATTTACAATGTGGTGTTTGCTCGCCATTGAGTGTGTATTTAAACACACACGGCAGATAGGGTGCTGCTCTGTGGAGAATGGTATATTCTGATCAGCCGCATATCTGGAATTCCTGCTGCAGTCTGCAGGGTCATCATGCTTACGGGTATCGTTTCCAATTATTGTTTTGTTTTTTGGTTTTTCTTTCCACTAAATGAGAGAACAGACAGTACTGAACAGAGAGCACCGGCCGCCTTCTGACACCAGGTGTTCATACCTGTTTAACAGCCTTCCACGTCTACAGATGCTAAATGGGAAGAGAGATCCAGTTTATTGTTACCGTATTTGTCGTTTATTTGTTGTCGTTTGGGTTTCAGAGGAGTGTGGCTTGTAAAACATACCAGAGAGGGATAGAGGCAGACAGACATTTCAGGAAGTGAGAAGAGTCAATGACAACATGAAGCCAGTGGAGGGGAATGATAGCATGGGCGAGAGAGGAAGTGAGAGTAACAGAGTGGAAAGTGATAATATTTGGTGGTTTTATTATAAGGTTTGCCCTCTGTGAGAAGCCGCCAGCTGCTCTCTAATGCGATATCGCTTTTACCGTAGAAGTGCCATAATTAAGTTGCATGTGATAGTGATGTGATGTGATTACTATGTGAGAGGGAGTTTCTGTCACCCAATCCTAACAGTGGTTTGTAGATGAAAATAATCAGTGGATATCAAGGACTTTTATGATTCATCAAAATCAGTAGTGACTCATCATTACTGTAGGAAATTAGGTTAACATGAACTGTGGTCTGTACAGTATTTACACTCAGGTACAGCTGTACAGTCTAACACAGTACATTACAACAGCCCTGCCACAACATTTACCTGTAAGAAGTTTATAATGTTCAGTTTTTGGTGCCATTGATGTAAATGTAAAAATTCAATTATATATTTATTACTGAGGCCATAGCCAAAGGTGTTGTTGTCCAGGGCTGCATTATATTGAGATGTGTCTCTAATCATTTGTCCTCCCTATTTACGTGAGGGGCGCAGAATATTAGAAGCACCTCACAGTATTAGGCAGTCCAGTACAACACTATCACTAAGTATAACCCAAGTGCTAAAACGTATCATGGAAATGTAACACCTCTCTTGACGGTGTCAACGGACTCTGAACATCATGAAAATATACTTTTTGGCAGAACAGGTGTGTTGGATTGCATTAGACTGTGCAGGTGTACCTAATAAAGTGGACACTGGATGAATGGAGGCAACAGTTTTTCAAACACAGCCAATATTGGCCAACTAGATCACGTTCTGTGCTTACAGCACCATACATGCAGTAATGCAGCCCAACTACTAAACCAGTAGTGGAGCTAGGAGCGTTTACTTCCACCTGTCAGCAAGGAAATGGAGCACATGCTACATTGACCGGTTTTTCTGTGTGATGAAATGTTTAGGAAGGGATTCATATCTTTTTTTCAACAAAATCAGTAACAAAATAAAACAAAAACTGAGTGGGGTTTGCCCATGATGATATGCAAGTAACACTGACAACATTCTACATGCCATTTAGGATGTTATTCATAAAAATAAAAGGTCTTGAATTGCTTAAATGCCCAATTCATAATGTCCTAATATTCAAAACTAAGTAAATATTCACATCCATGGTTAAAGACTTTGAGTTACAGATTAAACATCAACATGTTGTATTGCTCAACTGATTATAATTGGAAATAAATGTTTCTCTGCTGTGTTTACAAACATAACTAATAGAGAGAGAGAGAGAACAGGCTTAAACCAAAACACATGATGATGAAGAAGCATGTTTAATCACAAACAGACGGCATCAGGTCTTCTGGTGCATCTTGTCTTGGCTCATCATTTAGTGTACCAGACGCTCGGCGATCAAGAAGTAACTAATTAGCTGCATTTTAGTTTAATCTGATTTGTTTTTTCGAAGAATCAGTAATTTTGAAAAATGTCAAAAATAGTGAAAAAAAATGGCCATTAACTTTCCCTGAGGGCAAGATGATGCTTGTTTTCATCTGACCAACAGTCCAAAACCCAAAGATTTTTGATTTAACAAAGACATAAACTGGAGGAAAGGAGCAAATCCTGACATTTGAAAACCTGGAACAGTAGAACTTTGGCATTTTTGTCTTGATAAATCACTGGAATGAATAATAAATTATGAAAGTTGTTGACAGTTCATTTTCTGTTGCTTGACTAATTGATAAGTTGATTCATTGACTTTAGCACTCATTCTGTAATTTGCATACTTAATGCAGACCTTCCACAGAACACTTAATAGACTTAATGAAAAATAGCAACATGTCATCTGAGTTTCTAGGCTGATTTACAAAAACAAAATGAACCCTGACTTCTCAAATGCATCACTTTTTTTTTTTTTTGTTTGTTTGTTTTTTGGCCGAAATGAGCTTAGAGGGCCTTTGCACAAATAACCCAGGGGGGAAAAATGGTTTATGTGGGATCTGCTTTGATTAAATAAAACAAAAAAAGATTAAGGCCAAACTTTGGTATAGATATAATTCATCTGATACAAACTGCCCCCCCCCCAAGCTATTGTACTGTAGTACTGTGGTAGCCCATAAGGCAGTGAAATAGATTTTGAGGTCTTAAAATTGGCACTCTATCTCTTTAATAAGAATGATGTTGGTAAGCACTGTGATTTCTGTTTTTGAAGGGCTCGCTTTGTTTTGTGGAAAATATTCAGTGACTTCAGATAAATGGATGAAGCCACAAGAAGAGGAAAGCAGTGACGTGGCCGCAGGAGGAAAATAATTGATTTGCCTCCCATTGTGACTGAATCACAATGGGAGGCAAACAAGTCCGTCAATGAGTCCATCTAATTTTTCCACCAAAGTACTGATGCAAGTTTTTTTTTTTTGTGGTCCAGCTAAGTAAATCAGTCACCATGGCGACCTGTGGGGGTTTGGGGTATTTGTTAGTTTGACTCACAGGTTGGTTTACGGGATATATTGGTTTTTTGATAATGTGGTCAAGACTCACAGAGAATGAACACCACCACAGGGTTTACATAGAATTCCCAGCAGCCCACACCATCCTGTTGGACATATGCGGTGTGCTTCGACACCGAAACACTCATGTCATTAGGAACCCCCAACACACCCTCACATTCGTATGCAGTACGCCTTTGATGTGTTTAGGGTTGAGCTGAAACAATTGGGTAGTCGACACAAAATCATTTCTTCATGTAATTTTTTAAGCGGCTTCTCCAATTTGAATATTTTCTGGTTTCCTTGGTCTTCGATGATATTAAACTGAATATCTTGGGGTTTTGGACTGCTGGTTGGACTGCTGGTTGGACAAAACAAACAATTTAAATGTTTCAACTTGGGCAGTGGGAAGTTTCGATGGGCATTTTCAACCATTCTTTGACATTTTAAAGACGAATGCTCACATTTGAGAAAGTGGAACCAGCAATTAAATGACTGAAACGATTAGTGGTTGCCATTAAGTTTGTGTCAGTCTGTGACAAACCAATTCTGACATTGTTTCTTTGCCCTTGCAGATCTAATCACCTGCCTGGACAAAGGAACTGATTTCCCAGAGGCAGAGTTCAGGTAAACAACGTTTGCTTTGTGAACATATTTGTGCTGTGATCAAGCTGTCAGACACACAATGTGTATTTTCTCTCTCTCCTTAGTAAATACTGTCCAGCGGGCTGCCTGACATCTACTGAGGAGATTTCTGGAACTATACCAAATGGATACAGAGAGGTGAGTACATACAGTATATTTTTGCACGCACTGCAGGATTTTTTTTCTTTTTGTGGTGGTCGCTATTTTCAGCATCACATTTCCAGGTGGGTCATGGTGCCCCCATTGGTCTCAACCCCCAGAGTAAACCCACACGAACCACCGCATCATCAGTGTTTGCTTACTCATATTTTCATCCATTACTGTGCTGCAAGTTGGCATATCTTTCACTTTGATTCAGTAAGGGCCTCCTTTTATTTCCCGTGTAAACGGGCCCCCGCTCCGCGCTATGCGAGTCCTGGGCTGATGACCTCACAAGCACCCCCGCTGCGTGTGAGGTCATGGGTGCCAAGTCTCTGGCTGATGACCTCATGTTCAGAGCTTGAGGTTTTTGTTGGACGGGAGGGAGGGGTGTTGCTGGCTGATGGGAGGACAGGGAGGAGTGTGAGGGTGTGCTTCAGGGAGTGAAGCGCCCCACAGGAACAGAGGAGGGGCAGGGTCAGTGGGTGAAAGGGAGGTGAGATAATAGTTTGGCCGAAAATAATAACCCTCTAATCCAGTCCAGCTGCAAGAGGGTGCCGAGCAGAGCTGTGTGTTGGGGGTGTGTGTGTTCTGTAGAGGCAAAAGGCTGGAGAGTTAGTCAGTGTGATTGAGAAGTTGGAGAAAACCTTTGCGTATGCATGCCTTGGTTTTCTGTGTATGTATGAATGTGATTCATTGATGCTTGTGTTTTGGGGGTCTGCTGTATCATTAGGCTGTAATATGATAGTGATTTTGGAGGCCTGATAATGTATTATGCATTCTTGAGTCTGTATCACATAGGGATCAGCTGCCCCACCCAGACAGACAGACCAGCTTTTCAGCTTTCTTTCTCTTTCTGCCTCAGTATCTTTCTTTCTTCTGTGATGGTTTTTCTTTTTTATTTCCATCATCACATCCATCATGTGTTGTGTGTGTGTGTGTTCCTTGTGCAGTTTCAGGGGGGGCGGGGCGATTTGGGTGTAATGTGTTTGTGTTGTGTTTGTGTGTTTTGGTGGGCTTAGGATGTAGTACGTGTTTTTGGGAAGTTCAAGAGTCACAGGGCAAGTGTTGATTGCCTGTGGCAGCATGTGACTGCTGTGCATGTGTGTGAGAGTGTGTGCGAATACATGTGTACATGTGCTTGTCACTCTCTGGGTCACTACAGTTTTCCCACAATCTCGTCGGCTGTGAATTCCAGTGTGGGCCTTTTCCAGTAATAAAATTCCACCTCACTCAAGCAGCTGTTCATGGAAAGGAGCTTGTGGCCAGAGAGGATTCAGGTTTTGTCCTTTTCCCAGTGATGTGGCAGCAGGTTTGGACAGGAATGCAGCCGGCTGTGAATCATTACCAATGCCACTCGGTGTTCTCTCTGCAGAGAAGTGACTTCATGCTGACTCATCGGCCTTTATCTGCCTCAGTCTGAAGGTTGAGAGCTGACAGTAGTGTCTGTTTCCTTTCACTTACCTGCAAACGGTCCCAAATGGTACAGTACTGTTTAATAAAAGTACAGGTTCAGTCAGTATTAGGCATATCGCCCATATGAACACTGAAACAGTTTTAGCTTGCCGTAATCATTCCTCAAGCTCCTAGTGGCCATTCAGAGATCGCTTCCCTAACATGCTCCCAATGTAAGCGATGGGGGACAGAATCTACACTCCTTCAGCGCAAAAGATATTGAAAAGTTTATCTGAAGTTAATATGATGCTTCAACCATTCGAGTTAAACAGATCAAGTGGATATCTTCCAAAGTTTTAGTCTTTTTAGTACAAAATGCCCTCATTTTGTTACTATGCTTCCACTGCCGCTCATCAAGCGAACACAAAGAAGGAATTTTAGAATTAAAAAGACACTCACGTTTTGATTTGAATAACTCAGAATGACTAAGTCTCATAAGCTTCAGATAAATACATTTTTGCACAAAACGAGGACTAAAGATTTTGTCACTTAATTTGAAAGCATGTTAGAAAGGGATATCTAAATGTTCAGCATGAAAAGGGAGGAATGATTACAGCAACCAAAACCTGTTTCAATCTTTGTATAAGGGCACATGACTATTGTTTTAAGACAGACTTCAAAAATGATCAACCTATCCTTGAGCATCCCAACCTATTGGCCATTTTTCAGCACAGGAACTTTTCCAGGAACGGTTTTTAGGACCTCTTGAACTTCGCCTGCATTTCTGCCACAGATACCTAGCGCCAGTATTGACTCCTTCCAAATAATGCCTACACCTGAGGTAGTACTCTTCAAAGATTTAGGGCTGGGCAATTGTGGAGAAAACGGTTGATCATGAAATATGTCATTTTCTTCGTAATAGCAATATAGATATCGCTGTCTGGTACATTTTCTGGGAAATCAATTTAAAAAACTTTAAATGTGTAAAATAACTATAATCGACCTGATACTAGATTTTTGATGGAGATACTGATTTAGATATTTGGGAGTTTAAAAAATCTGATAACGATATATTTGCCGATTTAGTAATTTTTTAAAAACATGAACATAAAACATAAATAACAATCTTAATAGAGATCCCTTAGATGTGTTTTTTTTTTTTAAAGAATTGTAAACAAGATACATATTGAGTGGGCTGTTTTACAGCTAAAAATATAAACTCATCAGTGCTCTCTGGTGGACAAATTATGTAAAGGACACTGTTAAATGCCTAGATGATCTCAAACCTAGTTTGGCATTTCCTCACTGCAATTTCTTGTTGCTGATGCTGATATATCTGCAATAAGCTATTATGGGCCTATCTGTCAAGCTCTTTTTGTTCCAATCCAGCTTATTAAATACAAACCAAGGCACTACATTTAATCACATTAATGCAAAAATTGTATAAAGTCCAATATGGCCATTAAGAAGTCCTAATCATTGATTTACAACATTGCCTACAATGGACTAATACACCACACACAGGCCTCGAGCCTGCTACAACATGTGTTCATCATTCATTCAGGCTGTAAAAGCAAACACTGGCAGCAAAGTATCAGTATTAGGACTTGTGATGGGAATTTCTTGTAATGCTGCGGATTTAAAAAATAAATAAATAAATTTGCAGCCAACTTCGTGACAGGCCTGATAACAGAGAGTGTGTGGACTATCGCAGAACAAACTTAAGTTTACAGCATATACTGAAGTAGACAAATAACCAGAAACAGTGAACGTCAGTGTGACAACTGTCTTGCTCTTTTGGTGATCTCCCTTTCCACCGTTGCACATCTCCTTACCAACATCCGATCAAACATCACACACTCACACACAAGTAAATCTGTCCAATAATTCTGTCTTGGTGGTCAGATGCAGTGGAAAACTATGTTATGTTAATTGGAAAGGTACACACGCAGGGTCTCTGTATAATCTCTGTTTCCTCTTCTCTCGCTCTGCAGTCGTCTCCTCTGTGCTTGGCAGCCGTCCATGCAGGCGTGGTGTCCAACGCTGTGGGAGGGAGGATCAGCGTGGTCAGCAGCAAGGGCATCCCTCATTATGAGGGCTCACTGGCAAACAACGTCACTTCCACTGGGTAAGAACTTCAGGCACTACAGCTCACAAAACCTGCCTCCCTCTGTTCTTCATTTACTTGTAGTTTGCTCCCACTATTTAATCGTAGGTGCTTTTGTTTCTGTCTCTTAAAGAAACAACTTTGCATTTAGCAGTGTTTATTTTAAATTTAGCAGAATGGGAATCTGACTTTTCATCAACAGTACAAAAACAGGTCAAAATCATGTTACACAAAGTTTCAACACAAAAACTTGTTTTTTAAAATTCCTTTTGAGGGAGTCAAAATATTGGCACTTTGTGGTAAAAATGGTTAAAAACTGACTGAAAACAATGAATTTTTATGTACTATATGTGTCCTCTAATCTTACACTTCTCTCCTTAGAGGAACTTTGTCAAACAGCCTCTTCACCTTCAGGACCAATGGTGAGTTTTTCTGATTTATTTTTTAGTTTTGTTTTTTCTATAAAGCACCATTACGAGGTATAATAGGTTTGCTGGGAGAAGTCCTTTAAATGTTTCGATTTGGAGCAGGAATCCCTCATCCAAATGAAACTGTGGAATTACATACACTTTAAAAGAAGTTATATTAAGACCTGCTAAATCTCATTGTTTCCCAAATATTTTAAATTTTTATTAATGATAGTAATATTGTCTGTGTTTGCAGGCTGCTACGGGACGCTGGGATTGGAGTCTGGTGGTGTTGCAGACACTCAGCTCTCTGCTTCATCTGTGTGGGAGTGGAACAACGTCTTTGGTCAGCACAGTGAGTGGGTGCCATCAGGGGCACGCCTCAAAAAGGCCGGGCTGCCCTGGGCGCCTTCTCAGAGTGACCAGCAGCAGTGGCT
The DNA here is from genome assembly GCF_016859285.1 of Xiphias gladius. Classification (NCBI taxonomy): domain Eukaryota; kingdom Metazoa; phylum Chordata; class Actinopteri; order Istiophoriformes; family Xiphiidae; genus Xiphias; species Xiphias gladius. Next base: position 19,278,969 of record NC_053415.1, on the reverse strand, counting down.
GCAGGTCGATCTCAAGAGGGAGAAGAGGATAACAGGTACACAATCACAAATATACCTTGATATAAAAATATACTCTCACTGATACTACTATACACTTTAACAACTATCTTTAATTAAACTGTAAGCCAAGAATAAGGCTCTCCAGCAAAATTTTCCCTAAGGTTTTACCATACTTGTTCATTTTTAGGAGTGGCAGAATCACACGATTGGTCCACCAATTTTGGTCCAAACTGATTTCATGAAATATTGAGTGTGTGCTCTGGAGACAAAACCCTAAAAAAAAAAGAAATTCAATGTGATTGAGAAGCTAGAGAAAACGTCTTTGTTGAATGCTCTGTGGACGGCAGTGTCAGTTGGTCCACCACTTTGATCCAGGCTGAAATATCTCAAAAGCTACTCGATGGATTGCCATGAAATTTTGCTCATTCATTCATAGTCCCCAGAGGAGAAATCCTACTGGCTTGGATGATCCCCTGACTTTTTCTCTAGTTTTCTCTAGTTTACTCAACAGTAAGCAGTTAATTGAGATTTTGGACACTTACTATTCGTCATTTTGCGTCATCACTGACAGGGTTGCACAACGGTAATTTTCACTTTAATAAAATGCGACATATTACACTTTGGCAGGAAGTAGCGTACATGACATGGACACTACTTTTTTTGTTCAATTGTGTGATTTTTGGGGCACCATATAGTGTATTTATTTATTTATGCCAAAATGGCAGCGTAAGATGGGTATCACATAGTTACATAAGGACACACATCACTCGTTAACAACAATCCCATCTAGCGCAACAAAATAGAACGTAAGACACATGGGAGATAACACTTGGCTATTTAAAACAATTACATTCCTCATGAAACGTTTTTTAAATGTGATGCTCGAGGATGTCTTCTGTGAAGGCAGCGTTTCCAGATAAAGATTTACACACTCAATCTCATCTCAATTCAAATTAAGCGGTAGACGGTAAACAAAGCGCACGTTACAGTAAGTAGGGAGTAGTATCAGACACAGCCTCAGTCTTGTTTAAGCTTAGGGTCAAGTCAGCTGTCATCTTCTTGTTTCTGCCATCTTCCCAACCAGGCATCATCACCACAGGCTCTAACCTGAGAGAGTATCAGTACTATATTTCAGCATACCGGGTCCTGTACAGTAACGATGGCCAGCAATGGTACATCTACAAGGAAACAAATTCTACACAAGACAAGGTAATACAATCACAAAATCAATAAACCATGCTTGCTCAACTGTTACGTCATTGGCTTTTATTCTTTTTTTTTTTCTTCTTTTTTTTCCTTCAAAGTAGTGCAAATGGACAAAAATGTCACTTTAGAAGGCTGCAGGGACACATACTTGAATTGTTTCCATAGCAACTGGTATCGACGAAGAGATGTTTATGGCAGGAAATGAGAGCAGTCAGTGGTTTGAGTTAAGTGCTGTGGTAGACAAGTCAGGGCACTTGGGCATTAATAATGAATGGATATGGATTTAGTGGCCAGGTTGTTAGGCTGGAACTGCTGTCTACAAGCTGCTTTATGCTGGGATTCTCACAGGCTCTTATTGTGTCGAGGAAAGTAGTAATTAGCTTGCCAAGTTGGAAAACAATCAGCTTATGGCTTATAGTGCATTTGTTCACACTTTTATTTGGTTGTTTGCTGCAACTATTTCGATCAATGCACGATGTCCTCTTGTGTTTGTGTGTTTTCTGCCCTCTACTGTAAACTAAATTTCCCCTCGAGGGACAATAAAGAACTCTTGAACAGTCTGAGACAAGAAATTGCTCTGATAAACTTTTTTTCTTCAAAAATACTACCACTGGCCTACAGTCAGGTTTTAATCTCTGGCCCAAGTAAGACAATTTGTTCTCATTTTATGGTAGATTTTCCAAGGTAATATCAACTACCTGCATGAGGTGAGGAATAACTTCATACCTCCAATTGAGGCCCGGTTTGTGAGGATAAATCCCACTTTATGGCACCAGAGAATCGCACTCAAGTTGGAGCTGCTCGGCTGCCAAATTCCTGCAGGTAAACAAACTTGGTTGAATGGGAAATAAATAAATATCCCATAATAAGAGACTTGTATGTTCCAAGAATCTAAGATGTGAGTTTTTTTTTGGGTTGTTTTTTGGACAGTGAAGCCGGGGCGAAGGACTACACCCACTATTCGTCATAGTCCACCTCCTGTGGGTACAAAACGCCCACCTCACCTTGGCCAAACCACACACACCCCAGACATAAGGAACACCACTATGCCTCCCCACACCAGCAAAGGTGCGTCAATCCTTCAGTAAAAAGAAAAAAAAAAGAGCTTGTTTGATCCCTAAGAGAGACAATTTTCATCTGGTGCTTATTGTAGTATCTTTGCTCTTAGATGTGGCGCTGGCAGCAGTTCTGGTTCCGGTGTTGGCCATGGTTCTGACTGCTCTCATCTTGACTGTGGTTTGTGCTTGGCACTGGAGGAACAGGTGTGTATTCTTCTCGTTATCATGTGTTAATGAAAAAAAGGGGAAAAAGCCTCTTAAAAACTTCAGTTTTTGCCTCCATTTCTCTATTTTTCCCTGTTCACAGGAAGAAGAGCTCTGAAGGAACATATGATCTTCCTCACTGGGATCGCACAGGTATGTCTCATCACTCTGCATTATAGGCTCTCAGCTCTGTATGTGAGAGTTTGCTGGTACAGCTCTGTGCATTTCTTTCTGCTTCTACTGTAGACTGGTGGAAGAGCATGAAGCAGCTGCTGCCTTCTAAGATGGTGGAGACTGAGGATTCGGTTCGGTACAGCAGCAGCGAGGTGGGTCGGCTAACAGGGAGAGATGCTGTACCGAGACTACATGCTGAGCCTGCAGGTAAACACTGTCCAACATGGTGACTATTGAAATAATCAACTGTTCTTACTGCAAGCAGCTTGTTTTTTTTTTTTTTTTGTTTCTTGACAGGTGTTTTCATTGTTTCTTTGTAGGGTACTTGGCAGCTATTAAAGGTACCCTGTTGAGTGTTAATTGTGAAAAAAACAAAAAAAATTTACATTCAGTGTTTGTCACTGAAATGTGTGTATCCTTACAGCACAACAAAAAAGCTGAGTGCATTTCTTTTCTCGTAAAACTTTGCAAAACTTTTATCCCCGAAAGTTGTGAAACCTCTCCAGCTATACTGTCTTAAAAAGGACATTACAGCCTACAGCCGCCAACTATTGTATACAGAAATGTGTGGAAATAAGAAATGCACTCCACTGTTCTTGTTTGACATGGCTAGTCTCTGAGGTAAACACCAGTAACATCGGCAATGATTTAAAGGTGCACAGTGGAGTTTTCTTGTAAACAAAAAACTTCTTACATTCGGCATTTCTTTCCAAATCACATTGTGTGTTTCTTTGAGGTCTAACAAAAGTGTTGAATGCAAGCTTTAAAACATCCATAAACAAAGCAATGTTTTTGTACTCAAAAATGTACATTGCTCACATCCATGTTTACTGCTACAGCTTGTACTCTTCTTCTTAACTGCATTTGTTGGCAGGTGGTTACACTTACTGCCACCATGTGTTGATGAGGGTTAATAGCGTGAAACTGGTAGCAGGAATATGTATCATGTCACTTGCATGCTCATGGACATGCATTTTGGTCCTTGTATACATGCACACTACAAGGTAACGGAGACCTACTTGTAAAAATACTGCTCTATAGTGCCACTGGTGGTCAAATACGTCACAGGGTGCCTTTGACATGCAGGCCTACCTAATAACGGATCAGATGTTTCACGCAAAAGTCAGAGTTCTCCAAAAACAGCTAGCTTTGACATACCAAACTAACACTAGCTCAATTTGTTTACTTTATGTATGTAACCTACATTTAGTGTGATTTAATGCGTGTGAAAATGAATACAAACCTGAGAATGTAGATAGGTTAAGTTGACATCCAGTAGTCCATGTGATAGGAACAATACAAGACCTTCTTATGGCATTGCTCTTAAGTGCGATAGTGACCAGAATCTCAATGAGGAATCTTTTTAATTGTTAAATCATGGCTTTTTTGTTTTAATATTTCCTTTTATGTAATGTCGCATCAATTATCATCAATAAGTCAAAGTATCTGCATACTTTGGGTCTTTTAAGCAAATGCAAAAGGCACAGAAGACTACATGCATACTCCCGTTTTTCTTTAAATACACTACACTTTCTTTTTTTGCACTGAAATGTGATTGTTGCCCACAACCGAGTTTCTTTAGTTGTGCAGCTTTATAGAAACTGGGCTTCTGGAGAATTGTTTGGAATATTGCAGAATGTTTAGACACCAGATTACCTATAAACTGTAAGATATCCCTGGTTATTAATATACTGTAACATGCTGTCTTTTCAGAATATGCTCAGCCGCTAGTGAGTGGTGTTACAACATTAGGTGCACGTTCAACCTTTAAACCAGACGAGGGGCCTGACCCAGGATACTCAGATCCGGACCTGTACGATGCCCCCATCTCACCAGATGTATACCACGCCTATGCAGAACCCCTGCCAGCTTCGGGATCTGAATATGCCACACCCATTGTGGTTGATATGGGTTGCCACCCGTCAGGGGGCTCCTCTTTGAACCAGCCCACCACTGTGTGTAGTTTCATGGGGGCCGGGCCCACCTCCCTTCACACAGGGACAGACAGTGGCCAGTCAGGGAGGTCGGCGTACGATACACCGAAGAATGCCACTGGACAGGTCACACCCACTGAGGATCTGACTTATCAGGTACCTCAGAGTTGCACTCCGAAGCCAACGGGACAGAGCTGAAGAGTCGGGATGCACATGGCCTTAATGTGGCCCATTGCTCAGCACAACCCGACGGACAAAGATGGAGGGTTGCTTAAGTGGGAGGAGGTGTGAACCTGCGAGTCCTGGGGACTGGGCTTGAGTCTTGAATGAACACTACCTTAGCTTTAGATTCATCTGGAGATGTCTGTATTGCCTAATTGTCTCTGCATGGCCACAATCTGCTTGTGTAGTGCCATTACAGTCCTATCACTGAAACCACAAAGATGAATGTGTTTGTGCCAGGTGTGAGAGTCGGAGGGATGAAAAGGAGAAAGCTGACTACTATTTGATAAAGACTTTGTCCCTGTTCTGTGATTCTTAGTAGTTCTTGCATTCTGTGAAACTGTGATCTCCATTATTCCATTATTATTCTGTTACATACTAAACCAGGTTTAACTGCAATGTGCCTCATGATTTACTTTAATCAAATCAAAGGGTTCTCTTACTGAATTAACTGCATGTTGCATTAAGTACCCCACATTCAAGGTCAAAGAATTTTTCCTTTCTAGAGAAACTCTAGTTTTACATGGTACGTTTTGTCTTACTTTGTTTAAAAGCATGACTTGAAATTTTGTATAGTTCTAGTAATTCCATTATTGCAAATCTGTTAAAACTCTCAAGTGACTTACTGATATTTATTTTATTTCACATCCTGCTGATAAGGAGAGACTCTCATTCAAAAATGCCCCACCACTACCCTCACTGACTACAGATCCAAAAATTGTGGTTGCACTGTTGTAGACACCTTACTTCAAGAGGCTTAAAGGGAGAACCAGTCATCAGTGAACCTCCCAAAGAGAAAATACTTTTTTTTAGTATTGGAGACCAAATGTTGCCTTTTCTGTGTTTATGCAATGTTGATTCACAGCAGATTTTAATTTCACAATCGTGCCAACTTTGCAGGTTTAGCCAACTAAACATTAAAGCAGTCTTAATATAGGAGAAAAAAAAAAAACATTTTTAAAAGACCTAGAGGATTTTCTAGCAAAAAGGTACAGAGAGAGGAGGTAGATTGGTAAATCTGTTACAGCTGATAATTCGTAAAGTTTCCTTTGTGTTTATTTGTGCATCGTGATTGTCTCGTGTTGAAATGGGTGTTTAATCTGTCCTAATGCATTTGAGTGTGACTTGTTCCTTCCTTGTACCTATGTGCATCAACATCTGTATGTGTGGTAAGCTGTTTCCATATTTCAGTCCTGTGTGTTTGTTTTATGGACTGGTGATGATGTGGCTTATAGTTGTAGTAGGATGTGTTCATTGTCTGTCTGTAGCACCAGTAGACTGCATTCCTCTCCTGTCCACCTGTGGTACTGACCTGACCAAACAACGTGGCAGGAGTGTAGGTAGAGAAAAAATGGAACTAGCTGCTTTATGACTTTACAGAACAGCAACCTCCCCTGAGGGAAGGTGCTCACACAGCTGTGCCACCAATCCTGCTTTGATTATGCTCAATAACCAAGGCAATCAATATACATATGTGTTTTTGGTGCTCCCTGGTCACAGAGGGGTTGTGTTCATGTGGCTCTCACTGATTGTATATAGAGAAATAAAGAGTTTTTAAAAGAAAATGTTTTATTACAATCATAAGCTGTCACCAAAACAGAAAAATTATTATTGTGGGCAGTAACAGAGAACTTACATGTGACTGATGTTTATGTTGTGTTTCTAACATATACAGACTTCACAATTACACTGCAAATACAGTTAGATAAAGCATTTTTTTCCATTATCAACAATGGCCATACTAAGACTATAGGGGAAAAGATCTAAATTGCATCATTGTTTTGGTTTATAAAAAAAGCATTGTTATGTGATACTTTGGTTTATGACTGAGTATCTGCTAATTTAACGACATTCCCATCAGCTCCGGTTGTACTTTGTCAGCGTGCCAACACACTAAACGAGACAGTGATCAAGGTAAACATACCTGCAAAAAGGCATGTTGGCATTGCCACGTTGAACATTTGAGTCAAAACTCCCTTTTGCCCTCACAGAGCTGCTAGCATGGCTGTAGATTCGTAGTCTTGCTAAATAATAGCATTTTAAGTACCTATTGTCCCATATAACACTGACATAGAAACTTTAATGCTGCTGTAATTAGAAACTTTTATTCGGTTTTAAAAAATTAGCATTACAGGGTTTGTCTGATTGCTGGTGTCCTGCATTCTACATCACACTTATTGAAGTGTAGTTTTTCCACTTTGCGTTTACTGAGACATCAACTGCAGTCTCAATACCACAGTGACTGGATTTTAGCAGTTGTTCACATAATAATTATAATAAATATATTTATCTTTATAAATATTAACAGTACATGAACAAAATGGTGTGTATTAAAAAAAAATGCAAAGGTTCAAGTAAAATCAGCAAGTAAAGGAAGCTTGAAGCCTGTGCGGTCGCACCCAGCTTTCACAAGTGGTTAAGAACATCATCATCACAACAAAAGCCATTGCACATGTGGATCCTTTAGTAGATAGGGAAAGTAATTTCCAGATGTCAAACTATATTCTTCGATGGTTTTCCTGCAAATGCTATTATGGTACTGTATCAAATTAATTATTTTTCAAACCACTGTCTTTATCCTTCATTTGCTCATATCAACGTTCTTGTCATTTAGGATTTGTTGGGCTCAAAACAGCTCCTAATCAGCACAACAATGATCAATTTTAAGCTGCTTGTGAGTTTTATTCACTATTTCGATCCTCAGCCTCCCGGCACACCTCTTACCATTCATTCCTCCATGTTCTTTCCATCCTTCCCAAACTTCCACCAGACCGCCGTGAGGATGACAGCTATCAGCAGGATCAGGCTGCTGGTTACTAGGTAGGCAATGGGCAAGAAGTGGTTCTGACCTCCAAACCAGGTCAGCGTGGTCAGCACCACTGCCTTCCTGCCTTGGAAGTGCTGCACAGGGAAGTCTGGAAGGGCAGAGGTCAAGGCTGAAAATAGGTGATCACAAAGAGAAGCTCAAAGGAAAATAGCTGACTTGGACTTGTATCCCCTAATCTAACCTACAACAAAGTCCCCACTTCTGTCCATCCCTTACAGCAGTGAAAGGATACTGTAGGATATCTCAATGCTGTATCTCCCTGCGGGAAGACCCACAGTGAAGGGGTTGCTGGCGCTGTATAAAACCCCATAGAGCTTCTTGAAGTTAGGGAAGGCTGCCTCCCTCATCCATACGATCAGGTCATCATTGATGAAGCCGTTGTTGTTCGGGTCGACGGGATCAAGCCGATAGGCTGGCTTCTGCCAGTACAGTGGCTTTGCTGTGCCTGAGGAGTGATTGCAAACCAGACGTGACGAATGACATCTGAAATACTGGAGTACTTACTAGAAACTGAAATACTGAGTCCGTGTTTGACCAAATCTAAAGCTCTATTTACCGTCAAACACTTGAGCTAGTGTCAAGTTGTCCACCTTGGGGTTGCGGTACTTGACATTTTTGTCGGTGTACCAGGTGATGCCTCTCCGTAACAGAGGAACCTTAACTGAAGGACGACTGGATGCATGATAGATCAGAATGAAGGAGTCTGGGAGAACAGATGCGAGTTAACAGTCCAGTGAGATGAAAAGTGGAGAAGGGACGTGATGATGGATGGTGTGTGATGGCAACAGCCTTTACCATTGAACATACTGTTGGCCACAGCGCCACAGGGGGCAATGGGGAGTCCATTCTGGTCTTTGGTAAACGGCTCGCAATATGAACTGGGGTTCTAGTGAAGGAGCAAGGTTAATGGAAAAACCCAGGAAGATTATTTAACATTCTAAAATATGCAACAAAGAAGTAGTGGAATGTAACTAAGTACATTTCATCGACTACTGTATTAGTACAAGTTCAAGGATCTTCACTTGAGTATTTCAGTTTTATGCTACTTTATACTTCTACATCGCTACATTTCAGAGCTAAATAGTGTGCTTTTTACTCCACTACATTTCTTTTTCAGCTGCAGTTACTTCTCAGATTCAGGCTTTACATGTAAAATGTGTCTAAAAAATATGTTTTTTTTTATTATAGATTAAACTCCCCAGCTGTATATCAAGTAGTCAAAGTTAGCTTCAACTCTACCAACTACGTGAAAATGCTGCACACATAGTTATCAATCGGTAATAAGAAGAATAAAATTATATTCTAATATGTCCTAATTTAGCACAGATTCTGCTATATAATGAGCATGTTAGATTTTGAATGGAGGGCCTTTACTTGTACAAGAGTAGGTTTACATTGCAGCAGTGCTACTTTAGCTGAAGTAAATGATTTGAATACTTTCTCCACCATTGCATCAAAGACACAACAACTACAATGTATAAACAATTTCAGCAAAAACAGTTTTTGTTGCAGCAATTCATGTCAACATAAAACCTAGCAGTAAGTGAAGTGTTCTTATGTTATTCTGATGAATTAATACACAATATTGCGGAGCTACCCTTAAGTTTTTCTTCCTGCCAACCATCTGTCCGTCATCTCTGGAGTCCATGTATCTACGGAGGTTCTGATGAAAGTTTTGGAGGGCATAATAGAAAAAGACATCCCCCTGGAACAACAGCAGGCTAGAGATCATCAGCATAGGTGCGAAAACAGAAATGCTGGGCTGAATTCTGTCTTTCATTCACTATATATATTATGGTTTGACAACATAATCTTAACTAAAGGTCCACTTACAAGCTTTTTCAGAGCATTCAACCATACTTCAACAGCTGATCAAACTCCATCCACTTATGAGAACCATAAAGCTCTGTATAAAGCTTGTACGTTGGGCTTGAGTAAGATTATTTGTCCAACTCATTGGATATGTTTGTCAAAAACTTGAGGTTAATTACCTTGAATGGTTTCTTAAGAAAAAATTCCACTTTGCAGTTGCAACTCTCTCCTGCGTTGCTAACATTTTTACGCTTTTCAAAACATTTATCACATGTATCGGCCTCGGTGTAGTCAATCTGAAAATACAGGACAGTGTTAATGTAAATTGTGGGTAAATTGTTCCTGTTTACCTAATCAAAACCTAACCATTTCCTCTTTGTCACTCCCGTTCTTACTGTACACAAGGGCATTCGGTCTCCTCCTCTCTTACCCACATATACTATATGTGTATGTTAATACAATATTTCCACACAAAATAAGGAAGTGCAATTTTCACAAACACACTCACCTTCAATTCCTGTGTGCTCTGTACCGTAAGAAGCAGCCATACTCCCAGCAGCATGCATAGCAGAGCCATTAAGTAGAAGAAAGGCAGCACAGTGTTAGCCGTCAGCATGGGAGACCAGGCAGGTAGCCTCTGCTGTTTGAAAGCGGAGTTGTCTGGCCTCCGAGCCAAGGGCCCGGACTTGCCCTTCACTCTGCGCATGAGAGGGACCTTCGGTTGCGGACCGGAGAGCTACTTGCTGCACAGCAGGAGAGCCAAAAATTCTGTACGAGAAAGTGCTACTATCTTCGCTTCCTGTTCTTTATTTCAGCTATATCTCCCTGCGCACGCACAAACAGACGCACCCCCCCCACACACACACACACACACAACTCTGCTTGCCAAGAGATTTTCCCAGCAGGCCTTGCAGGGCGGGGGAGACCGTTGTGGCCTGTTACTTATTAACCACAATCCTTTACCAACTACCTCTTTATATCTGCTGTTACTTCCATATTTTTTATGATTTTGTTCTTCTTCATGACTTTCTTCCTACAAGACAAACACACGCGTTTCTGTTTATTTATATCAAAATCACACAGAAGAATATACGATATCTTTTTGCTATGGGAGAAAATCTGTTGGTTCTTGGCCCATGTTGTGCTGCTTTAAAATGCTCTAGCAAGGATGTTATGATATATGGGGCTTCCTAGTGGGCAAGTAAACTCATGACCTCACATTGTCAGTAGGAGGGATTTCCCAAGGTCAGAGCAAACAAACAGAAGGATGCCGGTTTCATTCTGAGTCCGTTTATTCAATCCATCACACCGGGACTTTGTGTTGGATTACAAGAGTGAACAAACAGCACCACATATTTGACACCGCCTCTGAAAATAGTGAAAGCACAGCACAGGTTTCAATCCTACACAAAGGGAAAACAAACAGGATGAGGCCCCTCGGCATGCTGTCAGGACCATCAGTACCTCGCTTTAAAGTCGTCATGTGGATTATTAGCACGTTTACAACGTGCAGTTAAAAAAGTCCAATTTTGACTTTGTCTTCTTTGCAGCCATTCAGGATACCACTCTCCAGAAGCTTCATAAAGTCCAGTTTGATCTGAAAGAGACAGGAACAGATGATGTGTAACGTATAGTTGCTAGGGAAAAAGATAAAAAGATAAAAAATAAAGATCTCCTCCAGGCATGTTTTCAATACATATAAAAAGTTCTCTGCTTTGAATAATGATTCTTGTCTGATGTGGTTTTTCCATAAATAAAGTTCAATTACCTTAGTAAATCTAATCCTTCTCCCTAACTGAAACATCCAGAATCTATGAATATGCAAATACTTGTTATTTAAAAAGTTCAACTGCTGGACACAAGCCATCTCCTTGTTCACTAAAACAAATAAATACTAAACACACCAGATGACTTTATTAAGTATTTGATGGTATCTGAAGATATTTAAAGTCTTCCTACACCAGGAAATTATGATTAATACCTCTCAGCCTTCTGACATTTTAATTGATAAAACGATGTATCAATAATGAAATGAATCGTTAGTTTGAGCCCTGCATTCAGGCAGGATTTTTTGACACTGCGACTAGTTTGGAAACCCATTATGTTGTGTTATGTGGAAACTTGAACCTCTCTTGTGCACATGCACTAACAATGTTTTTTTCAAAACAAGCTAATCATCCAGCAGGGGGCAGCAGTTTACCTCAGGAATGTCTACCATCCTTCTGAGCTTCTGGTCTCTCCAGTTCCAGTCCAGAACCAGGTATCTCAGTGCCTGCAAGTTCAACCCCTCTAGGAAAAATAGACAGAGTTTCCACAGATGAGGAAGGTTTTAAAAGCTTTGCAGTTAAACAGTAATACTATTGTGTCCACACCTACCTTTCTCAATAAGAGCGCTGACCCTGCCAGGTGTCCCCACTCCAATGTGGGTGACGCCTTTCTGCAGCAACTTCACCTGCTCCTCTATCTAAGCAGTCGAAAGACACACAAAGAACTGTTCTGGTAAAGCCTGCCCCCTTGCACACAATCCACAAGCAATACAATGACTGACATCTCTAATACCTTGATATGTTTCGCAAAAAGCTTTACTGCTTTGGCTTCACCCTTGAAGGTGGTCAGCTGCCTGGGAATAACAAAAACAAATTGCACTCATATCAGTTTATAATAAAGAAGTTTTAATTTAATAAACATCACTGGTGTATCACTTACTTGATGAGCTCAATGGTTCGGAGAGCAGAGCTACAGACGATGAGCAGAACCACCGAACTCTTTTCTGTATGCTGCTTTTGAATCTTTGCCCACTTGGGACAAACTAAGGATAATGGGAAAAGAAGAAAAAAAAAGTGAAATGAGTGTGTTTAGAACAAACACATGATAGAAGATTTATCCAAATCAAGTTTAGAAACATCATTCACCCTGTTTCAGATAAGAGGAGAGGCTGTGCGTCAAGTCATTACTGGACAGGAAACAGGAGTCTGGAAGATGCAGGACAGAAGGTGACCTTGGTGAATCAACAGATCAGCAGATATTGACTGAACATCCAAGTTAAAGGGGACTTGCCCTGACTCACCCTGCAATTTGAGCTCCTCCTGCTCGATCACAGAGCGCTTGTCTGAGAAATACTGTGTGATCAGGTTCTGCAGGTCAGCCGGACAGCCGGGTTTTTGCTCAGAGGTGGCCAGGACATCAGTAATTGTCTTTTTCTTCTGGAAAAAAACATATATTGATGTAATACTCCCAGACAAAGCCCAGAGACTGCCACTGCATCGAACAGTCTACGCAGCAACACTCACCTTTCTCTTTTTTTTGGGTTTATTTGACTTTTCATCCTCAGTCTTTTTTTGAGGACTTATGCACTCGGTCTGTGAAGGAGTACATGCAGAACACACAATTCAGGCAAAGTACTTGTATATTATATATATAAATCAGTCTATTGAATGCATTTTAATTCTCAGAGGTAAAAAGTATAGTTCCATATCATAAATTAGACATATTTCAAATCTCTAAAGTCATTCTACCATATATTGAATTATATAGCACGCAAAATCCAACAAGATGCAACACCAAATGATTCACCTCAAAAAGTCCAGAGCATGACATCGGTATATTTAACACTGGTTAATTTTACTATTGTTCATGTTGCACAGCATTATTGGGAGTTTTTCCCCACTCCTAATTTAAAGCATTTTCTGAAATCTATTCGATTTAACAACGTACACCTGATTATTTCAGTAGTGGTTTGGGGGGGGCGGACATGTTTTCTGAATAACGTACTGTTGAGACACCACAGAACCTTTTACCAACTGATTTCAAACACGAGTAAATCAAAAAGCTTCACACCGCAAGTGAAACACATCTTAGTAAATCAGTCTCTGAGCCTGCTGTCCAATCATGTGTGGTTTATTTAACAGTCCAGTCCTATTTTATAATTTTAGTGTTAACCCCCCCCCCCCCCCTTTTTTTTTTTTATAACTGTTAATGTCTAGATTTTGCCTCATTCAACTGCAACAGCTTCCACTGCTGCAGCTGTGGTGGTGATGATATAAACAATGAAAACCTACTAGATAAGCAGGTATGACAGAAATATATTATAACACCTGTTCACTTTTCTTCTTCTTGGCTTTAACCGTTTTCTCTGTTATCCTCTTCCTCTTCTCTGCTTTTTTCTTGGTGTTTGTTTTTTGTATTGGCTGTTTTTCTTGTTGTGTCTCCCCCTCCGCCTCAGATGCATCTGAAAAAAAGAGGGAGAAATGTCCTTTATATATCTATCTGTATTTATGGAGTTAACTTGCAACTGGGTATAATTCAAGGACCTGTTAAGTTGAGGCAATTCAGAGCAAAGAACATATTTCAGCTCAGCCAATATCGGGTTTTGCTATTAACAGATATGCCTAAACACCACTCCATTTTGGAAAGATAAACTCCTCATGCAAGCTTATGGAGTTAGAATCCATCGCCATGGTTTGCCCCCCCCCCCCTGAACCAGAGATTCGATTTCTGGTTCAGAAATCAGTCTCTCCAGTACACAACTCAGTCACTACAGAAAAGTAAACATACACAAATGCAGCCTGAGATGACAAAAATGCAGAAGACCTCAAAAAAAAGCACCTGGTTATATTTAGCCTACTGGTTGCTACCACTTCTCAGTGCATACCCCTCATCTCATGCTATGATGTCATGCTCAGACCCTTTGGTATACATGCGTGCTTGTTCAAAATACTTCAGCTTTAAGAACAGATGCCAGAATGAAATCTGCAATAAATCTGCTGGTTTAACTGCAGTGTCCAAAGAACCGGCAGGCCAACACTGCCTCTTTTTCTTTTTCAGTGGATAAGGCTAAAATTCACCTGTAAGAGCCCAAGTTTGAGCATGGCAATGTCTATCAGATTTAATAGAAAAAAGCTTATGTATTGCTGTCTGGGTTGAAATTTCAAGCATGTTGCACTTATTTCCAAATCCCAATCAGTAACATCCCAACAGGATAATATCATTAACCACTAACGGAAAACAACTGCTTCAGTGTCGTAAACAATAGAAAAGAGTGCAGCAGCAGCGCTTTTCTACCTTAACTGGTTTAGAGTAAAATTGCCCTTTCAAGCCCAAATGCAAATGCTTAAAGCTGCATTTGGCTGATGCTGAGTTTACATCATATTTTTTAGACTGTAATTAGGAGCAACCAAATTGGAAAAACTGTTGTCAGCCTTCCAGTTGTAATTCTGAGTTGGAGACACTGGAAATTTCTGACAGCGATAATTAGAACTACAAGGATCAGTTGATTTATGGATTAGTCAATTGTTTGAAAATTAATCAACAACTATTTGAGAGCCAGTTAATCATTTTTGAGTAATTTTTAAAGCAAAAATGTCAAAATTTTCCAGTTGGACCTTCTCCAATGAGAGAATTTGAAGCTTTCCTCTTTTATCATAGTAAATCGAGTGCCTTTGGATTTCACTGTTAGTTGGACAAAACAGACATTTAAATACATCACCTTAGACTCTGTGACACTGGGAAGGACATTTTTCACAAATTTCTGATGTTTTATAGACAGAATAAGTAGTCAATCAAGTTAATCAAGAAAATAACCCAAAGATTAATCAGTGATGAAAATGATAATTAGTTCCAGCCTTAGGGACGATATCTCTCCAGCTATCTCCCACACAGAAGTACAGAAATGTAAACAAACTTTTGGCAAAATGGCTGCAAGCCACCATCACTGACAGTTACATGTAAATAAAATCCAATATTATCATTAATCAATCGGTTTTTTTACATCTAATTTTACTTGTTAATGAGAACTGCTCCACATACTGCAAAAGTAGCTTTTAGGCTTTTTAAACCATGTGAACTCAAAGCTAACAGTGGGGGTAACCATGCCTGCGTGCGTGTACTGTAACCATTCAACGCTCCCAAGTTAGAATAATGGGAGGTTTTCCATTTTTTCCCCACTCTGCCAACCCTGTCTGCATGCAGCATGATTTCGTAGTTTTTCCCAATCTCAATTTCCGATTTTCCATTCAATCTATTATTCTCACACCCTTCTACTGTTGTCTTTTCTTCCTTGGGGCCGATATTAGTCAACAACCGATTAAAGAGAGTGTGAAAGATGGATTGGGGCACCTTCATCCACTCCAGCTCTCTAATTCTCCCTCACAAGTCTTTTTCTTTCTATCATTCCATAACCACTCCCCTTTTCCACTTCATCCCCCACTCCAACACTTCCATCTTATTTGTTACAGTCATCTGTCCAGGCATACACCCATTCTGCTGAAAGACCACCCCTAATATTGATGGGCCAAGCCAACCATTCACCACTCACACTCTCTTTCCTCTGCTTCTCAGTCCTTTCTTGTTTTTTTATTGTGGATGGTTGGAAGGAACGTTAGGATAAACAGGTGCTAGCGACCAAGGACGAGAGGACAAAAAGGAAGAAGGAAAACTAATTACACAGGTGAGGAGGACAGACTATAATCAAAGAAAAATCCAGGCCTATATATGAACAGTGAGGAGTCCACCTGTCCTGTACCAGGTAAGTGTTTTTCCCCCTGTTGGTACTGGTATTGGCCATCATTATCTGGCTTTGGTTTAGGTGTGTTCATTAATGAACAAGGTTGCGTTAGAACAGTGTGGTACTGATCTTTAAATATTTAAGAATGAAAGGGATACAGTCAGTAACCAAACGTTTTACAGTAAGTGTCCCTTAGTATTATAGGATGGCTTAATTTAGTAATGATCAGCAAGGTAAAATGTTTAGCTTGTGAGAACAAAATTTAACAATTAATTAATCTTTCTAATGTCATTGGCATCATCTACAGGCAGTTTATGTGCTTGAATTGAAAACACAAATCACATACATCATCTGCCATTGCTATTTTGTGTTCAATGAGCCGTGAAATACTAATTTAACGAAACTGTCAGATGACTAGAAGGTGCTGACAGGGCAGCCAGACTGATGTTAGGCTTAAAACATATTTCTAATCTCAACAATGGCACAAAGAAAACCCTAACACACTGGTCAAGGATATATGTGTTAACAATTTAGAATCACAAAGGTTGTATGGCATCAGAGGTGGTTTCCCCTATGGCACAATACTGTCTTAACATTTATGCATGAAATTGCCATGTAGAGGAGAGCAGATGGCCATTAAAGGCTTCGTTGACCAAAATGACAATTAATGGAACATTTAATATAGTATATTCTGTATAATTAAAAAAAAAATTCAACAGCTTAATATACTGTCGGTCTGCACCAATAATAAAATATTTTGTTCAAGAACTTTTTTAAGTTAATTTTATAATATTATGAGGACCATGAATAAATTTCTATTCACTATACTATTCTGGAGTTGGAGGCAGAAATTTTTGACAGATCAAAGCCTGGGAAAAGTAAACCACAACAATACGCCCTGCTAGATACCTGAGGTAAAGAAGAATTTGGGTGAAACAATCATTTAAAACAGACAGATAAGGTGAGAGTACCACAAAAGGTTGGTGGTGCAGTATTTAAAGATTGCTTATTGACTATATTTTCAATAATAGCAAATGGTCCCCTCATGCACAGGTAAAAATGCTTGTGACTTTGGTGGTCACTTCTATACTGGTCACTAACAATGCGACCAACAATCCAGGTATCATATATCTGACTAAATATTTCTGTTTGACCGATACTGCATATGCAATCTGTCTGTACTTTAGCACCTGACTTATTAAAGTCTCAAAAAAAGCATGGCAAGAGGCACATATCATGAATATCTAATGACTGAGAATGATGCACCTGTCTGATCAACAATAAGTGTTAAAGGTCTGGTGGCCCAACATACCTGACGTTGGGATGTGTGCAAAATGAAAGGGAAAAACAAAATGAAACGTAAGTAAGTAAATAAGTATGTATGTATGTAAGTAAGTGTTGGGTCACCAGAACAGCTTTAGTGCTCTTCAGTATAGACTCTATAAGTGTCTGGAAATCCAATGGGGGGATGAACTCGTTTCCAAAATATATTTCTTTCGCTTAATGTTTTAATGACAGTATTGTTGTCTATTATGTGAGTCCAATATCGCATATAGGTCTTCAATTAGGTTGAGATCTAGTGACTTCGCAGGCCGTAGAAGATGATTCACCTCATTTTTATTCTCACCTGACATCCACAGCGTGTGACCCCTCGCACCCTGTGGATGTCAGGATAGCAATGTTTTAGTCAGTATAACTGGTTAATTTGCTGTGGCGCTTCCCTCTTAAGTGGACAAGTGGACCCACAACATGCCAGAACAGTATCCCACAGCATAAAAGAATACACTGGCCTCCCTTAACGTAGAAGTAAAGCATTCTGGCCTCTTACCATTTTCTTTGTGTACGACACATGTATGCTCATTGGTCACGAACTTGGTGAGGAACGACTTGTCGGACTACCTCACTTTTTTCAATATCTCTCTAAATTTATACACTTATGATTTTTGCCCCAATAACAAATCCTTGTCACTCTCGACATCTTTATCCCAAAATGGTCAACATGGCTTGCTCAGCTTTTTTTTTTTTTTTTTTTTTTTTTAAAATAGATTTCAAAGAGCATGATAGGAATCAAACTGATTAATCCAGTATTTTTCTTTAATTTGTTACCCCTCTTTATATTGCATAGCATTGAATTGTACAGGTATTGTAGTAGTTAAAGGCAAGAAAATCTCTCTCCAGTACTTTATAACACTTCTTGCATACTATTGCATTCACAGATTGATGCCAAATGCAACAGCGTAGGGATTATAAAAATTAATAGATTCCTGTAACCTATGATTCTTGTAAGCTAAATTCAAACAGCAAATAGTAATACAAATAGCTATCACGGGTTTTAGCAATTATTAAACCCAGAAAATAAAGAACAGAATGAACAGATGAATATATTGGCCAACAATAAAAAGATGGCCAATGAATGGAGGTTGTGACAAAGATGACAAGATTAACCCAGTGCACACCAGATAAATAAAACAGTATTGAGGAAACCAGGCTAAGTCCAAAGTGTTGCCTGGAGACAGCAGACTTCGACCTATGAGAAAGTCAATATCTTCAGGTCCTCTAACCCTTATCCCCAATATCCTCCACGCCACAGTTGATCCAGATGGTGGATGCTGGAGGAGGAAAAGTGTATCCTTATAAACGCATACCGGGCAACAAGCTTACAGCTCAGATAACCAGAGATCAATGAAAGTCAAAGGCTGTGGAGAGGAATCACATACAGGGATATGGGACTGCCCGATCATCTTTAATGGGTGATCAATAGAGGTTACTGCTTTTAATGGATGGTCAATGACGATGACTGTATGCAATTAAGATCTACTGACTGGTTCCAGGAAAGGGTTGAATGTTTCAGTATCACACAAAAGGCAATTTGATTTCTTTACTCAGACTTCTTAGTTTTCAGGGGTGATGTGCTACCTCCTGTAAATCGGCACAGTACCCACACAACTGCTTAAGACATTATCAGCCATGACCTCAGAAAAGCTCTTAATCACCATCAGCAGTTTTCACTATTAGTCTGATTAAAGATAGGTCTACCAATTTGGCCTGTACAGAGGGATAATAGAAACCAATTACACCTTTCATCCTCCTGAAAACACAACATGCCCAATTACAGCATTAAACAGGCTTTGGCATCCCCAGCCCCAAATATACTCTGACATTTTTGTTGTTATATTGGTGCTTGTATAAAAAAAACAACAATATGATACTTTCCATGAAATCAATTCAGCGCTTGTTTCAACAATCAATAACTCATCTCAAGACATGTACCATTAACTGATCTTGGTATTGGTGTGGGTGGGTGAGTGGGTGTAGCAGTTATTGGTTTTGGAGCCCTGCAGCATCTGTCCTCAAGTCACAATTTGAGCATGTATTATTGCTAAATCAATGGGGAAGTTAGGCTGCATGCACAAAATTAACAAGCGGGCTATAGTGGAATGACTGGAAGAAAGGCAGTACAGAATACCAGTCTCTGGTTACATATTCAGCTGGCTTCTAAAATTTAGCTGTTCAGCCCATACAGTCTTAAATTTTTTTAATTTTAGTAGCTGTTCTTTTGTACTTCTTGCTCTTGTTAGTGTTTGATAGGATATTTAAGCTTTTGTCAGTAATACTCATAGCTTATACCTGACAAAATGCAGGGATGGCGTATCACCAGCAGGAGGAGTATTGGATGCGTAGTAACACTGACACTGATTACCTATTGAAGATTACAACCATATTTTGGATACACAAAGCAGGACATGCTTTAAATCTCCTGTGACAGGCGTGGTGGCCTACACACACACACACTCAAACACACACACTTTCAAACACAGACTCAACCCTGATTAATTTACGAAATCTGGATAACTAAACCAAATGCTTTTCCTGTTCTAAAATAATGCACACAAAAACTACTAACATTATGTATTATGTTTCAACACAGGAAAAGCTATACACACAATCTGATATTAACTACCTTGACAGGGAACAGGTGTTCAACAGTATGCAGGTTTTGGTTGCGACCCAGGCAGTTCTAGTTTACCTTAAATTCACCTAAGTAAAACCAAGTTTGATGTTCAAGGACAGTATAGACTCCAGTCCCCATTTCAATTCCTTCAACTGTTTTGCAAGACTGTAAGTCTTGGCTGAAGAGTAAAAAGAGACACTGAATTTGTGCATGCTTATCCAAAGTCTTTAGATGTGTGGGTACGTGCGAGTATGCCATGTCTAAGCTGATCCTCCTCTCTGTTACAGTCAAAGGAAGTGTTAAGTTAAATTATCTATGATCTGACCTCTAATGTTTCCCTCTGAGGGAATCAGTCTGATAAGAGTGGTCAGTCACACATACAAAATAACATTAAATTACCTTGGTTCAGTGATAGCCTTCATTTTCTGTCTTTCTGATCAATTGATCTGTGTGGTATAATCCCCCGATTTCTATGGGGACACACTATCATTCATGTGTTTAAGTGAAGCCAATCCTGTTTGGCAGAGTGTGATAGATGCTCCTGATAATGTTGCACAGGAGGAGCTAATCAGAGATACAAGGTTATGTAAATAACTCAAAGCTTTTAAGCTTTCACAAGGATAAAAAAAAAAAAAAAAAGGAAACCCTTTCTCACCTTGACAGCATATTACAGTTTATGTGATGGGTGTTGTTGTTGGCCAAAACTAATTAAGGCATCCAAACTTTAGCTTAAATAATTAGGCTTTGTCACACTTGTCCTACTAACATTACAGCATCTATTCCTCTCCTGCTCTTTTCTAAATCCCCCCCGTGGCAAATATCACATGGATGATATTAGTAACACTGTGCTCATCCTTCATTCTGTATCAATCATCAATGCAAGACTCTGATGCAATACTCATGGAATCTAGCATCTTAAATCAAAGTTAGGGGAGAGATTAAATGTGTCTGTGTGAAAAGTGCATGCCTACGCACAAGCACATACACGGTCACTAGTGCACACAAAATCCACAGTAAATGGTAGAATTTCACACTATTAAGTGAGCAATCTCCTGCCACAGAGTCTTGCTGAACAAAAATAACTCCTTAAGGACACAGCTTGCATCACAACACAACAATGTAGACCACATTTCATTTCATCACAGACTGCCATATAGTTACTGCTTTGCTTTCCACAACTATACTTTAGCTCACTCTCGCTATTTTATTTTAGTTCTAGTCCAACCAATACCATTCTAGACTTCAAAGATCACTTAAGGCCTGACAGCTGTATGGCAGCATATGATGACACTAAAGTGTGCTCTCTCTTCACAGATCTTGTGAGCAGGAAAATATTTGATTCCATGTGGAGCCAAACGGTTCAGATTATAAATGAAGCATGCAAAGGAATCTATATCACAGGAAAATGTTTGGTCTCTTTCATCAACCCAACATTCAGAAGTCTTGAAAGCCTTGGGCGCTTTTAACAACACAGGCGGCAGGAGCACTGTCACATCTGGGGCTTAAAACTGTCAGGCACTTCAAACAAAACACAGCCAAATACTGAAAGGAAATGATGTTTAAGGCAGAAAAAACTGTTTAGAAATCGTATTTGCTGTATATAAGACATGCGTAGTTGCAAAAAAGCTGAAATATTTTCAAGAAACTTCTGCAGTTTCTTAATCACTAGTTCTCTGGTAACATAGATCAATGCGCATGAACAGGCCAAAAATTCTTGATGTAAAATAAAAAGAGTCCCAGATTAGGCATGTGGAATCAAATGTGTCAAATTTATCCTTGGAGTCTATCTACACGAATTAAAAAATCATGGCAAAATTAAACGTTTTACGCACCAGTCCAACTTTTCTCTCCCAATACCAATTCTGATACCTCCAAACCTACATAAGGATGACAAATCTGCTGTTAACTGCGGTAAATTCCCTAGCCACGAAAATTCAATGGTCTAACACTCTAAACAAAGCATTGAGTGTCCTTAGGGAGAGTGAACACAACACTTGCAGTGAAGACGGTAGGTTCATCTAATGCTCCCTCTTTTTGTGTTACAGTCATCGGTGTGTGAAACATTTAGCACTGTGCAGTTTAACCTAACTCATAAAAATGAAGTATATAACAGCTGGTGACAAAATAAATTTATAGGATGTTCAACATCTCCCACTCTCTTTGGCTGACTTGCTAACTGTATAATTTCTGTGTTATAACCCTCTTACCAACCATGCCTGCAGTACTGTGCTCCTGCCAAAACATACATCAACCATACAGAATTTGAATTACAGAGTGCTTTGCCAACTTGACCCTGGGAAACTGGAGGCCAGAGATGACTCCAGGGCACAGACTGAGCCAACCTCCCATGACAGGTGTATATAAAGTGAATATCAGCCGCCTGCTGGGAGTGAATAGCTAAAGCAGGGGCCTCGAACTTAAATTACCTGTGGGCCATGTGCCAGGTTGTTTGCTCCTAAAGAGGGGGGGCGACATTCAGGGGAAAAAAAATACAGCATTTTTTTTACCTAGCATACTGCGCTGTATGCTCAGTAGAGTAAGGGTTGGTTTAAGCTGTTCCAAAAAGCCACACTAGAGGGCATAGAAAACTCTTGGGGGGGGGGGCTGGTTTCATTTAAAACCTGGGATAATGGTGCATATTTTCCGAATGTCAAGGAAAACAGTGCTACAAATAGTTAAACAGTTAAACAGAGTAACAAATGAAAAAGGAGAGCTACAGAGAGAAGCTCGATGCCTGGCTCCTCTCCCATGGCTTCAAGTGGGCGTGATTGTTGGATTGTTGGTTTAAAAAAGTTATAGAAATGGTTGGAAGGGGAAAGGGGAAATCCAATCTGATGTCAGAAATGTGTTTGTGTGTTGGTTTGGGGGAGGTTCCGACACTATCCGACAACCTGATATATAGTTTGAAAGGAGTATAAATCCATTTTAAGATTTTATTCATTCAGAGCATTCTCCTTGTATCTGAGGCAGGAAACTGCCTACTGAGCTCAAAACTTGAAAACACAGGTTTCGTATTCTAAGAATTATCTTCCCTCATTTCTTGGCATGTTACCACTACAACCTGTCCACCAGTGCAGTAGCATGAAACCAGTGGCAAAAGTGTATATACCGTCACCTGCTCGCACGCACGCACCTCTGCATGTGCGATACTAACAGACAGACTCCACTCTTAAAAAGTGAAAAAAAGTGATTAAGTGAAAGATTGTCTCTTTTTTTAAAAGAGACAATCTGAAAAAAGTACAGACAAGCCCACTCAGTGCTTTAATAAAAACTGCATATAAAGATGACAAACCTAAACTTGGTTTGGAGGCTGATTACAGAGCTGGTTTGACAATGGGAAAGAAAAGGTGTGGCTACTCCCATGACCATATTTCACTTTACTGTTAAGATGCCACCTGTGTGTATGTGTAGACCAGTTTTCAATTGGGAGAGAGTGCACTGAGTGAGATTATTTTTTGGAAGTGTTAATAGTTTATTGCGAGGGCAGCTGGTGCCCTTTTGAGTAGACGGGAGGGATGCAGGCATGCTGCCTTGGGTGGTGTTAAGACAAATAAACAGAGGCAGCAAGCCACATGTGTGGCATCCAGCCTGCCTGCCAGTGGACAGTCCTCTGTGGGGCAACCCTGGCAACCATTATTAAGGCTGACTCTGGCTCAGAGCCAAAACTTGAGAGGTATTTTCACATGCCTGGCATTGTGTGGGAGTGTGCTTAGACATCAGTATGCATGTGCTTGTCTAGACACTTTGAGCACACCAAAGAAAGAACACAATGAGTCATGCCATCTGTGTGTGTGTGTGCGTTTGAGAGAGAATTGTGAGGTGGTCAGACCCCATCAACATTAGTCAATTTAAGGCCAAGGGCAAGGAAACAGCAGCACGTGTCTTGGCTTGACTGCTCACATTAACAGCACCGTCGAATTGGCAGAGAAAAATAAATATATACATACTCATGTCCAAGGATAACAGACCCCAGGCCACCACTGAAAATATTTGCCAAAGATCACCAATTCACAGCTCTACTGCATGGCTTCATCTTGATCTGTACCAACCCCGGGCTAAACCCATTCAAGCTGACTGATGAAGGTTCTCTTTAGTCCAAATCCTCAACCATTTGCTTTCTTTCAATAATAGAACATACAATCACCTTGAGTTTATGTACTGTAATAGTGTAATAGGGTCCTGTATGTTTTGAGAAAATAAGTCCTGAGTACAGTAAGTTTTGATAGTTTAAAAGGGACCTAATGAAAACTCCTTAGCAACTGTGTTAAGAGCTTCCATGATCCTTTCCTGCCACCGCAAACAAGTGGGTCAAAGGAATGTAGGGATAGCCAAGACAGCTTCGTCTGTCTTCCTGATTGATACCAAGAGGGTATTAAGAGGAAGGGAGGGAGTTGAGAACGTCACGCTTTTTCCTTTCCACGCAAAGGCCAAGAGAAAAATACCTCTATGCAGACACCATCTATTTCGTAAGCCTACATTCTCACAAGGATTCAATATCCGAGGGATGTTACTGGCTACAATCTGGAACAGCTAAAGGGCTTGCTTTCTGTTTGGTCTGTTTTTCTTGCACAATGTTTGTCCTTTATGTAACATTATTGATCTTGTTTAGAGAGTCTCAAGGTTGCTCTCAAGCCTTAATGACAGAGAGTCACTGCTTTCCTGTTCAGACACAGAATTTCTAACAAGCACCTACAAAAAAGGTCAGAGATCTTAATCACGGTCTTAAAACAACTTCACTAAAAACACAACCTCTGTATGTTTTCAAACATTTCACTTAATTGCTTTTCTCAGTTTCCACAAGAAAGGAAAACACAAGGGCCTTTAACTTACTTAAGAAACTTGACCAACAACTAGGGAATAAGTGGTGTTCCTGGCTTCTGTGAGAGCTTGGACTAGGGAAGCAGAGCTGAAGAACAGAGATATGACATCATCCTTCACTAATATGAACCTGCTTGCTTTCTCTCTCTAAATCTGAGTTGCAAACATCAACTCAAGAGAAAACTGGCTAGCTAACACTGTTTCGCTGATGTGATATGCTTCAATAACATGCATATACACACATAGACATGCTGCACCCACATATTCAGCCCTTATGTTGTCAGCAATCAACATCCCACTTTTTGGAAACCTTTAGTCCTTTTGTCTGCCAGGCTGACAGTCATGGCTCTAATTTTGCTAGGACTACGAGATGATATAAGCCTCACACAAAGTAATGCCAGCCGCACACTTATCCGTTTCAGTAACACCAAGTGTTATGAGAAGAGGCCTTCTGACTAAATCAGCCCAGAAAGGCTTATATAATATGCATCAGCTGGTCACTTATTAAAGCCACATAATAACCACTTGTACGCTAAGGATACAATTCATGACCTTGTTTAAACTCTTTGATCGGCAGCACGCATTTGTCTTTGTCAGAAGAAGGTTCTGAATACCTGCCACCTCCACTCATTTTTCATTCTCCATGTCCTCCTAGGTGGACTTTACGACATGGAACCCCTTTGGTAAAAGCTGTAATATGGTGTCTTGGAATCAAGGTGCACCAAAGAACTACAACACAGACCCTCTCTTCCATCCCCATCCAGAACCCTAAAAGCACTATCCAGAGGGACAACATGCAAGATAAGAGGGAGAGGAGGGAGGGCAGACACACAAGAGAAGACCTGTCCCATGATGACTTGTTGTTTCTGCTCAGTATCCTGGAAGGAGAATTACAGGTAGGATGATTTGTGCATATCGCATATTCAGTCTGTAGTTGAACCTAGTTCATGTGAAACTCAAAACTCATTTAAACCGCACAAACTGAGATTGTGACTGTAACGGCAGCTACCATGATATATTTAAGGTAAATTTACTGTTCTACTGCAATGTTTGTCACGCCAGGCCAGAGATGAGGTAATCACTGTGTTGAAATCAGAGAAGACAGATCCGGCGCTACTGGGGGCCCACTATGGTTTCAGTGGACCAGAGAAGGTTCTCTGTGCCCTGCAAAGAGACTCTCTCCAGGCCCAGCAAGACCACCTGCAGGATGTGTATGAAAAACCAATTGCTAAGGTAACAACAGCCAATACTAAGAAAACAAACACCATATGGAGGGGATAATCAAATTTAATGAGATGAATGCATTACTGTCTGACAAAACAGCATTTATTACTCCTGCATCATTGCACAAATTTGTAATTTTGCACTACAGGTGTTACATGCTTGTTTTGTACTAATCTACAGACCTCACTGTCAAAAGTTTTTATAATGACTATTTCTTAAAGAGAATGTAATTCCAATGAAGCAATTATCCTGAGTAACCGCAAGCTTATTTCAATGAAATAACATCTATGCTAGTTGTATTGAGGTGGAGGTCTTAAATCTCAAAATCTCGGCAGAAAAACTCCAAACTATCTGAGAGGCTACACAGCAATAGGGGCAAGGGGGAAAATACACTTTTTGAAATCTCTGTGAATTAATCCTTTAAAATCACAACTGATGTCCAGTTGCAGTCTACACTACCCAGAAGCATTAGCCTGGCATTAGACTGTTACAATAATATTGTTAGGGCTGATAGTACCACATTTACAAACTATGTAGGCCTTCTTTCCTCATCCTGGTCAACCCTTCCACTTGTCAAGGTACACTGACATCTTTTTCACCCCCCTCTCCCCATTTTGTTTCCCCCTTTTCTCCTCAGCTCAACCACTTGGTGGAGGCCCAGAAGCGCACATCCAAACGGATGCTGGAACAGCTTGTGGAGATGTCCCGCTCTCACAGTGGCGCCTTACACAGGCTAGAGGAGCAACAGAGGAGCCACAGGGCTTTTATTCATAAGAGCAACTGCTTTACCACTCTACTGGAGCAGGACAGAGAAAGGTTAGTGCACCAAGCCCAAGAGGATCTTATGAACGCCTAAGAAAAGAAAACAATATTTTATAGTTTCCACTAAATTGGTAGCCTGCATTGAAGCTAAACTTGTACAAATATCGACCTATGCCTTTCAGAAACCCTCCAAATTTAAAATAGATGAGGATTTACAGATAGTTTAGAAAAGGCTAAGGGATTAAAGTATTTCAGCACTGGAACAAGCCAGATCTGAGCTCTGACATACACTTGCACAGGCTTAGACTCTTTTAGTCTATGTCGGTCTGTAATGCTCTTCATGGCTGAGCGATAGAGCAAAGGCACTGTTGGCTTCTGCATTTCTACCAAACAGTGAATGTGACCTCAAAACTGTACTTAGACTTACTCCATTCAGACACAGTCCATTACATCCTGGACTTGGTTAGACCTGCGGCCAGCCTGGCTCTTTTCACTCTCCCTTGTAAACACATAAACATGCACTAACATGCAATTACACATACAGTCTAAATTGGTACCCTCCTTCCCAATTCAACAATACCACACTGCAAAGGATGAAGCTTTCTTCTAAACTAAGTAAATGGGATGAGGGTTTGCTGATGGTTCCCAAATAGAGAGAGCATTTAGATGTGGCCTGTGGGTATAGCTAGGTCTAGCATGAAGATGGCCACCAGTTCTCCTATGCAATTTGAGACCTAAAACAGGGCTGTTATGTTGAATTCTCTGGTTGTCTTGGTTCATGTACCAGAGTCCACTCTGTAATCTAGGTGTATAGAGACTGGACCCACGCTGGGCTTGCAGCCTTGGGAGGAGACTAGTTGTCTGCATCTGCGTGCCAAAGTGAAAATGCTCCACTGATCCACCACAAGCACACACACAATCAAAGACCAAAAATAGTTATGCCAGTAGAGTGATTAAGTTTACTAGAATTCTGTCTATTCAAATACGATGTGGAAACCCTAAACATTCACACATAAAGGCTCTGTGGTTCATCTTGGCCTAATGATGATTAATACATGAGTAGACAGCATGTCTGTGGTGCGGTGTGAACCCTGTGTGGCACATACATTCCTGATTGCTTGAACACAGAGGATTTTCATCTCCCTGCCTGTCCTGCTTTATGTATTCCCTTTAAGAACATGTGTCTAAAACATCACACTTGAATTTATCACATTAACTAAAGTATGGGCTAACAGGGCTGAAACTCTTGATTTCAGTAACTGATTAGTTCAAGCAAAAACGCCAAACATGATCTTGGATCGACTTCTAAATTCGAATGGATTTGCTGCTTTTCATTGCATTATACAATAGTATAACTGATTATCTTTGGGTTTGGGATTTTTGATAAGCCAAATCAATCAACCTGAAGTTGTAACCTTGGGCTTTAGAAAATTTTTATGGACCTTTAAACTAGTTTCTTACATTTTATAGGTCAAATGATTAATCGATTACTCTGGAAAATAATCGGCAGAATACATTATGAAAATGAAAATAATTGTTAGTTGCAGGTCTAATCGTATCCCTTAAAACTAAATAAGTGACCTAATCCTCATTGCGCATGCACAATAAAGCCAAACAGCAACGCTCCCTTGCCTGTATATACTGATCAGCAACAACATTAAAACCAGTTACCGATTTTGATGCTGTGGCTGATCGGTGTATATTTATATTTGTTCTGAAGCACACTTGAAAAATACTTTATATTCCCTTTCTTTGCACTCCCAACTGCTCTTTCTTGAGCTTGCTGCAAACAGGTCTGAACTGAGTCAATGCTTGCATTTATCCACAGGGTAAACAACATAAGGCACATGGTGATATGCTTGTTCCTTTCATCTCCCCTTGCCATCCTCTCCTTCTTACATCTTGCTCTGCAGTAGACTGGAAAACTTTCCACTCCCACTCCAAATCCTCTTCAACTATTTTTCAATCTCCCTCCCTGATTCTTTTCAAAGTATATGCTCTGAGTCAAGAGAGCCGCTTAAAATCAACACCACTCTCTCTTTTTATTTTCCCTGAAAAAGAAGCTCCACAAGGTGCCATGTGCAGAGCAGATGACCTGTTTTAGCTGTGAACTATATGGTAAATTCCAGTCACGGTATATAATCACTTTATGCCATAGTATGATCCCTGTTGCGTGTCAGAGGATGATTACATCTGCACATCACAATGCAGCAGCCTGGTTGTTCCAACCTCATCTATTTGAACATGCTCTATGCCTGCATGTGTTTCCTATGGTCTGTCACTTGGCTGACAGCACCTCAGCATTAACCACACACGTGTTCAACACACAAAAGACATATATGCTCTCATCTGTCCACTTGAGTTCAGAATCACAGAACACTTCACAGACTCTATGCTACACCCGCAAACCACTTTTAAAATTCCATCATGTTTTCACTCCCCAACTGATGTAGCTTCCTCATCAATACATCATCAGTGGGTGCTACAGATGTATGGAAGGAATACACATGATCTACAAAAGATTACTTTATGAGAGTACACATCTACAGCCATGGTGTAGCTTTATGCGGCTGTACACACCAACATATGAGCTAAAAGGTATAGTCAGCATGCTAACATGCGCACAGTGACAATGCTAACATACTGATGCATGGTTACTGCATTTACCATTTTAATTTAGTGCATTAGCATGCTAATATTTGCTAATTATCATTGAACACAAGTACATCTGAAAGTGAATGGTATGTCATTAATTTGCAGGTATTTTGTCACAAACCAAAGTATTGGACAAATTTAAATTCTGACCTGATGATGGTGCTAAATGAAAAGTCAAGGGGATCATCAAAGCTATTAAAATTCATCCTGAAGGGGGACATGAATGTCTGTACCAAATTTCATGGCAATCCATCTAATAGTTGTTGAGACATCTCACAAAAATGTCAACCTGCTGATGGTGCTAGAGGAAAAGTCAGCAGATCATCAAAGTCAGTAGAATTTCTCCTCTGAGGATCACAAATGTCCGTACAAAAGTAAATAAAAATCCATTTTAAAAGTTGTTGAGATAGTTCAGTGTGGATTAAAGTGGCGGACTGACTGACCAGACAGACAGACAGACTGACTTTGCCATCTCTTAAAGGCACACTGCTAGTATGGCTAACAAGCTGGCAATTTAAAACAAACAAAAACAAACAAATTATCTGGCTTGATTAAAAATGGTGGAGGAACTTTTGTAGACTTTGCTCAAAGAAAAAGGACAAAGTAAACTTGGCTGTTCCGTAGCGGAAACCCACAGCTGTTCTGCCCATCCCCCCTGCTCAAACATATCCACCATCTGCCCACTCAGCCAATATTGTGCCAGAAGAAGATCTCAATAAATCACAATAGGATTCTTGCAGTGCATCACTTCAGAGCAGAACTTCTGTGCTGATTGCAAGCTGTTGGGCCCATTTATTAACTATACTGAGCATATGAGGTCAGTTTAGTCATTCCTTCAATTTTATTAAACGTTCTGATAAATAAAGAGAGACAGTCAGCACAGACTGCCTGAGCAGCTGCTTTTCTTTTAGCATCTTTGGGAATATGCTTCTTCTATGATCCTGTACAGCAGTGTTTAGTACAACTAAAGGCTTTGTAAATGGCAGCAGCTTAAAAAAAAATAAATTTAAATATCTTTAAATTATACCCCTGGCTGAAAATAGGAGTTATGCCAACAGAAGAGATTGCTCCTCTCCTAGAAAAGGGTCATATTACATATCGGCAATGTTTGAGGGTTTTCTTGGAAATGCCTTTTGAGGGTTTGAATCATGCTTGTAATTGAGGACAAGCGGTGCAGATGCCAGCCCCTCCTCTAAGGGACCTCATGAACTCTGGTTTGGGAGTTGGTCTGTGGATAGGAATTGGAAGGAATGAGGAGGATTTTACTTTAACATTCCACAACAACAGAACTATCTCATCTTACAGAGTCTTTTCCTTACAGAAGAGTCTTGAGGGTCAAGGCAGAACAATCGAGCTATCCAGTCAGTCAAGGTGTTGTGTGTTTGTAGTATTGTAATAGAGTATTGTGAGATGCTTTTGACAGCTAGCGTACCAGGAATAACCAAATGGGTTTTATATAGCTAATACTGATCCATCAGAAAATGCCTGGAGTTGTTTGAACCGATTCGTGTGAAATCAGCTTGGGACAGCTTCAATTTTGAATACAAGCTGTGTTTAGCAATGTAACAGAACCGAGGTGCTAACTTTCTGCATTTTGATGTTCCACTTCCATTTCACACTAAAATTTCCCCCAAACAAAAAAAAAATTAAAGTAAAAATATATGAAACTGGGTCTCTAAGTATCATACAATAAACAACACCTCGGCTGCCATTTTATTAGGTGCACCTGAGTAAAACTAATACAGCCTCATACAGCATATATCATAAATTCATAAAAAGATTACAATCTGTATCAAGGTGGAGACTAAATATTAGAAACACTTCTCAGTATAATGCAGTAAAATGCAACACCACCACAAATTAATCAAAATATCTATAAACAGTTTAGCAAAACATAACTTTCCCCTTCGACAGCCTTAACATAACTAATATCTAAGTTTATTAAACATCAAGAAATCGCCATCTCAAACCAAAAACTATAGATTAAATGTTATTAAACCGTAATCTCTGACTTTGAAACAGGCAGCCAATGTTGTGCTGAATCAATTAATGGATTAAGGAAATTCCAACAAGGCTCAGAATACAGGCATTACATCATTAACTTGCGTGACTGGCATAGACAGTAACTTTATATATTGAGGCCTGTGAACATAAATGTCTAAAAAGTCAAGTCTAAGTGTGTTTTTAAGGCTGTTTTGCAAATTCCTGCGTGATGACAACATGACAGAGGGAAAATAGTTCTCCTTTAATTGGGGACTACATGGGTTTGGTTTGCTTGACAGAAAGAAATACTACCGGCGGTATATTTCACAGTGAAAGCTGGAACTAGGAGCCACAGTGCTAGTAAGTGCTCCCGGAGGGGAACACGCGTCGTACGCAGAAATATATGTTTGTTTTGTCCTGTAGCACTGGTAGTACTATCAGGCTATTTCAGCAGGCTAAAATATAATTTATTTTTCCATTATGATTTGTGTCATTCTTGTTGTGACAGGCAAGGCTATCAGTGAGAATAATGAGAGTATTATCCGTCATCTCTCCCTGCTCCATTGAACACATATATTTAACTTGAGTAATGCCACAGAAGACCACAGGGATACAAAAGATATTGATGATGCCACGAGAAAGGTAAAAATTGCACTTGGAAAAAAAAAAAAGTGCAATCTGTACCTTAAAGCAAAAAAGGTATGAACTAAATGACAGAAAAAGAAAAAGATAGAGATGGGGTATGGGTAAGAGAGAGAGTGAGAGAAAGAAAGAGACATATGGATGTAATTGAGGGCCGATGAACTAATGATGTCATCTCCCAGTCAGGTTATCAGGCCCAAGGCAAAGCAGCTACAACTCACAAAACAGGTCTCTTCTTAAAAGATATGAGAACATCTCACACACACACACACACACACACACACACACACACACACACACACACACACACACACACACACAATGTAAAATAGTGTGCAGGCTTTAGATGAGAAGAACATGTTAAATTATGCTTGGTACTTATGTAGCATGGTTAACACGTTCGCTCAGGCTAATCCTACAATCTGAGTGTTAGTCTTTTGAGTTTGAATTGTGATTGAAGCTTTAGTTTTACACACACACACACACACACACACACACACACACACACACACACACACACACACACACACACACACACACACACACACACACACACACACACACACAAACAAACACTGTCCTTCCCATTAGCCTCTTTGGCATGGCTACAAAATGACCTCATCTGGAATGGGCTGAACTCCAGTAAAACCACACATACGTGCACACACACGCACACACACGCACACACACAGCGGTAGAGCCTGTACGGTCCCATATAAGGACTTGCTGATGATGTAATGGGCGCCACTGACTGCGAGTGAGACTCAATGTGCAAAGCACTTCTCATAATGTTTGGTTTTCCGGATGGAATGTCCACATCACTGGGATCTCCGGGAAAGGAGAGGTGAAAGAGTAGAGACAATTTATTCTCTGAGGATTTTAAAGGACAGAGGCCAACAGCACAGCACAGGTAGGAACAATCATAAAACTTGTTAACATAGGAATGACACAAATGTGAGTTTAGAAAAACATTTGTCACTAAAAAAAAACTGGCTTTGTAACTGCAAGATGAGCTGTTACAGATAAAGTAGCCATTGGGAAATTCTGCATAGATTAGATTGTCTTGCAATGCCAAGTTGCTTGCAATGCCAAGCTGCTATTAGATAGCCAAAGAACACTTCAAAAAGGTATCCTACTTGTATATTAGAAGACATTAATTTAAGTCTCACTCTGAATCTTTTTACACTGAAAAGCTATGGCCTTTAATTTCTAACTTATAACTCTTTGCAATTATTGCTTTTTAAAGAAACATTATTGACAAGACAATACTTACAAATAAAATTGAGATCATATATACAAATGTTGATGTTAAGTAGTGTAGGCTATTAATCTATGCATTAAAGCAAGATACAATTATTTTTCAAACCTGCCATTCATTTCATTCAAAACATCAAATCTTTGCTAATTTAACCCACCCACACACACATTATAGTTGAACGTTGCAATATATTTTAATATCTGCTCTAAATGTCAATTTTCAAGATCCTGTTCACTTAAAAACCTTAAATACAATGTGCAGGTTCATATTTTAAACTTTACATTGGCTGCCCTAGTAATCTTTTCCATACTTCAATAGCAATATCTCCACATACCACTTACCATATGCAAAAAAATATGGGAACATTTTCAACATATACAAGAGCATTTAAGCATGCATCTACGAGAAAAACATCGTATTAGTACCTAGAACATAAAACGCAAGTAGACCTCAAAGTCAGCACTCTGGATATATACAGTATGCAGCACTCATGGCAAAAAAAAATATATATGAGGAGATGGATTCTAATTAGTAAAAATCCACTGGTGCGAGATCACTTTCAACTCTCCCTCGCTTGCAATAGCACGTGACACAAATGAGTACAGCGTGTATTAAACACATTAGCACATTGCTGGTATGCATCTCTGGGAATGTGAGGAGTGACAGCACTTGGTAAATGTAGCTAGTCTGTAATTACTTATGGAACAGGGGGGAATTCTTGCCTCTCGTAGCTTGAAATGGGGTAGCGTTTGAGGTGCACAGAGGGAGGGTGATGGGATGCAGTGTTGACGGTATTCAAGAGTAGAGAATTTCTTAATTAACAAACACTCCCTGCCAAGGGATCATCTGCAATGCCAGTCAAAACATTCTATAGAACGCTGCCTAGAAGTGCAGAACAACAAGGAAATACGTGGACATATCTACATGTTTTAGGGTTTAAAGGTAGGCACAGAAAAAGAGGCATGTATACACACAAAGATACATGTAAAAAAAAAAGAGTAAAAGTATTCCTGGCTTTGCTAAAAGTTTGAGTAGGGAGGACAATATGATTTAATTTTTCCGAAGATGAAAACAAATGTTTATGCTGGAAATACACAACTTAAAAAAATTGTTTATGTTTAAAAGTTGAGGCGAGGAGGTTAAGTGTAAACACTACAAATGGTCCTTTGAGGCTGAAATAAGACTAAATTACACAATAAAACCAGGTCCAAATCATTCTGTTTCACATTAGCCTCATTTTTTCTTCTTTACAGACACATGCTCCTGATTGTAAAGGAAAGAGAATACCAGGAAATAAAGGAAAAGAAAAATGAAAGAGAAGTATTAGCTCTAAAAGAGGAGCTGACCACGCTGAAGGCTTTTGCGCTGCTGGTTGTAAAGGAGCAACAGTGTCTGAATGAGTTGCTGGAGGAACAGAGGCGATGTGTCAAAGAACTGACTGCCATCACTGACCACATCAAGCTGCACATCAGTCCTGCTGACTCCAGTGCAAAGAAGGAGGAGCTCAAATCCCTGTATCTGGAGCACCACAACCAAGTTTCCATCTTCAACCAAAGCCAGAACACCATGACAGCCCCAAGTCTGCTGTCAGAGGTGGAGGTGCTGAGGAGAAGGGTAGTGGAAATGGAAGGGAAGGACGAAGAGCTGATACGCATAGGGGACCAGTGTCGAGAGCTGGACCGCAGACTAGCGAGGGAGATCAGCCACTGCCGTAGCCTGAAGGTCGAGGTGGATAACCTCAGTGGCAGAATCAGTGAATTGGACAGGATAGAGGAGGCTTTGGTTAAGAGCAAACGGGACTGTAGTATTCTTAAGGGCAGCTTGGAACGAGAGAGAGAGGTTAGTAAGATGCTGTCGGGTGAGCTCGACACTTTGAAAGTCAGGGTGAGAGAGCTAGAGGCTACTGAAGGCCAAATAGAAAAGAGTGAAGCGATGATTAGACAGGATCTGGCCAAGCTCAGGTCACTGACTGTAGCTTTGGTGGAGGACAGAAAGACCATGACTGAGAGCCTACGAGAAGCTGAGGAAAAACTTAACAGGAAGGAGGGCAAAAGAAATGAGCAAAGCAATTCGGCAACAATGACAGAAAGACAGAGAGAAGAGAGGCACCAGCCACGAAGGTCTCATGCAGATTTAGAGGAAAGGCTTATGGGCATAGCGAAGGAAAAAGATGAGCTCCAAGACAGACTAAAAACAGAGGAGGGGAGGAACAGAGAGCTACAGAATAAATTAACCGTAATGAAGAAAAAGTTACAAGTCTTGGAAAATAGGAAAGAAAAAGAGGAGAAGTACACACACAGCTCTATTCCAAACAACACCAACCATCACTGCCCAACAGAGGACAACAAAGTCAAAGAACTGAACCAGGAGCTAGACAGGCTGCGAAAGAGACTCCTGGACAAGGTGGTATTGGAAGGTGAACTGTTGAAGGTGGAAGAGGACTTTGACTCCCTGGAAAAGAGGCTGAAGGATGAACAGAGGAGGTCCTGGGCTCTAACAGAGGAACTAAAGGTGGCAAAGAGGGAGCTTTCCAGGTACGAGCAGGCAGAGAAGCAGGAGGTCAACCAGGAACACCTTCTCCTTTGCCGTCTTCAGAAGGAGCAGGTTAAGTCCAGACTCTTAGCCCGAGAAGTAGATACCCTGAAGGAGAAACTTGTGAAGCTGATGGGGACTGAAGAGTCCATCTGCAGGGTGCAGACAGATCATTCCTCACTGCAGAGGAAACTGACCCAACAAGAAGCCAGGAACAGAGAGCTGGCAAGAGAGATGAAGGAACTGAGTAGTGAGTTAGACAGACAAAAACGAATCAAGAATCTAACACCTGGGTCTAACATACAACACTTTTCAGACCTTCATCAGACCAGCAAAGAGGTACAGACTGAGCCAACAGACAGCCTGCCACCTGACCACAGTGAGCACAGCGAGAAACTATATGAAGAAAATGATGACAAGGACCCAAACCACAATGCACATGTCATAAACAGAAGAAGCTCTCTTGTCAACAACCTTAATAGCTTTAATACAGCAAATAACAACATAAGTCAATACAGCAGCCCTTCAGACAATGGCATAGATATTAACCAAACAGGTAATGGAGAGGTGATGATGTTGACACACACCCCAGGGCAGCCCCTGCACATCAAGGTAACACCACATCATATACATAACACAGCCACACTCGAGATTAGCAGCCCCACTGGAGAGACAGCCACATCCTACACGAGCACAGCTGTCATCCCAAAAAGCGGAGCCTCACCCAAGCAGAGAATTACCATTATCCAGAACTCAGCTCTGCCTGCAGTTAATACTAAGACACCCCCTTCAAGCCCTGACCGCACCATCTCCCCGCTTCATGGCACAAGCATTACTCGGGTGTTAAGTCCAAATTCATCACGCTCTGCAACACCCGACCACAACAACTCCCCCATTCAGATTGTAACAGTCAGGACCTGTTCTCCAGAACCAACAGAAGCTGCAAATCAGGCTGTCTTCTGCAAGACTCCAGAATGGAAGAACAGCTGGCAACATCAGAAGTCCAACAGTACCGACACAAGCCCCAGTATCATCACCACAGAGGATAACAAGATCCATATCCATCTGGGGAGCCCGTATGTCCAGTCTCTGAATGGTATGACCCACAGCCTCCCACAGCCTGTTGGACCATACTATCTTCGACATGAGCAAAGGACTCAAATACTTGCCAATGGCTGTCATGTCAAGGGTGCTGGCAAGATTACAAGTAGCATCACTATATCCCCTGCTACCTCTCCAGCCTCACATTCCTCAAATATTACAGTAAGTGGCCTTTGTGATTAGGTGAAAATACATCTATTCTGAACATACAGTATTATGTTTTTAGTCACATTCCTGGACTAGACAACTATAACAAAACACTTCCTCTAAAGATGACTCAGAGTTTATATTTACAGTTATATTTGGTAACAATGACCATATAAATGCTTTGTGGTGTTTGACCTACAAGAGCATTTGTAAAACCTACTCTAATTAGTGTACCTGGACTTACTGATTTTAAAAATCCTTTATCGTTTGTATGACGTGTGTCTAGTAGAGCCAAGCGAGTTATCATTACAACCAAATGTGTGATGTACTGTTCATAGTTTTCTGTTTCATTAATGTTTTTTTCTGTTCATTAAAAGTATTTGTGTTGTTTTTACTTATTCACCTTTAATACATTTGAGAGGGGGTTTGGCATCAACAGCGTTGCACAATACTAGCCGAATAAATACAAATCTGTTGGAATTGAGAAAGATTATTGGTTATTGGTGGACAAACTCTGAGTCCGAAAGAAAATTTCCTTACAACGCTATGTGTGTGTGTGTGTGTTTGTGTTTGTGTCTGTGTGTAAGTGTGAAGCCGCCTTCAAATGTGCACTGGAAAACTCAGCTCATGTTGTTCCACTGCCACCAAAAAACCTGGAACACCAAAAGCCTTTGATATTTAGAGTACAAATTATAAACTTAAATTGATATGATCTGAGTCTTAATTTATTTGAAATTGACAACTGATATGGAATAAAATCCTTTTTCAACTTTTACATGAATCTATTAACACATTTCCTCAGCTTTTCCACATTTAATCTTAAAAAACAAAAAAACAAAAAAAACAAAAAAACCCTTTAAAGTCACAAAGCGAGGTTGGTCAGACTTTTGTCAGCAACTTATGCTGCCACAGCAGGCAAAGCATTCAGCACTTGCCATCTCCTGCCAACCCAACCTCCCAATGCATAGATACTGTAAATAATACAGTTTTTTGCAGCATCGCCATCACAACAGGTGAATTCACAAATGGTTGTGTTGATTTTCTTACTTTATGAACATTTCCTGTTTTCCTTATCGGATTTTGTTGTTTGTAAAATACATGTGAAACTGGTCGGTGGTCTGTCACTCAAATTGTAATCTAATACAAACACACAACAGACTTACACCATTTTTAGGACTAGTTGGAAAAACATCTGTATAACCTTCAATTGTTCAAACTGCTCTGTAAGGCATGCAGGGGGAAGGAGACCTATCCAGAATATTAAAAAGGTATGAAGGATACAGTTTCCAAATATAATGGAAAATAAACAGATGGAATAAATCATTTTTGAAACAGGAATATGAGTGTGCATCACTGAGGCTGAACACACTAATGAGGAGCAGTATAAAGAATTCATTTTGGAGAAATATATAGTCTCAGTGCATCTAACTTCTAAAATAACATAGATAACTCTCATAACTTCTTGAAAACAAGGTTAAACAAAGGGAACCAATTTATTATCCCTATTTAGGTTCAGCCAATTTGTTTAAATACACTGAAGACTAGTATCATGAGCATTCAGAGTTTTAAGACAACACAACAAGCATATCATCTTTTTAAAAAGGTCAAAACCACAAATATATGATTACATAGTGTGACAGAAATAAAATGGCTCGTGAACAGCTTTAATAAATTGTATCTTGCTGCTAAAGATGTGATGAGTTGCCCTCTAAACAAAAAAAAAATTAAAAAAAAAACTGACAGTATGGGGTCCTCCTGTGGTAGGAGAGGCTGGCAAAGAGCTGACATAGCAGGTATATGATGACAAACATGGAGACACATTAACTGCCCTGACATCACCAGCTGGCATGGTGGAAACCAGAGGACGCAACTGATGACAGTTTGGGGCAGACTCTAGTTCTCTCATGAGAATCATTAGTGTGAGCATTTAGCCAGAAGACACATCCCCATAAACGTCATAGTGCTTCTCACACATCTCAGCTTCGTTCTTAAAACTTCAAAGTCAATCCCATGCTCTGTCTAACAGACTTCAGCTCTCCTTTTATGTCTTGTCAATTTTCAGTCAGCCTCACAGCCTTTTCTGTCAAGCATGTCTGTGATACAAATGTGAGTAAAGATGGGACGTCAATCAGAGTAAAGGGGCCTACCCAGAAAAAGGAACAGCTGCACAAATCTCTCGATATAAAAAGTACATTGATTTATATAAGGCATCTCATAAAAGGTTTGATTATAACATGTTTGCATGTTTGCAGTAGATACTGTACATTCCTTCTACACAGCGAAATGTGCAGTATACCCAGTTAGAGCTTGGTATGGATCTATTTCACTTTTAATTACAGTTTAAATTACAGTTTAAATTACAGTTTAAATTACAGTTTAAATTACAGTTTTACAACCTCAAAAAAAAAAAATAAGAAAATGCATACATTAATTATTTTTGTGTTCATTTGTGTGCATCCCCAATAGGGCTGGATATTAGCACTGATCTCCCGATTTGATTTCGATTCACAAAGTCAAGAATCAGATAAATACTAATGTTGCGTAAAATGCTTCACAGAATTCATCCTAGGAACTTAAATTTCTTCTACATTCAACCAGTGAGCAACACTGTTGTTTTCTTGAATATAAAATTGTGTAAAGTGCATATTTTAGGCTACATTGTGAACACATTTCCCAGTTTTAAAACTGTGGACCAAGGATTCATTTTACTTGGCAAATGTATAACAACTGAAACATGAAACGTCAATATTTTTTCAGGCCTACTTTTGCAAAACAGTTGAGCAAGATAAAAATCCCTTGCACCAGCTATAAGGGTGCAATTATTATGCATATTTTGAAAAATAAATGCTATCCCGTACTGCTATGCATGGACTGCTAGTAGCAGATGCTTTAACTAAGTACAGCACATCCACATTAATTATCACAGACAGGGCAGAAACTGAGAGTCTCCTCACTAATTCATATGCACTGTTTGTGTTGACAAGACATCAGCCTGATCTGTGCAGACAGCTGTAAGCTACTGTTAGCTCCCCGGCAGGGACAGACTGTTCACTTGACTTCCATGGCCTCACATAGTATCTCTTAAACAAACACAAACAGAGCTCAGATCAGTGTGGGGATTCTCTTTTCAGTCTATCCCTGTTGTGGATGTGATCTGTAGATACACTACAAGATAGCCGGAGTCAGATAACCATCCTGAGTCAAGACGATCCCATAAACTGTGGTGGGTCCATATAGACTGAAAGTATTCACGTCAAAGTTTACAAGACTGTCATGGCTGAATGCAACTCACATAGCAAGCTACAATCTAGGTTACTTTTTAACTTAAAATAAAAAAAACCTTTTGTGCATGTTGTAATAAGTAATTTTCCACACACTGTAGGAGAGAATTTAGACAGCATGCAGCCCAAACTGATTCCTTTCAACATGTAACCACTGTCTAAACGTAACAATTTAGCGAAGATGTATATGTTTACTGAGAAGGCACAAATGCAAAGATCAGTCTTGGGATTGTAAGAATCAATATTGGATCATTCGAGTAAAAAAAAAAAAAAAAAAATCTGAATTATTCAGAAAAATCCAATTTTTAGTCCACCAGCCCTAATTTCCTATCTATGGGCACGATATCAGCAATGAAGATGCACATGATCGTGGCTAATTTCACTAGGGGCATGGCTAAAGCACGCCGTACCAGGCCTATGGAAGCAAGTCATATGTTCCCCTTTAAAAAGCGCAACACTACTGCATCTTTACACAAACAACAAATGCTTCAACAACAAAACAAAAAAAAAGTAGATCTGCAGGAATGAACATCCCGTGAGCGCTGCTTAACAGATAGTTATGCCTCTTTTCTCTACTCAGATTCCTCTGGGGACGCTGCAGAAGCCTGGTCCAACAAGGATTCCAAAGACCAAAGGACACAGAGGAAGCAGCGTAGCTCTCAATACAGGACAGCAAAACAGAAATCCTCCCACAGTGCATAAAGGGAAAACACTGACCTGAGAACGACCAACATGCCTGCGACTACATAATGTTTAGTACTGCAGCTAGATGTTACAAAATAGAAATGAATTCATGATGAAAAAAATGCAAAGTATATGAAAGAATTGTGATGCTGATAATGCATTGCTGTATCAGGAGGATACAGCAACAAAAACGTGATCAAGCACTAAAAATTATGAGTTGAATAAAATATACATGTCCTATGCATTTTTGATGTGACAAAACAAGTGAATCAGTGCATGTCAAAAATTTAGTGAAAAAAAAAAAATGCAGCAAAAATATGTTTCCACAGCAACAAAAGAACATGAGGCCAAATGCCAAACAAAAATTTGTCCATTTAATGCTGCTACTCACCTGTAAAGGTGAACAGCTCGTAGACCATTTATTTAACAAGTAATGTGGGGACCTCATGTCATTCACAATACAAACAGTAACTTATTTTAATACCATTAGTAATGTGAATTTGTCAGGCATGATAAAATGCTCCACAGTGGAGTTTTGTTGAAAAAAAGAGGGCCGGGATATTATTACAAGTATGGCTTAGTGTCGTTGGGGCCAATAAGGGTAAATGCAAAAAATAAGAAATGACTTCCAAACAGATTCTATCGATCATGTTCCTTTTACCAGTTTGTCTGAGTTTTTATCCCTTTTCTCTTCACACAGCAGCATATACACTCAGCTGGTAGTGTATCAGTTACACCAAGCTAAAACTAATGGAGTCCAATATAACAGTCCTGCAATAAATCCTACCTTCATGACAGTTATGTTCAGTTTTTATTTAAGTTGAATCAGAGTCGTAGACTCAGCTGTATGATCATTCAGGAGGACGTAGTTTGTGGTGCTGTTGAACTGTATCGCATTATTACAGAGAGGTGTTTCTGTTTAACCTACCCGCCCTGATATAAATGGGGCGGACACCTGTCCGCATAATGCGAAGCAATTCAGCAGCGCCACAAACAGCAGCCTCCAAAGTGACCACAAAGTGGGGGATCGACGCCTCTTCAACAAAGTTTCAAACACACACTGAGCACCATAACGCTCATGAAGATCCACTGCAGCACCGCTGTATTAAACTGCATTAATTTCAGTTGGGTGGGCTTAATAACCTGCCAGCTTAGTGTATGTGCACAAGTACTGAGCTAGATGTGTATTCTGTGTGTGTGTGTGTGTGTGTGTCTGTGTATTTGTAAGTGAGAGACAGAGACGGAACGAGGAGAGAGAAACGACATGTCTAAATAAGCTTGACATAAAGCTTTCACTGTAATACCTCCTGAAAATGCACTTCGTAAAACTTTGCCGTCCAACACGAGCACGTCGACGATCCTTACAGCGCACGAGTGCCCTCTAGCGGTAGCGTGCATGGAGCTATGCGGGGGGGGGGGAAATAGCCGCAGGGTTGAGTTATGGTGACGGGAGTGGGAACGGCAGAATAAATGCCGAGCTGGACGTGTGGAAGAGAGCTAGTTATTGTGAGGTGAGGTTCAAGGCACAAGGCAGAAGGCAGGACAGACGACCCCAGAGAGCAGTTAAGGTAGTTATTTTCCCATGACCCCCACACACAAACGCACACAGACACACACGTGTTTACACATCTTCTGCCCGTAACAACATGTGCTACGAACGCCAACTTACTCTGTCTTAACAAGTCGGAGGGTAACCTATGCACACACTTGCCGGTGCTTTGTGTTTTACGACTGTCGCTATGGGTTCGCAGAAAGTAAACTTACAGGCAACTCACTAGCCACTGCTAGCTAGTAAACGTTAGCTTACAGTTAGCAAATAACCAATCGACATTTCCTC
Source organism: Xiphias gladius (assembly GCF_016859285.1). Lineage (NCBI taxonomy): Eukaryota > Metazoa > Chordata > Actinopteri > Istiophoriformes > Xiphiidae > Xiphias > Xiphias gladius. The sequence continues at coordinate 19,236,154 of NC_053415.1, read as the reverse complement.
GTTACAGCTACGAGCTAACGTTAATAGTCCGCTCATCAGGCTACAGCAAAACAAAACACCCGGACCACAAGTCTCGGATAAACTAAAAAAAAAAAATTAAGATAATAGAGCTGAGCGAGATAAATGAATTACCCTCGTGTTGCCACCACTCGTCACCCAAGTCGTCTCCCATTTTCCGCAGCCAGCCGTCTGTCCAATACAAATCTGCCGCTGAGCGAGCACTGTAGGGGTGTGTTCACAACCAGCACGTTGAAAACATAGTCTGTAGTTTAAAACATCAACGAGACACCGTTAACCCCCGACCCCGGGAGGCTTGTTATCCTCAAAGTGTAATCTAAATACTATTTAAAAAAATGTGGGACTGCGCCTTAGACAATTTAAAATATCACAATTTACTTTTGTGACGAGCAACGCCCTACACACACATACGTTATATATATATATATATATATATATATATATATATACACACACACACACACACACACACACACACAGCACTGTGCAAAAGTTTTAGGCACTTTAAATATTTGATTCCCTATCCATCATGCAGTACCATCATAGTCGTTGAATAGAAGAGTGATGTGATACTTTCACGAAGGATGCAGCATGACAACGACCCCAAACGTGCAGCCAGAGTCACAGACAACTATCTTCAGCAACAAGAAAAACAAGGAGTCCTGCAACAGATGGCCTAGACCCCACAGAGCCCTGATCTCAGCATCATGGAGTCAGTCTGGGATTACACGGAGAGACAGACACTGTCTCAATCCACAGAAGAACTGTGGCAAGTTCTCCAAGATGCCTGGAATATCCTACCTGCCAAGTACCTTGAAAAACTGTGTGCCGAGGAGAACTGGTGATGTTTTAAAGACAAAGGGTGGTCACACCAAATATTGATTTGATTTAGTTTTTTTCTGTTTATTGCACAATTTATTAAAATTATTCATGGCATTATTTTTGAAAGCATTGTCACTTTACTTTTGGTACTTAAAACCTTTGCCAATACTGTGTGATATGATTCTGACTCACACACATACAATACTGCTAATGCTTCAAGTCTCTTTTTATCTTCGTCCAGGGACAAGCAAGCGAAATAACCCAAAATTCGATTTGTAATGTCAAAGCTGTTGCATGGTTGCTTGGGAAAAAGTTCAATTTTCCCTATTTTTTTATAGCAAAAAGAAAGCTGTGTGTCTAGGCAACAGCGCTTCTAAATATGCTCTGGAAAAACAAGCACATTTTGCACTGATAATGATAATCTGTTTGTCATCTTTCAGAGGTAGAGCCACATGATTGCAAAAAGTCAGAATTGCAAAAAGCAACAATAGCTTGCACAAAGCACAAGATAAATATATAGTGTGACTGCAAAATAACCAACAGATAGGCAGACAATGCCTGAGCTTAGTGCTCCCTGTCTAACACTGAGAGCAGTGATCTATGCTAAATACTTTGCCTGCCTCTATATAAGTTTGTCTTCGGCTCTAAGAGTGCACAAAAGAAGTTTAAATTTTACGCTTTTTGCAAGCAAGGAGGTTTCCATTTTCTTTGTTGTTTCACTGTCTGGGCCAGTTGAAAGCCCCATTGTATTTAGCGTTGAAAGAAATGAGGACATAATTTAGGAGAGAGCAATTTAGGTCAGAGACTATTTTGCCTTTATAGTTGCCTTGAAGCTGCTTTTCGCATGTTGTGTTATAGTTACTGTAGGCGGTAACAGTTATCCATTCAATAGAAAATGTCATCTCAAGACTACAGATTGAGTAGATCTTGTAGAATTAGAACTGTTGCAGTGGCAGAGCAATAAACATGACTACTCGGTTTACAAAATAATTTTGGTTTTGCATGCATGCAGCTCGCTCTCTCTCTTCCCCCCCACACTGTAGCCCGGCATAACAGATTTTCTTGAAATAAAAAAGGAATAAAGGCATATCACTTTGCTTCGGTTACTGTTGCTCTCTCTGACATTTAATTATATATCAAATAAAAGGCCTCCATAAGTTATATTAAGGTTATACATCTCAAATGTTTAAGTTTTTACAAATGGCATATGTAATTATAGGATAAATGCTCATTATGTAACATAAGGTGATGTTTCCAACGAGGAAGAGAGCAGTAACCTTCTGTTCTACTGAGTGTTTCTACATAGCGTACACGATCTTTTCATCCTCTGTCATTATGGTTTGGGCTGGGTGGTCTTATTTCCCAACACACAGAAGAAATGAAAGAGAAGAGAAAGGAAGAGGACGTGTTTGGAACAGTGCCCTCTTTTCTGCAGCTGTAGCAGAGAGGAGGGACAGGTCCTCAGGGAGTAATTGTATGCTTTTTTGTGTTTGAGTCAGAATAACACATTTCTGGCTGGTAGAGGCTATGAGATGTTTGATTAAGGCTTTGCCACAAAAAAAAAGAACAGACTGATTACTGAGGAAGTTATAAAGGGTTCAGAATGGTTATGCTGTGTAACCCTAAAACGGGGGACGAAAAACAAATTAAGGAAGCGAAAGGAAGGATGCAGTCAACACATTGTGCTGAGATCTGCCAACATTCAGGCAGGACAATGGAATATAAATGGCAGCTTTGAATGTAATTAAGCATCATTCCTGTTTGGCTGCATTTTCACTAGGAACAATATGCTGTACAAAAGAACAATTCTTTTTATCTAGACCCCAGGGAAACTTGTTAAACTTGTTAAATCAGCTTTTTCTGGCTTAATCAGCCAACCTTTGTGTGAAAGAGAAGTGCATTTAAAAAAAATAAAGTGTATAGCAAGGTTCACAATGTAAAAAGTCTTCCAAAAAAATTATATTAGCCTAACATTTTTTTATGTAAAGGAGAGGTTAAAAGGTACGTTGGAAATTATGCTAATGTGCTCCTTTGAGGAAGTGCTGCTAGCAGAAAATTGCAATTGTGTGCATTTGCTGATGGGGAATAAAATATGGATGATATGTAGCCTAACTTAGAGTAACTTAAAGTGTGTTTTCAAATTTAAAATGTCCTGTTGTTTTATTTCCTCCTTATTCTTCAGATAAACTTTAAAGGAGTAGTTACGCAATTTGGAAAACACTCATATTTGCTTTCTTGCTGAAAGTCTGATGAGAAGATTCACGCTCCCCTTACATCTGTCCATCGAATGTGAAGCTATAGTCAGCAACTGGTTAGTCTGGCGACAGGAAGTCACTGCACCTACCCAAGAAACAGTCCCTCACATAACCCCCTGTAAATCTTCAACTTGTCATTTTCACACTTTTGTTTTTGTCTGGATAAAACAAACAATGTTAAACTATTCTCCACTAACAATGTATCCAAGGTCATTTGCCTGAACTGACCTACACTGAGCAAACTGCTCATGCATGCATTATGTAAAAATCCTTCTTATATGGATGAAAGTATCACATTTATGTTTGAGTACCACTGTAGCAAAACTGGAAAAAAAAAAAAGATGCAAAAAGATCTATATTGATAACGACAATAAAAGTCTAGAAACTGGTGAGAATGCTGAAAAAGATTGAAAGAGAAGATGAATGTTATTGTAATTAAAGGCCGACAGCTGTCTCTTCGGGCTTCTGTGATTGCACACTGTGGAGCATTGGTGTTAATGTGTTTATTTTGTTGTAAGCAGCTGTTCCTCCACTTTCTCATTTTAATGATCACAAGAAGTTGTGTTATTTTTGGTTGCCATCCTCCTCCCTTTTACTGAGTTTTTTTTTTTCTGCTGAACATGGAGAAAGACAGGGAGGATAAGCAAGTGGGAATGGTAGCAGACTAATTATGGCTTTGAAAAAATTCAGTGCTAATTACTACACATCCACAAAGGCATCTATATCCTACCTATTCTCATGCTTTGCATTTCCACTGTGATAAAAGTGGACCCTATCTTCTTTACCTAAGATCGCTACAGTGACTCTTTTGAATTCCTCAAGCTCTTGAATTCCTCTCTTTTGTTTTAGCCACTGAATAACATACGTTTCAGTTTGTGTTTATTTGTTTTTGCCAGCCAGAGTAGCACTGAGATTGTCTGCCTTTTTTTCCCACAACAGCTAACAGATTACAGTTGTTTGATGTACTGAAGAGACAACGTGAGACCGTTTTTTGTCGTCTACAATGGTTAAATGATTATTTAGTTGGCATTAAATGATTTTATTACTTGCCTAATTGTGCAGTAACCTTGTCTAATTAGTGGACAACAGTCCAAGGAGAGTTGAGTATGAAGTTGACTACAACAGCCCTGAGAGTTGAAGAACAAAATGATGATTCAAATGAATCTAAAATGAAATACAGTAACTGTCATGTTAGTATGCCTCAGCAGGAACAGAGGGGTCAGGAAGGTAGCCAATGGCTTGACAGCCAGTATGTGACCAAGTGCAAATAAACAGGAAGTGACCTTGAGCTCTCCAAAACTTCACCACACATAACTTCCAATACAGATATCCAAGTTGCAACTGTATTCATGAGCATCTGGCTGAGCATGACCTGCATGGAGATGTGCTGCATTCTAAACACTGGGCAAATATTCATTTGTTGCTGTTGCTTTCTGTCATCTCTGTTGGTTTTCAAGGCTTTTTGTGTGTGTTGAAAGACGTTCAAAACACACACTGGTTAGAAATGCTTCAGAATGGCAAAAACCACATATGTTCAATATTTGTGAATTTACGTTATATATGCATATAGGAATTCGTCTGTGTCATAATATACTTCGATATGTTGGAGCAATTCTGTCTGTAAGCATCAGGTTTTGGTCATATGTACATGTGTCTGTGGCCACAGATGGGATTAACAACTTAATGCCTCCTGTAGATGTGTCAGGGGGTTAGAGGTAAGACAGACGTTATCTCAGAGCAGGGATCCTTGTGGCATAGGTCCCAGTTACTGTCAGCCTCACCAACTGTCTAACCGCACGGGTCAGGCTGCACCTGATGGAAGTTCTAATGCCACACACTGCAAAGTGTTCCGGAGAGGGACTGACAGTTTAGAGGTTACAGCATGACATGTTGTCCAGCTGAATCTTCGAATTGCATGCTGACATTTCAAAACACCATAGGGTTAGTGTTGTTGACAGCGACTTCTTCCATGCCTTTTCAAACATGCGAAGTCAACACTAAGGAGATGTTGTCACATGTTTCTGTTGCTGAAATGATGCTGATGTGACCAAGTGCAAGCAGGACTATAGCCAGGCATTTAGAAACATTAGGTCATGAGGCTATGATGACCAGTGACTGCACATGTTAAGTAATAAGTAGCTAAAGCTGGTAAAAAGTATTTTTGTCTTCTTTTTTTTTTTTTGAGATTAAAGGGGAACTCCTGATGTTTTACACATCAGATTCTATTATAAAGCCTTTTGCAGCTCCAGATGGAGCTGTGCAAAATGTGATAACTTGCCCCTTGAGTCAGGGTCAGTTGGGTCCGAGGACTACAAATTTGAAATTGAAAAAAACCCTGCAGGTTTGGAGTTAGAAAGAGGCGAGTTTACCAGACCTCTGTAGTCCACTCCTCATCTCTGCTTGAGGCTCGAGGCTACATCAGCTGCTACTGGCATATCGCAGTTGAATCTTCAACTCGATTGTCTGTAGTCCAGATGCCCTGTTGGTAAAAATAGAAAACTGTCCATCATGAGTCTGAAAATATTATAGGAGCGCAATGTTAAACTGATGAAGTACTCTTTTAATGTTTGTTGTACATGCTCCTTCACAAATAAATGTAATTGAGTTGAACTTTAAATTTCCCCAGAAGAAATTTTTAATAAGGCACCAACCAAATTCAGAATTATTCGAAAGAAAACACTAAATTGAACATTTATTTATAAATTTTGTTGTTAAATTATATTTTCTGTAAATGTTGTTTACCTAAATTTTGATCTAAATTTTGTTTCAAGCCCTTCTCTGCTTTGTCACGTATGTCATTTTGGTGGAGAAACCTCTTGTAATCCATTTAGCTCCGAATAAGCCTTAAAAGGCCCAATGTGTGCAATGTGTGTGTAACGCTACCATGTAAACTCTTCTCTATGTCAGTAACCCCCGCCCTTCCAGAATTATTACTGAGGACACGACCGCTTACACTGTTCCAACTGCCACAGTAACATTTTCTAGCATTATGTGAGTCGAAATGACTTTTCGCAAAGTGCCAAATTGTAATTGCAAATTTGGGGTATTAATGCAGCTGGCACGTAGCTTTTCTTGACAATGAAAGGAAGGAAATAAATAACTGCTGTCAGAGCTTTCAGCAGTCTAGTACAGTTGTTGTTATCGAAACTGACCTTTGTTCTTAAGAGATCATACATTTTAATGCCAAATGTGTCTTCATATTCACACCTTTTGTTTGCAGCAGATGGAACAGAATATCAGCTCCCATGTGTGAGACCTCAGTATGGACACAGCTTGTTGATGCTGCAGACAGCAGAGACTCTACAGTGTGGGCAGACTGACATGACATCTTGTCCCCCCTCTAATTATGGTACGTGGAGAGAGTGATCGTTGTTAGTTGCAGAAGTCACAGTGTTAAAGGGCTGAGGGCCATCCACACAGCTGGGAGCTTAGCGACACATACATATTTTTGCCTCAACGCATACATCACCAAGGGGACACAGAGGCACAAAACAAGGTGAGAGGGGACTTCTGGGCAATGCTCCTGTCAACAAGGACACTGCCGCCTGTGTGATATTATTTGACAACAGCAGAGGAAGGCCAGGACAGTTGGAAAATGAACAAACACCTGTGTTGTTGGCTAAATGACATGAGGCGTCAAGGATACAGACAGGTTATGAATTGGCTACTGCTTCTGTAACTGCAGATAAGGTTGATGTAGTGTCATTTGGATTTCACTTTCGACACAAAATTTATGCCCTCATCTTCATATCTGAAAACACACAGACCTGCACCATTTCTAATGACAATTTGAGACTCATGCTACCATTACAAAAAGATCCCGAATGACAAATACAAAGGATTACTACAGTATAATGCTTCAACAAGACCCCCTACTACATTAACTAGCCTCCTACGCAATAACGAAACAAAAAATGACCTCGTAATCTTCGTTATTAATCACTATTTACAAATTCATCATATGTCACTGTGCAAACCATGTCAGGGCGTTTGTTCAGTCTTTGAATTATTTGGATCATGTGAGTGTTTTCTCAGTATAACCTTAATAAAGCTTCAAATTAATTGGGTTTCATTCAGAATTCAGAATTATTCTGAGAAGTAGGATGTTTTTGTGTATTTTTCCTAATGTGGAAATTTTGTAGAAGTGGCCAATATACACCATATTGTAGTAAAGGAACCAGATACACAAGCCAACAATCCAAACACCTTCACATTTAAAACAAATACAGTTTCAAATTGATTGAAAAATTGCTTGCCCACAAGTAAAAACAACCTTAAAGACTAACAGTGTTTGATGCACTTCAGAAGCAACAAATCTAAAGAACAGTCTGTGCAACCTCATCGTCAGGCTCTTAGTAGCCATCAATAGAAATTGTTGAGGAACTCGGTGTGAATATTATTGAACTGAATTTAGGTCTCGAAAAGACCAAATGCCTCAAATGTCTGCTTCTATTGATTGTTAGTCAACAATAGAGAGCTGACATTTTACACAAACTTGATTCGCTCCATTGTTACAGACCTCTGAATTTATGTTCTCCGTTGTGAAACTAGTCACCCATGAACTGCAACAGGATAGATGGAACGTACTATATCTGTTAATGGCAGACTGATGCTATTTCAGCAGAATGAATACATGGAAGAATGGGTGATCACAATGAACATGATTTTCAACTTTTCGCCTTAAATATTAATTTTGTTTGTCCTTACGGAGAACCTTCTGATGAGATTGTTTTCTCAAATTCTGTTTGCAAGTACAAGAAAGAACTTAGGCTTTCAGCCAACATGGATGGGAAGTCTTTAAAGAAAAATGGAAATTTAGACATCTACAACTCCATGAGAACTGGGCAGCTGTGCAAATACATTTACTCGAGTACTGTACTCAAGTACAGTTCTGAAATACTTGCACTTTACTTGACCATTTTCATTTTATGCTATACTTCATATTTTTACTCCACTACATTTCACGGGGAAGTACTGTATTTTTTTCCATTCCATTTATCTGAAAGATGTAGTTACTAGTTATTTTTAGATTATGATTCAGATTTTTGATTAAAAGACATTTGATAAACTTATAAAACACAATCTATTGTTAAAGATTAAACCTGTGGTTCCTAACCTTTTTGATTTGTGATCTCCTACAAAAAAGCAATGTCCCTTCTCACATTTTAGATGCCTATGAGTTGTTTGTAGTTCTAGCAAAAGGTACAAAATATGAATACAAATGTATGTAGCCGCACTTCTTTCTTGTCTCGTTAATCATTTCCTGATCCCTCAGATTTATCTTGTGGCCTTTTGGAGGGGGTTCCACCCCTAGGTTGGGAAAAACTGGAGTACACTGCCTAACTGTAGCTCCATCTTGACCAGCTACAACAGTGAAAAATGTTACTTATGCATTGATTCATTAAATTTAACAATCTAATAATGTAATATATAATAATTTATCATATCTTACATAAGAAAACTTCAACTTGGTTCAAAGTGGTTTTTAATTTATTCAAAAATATAGATGTAATTAACAAAAAAAAAGTTTTCATTGAGTGAGTCTATTAAATCTTTCTGCAGTTACATTTGAAGAAATATTTGTGTTTCTAAACATCTGTTTACTCTTGTGTACTGTTGACCCCAGTATTGGATTGCAAGACCTTGAGGCACTGAACAAATAAAATAGCTTACAGTATTCACACAGCTGCTTGTGTACATAAAAATGCAGATATTAAACACTGAACGTGTTCACTTGATAGCTTTTTTGAGTCAGTAGGGACATAGCCAGAAGATATTCTTCCACGATAATCCTTTTACGCCGTCTTGTGCAGTTGCTCTTGTGTTTCAAGATGATTTATCATCCCAGAAGCTGTATTTGCACTGTGGCTTAATACCTGCTTTCACCTCATAGTCTGACACCAGATTATGACAGGTAAACCACTCAAATATTTCTCTTGTAACCGGAAATAAACGTAGCCATTGCTATTACATACTAACTAATCCATTAGAATCTGAAATATTTTAATAAAAAACTAGAAAGGGTCTGTGCAGTACACTACGAACAAGGACTGGATTACAAAATATAGAATTTGTTAACATGCTTAAATTGTTAATTATTTTTCATTAATCAGTTTGTGAATGACCTCATAAAATTTTACCATCTTCTGACTAGTTTCTCAAATGGACATGACTTCCATCAATGCATAATTACGAGTAATCATAATTATGAAAAAACATACATGCTAATGCTCTTAGGGCTGCTTCTTTTTACCCCACCCCCAATACTGCATGTATGTAAATAAGCAATCACTCATGAATGCATAAGCTTAGTTAGAAATCACACATGGGATGATAAGATGAGAAATGAAAGAATGAGGGGAATGCAAGAGAGGAGCAGAGAGAGAAAGGGAGGGAGATCGAGTTTGACTAGGAGCAAACTGGTAAGAGGGTAAGTCAGGATGTCCCGCAGGTTATGAATAAAAGACGAAAAGAATAATTTGGGCGTTTCTCAGCCTGGAACAGAATGTCACAGCGGGAGATTAGTGGCATTGAATCACATCTTCCTCCCTTTCTTTTATTTCTATCTCTTTCTTTACACACATACTGTAGTCTCTTTCTGTCCCTGAGAGCAACGCATACTGTAAATTTTTCCTTGAGACCACAGATGCACACTGAACATTAATATGGTTTTCTTGTATGTGCGGTCCCCACAGGGAATTTGCATGGTGCAAATTAGGTTGGATCTAAGCCTTAGAGAAGCTATTAGCCCCTCACTACTACCCTCTGTAACTGTGTGTGTGTGTGTGTGTGTGTGTGTGTGTGTGTGTGTGTGTGTGTGTGTGTGTGTGTGTGTGTGTGTGTGTGATATTATCATGGAAATCTCTGCTCCGTCAGTACATCATGTTCTCTTCATGAGAAAATGAAAGGACTGACTTATGCACAAAAATTAAATAACTTCCTTGACAAAAACAAAATGCTGGCATGAACAACATTATTACATCTTGCTGTGTTGTTGCCCTGAACTTGTGTAGAATACAGAAGCCCAGTGTCTTGCTGTATGCTTTGTTCAATGACGCAGTGTAAAGGACTGTTGGTGAAAGGGGGGAATCCTTTATATGTACAGCAGCAATTCATTTTCTGATCTAGGTAGAGATAGTGAATGTGAGAGACCAGGTTGTGGTTTTTAAAAAGATGTTCCTAAGAGGAAGATTTGTCTTATCAACATTCTCTGCAAGTCCTCGCAGTTTATTACCATTTTACAGCAGTTCTTGAGCAGCTGTTTCCAATGATAACAAATTGATGTATTTGTCTGCAATTTTGGGAAGATGGGAGAACCTTCTATAAGCGGATTCAGAGGGGCAGTTATCTAGCCCCCACTTTTCCTGAGTAAATATTCTGTGAATGTTATCTGAAACCACTACATTGAAACATTGAGTGTCATGCAATATTAACCATGTCAACTAAAACATTAATCTCAGGAAATGTCCCACAAGCTCTTGCTGCTGGGAGGAGATTTTTACAAGTAGCTACACAATAGATTTTTATTATTCTGCTGTTCTGCTGTCGGTGGTGATAAGAATAGGAAAAGCACACTGCCAGCAGAATCTAACCAGAAATAGTGCTACATCTACATAGCGTAGTCAAAATAATTGAGATCCCAGCTTCAAGCCTTTCCCCAGTGACTGCAGCTCTGGAACACTGTTTTGTTTGATCTTCATTTACAACATTAACTTTCTACAAGTCAAAGATTACTGTGACTTCGGATTCCGTTGCTGCCGACAGTAGCTCCATCAAGAGCAAACGCACTGTGGGATTAAGCTAATGATATAAAAGTGTCATGTTAGCAAGTATTCACAAATTACCTTGAATACGGGAATGAATCAATTTATTTACTTTTGAGATTGATTTGTCTTTTCTAATTAAAGGGACACTATGCCCGTTTTACACATCAAATTCTGCTTACTCGTCACACACAGTACAACTTTGCCCCTGAGAATAATTGATCAGTGTATTCTGTGGTTTTAGAGGGAGCTTCCCAATGTCTGGTCAAACAAACAAAATCCAGATGATGTCATCAGGGTTATCTCATCTTGGACTTTCAGTTTTTTTTTTATCAGAGAGCCTGGGTTACAAATAATGGGCAGCGAGAGCCAAGTCAGGACATCCCGTCCAGGCGAAACTCTGTTCCACTAAAGGAGCTTCTGTACCTCAGTGTAATTTCTCATTCAGCATTTCTTACTTCAGTCTGAAAAAAATGACGCTTGTTCCTTGGGTTTACTTTCCATACTCGAAGACAAATCGGCATCCACTACAGCACTTACTCGTAGAAACTGGAACCTTTGCCAGTGCTTACATTATTGTAACTCGGTTTTGTCCATATGGTTAAAATTCACCAAATCTCTATTCCAGAGTAATCTTTCCAATTTTTGTAGTTGTAATCTCTGCTGCCGAGTAACTGCTGAGCACTGTTCAGTCCTCTCTGTCCTGCTGTTATTACAGACATGTCTGAACTCGGCTCGCCCATGGACACACGTCCTTTGTGGAGCTGTGACCTTTAATCAGATGCTTTTTAGTTATAAGAGCTATTATAAAATGTCAGTGGGATTTTAAATTTGGTTTTCATACTTCTGGAACAGAACCTGGAAGTTCCAGTTTCACCTCAGCTTTCTATTTACCAGGCAGGGAGGATCTAATGAAAGATCCTATAGAGTTCCATGACAGGAAATGTAGTTTCCAGTGTTTTTGAGGCTTTACTTATACTTGATAATAAAAATGTGGATATCTTAGACTTTGTAGCTTCAATTGTGACCATTCTTTTTTAATATGTCTCTTGCAAGTCCACTAACACTATGAAAATGCAATACATACTCAGTGGAGTGCCCCTTTAAGCATATCCCGACAAACTCTCTTGAGGATGAATGACAAAATTGCGCCACCTAGATATAAATTGCAGGAGAAGAATTTAAGACAGATAGTATATATTGATGGTGGGACAAGAAAGTCACATTAGGTTCAGCATCTAATATAGGAAACCTTGTCTGCAAATCAAAATTGTGTCATTCAAGGATTTAAGTTTACTACTTTCTTACACAGAAAGTATGATTCATTTTTGCGACTTTTTTGTATTTTCAATCATCTTTTATAAACACGTGTTACCGTGTGCAATGCCGGATATCAAATTTTTTGATCAAATCTAATTTGAAACTACCTTCTTCTTCCTTTTTGGATGATAAAAGATACCGTAGTGCTGCAATGGCAAACTGTTACTAATCATGTCAGATGAGTTTCTTGGCTTGAAGGAGGTGTAAATGGAAAGTGGAAGGCTTGGCAAAGGGTGGAGAAAATGATTTTAGGGAACTGAGTTGGTGTTTATTTCCCTTCAGCCACAGTGTAGCTGTTTATTCATAATGCCACCAGTAGATGGAGCCGAGATCCTCTCAGTGTTCTAGCTGTAGCGCTGCAGAATGTGTACACTTGTACATTTGGGTTTGTGTGTGTGTGTGTGTTTGTGTGTGTGTGCGTGTGTGTGTGTGCATGTCTGCTGCATGTCTGTGAATTATGAACATAAATATCTTTAAAGGGATTTAAAAGGGGTAGTTGGAAATTTTAATAACAGTATTTGTGTGTTGTCCTTACAGTGTATTTGTGTAGATATCTCAGTTTCCCTCCCATGAGGTCAGACTTGTCACTTGCACGGGTGCATAAGTTTTCCTCTTTGAGCTGTTTACTTTTGATAGAGGTCAGAGCAGGACGGGATCTAATGCTCAGAGGCAAACTTCTTAAACCAGCATCTCTTGGGGCCCCTGTGGTGAACTAGCACTTCAGACGCTGGGTTAGGGGGTTAGTTCTGCACAGAGTTTGCTTTTTGGGGTAAGAATGCCTCTCTCTTCACATTTTGGCTTGATCTCTCATGCTTGCCCCGGTGTCTTCTCTCCCCTCTCTGTGTCCCTTTTGAGTTTGCTATCAGCCCTCTGGCCCTGAGGAGCATCTGTGCCCCTCGTCATTCCCCATATGGCTCGTGCCTTTAAGCCTGGCCCCCAACGCCGGAGCCAATCACTTATTCATCAGCGACATGAATTAACAATCTCCTCTTTTCCATCACACCAACAACCTGATGGTTGATTTCATTCCTGACCTGCTTGTGGTTTTGCTTGTACATTACGCAAACACAAAGTCGGTGCATGGGAAGTGGGAACCTGATCATGTACAGACATACAGACAGAGAAAAGCGTTATCAACAGGCAACACAATGATCTGGACAACCCAGACTGGAACATCTAAGAACACAGTCTTTATACTTTTGCACTACGCCTATGATTCATGTAGGGTAGACCAACTGAAGATTAAAATTGAATAATCTGCAGTAAAAAGACTATTTGACCTAGCACTGACTCAGAAGTTTCAGTAGCTGAATTGTGATGCAGAAAAGTTGATGTGATGAGCAGATGAAATTGAAGACAGGCTGAGGTATCTGATGATGAGCCACTTGATATCCTGCATGCTGTTAGTGTTGGCAAGGAGGTTTTATTTTTGTATAAAGCTTAAAAAAAAGTCAGGACCAGCTGTCCAAAGGGTGCTTCTAGGGAGCTCATCAAAAATCCATCCAAATCTTTAGCTATTGTTCTTCAGTCTTTCACCACCACCACCGGTGTTCAGACTCCGGCGAGTAGATATTACAGGTCATGGCGGAGTTACCCCTGTTTATTGCCCCCACGGGGGCAGTAAAGTTTCCTGCGCCTGACCAAGAAATAGTCCAGACCAAAACCCTCCACTGTTGCTTAAGAAAAAAGTGTTGTTTGCATGAAGAAAGAGAACTCATTCTAAGATCACAGTGCAGTTTACAAGTCGATAGGTCACTGAACTCCATACATGAGAAACAAAGCTGCTCCCATCCATTTGGCACATGCAGGGGAATCTCTGAATTTAATGAAACATCAAAGGTGAGGCACACAGGAACAGGAGGGATCAGTTTCATGAATCCCACATGTGCTTTAGAGTAAACGGGAGCCTGTAACTCGGAAAACTGTGGTAATTGTAATTGGCTGATTGCCCTCCTTGGTGTCGCAATGATTTGCAGACAACTGCATCATGTTGCCAGTAGGAAGTAATTGTTCATTTGGAGGATGGCAAGATCCTTGTTACTCCCATCAGTTCCTCACTGTAGCTGCAGCAGCAGCAGCTGCAGCAGCAGCAGCAGAGAATACTGTGTGTCAGTATATGTGTGCACGTGCGCTAGGATAAGAATGAGGCAACGAGATGTTGGTACTATCTGAGTACATATATCTTGATACATGACATTTGTAAGTGAGTGATTAAAGGGAGTGTCTTTCTTTCCATATGACAGTTCAAGGACATAGTTCAAAGCAATACCATGTGTCAGTCAAGCCCTTTGAAGCCTCTTCTCTCACCTCTCTCAAAGGGTAGAGGGGGAAATAGGAGGAGCTAGCTCAAGTGGTTTCACATTTTGCTATGCATCGAGCAGTGTTTACCTTACTGGGAATTAAACTGCTTTTAGTTTTAAAAGGAACTGCTACCTTGATGTGAACTATCTTCATAGCCTCTCACCATCCCATCCTCCATACATTCAGTCCAATGCCCCAGAGCCCCGGCATTGAGCTATTTAACCTCTCCAAACACCCCCCCTTCAGCACTCACAAAACACTCCACATACCTCCATTACAGTATTTTAAGGCAGGGTAGCGGCGCCTAGAGCCGCATTAGCATGGAAAACTCGGCGTGACAGCAGTTTTGCTACAGTGCTGTTATGATGGAATGAATATGCTCACAGTTTGGGCTGCTCTGGGGGAAAACGGTTTCCTCCAAAGTGTGTTATCATGTAGCCCCAAGTGGAGCTGTAGGGAGATGGGGGGTTGTAAGATTGGGAGGAGAGTGGGGATGCATAGGGAAGTGGAAAGGGGCTGCGGGGTAGAGACGTGAGGTGAGCTAAATTCTAGTTCAAAGCTGCAGAATGTGACTGTGAGCTGAGATTGAGCTGGGGAGGAGCTGTGATGCAGACAGAGTAGAAGGAGTTGTGGTGGATGTTGTGTGTGCTGGAGCGAATGGGCCTTGGCGGTTTGACAGTCACTCCACACATGAGTTTGAGTGAAAGAGGAGCCGACAGTGCCGGGCTTATTGAAAAAGACAGGGAGAACACTGCAATCAGCTCTTCCCCTCCTGTGAGGAGGGAAGGCAAAATCACATGAAATAAATGGAGAGTACACAGAACGCTGCCTGCTCAGCACACCGCATGTGACATATAGTGCCTATTACAAGTATCAAATGTGCCTCTGTTAATCATTACCTGCTGTACTTTTGATCTTATCTGCTATAAAATACTGACTTATTTTAATCAATAGGCAGTAAAAGGAGGGCGACCGTATAAAAGATCAAAAATGAAAAAGCCCTATGCAGCATAATTAAAATTCCTTAACATAACTGGCATAAATGTGTCCATGTTTTGCCATCTTTAACAGCTTTTTAGAAGGTGACTAATTGGATTTCAATGTGTGCATCAAGAAAATATCCTTGTGTGGAATCCCATATAGTGTAGAAGATAGTGTAGTGTAAATATGTAAAGAAAGATCTGGCATTCATTGTGTTGGCTTGAATTTGCATATTTGATGTCTTCCCTCTGAAGTACAGCAGCCTCAATGATTCCACCAGTGATACAAGCGGAACCCAAAAGCACGATTTGGATTTTCCACTTCCTTAAGGCAGAGATGCGTATATACATATACAAATGTAATCTAGCAAATATTTTATGTTGAGTTTTATGTATCTCAAAAGAGGATTAGGATGCTGATAATTTTTTTTTAAAATAATTTTTCTTCAAATGTTATTCACTATGTCTCGACACCATAGTAGAAATATGGCATGCTTGTGTATTTGCTACCTAAAATAACCTCTGTTGTTTCCGTGATCATATTGTAATTCCCTTGTTGGTCATGCAGGGAAATTTCCATGACATTATAAGGATTCTACCAAAGGGTAAGTTATAATGAAAATCATGTGCTAACTTTGCTCTAACATGCTTTTATTGCCACCTTACCACCAATGACTAGGCCCATGTACCCTAGTTTCCGTAGACCACTCAGTTGTCCCATCCTTAAATAATGACATTTTCTCCCCAAGATTACTGATAGCATTAATTTAGTTTTTTCGTAACTCTGTTCTGTGATTATTTTCTTGATAGAGAAGTGTGGGAGAAGAAAATTACATCTTTGCACAGATGGGAGAAGAGGCAGGGGACACAACCGATAAACAGTCTAATCAGTTTCAGCAATTAAAGGCAGTTGTACCATGTAGAAGATATTTATTAATTTACTGGCTAAATACAACTATAGCACAGCTGCAGTCTTTTTTTCCTCCCTTGATTATTATAGCAACAAGCCAAGAGCCAGGTGTTCACTCTGGCTGGGAACACAAGTCTTCGTAGCAATAGAGAACAATAACTAGCAGCTTCACTCAACTTCAAAGTTCTCTCTTCATCCTTAAAAACGGGTACTGTAACCTGGATCTAATATTGTGAGCTACCCATCTGAAGACGAAGCGTATTTTCTGTGCAGATTAACATGAACCAACGACATTCAGTCCTGGTGGTTTAATAGCAGATTACATAGATTTTTGAGGAAGGGATATCGAACAAGGTTTTGTGCTTAACAGATAAACACAATCAAACTGGTTGGCATATGACTGTGAGGCTTAGGCTAGTTTGTCTTTCATTTGCCAGTTCACGTCATATAAAACAGCAAGGATACTTCACCCCCACTGACCAATCTTAAGCCTACTTGTTTCCATGGCAGCGCACAATGAAATTCCTGGGTGGTTCACTTAGCCTGTGTCTGAAATCATTCACTTTTCACAAACTCTACTATATAGGGTATCTTCTATTTCATAGAGTTGTCAGATCCTCTTGTGACAGATATTAGAAGTTGATAAAACTTAGAAGTTGATTAAAAAATTGAGTTCTCTGAGTTCTTGGTGTCATATAGAAACTTCTTGTTCCATTATTCAGCCAATGACACCCAATGATAAGTCTAATATTGGTAAATTATTATTATAGTGTATACATTCTTTGTGAAGTTTTTGAATTTGTAATCCAACCATTTCTGCAGCAGTCCAGCTTCAAAAATATTGTCATGCATCTCTTGGTTTTGTTATGAGGTGGGATATTATAAGATGGCGATGAATGATTATTGATGGAGACTGACGGTGCATCTGTACGTTCTCTCTCTACCCCACGCACCATTCCCTGTGGAACACACACTCAAACTCACACTCACTCCACTACAGTCATGAAGTGGCCCTTTGGGGGTCACATCATCTGTCCTTCAAAATATCTTGTTTGTTTATTGCACCCACTGACGTAAAAATGAAAATAAACTCATAAAACACTAGACAGACAGATGGACAGAGAAATATAAAGTTTGGATAGGCTCAAATCTGGGACTTCAAAGACCTTTTTTCTGTCACTGGTTTTAATGAAGCCTACTCCGAAGGGAGCAGGCAGTGAGACTGTCTTTATTAAAGCACAGCCACTAAGGGCCCCCTATGGACCCACATAACAAAGTGTGTCATTAAAAATTAACTTTAGGTGGAAGAGACTTAGTCACAGAGGAGAGAAGGAGCGCAAGCCGAGATCAGCCAGGCCTCTGGCTGTGAGGCCTGTGGCTGTGAGGTGTGGCGGGGCAAAGCTCTAGGTTTATGGTACACTGAAAGCCCATGCTCTCATGGAAATTTTTGTGGCCATGATGACCCTGGACGCAGAGATAAAAAGGTGGTGGCTGTCCAGATCAGATTGAAAAGCATAAACATTATCACTGGTGTTCAGGAGTAAACAAATAATTGCAGCGTTAGTGGCTCAATCCCCCACTTCTCCTGTCCTGTCAAAGTCTCTTTGTACAAGACACTGAACCCCAAGTTGTGATGGTTAGGCTAGTGTCTTGCATGATAGCTTTCAGCCATTGGTGTGTGGATGGGTGAATGAGAAGCAAACTGTAAAGCACTTTGGATAAAAGTGCAAATAAATGCAATCCAGTCCAGTTTTGTTACCAAAATTATTTTTAGTAATAATTTCCCCATTCAGCAGGGTGAAATTAAATTGATTTGCATACAATAAATAGTTCACTTTACTTTCAAAGATTCATAAAGACGTCTATAGAAGTGCATGAGCAAGAACATAAAATGCATGCACACTTTCACTCACACACACACACACACACACACACACACACACACACACACACACACACACACACACACAAAAACAATAACAATAACAATACCAAAAACACTTACAAAATCAGTTATGACACTAGATCATCGGCATAAAGTCTAAAACAGGGGTTTTCCCACACTGTTTCTGTCTTAACATAATCTCACAGCTGTATACGAGAAACCACTGAACGTTTCTTGCATGTAAACAGAGACAACTAAGAGTGTAAATCTTCACAAGCTCAAGATAAAATATGGGACTTTGCAAGGGATACCCAGACCATTGTTTACTTTTGTTAAAAGACAACAAGTAGAAATAGAAAACAATCAGAGTAGGTACTCAAGCAAGCTAAGAAGCAATTAGTAATACAATATAAGATGACAGTTCATGAACCTGACCTGATTATTGATGGATATACATGGTCCAAGTATTGAACCTTGGGGAACACCTTTTGGGTAACACTTTACAAAGGGTACAAAAACCTGTGCGCAGTTGCCCAGGAACATCAGAAGAAAAAATCAGGCACAAACTTTTAGTTAATGAACAGCTAAAAAAGTTTTAATGAAAGAAGAATGAGGGTCTTTGGTGGTGTGGGCTTATCAAGATTTTACAAATCTGAAAAGTTAGGCTTATAGCAGTCATTTTATACTCCATCTTGATGATCACTTGGTAAACATTAAAAACTACACCGTTATCATTAGTCTACCTGGAATATGACTCCCATGTACGCCTGCATGTACGCCCGCTGGTACACTCCTACAGCTTGTATTATTGTTACCATGACAATGAAAGCCTCAGTGACCTTTATAGTCGTTAAAGTTGGAGGACTCGTTGGTTCCAGCAAAAGTTAACTAGGTTTTATCTTCGCCATATTACTCTGTGGTCTCAATGTAATGAATGAGTGTAAGCAGCCTTAGTGAAAAGTGTATCTGAGCAGATGTTGCTCCAGGTTCATTGAGCCTAATCTTTGATTCTGATCAACGGCCATAGCTCTTTTCTCTACACTAACTAAATTAGACTTATTGCCATTTATTGCAATGCAATGTTTCCTGTCATTAAATTATGAGTTAAAACAAAACAAAGCAGATCAAGACAAGCAGACCAAAAAACTTAATCTAGATGATGATAATGATCTTGGTCTTTCATGAGGTAAAAACCAAGGGTACACTTCACATTTGTGCCCAATTTACATATTTAAGGTGCAAGATTAGAGCATCAGATGAAGATAGATAGAGAGAAAGGGCATATACAACTGATATATATATTTTATATAATTTAGAATGGTCAAGAGAAAGGCGAAATTCTGAGAAATACAAAATTTGAAAATTGAAAATAAGACCAAGCACTGACTTAAAATGTGCCATAGCAATATCAAGATGTATAAAACTCGTATCAGCGAAACTACATGAACTGTAAAAATATGTTTTAAAAGACACCTTCCCTCTTTGCAGCCTGCTCCCCCTGACACACTTGCCTTAACTCTTTCTCATCGAAGCTCATGCCATTCATATCCATTGCTTTAAGACAGCCCTTTCAACTACAGGAGTCCAGTCTGAGGCAGAAACATGCCCTACTGTGACTCAAACACTGTAGGTACAAGGTTATCCAAAACCACAGATCTTGGATCAACTCTTTTTTTATCCATCTGCAAGATTTTCAGCCAGTGTAAGAGAAGACTTGACAAAGACCTGAATTCAGATCAGCTATGTAATTTTGAATTACATAGCTGATCCGAATTCAGATCAGCTATGTAATTTTGAATTTTACTGCTCTCACCTTGAACTATTTGATGTCTTTCAGCTAAGAAGATCCCAGTGTAGGTTACATTTTCTGGAGATCTAGTTTTATAAAAAGCATTACATGATATGAATGAAAAACAGTATTGCATTGGATGTCATGTGGCATGATGACTTTTGATCATCACACACTGACGTTTGTGGTTTAGCTGAGTGCTTCTTTATCAACACTAACAAGATAATCAGACTGAATTGCCACTTTGTTTCATTTCATTCACTCAGCCTGACATTGTGTTCATATTAGCTGATTTCTTCTTGGTAGGGTAGTTATTTTGATTTGTTTTTGCCATAACCAGTCATTAGCAGGTGACGTATCTGTGCTGCCAATGTCATTTTCATTCGATACAGAAGTTTTGGTAGAAGTTGCTAGGAGAAGTTAAACTGGCTACAATCAATATTTTTGTATTAACAATGGACCATTTGAATACTTTTGTGTAAAAGGGGTTGTTTGTAGCAATGAACCAACAGATATTGTCACCCGACTCTGCAGTACCCTTTAGTTCTGTGGAGCATTTAAGCCACTTTCAGGACATTAATATGGTTTTATGGCTCATAACTTTACTGTTTTGGTTCCTTCTCACCACTCTCATCCACATCTTTTTAAAATTTGAATTTTTTGTACAGGTTTAAAAACATTTTACAGCTACAAACTTAGGAATTATTACTGAACAACGCTTTGCAAGCTCAAAATGTTTTTGACCCTCATATGAGCCCATAGTAGTAGGCTATATGAACACCAAAAGTGAATACTCTGCACTCCTGTTTATATGGACTGAGACAGCACAGGCTAGCAGGCAGAAACCCGTGTCTCCTGTAACAAATCAAAGTCAGTCATGGCCTCTTATTTTGTCATTTCAGTGGATGTCCATGGAGACCATAGAGCCACTCAGCTGGATGGAGGCCATGTTGAGGTAAAGGATGATTATATTCTGCTTGCTCTCTCTGCTGTCATCTTCTAACATTTCTCTTCCACACAATGACCGTGAGGAAGACGGGTTAGAACACCCGTCACCCTAATGTCTCCCTGCCTTATCATGAGGAGCTCATAAAGATCCACTCTCTTCCCTTCAAGTAGGCCAAACCCTGTGTCAGCCACATGAGGGAAAGGTTCCGCACACACACACTGAGTGCGAGGCTCAACGGTGAACCACCAAAACTGAATGTCACTGACAGAGTATTTTACCCCCCAAAAAACTTTAACTGTGATAACTGAGAATTGTACTGCTGAGGGCCATTTTCCATGGTAGATTACATGCATATTCATTAAGATTATATTACATTCGATATGGATTTTTACTTGTCTCCCTTTAATGTCATCTGAGCATTTTGAAAGATTAAGTGAGTGGGATGGATGATGAAGTGCTTTGATTTCTAAACAAAGTGCTACTAGGATAAAAATTAGCCTCGTCGTCTGTGGTTGTAAATGGAGTCAAGAGTTGAAAGGTCATCCATTTAACCCTTCATGGACCTGTAACCTCTGCAATCGAACATAGAGCTATTCTCTTGACATCATGAGACTGATGATTTTCATCAGATGCACTCCTCTTGTCCAACTTTAGTCAAAATTAGAAATAAAAAATGCAGAATAAGGGTGATTGAACTGAGCAATTATAAGCCTAAAATAGTTCCTAAATTCTGCCCACCAGATCCACCTGGACTTCTGTGTGTGTATTAATACATTGCTGCTGTTTGGCTCTCTGGTCTTTAACAGACAGAGGCAACATTGGGTTGTCACAAATACATAATGTGGACGGGAGAGAGAAAAAGAGGCAATTTGGATCCTCATTAAATTTTCAAAAGTCCTGATGGTCCTCTGAAAATTGAACCAACTGTTCCAACGCAACCTTAATTTTATGCTACAGTAAGTGCAAATTAGTTTCACAAAAATTATTTTTAATCACACTGCTGAGTTAATTTACTGTGCGGTAATTTTCCATGCTCCCTCTTAGCATCACAGTCAGTCATGAACCATGATGACTTGTATGATCTGTACTCACCCCAGGTCCCCCCTTGGTTGGCACTCAGTGTTTCTGTGGTTACCAATCTACCAATCCTCTACCCTCTTCATAAACACAATAAAAGTTCTCCTTCATGCATATCTGATGCACAGAAACACGGTAGGCCAAGGAAAGCAAATAAATAACCTTTGGTTACTTGTAATTTTTGTCATGGCACCAGTGATCTGAATCAGAATTCTGGGCTGTTGTCATTACATTGCATTACAATACATTCATTTGGCAGACACTTTTGTTCCAAGTGGCTTACAGTTTCTTCCTTTTCTATCTTATTTTTACATATCCTGATGAAGCTTTTATAGGTTATATAATTGTATTTATTTGCTTACACAGCAGTTACATCTTTCTAACCACAGTTTTACTAAAACCATCAAGTTTCTTCTCATTTACATTCACAAGCACTTCTTTTTACTCCTAACAGTATTAGTTCCATTTATTTTAAATCACTATTGATTCATGTAGTAGGTCCTCATGCCCCCTAAATGTAACCTAAAATGCACTTTAGAGATACACACTAACATGACTCACTGCATATCTATCATTGTGTTCAATGTGCAGTCAGTTTTCTGTAGCATAGTCAAAAAATTAGAAAAAATACATATATTGTACACATAAATATTATAGACATGTAGAGATAGTCCACATTTGCCTTGAATATTTGATAGATGTATGCAAGTATGTGTTAACTACAGTTGTGATGTATAGCACCATATTTATCAAGAACATGGACACAAAAGATTACATACATTACAATGCCTGCTATCTTGTGAAAAAAAACATGTCAGAATCTGTTCACACTCCGTGTTCATTAACATTTATTAATGTCAAGGAATATTCTAACCTAGACATTTAAATAAGAATGTCAACAACTAATGTTTCTCTGGCTGGTAGCCCCTTTCAGAGTTTGAAAATTGTTTTCAATGTCATGTTTGTGAAGATCAGTACAATTACTGTTGCATAAGCCCTATAGCAACATGAAATCGACAGTGATGAGTAAGTGACTGCAGTGCAATAAAATGCAACAAAAATTCACATTTATCCATGGAGGATTTAGCCATGTAGATACTTTTTCTATACCACAATATGAAATAACTAATTTTAATGCTTTGGCTCATAATCAAGTAGTTACAGCCGACTTTACATGAGATAAGTGAAAATAAAGTTCAGCAAGAATTGTTGTTCTAATGTCTTAAATTTCCCAGGGCATCCTTCTCCCTGATTGGTTGGAACAGAAAGCTATACTTAATTTTTACAGTGGGCAAAACAGACTTCTGAAGATCTCTGTGTTACTGAAGAAATCTCAGCAGTTCATGAATTACACGTTTTTCACATTTTCACTTGTACTGAAACAAATTTCATGATTGCCAGGCTCAGATACCAGAATTGCCTATACAGAATGAACATGATAAGTAATGAGTCTTGTCAAGATTTGCTTCAGCATCCAAAAATACCTGTATATGTTGTACCAGCTCATGAATTATAAAATTTAAGCATTCAGTACTCAACATTAACTGATCAAATGTACAGCTGTACAAATAACATTTATGCTGAATTGTGTCTGATTTTCTCCTCTTGATAAATGGACACTTAACTTTTTGATATCCTGAGGGTCTAAAAATGCTTATTGCAATCACTGACATCTGCTTATCAACTTATTTTCTTGGTCCTCTGCCAGTATTTTTGCTAAATCCATCCATCCATCCATTTTCTACTGCTTGTCGGGTTGTTGTGGCAGCAGGTTAACCAAGGTCGTCAAGACGTCCCTCTCCCTAACTACGCTTTCCAGTTCCTCCTGAGGAACCCCGAGGCATTTCCAATCCAGATGAATTATGTAGGTCGAGTGTGATCTAGGTCTACCCAGACGTGACTAGAAAACCTGCAATGGAAGGCGCCCAGGAGGCACAGATCCTGATCAGATGCTCGACCATCTCAATTTACTCCTTTTGACACAGAGGAGCAGCGGCTCTACTGCAAGCTCCCTCTGGCTGTATGAGCTCCTTACCCTATCAGTAAGGGTTAGCCCACCTTGTGGAGGAAACCCATTTCGGCCGCTTGTATTTGCAATCTCATTCTTTCAGTCACTACCCAAAGCTCATGACCATAGGTAAGGGTTGGAATGTAGATTGACTGGCAAATTGAAAGCTTTGCCTTTTGGCTCAGCTCCCTCCCTCACAACAATGGTCCGGTACAGTACCCCCATTTTTGCAGATGATGCACCAATCCGCCTGCCAAACTCACACTCCATTTTACCTTCACTCGTGAACAACACCCCAGGATTATTAAACTCCTCCACTAGAGACAACAATTCCCTTCCAACCCAAAGGAATTAATCCACCCTTTTCCGGCAGAGAACAATGGCCTTGGACTTGGAGGTGTTAACTCCACGCCCCAGCCACTTCACACTCAGCTGCATAATCATCCTAGTGCATACTGAAGGTAGTGGTCTGATGATGCCAACAGAACTACGTCATCTGCAAAAAGCAGCATGATGATTCTGAGTTCCCTAAACTGGACAAACCCCTCCCCCCAGTTGCGCCTTGAAATCCTGTCCTTAAAAATGACAAACATGATAGGTGACAAGGGGCAACCCTGGCAGAGACTAACACCAACCAGAAATGTGTTTGACTTCCTGTCAAGAACACAAACACAACTCTGACTGTGGTTACCCCCAAAACACCTCCTGAGGGACATGGTTGTAAGCCTTCTCCGAGTCCAAAAAACACATGTAGACTGGATGAGCAAACTCCTACAACCCCTTCAGTAGCCTTACAAGGGTCAATTCAATTCAAGTCAATTTTATTTATATAGCACCAAATCATAACAGAGATTATCCCAGGGCATTTTCAATATAGAACAGGTCTAGATCGTTCTCTTTGTAGTTATATTTACAGAGACCCAACATTCCCCCATGAGCAAGCACTTGGCGACAGCGGCAAGGAAAACCTCCCTTTTAACCCGTAGAAACCTTGAACAGAACCCGGCTCATAGTGGGCGTCCGTATGACCAGCTGGGTTGAGAGAGAAAGGGAGAGAGAGAGAGAGAGAGTCTCATTATCTCATTAACAATAATAATATATAATAATAATAAAACTAATAATTATGATAATCGGTGAATAATAGTACTAATAAAACTAAAGATAATAATAGTAATGATAATCATAATAACTGAAGCAGTGGATGTTGAGCAGGATCATGGGGACAGTAGGTGGTTTGCAGTCACATATCCACACTGCAGCACCAGGGGCAGAAATACCTGCAAAAAGTGACAGGAGGAGAGAGGAGAAGAGACGAGAAAGCGCAAAACTACGGGAGAGAGAAGAAGTCAAGTTGGTAAAGAGCACTGATGCCATATGAATGCATACAGATGGAGAGGAGGAGGAGGAGGAGAGAGGAGCTTGTTTCATCATGGGAAGTCCCCCGGCAGTCCAAGCCTATAGCAGCATAACTAGGGGGTGGTTCAAGCCAAGCCTGAGCCAGCCCTAAATGTAAGTGCTATCAAAAAGGAAGGTTTTAAGCCTACTCTTAAATGTGGAGAGGGTGTCTGCCTCCTGGAACCAAACTGGAGGATGGTTCCACACTAGAGGAGTCTGATGACTGAAGACTCTACCTCCCATACTACTTTTGGAGACTCTAGGAACCACATGCAAGCCTGCATTCTGGGAGCGCAGTGTTCTAGTGGGGTTATAGGGTACTATGAGCTCTTTCAGATATGATGGTGTCTGACCATTAAGGGCTTTGTAGGTGAGGAGGAGGATTTTAAATTCTATTCTGAATTTTACAGGGAGCCAATGCAGAGAAGCTAACACAGGAGAAATATGATCTTTTTTCCTAGTTACTTTCAGTACAGAATTCTGGAGAGTATTTAAAGATTTATTGGGACAGCCTGATAATAAGGAGTTGCAATAATCCAGCCTAAAAGAATCAAAACTATGGACAAGTTTTTCTGCATCTTTTTGAGACACGACATGCCTAATTTTCTGCAATGGTATGTAGGTGAAAAAGGCAGTCCTTGAAGTTTGTTTGATGTGGGGGTTAAAGGACATATCCTGATCAAAGATAATTCTGAGATTCCTAACAGTGGTGATGGAGGCCAGGGCAATGCCATCTAGAGTAACTATCTCATTAGATAATTTGTTGCTAAGGTGTTGGGGGCCGAGCACAATACCTTCAGTTTTGTCTGAGTCTAACAACAGAAAGTTGCTGGTCTTCCAGGTCTTTATGTCCTTAAGGCATGTTTGAAGTTTAGCTAACTGAATACAACTGGGTATCTTCTGCGTGATGGAAGAACCAGGCTTTCGAATGAGTTATAGTTGAGAATAGGTTTAGGGTTGATTATTAGGATTAAGTTAAAAATGGCTGCAACTCCACCTCCTCGACCGGTGCCTCGAGGAATAAGAGTATTAATATGACTGGGGGAGTAGATTAATTTAGGCTAACATATTCATCATGACACAGCCAGGTTTCAGTGAGACTAAATATATCAATATGATGATCTGATATTAGATTGTTTAGTAATACAGCTTCAGACGATCTAATGTTTAAGAGTCCACATTTATTTCTCCTATTTTGTTGTATTTCTGCAGTGATGGTCTTAACTTTTATTAAGTTTCTGTGTACAACTCCTCTTCTGTTTATTTCTCAGTTAATTAATTTAGGTGGTTGGGGGGCGGACACAGTCTCTATGGGGTTTTGGGTGGGTGACTGCTGTAAGGGAAGCACAGAGAAGCATGTAAGACTGCAACGCTGCCTCCTGACCTCAACTCTGCGTTGTCATGGTTTTGGTCTACTTATAAACTCAGTCAGATTTCTAGATATGAGAGCTGCTCCATCCAAATTGGGATGTATGCCGTCTCTCCTAATCAGACCAAGTCTTCCCCAAAAAGTTCACTAGTTATCTACAAAGCCCAAGTCGTTTGATGGACACCACCTTGACAGCCAGCGGTTGAATGATGACATGCAGCTATACATGTTGCTCAGACTAGGCAGGGGCCCAGAGAAAACTACAGATTCCGACATTGTCTTTGCATGTGTACACACTGACTCAACATTAATTTTTGTAACCTCCAATTGGTGTAATCAGGTGTCCTTACCGCCGACGTGAATAACAATCTACTATATGTACGTTTATTATTAGCCAGCAGTTTCAAATAGGATTCTACGTCGCCTGCTCTGGCCCCAGGAATACATTTGACTATGGTTGCTTGTGTCGCTACCGTCATGTTTCTCAAAATAGAGCTGCAATTAACCAGAGTTGGTTTCTCAGTGGTTGTGTCGCTGTGTGGGAAGTATCTGTTTGAAACACGGACTGGTTGGTGGTGAACCATGGGCTTCCGCTTAGGGCTATGCTTCTTGTTATGGACAGTCACCCAGCCGCGCTGGCTTCTTGGCTGCTCGGGAGCTGCCGGGGGAGAGAAGGATTTACGCTCGGTCGGCTTGCCCCGGCTACTGGGGGCTGGCTAAGAGTTGTTCGACACCCAGGTGGGAATCCACATTGACCTTCCTTGACCTGAGATTTCACAATCAGTCAGAGTCTGCTCTCCAGCAGCCTGGCATAAGCTTTCCCGGGAAGGCTGATCAGTGAGATACTCCAGTAATGGGATAACACCTTCAAGCCCCCCTTTTTAAATATGGAAATCACCACCAACCTGGTCTGTCGGTCCACAGGCACTGTCCCAGATCTCCATGCAGCATTGAAGAGGTGTGTCAGTCAAGACAGCCCAACAATGTCCAGGGCCTTGAGCGTCTCAGGGCAAATCTCAGACCTGGCGCCTTGCCGCTGGGGAGCTTTTTGACTATCTCAGTGACCTCTGTCAGAGATATAAGTGAAACTTCCCCCGTGTCTCCAACTCTCCCTCCTCTTCAGAGGACATGTTGGCCAGGTTCTGGAGTTCCCCAAAGTGTTCCTTTGGCTACCCGACGAAATCCGCAGTTAGAGTCAGTAGTTCTTCTCCCTGGCTGAACGCAGCCTGGGCCAAGCTCTGCTTCCCCTTCCTGAGTTGTTTGATGGTTTGCCAGAACTTTCTTAAGGCCAACCAAAAGCCCTTCTCCATAGCCTCCCCAAACTCCTCCCACACCTGGGTCTTTGTATCCATGACCTCTGCAGCCCCTCTGGCCCTCTGGTACCCCCAGAGGACTTTAAAGCCCCCAGGGAGTGCCCTTTCCAGGAACCCTCACAGAGTCTCCAAGAAGGCCGGACAATCTGAACTGCTGTTTGGTGTATAAGCACAAGCAACAGTCAGAGCTTTCCTCCCAGCAATTAGATATAGTTGGACACAGTCCTCCCAGCAACTAGATATAGTTGGACACAGTCCAACTAAATATAGTTGCTGCTGCTCCACCTCCACCTCCGCCAACTCCAGCTCCTTCACCATCAGAGAGGTGACATTCCAAGTCCCTAGGCCCAGTCTACACCAACAGGGATCAGCACACCTAGGTCCTTGCCTGCCACCTGGCTTACATTGCCCCCGACCCTGATGCCTGTTCCTGCAGGTGGTGGGCCCACAGGGTGGCAGCCTCGTGTAACTTTTTCGGGCTGTGCCCGACCGGGCTCGAACACTGGATGCTCGCCTGCAAATCCCAAATCCAGGGTCTGGCTCCAGGAGAGGGCCCCAGTTTCCCTGGTCTGAGCAAGGTGAACCTTTTCCGAAAGCACCTGTTCATCAGGGTTCTACGAATTGCTTGGAACAAACAAACCCATCCACAACATTAAGGTGGCGATTCTCTGAGGATTTTTGCCAAGTAAATTTAATAATTTGCCGTGGAATTGTTATGATAACATGATCAGCACTTACTCAGTCAGTTTGCATACTAAATTTTGAATTTATGTAATTGCTGTTAGAGTGAAGAAAGTCCATCGTAGTTTATTGATGCTTATTAAAACTACATAAATGGCTCAAGACCATTTATTTTAGCTGCATTTGAAATGTTCTATTAGAAATAAAGAAAGAATAAAGCACATTGACAACTACACTGTAACACCCAAAGGTCATTGCTAGATTAACTTCATTATTACCTTGGCAATTACCTGACAGTAATCTGGCACTCTCAGTTCTTTCTGGTTCTTCTTTATTCTTCTTTAGAAAAATTGAAAGAAGACCTGATTGTAGAGTGACAGAGGTGGTGCCATTTAATAGCACACTACCATTATGAAAATTGAATTTAATCATCCTCAGCCATTATAAAAGTGAAATCATTATGTGATAGGTAATTGGCTTTCAACAGAAATGTGAAATGGCCAACAACTTGCATCATGTTCATCAGGATTGATCAATGTTGCCTCATCTTAACTCAGTGTTGTATTAATTGTTAGTGTTGTATTAATTCTTTGGTTTGGGGTGCCCACATATATTTTTGTTGAAGTTTGGCACCACAGAAGAGGTCGCAGTGTGCTCTGTCTTACATGGCCATTCACGGAACATTAAAAATCCCCTCGGGAAATGTGCCAGATCCCAAAATTGGCACTTATATGAGATTTTGCACTTTCTCGTAGAAGCAGCACATATGTTCCTTGGGGCAGGATGAACAGCTCTGCCTGGGAGAATAGGGGGAGGAGGAGGGAAAGATGAGAGTCTCCATCTGTCTGTGGATCTGGGGGGCTCACGGACCGTTATATCTTCCCCTAGAAGAGAGGGGATTCTTGGGCAGATATTACTGAGCACAGACTTTCTCTGGCCTTGTGCTCAACAGCTGCCATGTTACAGCATGTTACACGTTATAGTGTTTGCCAACCCAGTGCTTGGGATGGACAACAAAACCACATATGGCCACAGAAACCACATATGGCTTGAATGTCTTTACGCCTTTTACTGTTGCAAAGCTTTCATTACCTTTGGCCTCAACTTTGGCTCAGCTGGCATGGCAGCTCCGATGAGCAGATATTTTAACGATTCACAACGCATTTTTGTGTACTAACCTCTCTCTATTATTGCACACATTTTGGAATAAAAAATACCTAATACAGTAGAATGCTACAGTATTGTAGTATATGTATTCAATGTGTGTTTAGGTTTGTTTGAATTTGCACGTGTGACCCTGGGCGATTGGCCATCTCCCTGGCAGACAGTGGCCATCTGGCTGAGGGGTTTAGAGACAGACACTCACTGTCTGTTGAGTAGTATAACCCTTATCCTCACACTGTGTCTCAGATGCCCCTGCCACTCACTCAGGTCCCCCTTCACACCAGAAGAGACACTCTGAGATGGATGAGAGATGACAGACTGGGATGTCTGGCATGGATGGGACTGACGCAGGAGTGAAAGAGGAGAGTATAAAAAAAATCACTGGTGTCAGTCGGCCAAACCAAGCATACACATATCATCATTTTATTGGGCAAGGATCCAAATCAATATCTTGTTACTGACACATCTAGTAGGTTTGATGTATGCTGTTGTTCTGTCCTCAGGTTGATAACACATCACCAGTCCTGAGGCGTGAGTCTCTACAGAAACATTAGTTGTGATCGTGTGAAGCAGTAGCTCATGGTTAAGAAAGCATGTTGGTTCACTGACGGTGGCTCATCACACATTTTCATGTCTGACTCACTTTTGTTCCTGATAGTTGAAAGGCCTTTTAAATATAAATCAAGGCATGCAACAATTTTCTTTGTGGTCAGAACAGGGTGTGAGCATGTAGCGCACATACTATACAAAGAGAAAGACAATTCAGCAAGGTGTCAAAGCGAGAGACAACACGGGCTGCATTAAAAGAATGTATCAGAAAAGTGTGAGAAGTACCCAAGGCATAGAAGGGCATATAATGATGAGAAGAAAGTGCTGAGGCAAGTGCTCATATAGATGTGGCCAAAAGTGATGGTCCCCTCACACCTTATTTAGGCAATGTGCCTTCCTTCCTGAAAAGTGTTAAAATTAAAAGCAATTTTATGTTGCATACCTGCATGCCTTTGATTTTACCATAAAATCAAAACAAAGATGCTCTGAAAAGAGCTGAATTGTTGTTTATTCTACAGTCTTCTAAAGTGGCCTGGACAAAATTATTGGTACCTATCAGAAGTGGTAATAAACGGAAGGGTTGTAGTGATTTCAAGCAGACTATTGTCTTCGATTAGTATCAAGGGTGTCTTCAATCTTATACTCAGTCATCCAGCCTATTTAAATGGAGAAAAGTACTAATTGTGCTGTTTGGGTTATTGTGTACACCCCACTGAACATGGACAAGACAAAGAAAAGAAGAGAATTGTCTGAGGAGATAAGGAAGAAAATAATTGCCCTTAATGGTCAAAGTCAAGGCTACAAGACCATCTCCCAGCACCTTGATGTTCCTTTAACCACGGTTGTTAATATTATTAAGATGTATAAGGTCCATGGGACCGTAGCCAACATTCTTGGACATGTCCACAACAGGAAAGTTGACCCTTGATTGAACAGGATAGTGTGAATTGTGGGAAAAGAAGCAGGGAAAACTTCAAAACAGGTAGAAGCTGAACTCCAAGATCAAAGTGGAGCCTAGTTTCATTCAGAAAGTGGGCTCCATGGGAGATGACCAAGGAAGACCCCACTTTTTAAAGAGAAATATAAAAAGGCCTGACTGGAGCTTTTTTGTAAGTCACCTCAGCTCTATGTTCACTGAGTAAAAAAAATTAAGCTTTCAAAGAAAAGAACAGCATCCCCACTGTGAAACATAGAGGAGGCTCAGTTATGTCATGGGGTTAATTTGTATCTGGTACAGGGTGCCATGAATTTGCGCAGGGCACAATGAAATCAGAAGATTATCAAAGCATTTTGCAGTGAAACATACTGCCTAGTGTCAGAGAGCTCCATCTCAGCCATAGGTCATGGCCTCTACAACAGCTTAAAAACACAAGACATCCATTGAAAAGCACCCAAGAATGGATGAGAGGAAAATATTGGACTGCTCTGAAGTGGCCTGTTGTGAGTCTTGATCTTAATCCAATTGAACATCTATGCAGAAGGGTAATTGAGAAGTGTAGAAGTCTCACTAAGAGAGCTTGATTGTTACATCGAAAATCAAAAGCCACACGTCTGTTCTTTTAAATATTGAATAGAAAATAGTGGATGCCCATTATTTTTATCAGTTTTAACTTATTTCAGAGAAAATTGGGGTTTTTCTTTTTTAAATGGAAGGGTACTAGTAATGTTTGCCGCATCCGTAAAAGCAATAAAAGCAGGGATTACATAATTGAAATAATTTCTGGCTAACAGAAATGATGTTGTGTATTTAATGGCCTGAAGCAGTGTGAATAAGTTTTTCTAAACTGCTCTTTCACACAAATGTAATATTCTGCAGGATACCTGAATATTCAGTGCACCCCCTGCAATATGGCGGGCTGTTTAAATTGTCATTGCCAATCTTTGGCTGTGCTACGCAGCTCATTTGCTAACTGTGCTACAAAGTACACTTGGTGCTTCTGCTACCGGTAATACAGTATACTGTAGCATTTCATTAAGCAAGCTTGAGACAGATCATGTCCTTCAGGGTGGCTGCGTGGAGGAGTTATCTTGTTTGCTGCTGCTGCTACCAGGATTGATGAACCATTGCATTGATCAGGTCAGCTGTTAGCCTAAAATGTGCACTATTTCAAACTGAAAGCAGGCTTGTCCTGTCTCAGTGTTTGCAGCTTTAGTTTTTATTCCACACACAAAGGTAATGCTGCGTTCATGTCATATCAGAGAATTACCAGTTTCCCACTTGTAGGAATGGAAAGTAATGTAATGAGTAGTGTAACTAATTATGCTGTTCTTTAGTGTAATGTAGGTACTTTTTATTACTAAGTAATTAGTAATTGATTACTCACTCTAGTCATGTCACTAATGGATTAATTAATGTCCTCATGGATGTTAACATGACTGTTGTCTTGCACACAGGCATTCACTTAATATTTCCCCTGCACTAATGGCATCAATATGATTTTTATCACACTGAGAATAAGTAGTCACCCTTCAGATCTTCTCCAAACTCTACATACTAACCTCAGCATTCAAGAAGTATTTCAACTCACAACAATGGGTTTTACAGTAAGTGACAGCAGTTTCACTCCTCTTTATTTTACAGTTTCATTGTCATTTTAATCAATGTCATCCAGCTGCACTCGTTGCCCATCTAAGCTTGAATCCATGTTCTGATAGTCATCTGATGCACATCAGTGCTAGTCTGACTGTCTACTCCAAGCCACAAAGTTTTTTTGTACTTAGTATGCTAAAACTGACATGTATCCTCTTGCTGTTGAACATTAGGTGGATGTTTTAAATTTTTAATTCACCAGACAGTTCATGTTACCATGGGAGTGGGCTGTCTGAGCTGAAGCAATTCAAATAAGGAGCACCTCTTTTGCTGTCATCAAAAGTGGCTGTGTGGGAGGAATCAGCCTCTCGACAAATAAGAGGGACATCAAGTCAATCCAAATGTCAATAGAAATGAAAAACATTAATTCTTAAACTTTAAACCATTATGGTGATACCAAACTTTTCAGATATTTTAGACAATAATATACAGTATCTTTGTCCCTTTTATTTCTCATTCCTCTGTCTATACTAAAAAAAAACCTACCTAACTTTGTGTAATCCTGTTACAAACTCATGGCTATGGCAAACATAATGCTTAGTGTGCTGACATCTTCTCTGTCTACTTAAATAACCTTCTC
The DNA here is from genome assembly GCF_016859285.1 of Xiphias gladius. Lineage (NCBI taxonomy): Eukaryota > Metazoa > Chordata > Actinopteri > Istiophoriformes > Xiphiidae > Xiphias > Xiphias gladius. The sequence goes on along the minus strand of NC_053415.1, from coordinate 19,202,436 downwards.
TCCTTTTCCTGCAGAATCTTAAACTCAAAAATATACTTCTACATGGTTTAATTAATGTAATTCTGTTCTATAGGCAGTGAGTCTTTATGTTAAGGACAAGCCAGATGTCAGCGGCTGACATTTTTCTCACATCCCTTACATAACCTTCTTTTCTCTCACAAACAAACAAACAAACACACATACACACACACAGACACACACACAGACATTCTCTCTCTCTCTCTCTCTCTCTCTCTCTCTCTCTCTCTCTCTCTCTCTCTCTGTCTCGTCTCCCTGTTGTTTCTCTTTCTCTCACTTTCTCTTTCTGTCTCTGGTGGTGTGAGGGATCAGAAATTGCCCAGAGGGTCCACCCACACATTATTCCCCAGCGATCAGTAAGGCAGCAATAGAAATCTTGCTGTTCATGCATAAATGTGAACGTGCTTATGCGTAAGCCCACCTGTGTGAACCTTTGGCTGGGACAGGATGAAAATAACAGTGCTAGACAGTGTACTGTATACAGCAATCAGTTCAGAACAGACAAGCTCTGCACACTATGTTTGGTCTCTCCCCTTTCCCAAATTATTTTATGCTGAGAAGTGAATGGAATAATAATTGAGTTAGGATTACATTTTTAAACACACAGTGAGAGTGAAAGGAGGGATGAGATGAAGGTCAGACAGAAGGTATTAGAGTGGATGCTTGATGACTCAGGACATAATAGGGATGTCATTGCCCCCCTTTTGAATCACACATTTCATCTGAGCTGTGCATTGATCCCTCAGCCCTTACTGTGACAGAACTCTTAAAACCTCAGGCGTCTTTGTACTCAATATGGACAGTGTTGCTTGGAATAAGACATTGTGCAGCTGTAGTATCAGTTTGTGGGAGCTGAGAGCATGAGCATCAAGAGCACACTGTTATTAATAACTCATATGCAGAAGCATGGTGTTATTGAGCTGTACCGCTTACCAACACTGAGTGTCACTTGCTCTAAACAGATGAGAGGAGGAAGACAATGATTGTAGCCCATTATACAGAACCTTATCTCTGTGAATGACCCTGAGTAAGGCTTCAGGGTCTCAGGTAAGTCTTCTCAAACAGGGCATTACTTTGTGTATCGAAGGACTGCATTTGTGAAATTCTGGAGATATCCATCTAATGAATACACATGCATTGTTGATAGAGTGAGGTACTTGGTCTGGCGGCGTTGACTGATCAGTTTATTGAATCTTTGTGTGTTGTATCCACACAGGCATGCACACACACACACACACACACACACACACACACACACACACACACACACACACACACACACACACACACACACATGCAAAGGGAAGTTTGTGAATATCAGTGTCATGCTGAAGTAAATATTCTATTCCAGTGTTTTCTCCAGGATACAGTAAAGATCACCTATAACATTTTGTGTTGGTGGAGAACAAGCACCCACACTCTGCTGTGTAACACGTCTAGAGGCTTGAGTCTATGGAAGCTGAATCCTCATATTGTAAATATAACCCGAGGATCTAAGATAAAACCTAACCTAAAGCTTTTTCATTGTGTTTTTAATACAGTAGGCCTTTTTCAGCCATTAAATTTGTGCTTTTCGAATACCAGAGATGATTGTTTGAATGTTGGTCAACATGCAACTCTACTGCCTAGAAATTAATACTACTAAATTGCTTTGCTGGTTATTTTTTGAGGGACACTCAAGATGTTGTTTGGTTAAAGTGATGCTCACCTCGGGGTGACAGTCAGATCACACAGGACGCATAGAACTCGTCCTTAATGAATATTCTCCAATAGCACTGTATTTCAACCAATTAGATTTACAGGCGTAGAGTTGAAGGCTGTGTGGTCTATAACAAGAAAAAAAAAAAGCGCCAAGATTGAATAAGAATCAAACATACTTAGCTTAAATGGCTCATCATAGAATTAAAAATAAATGATCTCATGGTTCTAGTATATATAAAATATATGGTATATATTAAAATGTACACCCCTGTGCAATGTCACTGAAATGTTAAAAGATTATTTATAAGTTGAAGTGTAGCGTATGTGATCATATGTATAATTAAAAACAAACGGGGTTGATAGACAGCATTAAAAATATGGCCCCCAAAGTATAATCTCAATGCGACAAAAGTGAGTACACCTATGAACATTGCTACAAAAATCAGTTTACCTGTGATCACTGCGACAAAAAGGATCGCACCTGTGATTTCCAGTTGAGGCTAACTGCATGAACAAGACTATAAAATAAACTGTGAAGACCAGAGCTTCCTCAATTTTGACCAGGGTTGTTTCTAATGCAAAAGTATATGTATAGTATATGTATATTACTATTTTTATTATTTTACATATGCTTTATAAGCTATATAAACCGATTGAAGAATAAAAAACCAGTTTCAAAGTGCACACGATAAAGAATATATATATTGTTATACTGGCTGCTCCTTAAATCTGCAGTGACTTCCATCACAATGACATAATTATCAGAACACCAACAATGTCTAAATCTAACAGTTTTAGTAGATAGGAACAGCTAACAAAAGCACTGACATAGATGAGCCACATCAGCTAATAGCATTACTAGAATAAACCAATATGCTGTGAAAGGCTCACTAAATGTGTCATTTAGTCCTGAATAATTCAGAAACAACTCAAACCACTTGGATGCCGTAAATTCCAATTATCACTCTGTTCTGCTGGCGTGCCCTTTGCTTTGCCTGTTTACTACTGGCAGTGCAGCCATGCTGTTTTGCCACAAGAGGACAAGTGAAGAGCAGTCAACAACCCTCCTACCCATGTTTTTCTTTTTTTTTCTTCGAGGAATTGAACTGTTAACGATCGTGTAGGAAGTTGGGCTGGGTTGTGGGTGTACGAATGCAGGTTTCTGACACTGCACCGGAGACTGGGATTGCATCCCGAGTGGTATGTTAATAATATAAATATGTTATGTCTTGTGTTATGTCACTGTTGACTTTTTAAATATTAAATTAAGATCCCAGTCTTCTGTAACCTTAACCATGTGCCATGCCTATACATAACCACAAATTTTTTTTTAAATTAGGCTTCAGTTGCTGCGATTGAAAACAAATAAATATATGTAACTTTGAAACTTGGCAGGTCTCATCATTAAAAACGTCCTTATTATGGTGATAAAAATTGTATTTGCATATATTTTCTCTCAAAATGTATTTTCTGGTGCAAATTAAAATTACATAGAAGACCGGTTTGAACATGGACTGTTATATATTGTATCTTCAGTGTACTGTGTAGAGCTGCAATGCAGTATAGACGCCCTGCCTCCTTATTCTATTGCAATTAATTATTAGTGGATCTAGGTCCTTTGGGCGAACAACACTATCAATACTGCATCTACTTGCTGCGATCAATGAACAAGTTATTTAGGGAATTGGCCTCCCCCTCCTCATACACTAACTCGTTCCTACTCACACACTCACAGTCTCCTCAAATAGCACTTGTAAAACACATACATTGCCGTACCACTTTCTATTCTTACTCGTCATAGCTTATGGCCTTAGTAGTGTATACAGGACAACCCCCCCCCCCCCCCACACACACACACCCCGTTGCAATGAGCAGTCCATTAGCAAATGCCAATAAGCCCTGTGTAGCGTGACAGCATGTTCTCAAACAAATTAGAGCCCTAAAGACAACAGGAATATTATTATTTTCAATCCTCCATCATGTGTTCATTAATCTTCATTTAGACTTGATGAGTGTGGCAATCAAATGAAATTATATCCCTGTTTTGGCCTCTTGTGGATACCCCAGCACACACACTCCTATCTAATGCATTCCCGCAAGCTATTGGAATGCAACAAAATTTCCAAACGACTTTAGATTAATTTTGTCTGATTAGCAGCTAAATATATCACCAAGCTTTTTCAAAGTCATTACCAGCAACGACAGCGGCAGCAGAGGCAAACACATCACAGAGAAAATGCATTATCACGCACAAGCAGAATCAAGACCTTTGAATATTGTAAGATAAACACCATATTGCAGCCTTTGTTCGATTATGCAAACATGCCAAAACTGTCGTGCTTGCTGTGAGATCGGAGATTGTGCCTGGTAATTAGAAGGTGTGTGCTCAGGGCCTGGCTCCATTGCTTTAAATCACAGTAATTGCCCTTGATCTCCTCTTAAAACATCACTATTCATTCCCCCATAATTACCGGCACATCTGCGAGAGCACATGTGCCTCAGTGCTCTCTGACATCACTGCACAGCTTGCTGGCCAGTGTGCTGCTATCTGTTGGTGGCCAGTCTGATGGAGTGAAAAAAGCACAGAGCAGCATTAGGTGTATTTGTAAAGACTGAAACATTTTATTATGACATTATAACTTTGCTTAGCAAAAGTCCTAAATTTCACTTCTTTCCAGCCTCCCTATGTCTTTCCAAATTACTGATAAGCAGTGGTATCACCTTTTCAAAAAACCCAACTAGACATCCTGCTGTTTTGTGTCTGCAAGTAAATTTCAAAGCGCTACAGAAAATGTGACCAAACTGGTGGAGAGGGTAATGGCAACACTTATGTGCTTCAGTCTGGTCTTTGACGAGACACAGTAATATGCTTTTCAAATGCTTTTTGAGAATTTTTGGTCATTTTGTCAACCACTGCAGCAAGGAAACTATACAGCCTCAACATGGCCAACTTGAAGGGTATGTGCAATGTGTACAATCACACCCATAAGTCTGCACTTTAAGCAACATAAAATAATGTAAACTGAAGAGTTGCATAGTTTCCTCTTAAACTTTTCACAATCCCTGGTGTTGTGGCTCATTTTCCTGCTTTCACAACAACCCATTCATTTTACCCACAGTTTAAATAAATGCTCTCTGTCTTTTAAAAAAAATGCCTGCATTTGTTAATCCATCATGGAATATATTATGCCTTTTCATCGTGCCAAAGTTGGGGTTTTTTTATAACAGTGTTTGTATTTATAGACTGATTTCAGTCTGTTCGATTGGCTAAACAAGACACCGTAAACAGACACCGGAGAAAAAACGTTTTACCACTTGCAATCGCTGACATCTTCATCCCTGACATCCAAAGGAGACGATGTCAGCAATTGCATTACTCCTACTTTCAATTAAGTCATCACCATGAAATAATTCCTCAAAAGCACCTTTCAAACATTACTATCACTTTCATGTCTTTGTGTCTTTGGCAGCTGAAACCTCGTTTAGTTTATTTCACGCTAGGTTTGAAACGGTGAAGTTTCATGCTAGCTGCTCTGTGATGGTTGTGATGGTACTTTGAACTAAATGTGAAAATCAGCATGCTAATCCTTTTGTTTTGCAGGTATTAAGTCATAAACTGATTGGACCAATTAAAAATTTGACCTGATGGGATCAAAAAAGTTATTACAGTTCATCCTGAGAGGGACATGAATGTCTGTACCATTTCACAGCAAGCAATCTAATAGTTGTAGAGATACTTCGGTCTGGAAGTGGTTGACCAACAGACTGACATTGCCTTTTCCTGCTAAAAATGAATCAATGGTAAACACTGCATATACAGTGTATATTTATGGTTTTTATATAATATAAACCAGATGCAGACAGTGGTAAATTGGCTGTTACTTTAAATCCCCGTAATCGCCTTTGAGGTTGGCCTGCCGCCATGCTATTGATTCAAATAGTGAGAAAGTACAGAGTATAATGCAGGACAGCTGTCTTTTATAATGGTCTCACCTTGACACTTGGCTGGGCATTTGCATCCATTCTGCCGAGTCATTGTTGACAAACTTCGGTACTGTAGAGAGAGAAAATCATGAGGAAACTTAGAGGTAGCGCCCATGCGGGCCTAGAGCAGCAAAAATCACATGTGACCCAATTCTCAGCTGTCCTAGATATAAACACTTGGCTTCCAGTAGATTACTGCCCTCCTCAGCTCATGATCAAAGACAGCAAGAAACAAACGACTGTAGAGATGGAGAGACACTGAGGGAGGATTGTGGAATGAAGAAGAGGATGTGTTAAGAAGCAAGGATTTAGAGACAGAAAGATATGTACGATCAGGATGACATAGGCATACATGTGCAGGGGGAGATAACATGAAATATAAGCAGATCTTTATACATGATATCATCTGCTAAAGGATATTTCAATTTGTGTCCTCCCTCATAGTATCTATTTCCATGTTGTTGACATCAATAGTTCTGGATACACTAGTGCTACTGTCAGGACTTAAAGTGGCTATAATGATAAACTACAGAGAATTATCACCTGCATGGAGTTTCAGCTCGTTTAGGTGTCCAAACTGCAGTTTTATTGTTTCGATTCAGCGCCGTCCTAGTGTTATTCTCAGCAAAACCACTGTACAAAAACTTGCTCAGCACCAAACGCCAGACAGACACAGTTGTGGTGAACATAGTGGAGCATTTAGCAGCTAAAGAACCAGTTAAAGTAATTCCCTCAGGAGTTGGTAGAGACCAAAGACAGAGCTAAAACGAGAGTTAATATTGGACTTGTGTACATTTGCCAGGTGACCAAACACACAACTCCACATGATAATAATCTTGCTCCCTAACTGCTGGGTGCGTTAATAAGCAACCTTTTGCTAACAGTGTGTTGGGCATAAATACAACGCAGTTCCACAAAAGCAAAAAGCCTGCCACTATCTGTCCAAAGGTACAGTTTGAAAGATTCCATAATCTAAAAGTTCTACGTGCAATGGCTTCAATTTCTTATCTTTCTGGTACATAGAGTAGAAAATATAAATATTGTTTGGTCATTTAAAAAAAAAACAAAAAAACAGCAATGCAAAAGAACTGCTTTCATGAAGCATGCCGTTTGTTAGCATATAGTAGAATGCCCAGTGCCAGCAGCATTTGCAGTTAATAATTAATCAATAATTAATTACGGTTAATTAGTTTTTAATTTAGTTGATGAAAAAGATTCAACATCAGATTTCTAGGCGAATGACTTTATTTGCAGCCTGCCCCACAGTGATTAATCTCAGTGAGGAATGTCACTGGACAAAGAATTATATTTTTCTAGACTGATGCATTTTTTCATAGTTAACAGTGTATTAAATTATTATCTATCCCGGGACAGACACTACTCTTTTGTTCCTGATAACAGTGGTGGAAGAAATAGTGAGAATTCTACTTAAGTAAATGAAGCAATACCATAATGTAGAAATACTCTGTTACAAGTAAAAGTCCTGCATTCAAATATTTACTTAAGTAAAAGTACATACAGGCGCTTCAGAAAGTATTCAGACCCCTTCACTTTTTGCACACTTTACTGTGTTGTAGATGAATTTCATACTGATAAAACTGCAATTTCTACCCATCAATCTACACTCAATAAGTGAAAATATGTTTTTCGAATTTTTTGCAAATTTGTTAAAAATCAAAAAATGAAATCTCTCTACAAATGTATTCCAGACTCCTTAATTCAGTCCTTTGTAAAAGCCTCTCTGGAAGCACGTATAGCTGCAAGTCTTCTTGGGTAAGTCCCTACAAGCTTTGTACACTTGGATTTGGGCAGTTTATCCCATTCCTCTAGGCAGATCCTCTCAAGCTCTGTCAGATTTGATGGGAAGTGTGTGAACTGCTATGTTCAGGTCTCTCCTCAGATGTTCTTTGGGGTTTAAGTCTGGGCTTTGGCTGGGCCACTCAAGGAAAGTCAGAGAATTGTCCCAGAGCCACTCCAGTGTTGTCTTGGCTGTATGCTTTGGAATATTGTCGTGCTGAAAAGTGAACCGTCGTCCTAGTCTCAGGTCGCATGCACTCTGGAGCGGGTTTTCTTTGAGGACCTCTCTGTGTATGGCTGCATTCATCCTTCCCTCAATCCTGACCAGTCTCCCTGTACCTGCCGCTGAGAAGCCCCCAAAAACATTATCCTGTCACCACCATTCTTCACTGTAGGGAGGGTACTAGCCAGATGATGAGTAGTACCGGGTGTCATAGATCTAGAGGTCGTAGTTCTGCTCAAAAAGTTCAGTTTTTGTCTCATCAGACCAAACTTCATTTGATAAACTCTAAGCAGGCTGTCATATTTCGTTTACTCAAACTGGTTTCCTTCTTGTAACTCTGCCATAAAGTCTGACTGATGGAGTGCTGCTGAGATGGTAGTCTTTCTGGCAGGTTTTCCCATCTCTGCTTACTTCTGAAGGTATGTTAGAGTGGCCAGTGGGTTCTTAGTGGTGGTGTAAGAGTGGGTGGCAGCAATAAGGTGATGGTGTGTCTACAGAAGTGGAAGCAAAATCAGATCCTGCAGTATCAGTATTTAACCCAAAAAATTCTTTGCAGCAGCATTTATCTCATCTTCTCTTCATCGATACACCAACGTTTCCATTCATCTTCTTATGTGCTTTAAAACCTGTGGATAGTTCTTTTTGTACTATAACAATCAGCCATAAACACCCCTCCAATATCAGCAACATATAGTATCAAGACAGAAGAGGGGAAAACCTGGACAACAATACACTGGAGAGGCCCATTTCTCCATTTATATTCATTCTATGTCACAACCCATGTGGCTGTAGGGTTAACCAGCGCCGACATGCAGGGGAGTATTCATGTCCTGTCCTTGTCTTTCTGTTTACCAAGCTTCATCACTCAGGCTCATGCTGAGGCAATATTAATAATCATAACATCCCTCCATGCACAAACTGCAGTAATGAAAATAAAAAACACCCTGATGCTCATTCACTAAAGCCAAATCTATCAGTAACTGTAGCTCATTTCTTTTAAGTGATTATCAGCACAGTGTCCTCTGGGCTTTTCAGTGAAAACTGAATTTTCTCTTTTGGTATGCCTTTTGTAGATAATTTTATTTCTTTTCTTTTTAATGTTTATTACTTTTAGACTATAGAAGATGCATGCAATGCATTTACTGTAGGTTAAACTGTCCCCTCTCTTTTACACTTAATTGTTAAGTAGGAAGGTTCGTCATGCAGTGATGGAAAATAACTACATAATAAGTATATTTACTCCAGTACTGTACTACTGTACCAGTACATATTAAGTATGCTGCTGCTTTACAATTTTACTCCACTACATTTGTGAGGAAAATACTCCACTTTTTACTGAACTACATTCATTTCCCAGTACTAGTTATTTTACGAGTTTAATTGAGTAGTTGATCATGAGAAAATATATTGGCAACTATTTTGATAAAAGATTATTTAAGATCATTTATCCCTTTTTATGCTAAAAATACCTGCATTCCCTAGTTCAACCCTCTCAGTTTTAAGGATTGTCTTACGTCAGGGATCAGCAATTAGTTTCAATCGTGGGCCAGTTTTTTTCTTTCTTTAGCATTGTTCATTGCTGGGGCAATGTTTATTTTGTTTAATTTACTTAAGAATAAAATGGATCCATAACACTGGGTGTTGTAGGATTGTATCCGAGGGCATTTATTATTTTTAGCTTAGTAATTGAGGGTTGACTGAGCTACAACAGTACACGTTATAATTTCTTTGGGAAAAAAATGACTCATATGAGGATGTATCTTCTGTGTTGCACTAATAGTAGGCTACTGGGATTCATATGATTCATGGGATATTTGAGTTTTGTTTTTTTACATTTCTATCTACAGCAGATTTGTGAAAAGGTATGTGAAAGTATGTGAAAGAATTTCATCAGGAGACAAAATATTTTTGCTGGAGGGCCTGATCTGGTCCATGGGCCTCAATTTGCCTACCACAGTCTTATTCGATCCATTGTCTAATGTGATGCAAAAAAAGAAATATCTTTGGGGTAACACTTTCTATTATTTTACAAAGGTTAAAAATTCATCAATTGAACAAGAGAATGATTAGCAGATTAATCAATAATGAAAATATTCAGTAATAGAAATAATCATTAGTTGCAGTCATATACTACTTATACAGATTGAGGTATTACACACAAAACATATCATAAGAGATATGATGCAGTGTTATAGATGACACCACCCAACAGTATATAAAGTTGTAGCTAAATTAGTGCAATCACAGTTAGCTACAACTTTAAAATGCTGCTTACATGTTAATACATTTGCAACAATAATCCAGTAAAATAATAATATTATAACACTGTCGGGGTCATTCTACTCTCTTGCTTAGGATACTTTAAGTGCACTTTGCTGATAATACCTGTACTTTTATTTAGTTAAGATTTTGAATGCAGGTTTATTACATGTAATGGAATGTTTTTACATTGTGGTATTGATACTTTTACTTAAGTAAAGAATCAGAAATCTTCTCACACCGCTGTCATCATGTATCAAAATTGCAGTCATACCTCCAGCAGGAGCATCAGCTCATCACCACAGCACATGGTACCATAATAACAGCAAGCTAACAGTTTGTTTTCTCCCATGGTGATAGCTTTTGTCCCTCCTTCTCCTTCACTGACTTTAGGGGTCAAATTAAGCTAGAGAGCAGCGCCTTTGTAGCTGGGTGGCATTCAGGTATAAAACATAGGACCTGAATCTTCAATCACAAGGCCATAAATGATGCAACACTCTCTACAGTGAATTTGAAAGATGCAACATGACAGGGTAGCATGGCTTTAGTAATCCATTTCTTTACTACGGTGGGCTAAAAGGCTAAAAATTTCCCACATCAAATTCTGACTTTTTCCAAAGGTGATTTAACAGTCCTTTTGAAAAAGGGACATTCCTACATCTGCCACAGAAGAATAGAATAAATCAGATTGTGTGAGTTCCCTGATGAAACAGAGGAGTATTTCTGCTTGGTGTCATCATACTCATTATGAGATACCCATTTATAGATCTGAGAAGGTGCTCTCACATCCTTAGAATAGCCATGAGGTCAAATTGAGAAGAACTTTACTTTAAACAGACAGAAGTGTGCCAGGCACCGGTCTGAAATAAGTAGCACTTCACAAAGTATGTTCTGTCTTCCTTGTAATGCACTGACATTTGTGCCTTGAATGACAAATTCTTATTTTAAATTATTGCCAATGTAACATATTTATGTTTTGGACCGTTGGTCAGGCAAAACAAGCAATTTGAAGAAATCAAATAGGTAATTCTGGTTTCTCATTTTTGCTAGACCTTTCATAGACAAAATAGCTAAATAGAAGAAAAGATAAACCTACAGTTTAACCAGTAATGAAAAGAATCTGTAGTGGCAACCCTACAGTATATTAGTGATTATGAAGTAGTAGTTCTCAGTTGAAGTATTTAATCACTTTAAATTAAAAAGGCAAAATCACTCTCAACTCACAGACATCTAAAACATGCCAAACGGTCCCCAGAAGACACTGCTTTTTAAAAATATGATTAAAAGTATTACAAGTTGTATAATCTTTAAAATGCACTGCGTTTTCTTAGCTTATATATTTTGTAAATGTAATATCTTAGTGTCAAAAGTAATTACTAACTATATTTGACAGATGAATGTAGTGGAATACGAAGTACAATATTTCCCTCTGAAATTATCTGTGAAACAATTTACTTCTGGCTTGTTGTGTAAATGATTGAACTACTCATATTGTACCGCATCACTCAGTGGGCCTGTACATAGCACAAAACCTAGGTGTCTCAACTCTCAGTAGCTGCAATAGTCTCTAGACCCTCTGCAGAATTTCACAGGTGAGTTTAATTCAGATGAGTGATAAAATGTTGATTGCTGCTGAGTGAATATATAAAACAACGGCTTTGTTATAACCACAAAGAAAACTTATTAGTAAAGCCAAGTATGAAAAGATTGCCTGGTGAAATAGACAATTCCCTCCCTCTCCTGGAGTCTCTGGATATCTGCCATGAGAATAATAAGAGCCCACATTAAAGTGCTGTTGAGCACCAATGTACAAATACATGTTTGAAATAACTATCAGAGGGGCCATTCACACAACCTTTGGTTAATCACCCAACTGCCTTCTTCCATTCGCCGCATTCCTCTTCTCTCTTACCTCGTGCTCAATACACCTCCACATAGCCCAGGAATCTCATTCATCATTGCCAGTCCAGAGTGGGGATTAGTATCCCCCGCATCAGTGTACAAGGGTGTATTATCTCCCTGCTGCTTGTCCCCTTACTTCATCAGAGAGTTGCCCATGTAATGGAGTCATTTCCAGAAAGGCTGAGCAGCTGATTAGAGCTTTGTTGTTGGTCTGGCCGTGTTTGCTTGTGAGTCATTGTGTTGATTCACACTGACCTTTCTGCCATTGTTTCTGTGGCTACTGAGATCTGCTTTGACCCACTGTGTGTTAGCACTGTCTTGTTCATACACTTAAGTCTGGAACTGGCACACATGCAGTATGATATATAGTCATACCAGTGGTGGAAAATAACTACGTACATTTACTTAAGTACTGTACTTAATTTGACTTGAATATTTCTATTTTATTTTACTTTATACTTCTGCTAAACTACATTTTAGAGGGAAATACTGCACTTTTTACTCTACTACATTTATTTCACAGCTATAGTAACTTGTTACTTAACAGATTAAGATTTTGCAACCACTTTGTCATAACCCTATAAAATACATTGTTAAAGATTAAACCAGTGGTTCCCAACCTAGTTGGGGTTTGTATAATGTTTCAGATGTCTTTAAATTGTTAGCAGTTCAACCCAAGAGACGTTTCCTCTCTAAGCTGTTTTTATGTACATGTCTAAGCTGTTTGAATTTTCCAGTTGTTTCCAAAAGAAATGAGAGAAAAGTAAAAACTTTGTTTTTTTCTTCTTTCCTCTCTGTTGCAGCCTGCCCCTCTGTTAATCATCTCACGACCCCTTGCATTTATCATGTGACCATTTAGAAGTGGCCAATCTCTAGGTAAATTAACTAACTGTATATAAAGTAAAACTAAGTCCACCTCAGGCTACAACAGATAGATCAGTATAAATAATCTAATATTGACATATATAATAATGTATCAGTCAATGCATTTGTCTGCAGATTGAGTACATTAACCTTTTACACTTTAAGCACATTTTGCTGATGATACTTCTGTGCTTTTACTTAAGCAAGATTTTGAATGTAGGATTTTCACTTGTAATGGAGTATTTCACATGGTTGTATTGGTACTTTTACTTAAGTAAAGGAGCTGAGCACTTCTTCTGCCACTGGTAATTACTCCCCTGAGCAAACAAACATTTTCATTTTTTTAAGGAACAAGGAAAAAAGGAAAGGAAAAAAGAAGCAATAGATCTTACTGTCAAGTGCTTAAGGAGGCATTAAAAATACATTTTGTAGAGCCAGTCAAAGCAGGCAAAAAAGAGGAAAGTTCTGAAGGATGGAGGATAGATCATTCTGTGAATATCATCCAGGTGACAGCTTATGGTAAAGAGTGCAGGTGTTAAAAGGCTTATTGAGCATATGGCAAATCTCAGAAGACTTCCTTTGAAATCCCCTCACTCCATTTTTCCCTGAAACCCACAAAACTCTCGGCTAGTTTATATTCTCAATGCAGAGCCACGTGCGTACCCCCAAGCCCTCGGTCTATGGGTGGCATTACAGACTCAGCAGGGGGATCAGTGGGGTCACAGCCTGCATTTAACCCCCTGTAGCCCCAGCAGCCTCTCTCCCTCCTGGACGCCTGTTCTCCTTTCACGTGGGGAGGAAGCCCTTGACTCAGAGGTGAGACCAGTGATATAGTATAGGCGTTGAGGTGTTTCTTAAAGAGAAGAGAGGGACAGAGAGAAGTCTTTATCTAATACTAAGATCAATCAGGGACACACAAGGAAGGATGCTGCTGTTTTTTCTTTCTTTCACACACCCCTTTATCCACAGACAGGCACACATCTTCTTTACATGTGGAAATTGAGATACTATTTTAGTTACGACAATAGGGATATCTGCTTGGAGAGATGTAGAAAATGTTGACTGTTTGTTGAGAAATTCGTGTGCTCATGTCTCTGTTCATGTAAAATTGAAACTGATTGGGAGAAAAAGAAAAAAAAGGTAACTGTATGTATGAGGTCCCAGTCCCTTGCCAGAAAGACAGACTGAGAGAAAACAGAAGTGGAGGAGCCAAGAGGGAGGGGTTCATAGAGAATTTGGGTCATAGATTGCCAAGAGGGATCATATTATGTGTCTATGTGCATGTGTCTCTGAATGTGTATGTTTGCGTGGGTTTTTTTTACTGTCTGTATGTGTGTACTGTCACGTGTGCCTGTATCCATTACACAACAGATTTCCTGATTAAAGCCAATTACAGTTTTAATATTGTCTTTCATAAGGAGAGCCATTCTCTGTGAAGGAAATAAAAGTATTTTGATGGGACAACAAAGTTACTAATAAGCAATTTAATATGATTTTTAAATGTATAAAAAAATATACATTTATTTTTAGCCATGCTGGCAGGATAGCTCCCGGGATGACGGTCGGTCGATTGATCCAACACTTTAGTCACGATTGCCATATCTCGACAACTATTGATGTATTGCCATGAAACGAAGATGAAGCCTCTTGCTGGGCTTCTTGTTGCCTCATGTTTTTTTCCCTTTGCGGGTTGCCTGCAGGTAGAGATGGGCAGAGCCAGCTAACTTGATGTCTTTCACCTGGGCATGCTAGGCCTGGATCATTTAGGCTGGCTCCTCATTCTGTCTCTCTCTCACGCCATCGTAATCACCCTTGTTTTTTTTTTTTTGTTCTGCCTTCACAACACTACACATACATTCAACACTGCGTCCACTACTGACTGACTACAGATTCATCCATTATATTTCTGTTTTATCTTAGTTTCAAATGAAATATTGCCTTAATTACTTTAAATCCTTTGTGGTCTCCCTCTTTGTAGCTAGCTCACTGAGGCTGGGCTGTGACAAAACATTCATGTCCCCCTTAGGATGAATTTTAGTAACTTTGATGATCCCATAACTTTTCATCCAGTGCCACCATCTGCTCTAAATTTCAATTTGTCCAATACTTTGGTCTATGGATTTTTGCAAATACTGCCAAAACTAATCACATTCCCATCAGCCTCAGCTATACTTTGTGTTTAATGCATTTGCAATTTGCAAAAGCTAGCAAATGCTAACTGGCTAAATTGAGACGGTGAACATGGTAAACATTGTACAGCATTTTACATCATTTTGAGCATGGTAGCATGCTGACGTCATCATTTACTTCAAAGCTCGGCTGTGCCAAAGTGCAGTTTCATGCAGCGGCAGAAAGCAATATTATAAAGACAAATCTTCCCGAGTACTGTAATTTTTGTTTTTCCACTGTGCTCCTTCTCACAACGGATTTTTGTGTATGAAAGGAATTTTGGTGGAATTTTCTTTTTCATCGTCACCAGCCCCTCTAAGACAGACAAATAAAAACACACACACACACACACACATGCACGTATCAGTATTCTCCACTGCAGGGTCACTGTATACTGGGTCAGCCAAAATCCACCGTGTCCGGAGCACTGATCTGTAGCTGTTAAGGACCTAGTGCAAAGGCATGCTTTTGGCAGTGATGTTAGGCACTATGGGTGAAATGCCAGCCTGTCTCTACGTGCTGGCCTGCGTCCAACTTACACACTCTCCCATGAGGTCGAGGGTGATTGGACCACTGACCTCAAGAGTGATGATCCGCCTGTTTAACTGCATGGATAATGGGACATCATTTATTTGCAAATAACGTGAATACGGTTACTGTGCTGGTAACAGCTCTCAAAAGTAGCTCAGCTGTGAAGCCTCTTGGCTGAATCTATGTGTTTGATGAAGTGTTTAATGTTCAGTACCAGTGGAGTGCTCTTATTTTGTAGCTCTCATAGGCAGCCATGGTTGCAGGGATAACCCAGTAACTCCAGCCTCTGTCTGTCATTCACTCCAGTTACTTTCAGCGCTCATTGTGAATCCCCTCTGTTTATTCAGCTCAGGGGTCAGGGGGTGATGACCCACCACACTGAACTGTCATCACATGACCCCACAGTGACATCGCTAAGGGAGATGCCCAGTGGACTCAGCATATCTGCACTCATCTCCTGTCAATCACATCAGCTAGGAGGGAACACACGGTCAGAGGTGATGCTTAAATATTTTCTCTTTGCCGCACTCTGTCACAATGTCCTGAACGGTTGTAAATAATGTTTTGACAGGAGAAAAGAATGTCCACGTGGTTTGGTAGGCAAGCTGGCTCAAGCACACTGAATGCTCTCATAATTTTTCAGGGAAAGACAGATTCACTTATGATTATATAGCTTGTTACGGGGACAGCAGCGAAGCATACTTGCCCTTGGAGGCGAATTCATGAGTAATCAGATTTTTTTTTGAGAGATTTCGGAGTGACAAGCATGTGATCTTTCTTTGCTGTGACAGAAAAGATGATGGCAAAGACCTTTTTTCCACATTTTGTACATGAAGTACATTGAATGTTAAATTTTAGTGTCATAAATGTTAAAAATGAAATAAGATAAAGTAAATATTCAGAAGCTAGAAAAAAAATTCCAAGCTTGGATGAATAAAAAACGGTTTATGACAAAATCTCCTTTCATCAACTCTTTTGTCCCCCCTTTTATTTTTTTTGTTGGTGACCTGTGGATGATCCTGGTTTTTAAACCGGATTTGTTTCTTTGTGTATCCCCAACGATTGGAATCTGTGGATTATTAGCATGTAATTGTTAAACTGAGTTAGAGATAGGAATGAAAGATTGAGGAACAGTTTCCACACAGGCCAGTGTAATCCAGGATGAGATTTGGTTAAGGACAGGCCGTGCTTCATTAGCACAGAATGAAGCTGTTGAGATTTTCTCAGCTGGCCTGGAAGCACAGTTTAATAGCCTGGAATCAAATCATGGGATGGAAAATGGAATGAAAACTCTGTGGGAGAAAGCAGTTAGGGAGCAGTTTTTAGAGTCTGAATTGATGTTTAGTCACTGGATTTATGTCACCCTGCTCATATTTGTATTTAAAAGAAGTGCATATTCAACTTTTGGGACCTTGGCACAAAGATATACACACTGTATGGACACACAAGCCAATAAAATGTCCTGTATGTATTATAACTACAGCACATCTCTCACTCTCTTCTTTAATTCAGTGTTTTAATTTACATTATGCAGCGTATTTGTCACCTTCTCTGATTACTGTTTTAGCCTTGGGAGTCACTGCTACGGCTTTGACTTTTCAGTCATGCCTGCACATCAACATCTGTGAGTGCTGCGATAGTTTAGGCTAATGTTTTAATTGGTTCCTAAGAACAGAGGGCAAACCAAATTGCTTTAGTGTCCCAAAGGCTTTCTCTCTTAATGAGATATTCTCCCCTCTCAGGATCAGAGGGGTCCTGACCCATGTGTCGTCATCAGGATATTATTGTAGCACATTCCCCTCTCTCTGATGGAGAACACTGAGAGGTTAATGAAAGCAGAAGTCAAGGAGATGTCTGCTCATACAAAGGAAAGTGCTACTTTCAGGCGCAATCTACTGTAAAAGATAACAAAAGAGGCAGAGAGGCAAAGGAGGGAAAGGCTTATTTAGCTTATTTTAGATGTATTTACATTAATCCAAATCCCGCCAGATATTCATTCAGTTCACCTGTACCAACACACTACCTGCTATGAGGGCCTCAATTCATACAGTCCAACCCCTGATACCCTTGTATGCTTTTGTTTTGAATAGTTTTAAGTTATTTTGGATCCTCTTAAAGCTGGCAACACGAATTAGATTTTAAATTAGATTTCTAAAACCACTACGTGCTCTTCCTCTGCAAAACCACTGCAAAACCGATCCTCACCTTGAACAGTTGTTTAAAGTGAAGAGGAAAAAAGGACGAGACAGGATAGAGCAGAGAGGCTGATGTCCTTCACCCGTGGTCACTTGTGACAAAGGCTCTTTAAACAGGAACGGATAAGTGAGAAAAAAGATTAGAATCTGTGTGGGCTGTTAGTGTGGATATGTGTGGAGTGGCTACATTTGCTGTATAGGCCGCTTCACTGTGAAGACCGAGAAGAAAGAAAGGAAAAGAGAATGAGGGGAAAAGATGGACATTCTTGCCCCCAGGCCATTTTTGAATTGTTCAAAGGGCCTTTTGTTTGTACTGATGATAAAACAGAGATATCAGAGACATGGGAAACAGGCCTACTCTGCTGATAACAGCATATATGACACCTACCTTTTTCCTGCCAGCGAAGCAGAGATATAGCAGATACTTAGCACTGAGATCTTATTCTGTCTGCCTCAGGTCCCATAGCACCACCCCTTCCTTCGCTATAAGCACCTAAATTGATCTGATACACCTTATTTAACCCCCCCCGAGGATCTGTCGGATTAAGAATCAGCTGACAATCTTAACCTACAATCCATTCAAACTTTAAGCCTGTTGATAACCTCATGTCATACAAAAAAGGAAAGAAAAACAGACTGTTGCTATTTACAGCAACCACCAGGTTAACAACAATTGAGTAAATAAAAAAGTGCTTTTTCTTTATAAGGAGAGCTTAAAGTCCCCCCTCCACTCAAAATGTAGTCTGCTTTTTGTTCATTTGGATGTTTGAGCTTAACTTTACAAAATTATGTAGGTGCAGAGTTTGATACTAGAGGGCTGTTTTCATATTCATCTGCTAACAAAGTTTCTCTGTGCTCACCTAAATCTGAGTTTAAGATACTATTTAGGAGTATGATTTTGTGACATTACAACTTCTTTGGCAGCCAATCGTGGTCCAGTGTGCAACTTGAAGTTGAAACCTGAAACCTCCAGTGAACCAACACTGACAATGAACTAAACAGGAAAGCCGGAGACATCATGTGTCAAGCAATAAAACTTTTGAAATGAAACATATTTGCATAATCACAGGCTCTGTATTTTTCAGTAAGGGAGAATGATGTGTACATGTGCTTTTAACAAAGTTTCTTTTTGAATTCAAAAACGTATCATACACCGATTGTTTTATGTCTACAAACACTTCTTGAGGGGCCTTTAAATTTTTTTAAAAACAAAAGAGTGGAACCAGATCACAATGACTGCACTGGTATTGATATGGAAAGAATAAATGCATTCTTGTTTGTTCCTTTTCATTAAATATTGCTGTCTTCCTGAAGTCATTATAATTCCTGCAAATGATTGGCTCAATTAAAACAATATATTAGCAATAACGACCTGTGGATTAATCCTTTCTGCTTCAACAGCACAACTAATGTACCTGTTGTGCTGCTGTTTCTCCTGCTGTAGCTCTCTCACTACAGTGCACATCACTCACTAATGGCACCCGAACAGGGGCAGGTAGCCACTTTGACTG
Source organism: Xiphias gladius (assembly GCF_016859285.1). Lineage (NCBI taxonomy): Eukaryota > Metazoa > Chordata > Actinopteri > Istiophoriformes > Xiphiidae > Xiphias > Xiphias gladius. The sequence goes on along the minus strand of NC_053415.1, from coordinate 19,183,282 downwards.
ACAGGCTGATTTGCTGCGCTCTCCGTCGCTGTTCCTCTCCACCACTCCGAGAAAATTAGATCTACAGTAGCCAAGCTAATGTCAATCAAATGCCTCTATTGCTTCTATTATACCGCACGAGCTGCTTTTGTGTATGTGTCTCCAGTGTTTGCGTGTGTTTACCTACCAGCATAGTTAGCGAATTAAGTGGGCATGAGTTTTGGTCCTGTGCCCGCAAAAAATGAATTCAGTGACCTGCAGAGGCAAAATCATACGAGGACATGCTTTCTAATAATGTAGTTTGGATAAGGGGGTTTGCCTAGCTCACCTTCTAATCTAATAGGCGCTGCCTCTGGTTGGGAGGTGAAATCAGTGTCGCTGCTAACTCTAAGAATCCCTCTTGTGGTATTCAGAGAGGGGGAGCAGATTTTCATGGCAGGAACAGTCTCCCTCAATTTGCCTACTCATCATCTCATAACCTGATGTGCCGTCTCGGCTCATTGGCTCTGTATTGCAGCATATCATGACCAGGGCTGAGCACGTGCGCATGTGAGTGTGTGAAGGAGTATTTTAATTCTGATTGCTGTTTGCGTATTACAGTAGACCATGAGTATGTGGGTGCTTGATCTACTCAGTGATGCTCTGCCAGGGAGATTCGTCTCATAGACAATCCAGAGACAGATACAGTCATTATGTTGTGCAGCGCAGAGCCTAGGAAAAACACTCTGCTGCAAAACAGAGCTCTGACCCAAATCCCAGACGAAGAAGTTTTTTCATCTTCTCTCTCTCTCCCTTTTTAGAACAAAGGCTCATCTAGCCCTCAGATATGTGTCTCCACACCACTCGTTTGTGCATTTCCACCATTTTCTACTATTTCTGTGTTTTGGGGTTTTTGAAATAAAATCCCTCTGGTTGGAAAGGATGCTCTCTGGAGGCGCCATCCGGTTTTAGCATGCTCCCCAATTAAGAAAAAGTACAAGGCTATACTAAAAAAAATAGTATTCTTGATGGGTATTCACATGAGTGTGACTTTAGAGCAGCCTTGGTTGACATGAACTTCCTCATCACTCTTTAATCAAAGAGCATTTTGTATATTTTTTTCTGCTTTGTTTGTGCAAGGTTGCACAGTGCTGCAATTTGGGAGAGTATTTCTAATCAGCCAAATCATATCGACCTTGTCCAAGGGCCCGTACTTCACTATGTGTCATTCTCTCAAGATTCTTCTAATTCCATGGAAAATTAAATTAACATAAAATCAATTAATGCATTAATTAGTCTTCTTTAATTACACTAACTGGAGTATAGTTTTTGCTTTCAATTATTTATTCCATAATTAATAGGCAGTAATTAGCATGGCTGATATCAATATTAAACACCACGATAATCCCACAGAGTGAAGTGGACATCTGAAGCTTATTAACAAGTTGCCAGGACCAATAGGAGGTCTTGTGACTCCCTCAGCAGCCAATTGTACAACAGAAGGATCCACTTTAAAATTTTCTTCTAATAAGGGACATGGCCCCTCATTTTGCATACAGTCTGCTGTGTATTGATTTTTAACAGGTTAATTACTTGATGATTTTGCCTTCCGGCATAAGGACAAGCTTCGTTAATTTTTTTAGCAACCCATGCTAATTGTAGGCACTGACACAATAACTATATCAATATTATTCACAGCCACGGTGCGGGACGGGGTTTTAGTGTTAGGTGTAGTATTAAATCTATTACTAGATTGGCTCAAGTTTTTTTTTTTTTTTTGAAAGCAACACTAATTTAACTTTTTTACTTGGCGTTTTTTTGACTCTTTTTAACAGGTGTGTAAATTGAATTCATTAGTTTCTCAGGGACAATTTTAAAAGGAAACACCCCATGCAATTTTCTCGTTGGAGACATAATTAACTTTTTGAAGAACTTGAAATGGTGGTTGATTATATAATGAGACTTAATACAGTGTTGAATTTGTTATTAATCTTTTTTTTAGTATTATTATATCTTCAGCTCCTAATTTTTTTGCTATGGAAAAAGTGATTGATTGTTGCTTGTTTTTAGATGCTGTCGGAATCTGAGGGTTTGTTCCTACCCTATCTTTTTTCTCTTAATCTCACTTGCTTTCTGTCTCTCTTATCTGGCTGTGGGGACTACAGCTCAAGGTTATACGGCAGCTAATTAGCAGAATTATCAGTGACCCCGTTAACAAGCCCGTCATTTAAACCTGTACTTCTCCTCCGAGAGTCCGGCACTTCTGCCTGGAGCACAAAGTGAGGGAGGGAGAGAGAGTGAGAAAAAGCAAACAACAGAGACACCTAAGGACAGACAGAAAGACGGAGGAGAGACAGAATGACAACCAGCAGGACACAGACAGAGAAATGAAAATGTGATGGATGACACTGAGAGGCTGAGAAGAGACAAATGTGGCACGGTGAAAAAACATCAGCCGTGAGTTGACATTTGAGAGGTTGAATGCCACACTCAGAGGACAGAGAGGTGGCATGGCACTGCAGAGGAAATAGAGCAGTTTGGAGTCGATGGCTTAATCTGGGGGAGCATTTTCCAGGGAAAAGAGCAGAAGAGTAATGAAAAAAGAGGATGAATAGGCCAAAGTAATGATTTCAGTGTAAATGAGGATGGACAGCCGTGCTCCTCCTGCGCTGTCCTCACCCCTGAGTCTCTGACAGCCCACAGCATACAGATGGCAGTGCTAATTACATACTGCAAAGGGAGAGGGGCAGCTCCTGCCTTCTGACACTGCACAATCAAAATCGAGATGAGGCGATGTGTATGTCTGCGCGTGTCTGTGCAGTTTCCTCAACTGTCTCGCCGACATGTTTCTTTTTAGTTGCCAAAATAGTCTCCCTCACATCTCCATTATAAAGGAAGCACCTTTTAAGACGGCTGCCACAGTTGCACATCTCATTAGTGTCCAAACAGATAGAGAGACAAACACGCACAGAAATGCACACAGACATTTGGTGTATACATGCATAACACTGTACGTGTGTGATAGAAATAAGTGACAAGCAAGGTAGAATAAAGTATGGTAGCTCTAAACTTTGCTTTTGTGAAACAATAAGTAGAGTCAGAAGGCATGTTTCTTAAAGTCGTAATCAAAATTTCAGTCCTGGTTGATTTGGTGACTCCCGTAGTTACTGGTTGTTGCACCTCTTAAGCAGCTAGTTTGTCAGAAATGCAATGGAGGAGCAACTGGTGTATCCAATTACACAGCAGCCAAACAAACCCACACTGTTTTAATTAAGAAGTCAGTCAATAAGAATTGCTCCCAAGATCTGGTTATGTTGCTACAGAGTTAGAAGTGTGCAGCCTGCAGCCCTTGTATTTAACAGTTCCTTTTTTGTCCAATCACTCTTTTCAATATTAAAAAAAGATCCTGAAAATCACTGTTTACTGGCTTTGTAGAGAATTTTTTCATAAATGTATAATCTCATGACAAAAACCTTGAGATTCTTGTGAGTGTTTCGAAATAAAAGTGACCCATGTTCTGCCAGGTTATTGCTTTTAATATGAAGCAGCAGCAGAAAATGAAAATGAAAAATGAACAAGAAAACGTTTGCATATGGCAGTAACTTAACAGCTCTGATACAGCTGTATAAGAGTGAACAGCAAACACTGGGACTGATGTCAGTGAGAAAAAAATTAAAAACATGCATTGTTTCCTATGAATCCCTTGTCTAAAGGGGGCAAATTGAGGCCAGCCTGGGAATGACAAACTCCACCACTAACATTGAAAACTACTATACAGAGAGGTAAGAGAGAGAGAGAGAGAGAGAGAGAAAAAGAGAGATATAACTAGAGAATGTAAATACACTGAATGGCTATAACTGAAAAAATGTCTGAGCATAAATAGTATCAAAAATAGGGTTTGATGTTATAAAAATCTTAAACTCTGTAACTTAAATGAAAATACATAAATTCAGAACCAGTCTGTGTTGTCCAACCTTACTGCACATCATCCTTTAACCCCCTTTGCACACACCCACCTATATTTGGAAAAACCCACACCAACACACATGTGATTCTTCATCATCTTGTTATAAAGAGCGGCTAAAGTTCCTGACGGAGAGAGACGTAAGATGCCAGATGGATGGAGGTGAGTTTTTTTTTCACTGTCCACAATCAGTCTGCAAGTTTATGAACAAAGTACATGCTAACAACAACATTAAACCTCTTGAAATGATAACATGACTATTTAAAAACAACTGAATCCACAGAAACTTGTGAAATGAGACTGAAACAATGGCGAAAAAAGAAAACTTTCAAAATACAAATTATTCATGTACCAGTAACCCATTTAGTTGTGTAACACCAGTGATTACGTATGCATAATTGCACTTGTCAGAGCTGAGAGAAGTCAGGAATATTTACTGAGAGAACTGGTGCTGGGTGAAAGGACACCTTCACTTTATTCCTTGTCTCCTTTTGACTGTTTATTCCCACATGCTCAGCCAAGCATCCTCGGGGGCTCATTTTTTTTTTTTTTTTAGGTAAGACACTGTGATCAGGAAAAGATACATTGAAGGAATATAAGTTTATGGAGACTTAAGCTGACTGTAGGGCAAATTACATAAGTGATATGAATTTAAACTCTTTAGAATTGATCATCAAGGTCTACAACTAATAATTATCAATCATTAGTGATAGATGTATTTGTCCCTTCTATGTCATTTTCAGTCAACACGGAAGCTGTATTCGTGGTAGCTAAGAGGAGTCTTTGAAGGGTAAATACACCCTCAAATTCTGCAAGAAGCTTCTCTCCCAGCATATTTAGGAGCGGGTGAGCCATGACGGCAGGGGGCGTCACCTCGTGACGTGGAGGGTCAGGGGAAGCGTTCAGTGCAGCACGGTTTACCGGACATGGTAGTCAGAGCTACGCGGCCGTGAGAAGCTACTGTTGGACTCTGTCTGTCTGCTGGAAAGATCTGAATCTGTCGGAGCTCAGACAGTCACTAGAAGCAAATGGCCAATTGAGAGCGTAACTGTGTTTGGTCCCTGTGCTTGGCTAGCAGCCAGTGGCTATGTGTGAGGCACAAACAGGCACAACAGGAAAAAACTATGGCTACAGTAAGCGTTCTGCTATTTATACAAGCAGCTGCTGCCGCAGTCAGGGAAGTCAATGTACAAAATAGACCTCGGAGAGTTTCAAAGTTGCAAATCCAAGCAGGCACATACAAGATCATTTTGAGTAGAAAAAGCAGTTTTTACCGACAATAAGTGTTTTGTTGGAAAAAACACCTGTATTAACATAATTTGCTTACAGAAAATGTGATTATGTATGCAGTGCAAGCAAAAAAGTTTGTACGGAAGCCCCTATAGGCAAGTGAGAAAAACAATTTCTTATGATCCATTTTCTAAGTCTGATCTAAATTGTTTTCTCTTCTGTGTTTATGACTTAAGAACAGGTGAAAAAAGGTTTGGCCAAGATAATCTTTCCAAAGTTCCTTAATTTGTTTTTCATCTGTAAAACAGGTGGGAAAAAAAAGTTTTGCCAAGGTAATTTTTCTAAGTTACATTTTTTTTTTCATTTACGAAGACGGATGAAAAAAGGTTAAAAAAAAAGTTTTGCCAAGATCATTTTTCTTAGTTACTTTGTTTTCATTTGTGAAATCTTTTTTAATCACATATTACGACTGTGTTCCTTGCTTGTGGCTGCACACTCATTTCCACTACTCATACCCAGACTTTTTTATGTGCCGGGCCATCAGGGTTCTGAGTAGCTCCATGCCGTAAAGTGCCATCTACTCCGATTTGACCACGCCGAGGTCAGGCTGAACATGAGCGCGAGTGTTGTCAGGCCTCTCAGCATCGTGAGGACGCGGAGACAGAGGCCAAGTGCCTGCTACTCTGAGCTCTCCAACAGATGGAATGGGACTATAGAGCATTAAGAGTTCCCCAGTTTGTAGATTTAACTCATTTTAATAGCAGAATGCCATGCGAAATTAGTAGAAGTTTGACTGTCCGAACTGTTGATAAAACCAGTTACTGTTTTTAATGTTGTGGCGGACTAGTGTAATGTACATAGAGGTTAAGAGGTCTGGAGCCAGGCTAGAACTAAAAGCTGCAGATAAGTAGCTAAGTGGCTAGTAATCTTACCTGCACATGTGATGCAAATGACAACATAATGATGGCCCCACCAACCAAATTCAAAGTACGGTCTTGGAAACTGCTGTTACTCAGATCTTCTAATTGGACAACAACTGAATATGAAGTTATTAATGTTATTTAATCTAGCTAATTAGTTATTTTATATTAATTCTCACAGTTGTTAAACAGGCCTTCATTTTAATTTATGATCTCATAATAAGTAAAACTATTTAATGATACGTATGAATATTCTCGCAATTTATATACTAAAACATTACTAATTGGGCCTTTATACGTTGTGTTTGTATATAGTGTGTCATTATATTTGGAATCATTTTTATGATGAATGGAAGATAAACATTAAATACAGTATGAAATAACGTACTGTTTAAAACTTAAATTTATTTCTAAAATTCAGCTTTATACACTGTTCATCAAAACCAAAAAACAAAACAAAACATTGGGTCTATTAGGTTAATGCTAATTAACACACATGGATGATTTCGGTGTTTCTGTTCTTATCACTTGGGTAAATTTACCAATCGGCTAATAGCTAGAGACATAGAGAGACATTCTTGCTAGATGCTGGAGTGGACAGTAAGAAAGGATGTGATAAATTTGCCAGGGTTAAAATGGGAGTATGTGCTCAAGAAGAGTAAGCTAAGTGGAGAAGAGGAGCTCATAATGACAATGGGTGTACCAGGTGGGAAATGGGGTTTCCTCTAGTACAGGTAGGTGGAGAAGTTGGGAACTGGAGTGTATATAGAGGAATAGAGGATGAGGATGTACCGTAGCTATAATGAAGGCTGTAGTGTGTGTAAGATGTAGGCAGAGCTGGGGGAAAGAGTGCTCAGAACCTTGGTGATAAGGACATCACGGGTGTCAACAGCACCACAAGCTGTGCAGCGCACGGAAGTAGTTCACCAGGGGAAATTAGACTCACCCATGTCTCCATTTCTTCTGCGGCCCTGGTGGAGTTTTCCTCTTTTTGCTTTCTCCCCACATTTCCTGTCTGTTTCTCTGTTGTTTACATTGAATGTTCTTAGGAACAGATGAGCCATAAGGAAGTTTACTGTGTGTGTTGTTGGCCTATACACTTTGTGAATGAGGTAAAAACAGAGTTTAACAATTTAAGTTAACTAAGAGGTTTTAAGCCCATGGAAGCAGTCATCTAGTGAAATTTAATATGAAAAGTGCCAGTCATCCTCAGAAAATTGCACAAAGTGAAGGTACTCCAAATATGCTGGATAACATCAACCCTTAAATATAACTTTTGCTCCCTGGCCTTTGCTTGTATGTGCATGTGTAAAAGCTCTGAGAAGAGGAGTATTTGGTGTTAAGGAATCACAATGCGCTTTCTTTAGATTGTCTCTGTCATGCCTGGAATGTCAAAATAATCATACAATAAATACCAATACAACTACAGGTCACTGCAGACTCTACGTACGTAAAACCTCTGTGCCGTACGGGGTAAAATGTTAAAGCAGCTATAATTGATAGACAATAATGATGTATCAAATGACAATGTGAAACAATACATAACCCCTACATGTGTGTGTGTTTGATAACAATGTGGTGTGAAAGGGTTCAGTCTTACTGATGAACCTACGGTGAATTATCGCCTGAATCTACAGCTCCCCTCAGATGTATGGACCAGCTCATTGTTTAGCTGTCCAGCGACCCGCAACTTTACTATTCTGTTTCATTCTTACCACTCTCATAGTGTTCTTTTCAACAGCAGGCAACTGTTTTTTTCTTTTTCTTCTTTAAAGTAAAAAAAAAAACCCTCTAAAAACCCACCGCACACTATCTGCTCAGCACCAAATGTCTGACAAACAAAGTTAGCAACTAGCAGTTGCCTGGTGAACATAGTGGAGCATTTAGTGGCCGCAGAACCAGATATTTCCCTGAGCAGTTGGTGGAGGCCAAAATCAGAGCTCTTTACCAGGTGTCCAGAGACTCAAAATGAATGATGATGTTGCTCCAGAACTGCTGGATGTGTAAATCGAAAAGTGTTTTCTAACAAGCTCATATCCATATAAACTTAAAAGTTGTTAAAGGTGATGATATGTCAGTTTTCTATTCATAACTTTCTGCTGCCCCAATTAATGGATATAACAACATATAACAATAGTCCAACGCAACAATTTTTATCACTGAACACTGTCATTTCCACGTCCACATCTTTTTTTTGTAATCATGACGACAAAGGACCTCTGATCAATAATTTGAACCCAAACCACGATGTTTCCGAAACCCAACCAAGCCATTCTTTGTGCCTAAACCTAATCAAAGCCTAACCATAGTGTTGCCATACCAATAATATGATAATATACAAAAAAAATACCACAATGTGTTTTTCAAATATGATTTCTAACACTTTTGGAAGGCACCGACAAACGATGTCGACCTAATGATAGGGGCGTCAGTTCATCAAATGCTTATTCATGTCGTTCCAGAGGGTACGGACAAATTACATATTTTGTCGCTTAATTTTGGAACAAGAACACTCTTAACTACTGACACTGCCACTAAATAATTATAAACCTGAAACATAATAACACAAGAGATATCCTATATCATACCAGAAGAAGTTACTTAGTAATATTATTTGGTCTACTTGGTCTATTTTAGCACTTATGACATTATTTCATCCGTCACGCGTACTTGTTTATATTTGTGCGCTTGTTGCTTGGCTACATGGGCAAGTGTGAACAAGTGTGCGTGTGTGTGTGTGTCTGTGTGTGTGGACATATGTCTAATTTTGTACATGCATATTTTGTAGGTTTTTTTTTTTCCCCTGTCATCTCATCCCACAACATGCACGTCACGTCTCTCTGTGAGGCAAAACGCTCACGACATTCTGGCAAGTGCCGAGCTTCCAAGCTTTGTCTGAGGTATAGTAAATAGGGATATGTCTATACAGAGTTCACAGTGAATAAGCTGAAGTAGGGAACCGGCGCCTGTCCCTCCCATCTGTGGGCTTCAGATAAAGATGTGAGATATATGGTGATATATAATTAGTAGTATACATTTCAAGGCGAAAGGGTGTTTTGTGCAGGTCAGATATAGAGAGTGTGTGCCCTCTAAACATTTTATGGTCTCAACGGTGTAAATTCATAACCCTCCTCATCCTCATGCTGAAGCTCGATCCTCCTCTGTCCGAGCCCTGGAAACACGGGTGTGCGTGTCTGAATGTTTGGATTTGTGTGTGTGTGTGTGTGTGTGTGTGTGTGTGTGTGTGTGTGTGTGTGTGTGTGTGTGTGTGTGTGTGTGTGTGTGTGTGTGTGTGAAGCTTTAGGTTTGTGTGTGTCTCATCTTGTCTGACTATCAGAAGTAGTTTACTGCACTGCTGCACCACCAACAGATGGCCATTACCATACTGTAGAAAACTCAACACAAGGCAGGGACCTTTCTCATTTTCAGCAGCGAATCTCAGCCACTTCATAACACCATGATATCTGAGCTCTCCCTAACATCCATAATGAAATACTGTAAATGTTCGTCCCTTAACAGTAAAAAGATAATTTTATTGTGCTCCACCCTATGAGCCGAAACAGCATTAGAGTGATTTCGGGGCCTGTTCCTCAGCAAACCACTTCCTCAGCCTCAAAGCTGTCGTGAAAAATGCATCGCTGAAAAATCTATAACTGAAATGGGATTGAGGGTGAAAAACTGACACTTACTCTGGGATTTGGCAGCATATACAGTACAAGAGAGAGGGGAGAAAAGGGGGAAGAAAAGAAAATAGAAGAATAGAAAAGAAAGAATAGAAATAGAACAATAGGATGGAAATACAAGCCTCTTAAACAGCTTCAACCCTGAATGTTTGTGTCACAGAAGGAATTTTCTGACTCTCATTGTACACATTGAATTCAAAAACCTCCAAAAGTCCATTAAGATATCTTTATATGATCTGTGAGCCTGCTTCTGTGTGTTGGGGGGGGGTCTGCAATGATTCTCAACATGCCCCCTAACAATCTTTCTTTAAGGCAGCCACTGGCAGAGAAATCTCTGGGCGGGTGACCAGGCCACAGATGGTGACACACACACACACACACACACACACACACACACACACACACACACACACACACACACACACACACATACATTCAAACTGCCTGAAGGACACACACTGCAGGCACCATATGACTCACTTTAAGCTCACCCAACCACCCTTAAATCCCCAAAAGAACGACAGGCTAACCGTATGAGCCTTTGTGCTAAACTATGTCCCTGAAACACATCATCATTTCACCTGGCTAGTCTTGAGTGAGCTTTCAGTGGTTAGTTATCACCTCTAAGAGCCCATTTTTCATTGTCAGAACATTTGCTGGGTCATAGCATTTGGAACATAGAGTAAAAGTTGACCTAATCCCCTAACATATCATTTCTACCTTTTATTTCCCTTTAAAGGAATAGTTTTTATTTTTTGGAACAATGCTTATTTGCTGTTTCCCCTGAGAGTTAGAGAAGAAGATCAATACCACTTTTGTGTCTGTGCGTTAAGTACAAAAGTTCAGAACGGTAGGAAACAGTGATAGGGAGTTATGTGGTTTAACAATGATTGATGATCAACAGTTTATCCCCGTACTTCTGTGGCGCCATGGTGTTGGTTGCGACCTCACTGGGACGACAAGATTCCTGTTGTTCACCAAGAACAACTGCCTTGTGGCGTTTTTTTAGCAAACAAACAAAAGTTGGGTTAACATTTAGTGTTACTCATCAAAATGGATTGTGTGTATGTATCCTTGAGCTTAAACCAACATGCTGAATACATTTCCTTCTCCATAAAACATTTTCAAAGCCTATTTTTAAGATATTTTAAATTGTGGATAGCTTACATCCATGTTTATTAGCTAGCAGTCCCATTCTTCCCTGCTTTTGATGGTGCATTGCGACATTACCATATAGCACGTTACCACCAAATGTCAGCCTTTATGCTGGATGGAAAAATCATGTTTTCTAAAATCCATGGTTTTTATTGCCCACAATTTTCTTAACAAATTAGAAAAAACAAGAAAACTTGTTGCATTCTTATGCCAATTGCCAACTGGCACTTTTGCCCATAATGTACTTTTTTTCATTCTGTATTTTTGACCTTTCAATAGTTTGGTCAAGTTAGTTTAATTGTCGATTCTAAATTGCCAGTAGATGTGAATGTGAGAGTGAATGATTGCCTATTTCAGCCCTGTAATTGATCGGCGACCTGTCCAGGGTATGTGTGCCCATTGTCCCCGTGCCCCCCTGCGACCCTTAACGATAAGCAGTTATACCTAATGGATGGAAGGATGGATGGAGGGATATGTATGCACAATACTGTATGTATATGGAACTGTTGTGATGCTTGCCCATATACTTGATGAAGGTTGAGCAAACTGAGATGTCGTAAATTAATATATATTCAAAGTAAGTGAAACAGTGTGCGGTTATTTTTTCACTTTTATTAAAACTGTGCTTTCCTCTTACGTAGCTGTCACACATTTAGGTGAGATGAGACACAATTTTCTAAAATTCAGTTTGATATGTCTGGTATCTTTGGAAACACTGGAATCTCTAGTGGAATTTAAATTAAGGTTTTGTGGGTAAGAACAATCTCATGGCACACAACACGAGTTTGTAATGTAGTGACACATTGGTGGTTCGTGAGGTTAGAGGGGTTAGGAAGTACCTGAAGGCCATAAGCCTGGACAGGTTTTTAACTCGTTTATGATTTTAATTTTAAGTATGAACTTTCGGTAAATTTCAGATATTTAAATGGACCTGGTTTATTTAATAAGATATATAAATATGTTGAGATTAAGAAAAAATATCTTCAAAATGACTGATGAACTTTTTATTTTCAGTTTTTCTCAGTGACATATTTAGTCACTCAGCACTGAGACACCTTGTTATAATAATCTGTTGCTGATTTTTTAAGATATAACAGGCATGTTAACGTGACATAATCACATATTACGACTGTGTTCCTTGCTTATGGCCACACATTAAATTCCACTACTCACACCCAGACTTTATAATGTGCCGGGCCATCAGGGTTCTGAGTAGCTCCATGCCGTAAAGTGCCATCTACTCTGATTTGACCACGCCGAGGTCAGGCTGAACATGAGCGCGAGTGTTGTCAGGCCTCTCAGCATCGTGAGGACGCGGAGACAGAGGCCAAGTGCCTGCTACTCTGAGCTCTCCAACAGATGGAATGGGACTATAGAGCATTAAGAGTTCCCCAGTTTGTAGATTTAACTCATTTTAAAAAGAATACCATGCCAAATTAGTAGAAATTTGACATTGTGTCATGTATTTCCCTTGAAGACCATTAACTAAAGCAGCTGAAATAACACTTGCCATGCTGTTAAAATTTAATTTCAGTGGGGAAAAATGCAAAAGCAATTAAGCAATCATTGTCCAAGAGGAAAATATCAGCAAGGAAAATAAACTCACAGCTGTTTAATGTAATAATGCGCGCATCAAGAGCTACTCGCCAAACGTGGCAGCCTAATTTGTGTAGGATGGTCGTTCAAACATTCTCTGGAAATGTCTTAAACTGCAACTTGACTCGCCTGTGTGTTTGAGTCCATGTCGATGTGTGTGTGTGTGTGTGTGTGTGTGTGTGTGTGTGTGTGTGTGTGTGTGTGTGTGTGTGTGTGTGTGTGTGTGTGTGTGTGTGTGTGTGTGAGCATGAAGCCTGTGTGGCTGCGACTGCAAGGGGGATGAAGTGTGAAATGAAGTCACTGGAGCTAACTTGAACTTGAGACACAGACTAAAACGAAGAGGTTACCACTGCGTTACCTTGGGGCCACTGCAGTGCCTTTTAGCCTCCGTCTGCAGCGAGTGACAATTAGCTTCCAATCAGACTAACGAAATTAAGTGTTAGTAATCGCCCACCACGATGCAGTGTGACAGTACCAGTAGGCTAACGAGAGGCAGAACTGAGAGATGGAAAAAGTCACAGAGATATCTCAACAGCACAGTATCAGAAACCCTTTGTATTCCTGCATTTTGCTCCAGAACTAGTAGTGCAAGCACTTCAGCGTTTCACCTTCCACTCTACTGTAGCAGTAGGCTGTAATCCCTCTCAGGAAAATGCTCATCACAACACAGCCAACCCTTAGCGGTGCTACGGTACGGTCTACCAGCCTCTTTCTCTCAGAGCTTCCGTTTGTGGATTACATAGGGTTTTGTCTTTGAGATTTCAATGTTTTGGGTCTCATAACACTCGGTGCTGTGTGAGGCTTTTCAGGAATGGTTTTCCTCTTTGAATTTCTAGGTACCATGTACTTCAGAACCCTTTATATTATATCCTTTCACCGGATTGTCAACGGAGCACGTGTTGGCTTTACCAGTGAATACTCATTGGTAATCAATAATTAAAGCTCTATAGGGTCTCTGTTAGTTAATACTCAGGCCTGTATGTTCTGCAATCTTTAGGGATACAACGGCACTCTCTCTCTCTCTGACTCTCTCTATCCCCACTCCTCCACCCTGCATTTCTATTTGTATCCATATCTTTGTTTATAGCTTCATAAGCTCCAGTTCTCAAGATTCTCTCATCAAATGTAAGACAAACTAACACAAAGGCAAACCCACACAACATGTAGCACATGTACCAGCATGCATGTGCACTCACACTTAACCAACTCCTGGTTTGTCTTTCTTTTCTTACCTAGTTCTCCCTCAAATCTCCCTTCCCTTCAGAGAATAGCTGCAGCCTAAATATGGAGATCTCAGAAAGTATGTCAGTCCCTGTTTCTACTGTATCCCACATTTTTTATACTTCAGAAAAGCAAAAATGCGATGAGGGTGCATTAAGTGTAAAAAAAAAAAAAAAAAGAGCTAACTTAATTTAACACAGCCAAGGTTTTTCCTGCACAGAAAGTACAGGATTCAAGACCATGCCATTGTCCAAAATATTTAACTCTACTGGTCAAGGTTATAATTAACAAACTGCTTCTCTTTTATGAATAATGATTAAGCAAATCAATTTTTGGTCACTCTACTCATGCAATTGCAACCAGTATTTTATAGATTTTCACTATTTTACCACCTATTTTTCTAATATTGTGCTTACCATGGACCAAATATCGGAAACACCTTTCGGTATAATGCAATGTAATGCAATACCAACGCAAACTGCAGCATCCAACAAATTACAGTAGATTTTTATTAATACTCCTCTGATACAGTCAACAAAAACAGAATATGATGAACTTCATAAAGGTGGGATTTATTGCAGGGCAGTTGCATTAGATAACAATACATGATACTAGTTTTTTCTTCACTGAGAGAAGGCAAATGAGTAAAATTGAGTGAAAGAGGTTATCATTTCTGAACTTCTGTGGATAAAAGCAAACACATAAATAAATGAATTGAACACAAAAAAGATTTTTATTTTCTCAAATTAAAAGCACAAATATAACTCCACAGTTTTCAGAAATGTTTGTGTGTTGAAGGTAAAGCAGCCATTGTTGATGTGTTTGGCATCTTGGGCCATGTTGCAGTGAACGTGTAAGCAAGCTAGAATGTATTTACACATCCAGCAGATACAGAGCAACATTATTGTTGTGTTCCTGGACACCTGACAGATGTAAGTCCAATATTCACCCGCTTATTCACTCTCTTTTAGCTCTGTTTGTGGTCTCTACTTACTCCTGAGGGAAATGCCTGCCTCTTTAGCTGCTTTAGCTGCTAAGCTGCTCCACTATGTTTACCAGCTAGCTGCTGACTTTGTCTGCCAAATGTTTGGTGCTGGGCAGGATGTATACAATGAGATTATCACACTTTCATATTTTGGTGTTTACTGAAAACATCTGCCTGCTTTATCTGGGAGCGACACTATGAGAATGTTGAAAGTGAACCAAAACAGTAAGGTCGTGGGTCGTAAAACCAAAATAAAGAGCTGAATGACACTAAACCATTGTGCAGAGCTGAGTGGAAATACAAAGTTGGGTGATAATTCTTTGTGGGTTGATCACTGTGATTGATCCCTTTCACATTACACATGGTAATTTGATCCACTGCCAATATAAAACTATAGACTGGTGCAGCTGTGAAAACCATAGTGTAAAAAAGATCTGCTTTCGGTGGCATTTTTGTACCAGATAAGGCAGCCTGAAAAGTTCATATATATTGTTTGACCTTTCTAAACAAAAAGTCTTTATACTCTTTTTTTTCTAGTTAGACACAAAATCATCACAGAGAACTGAAAAACAACCAAGACACTACAGAGAGACACAAAACTACCATGAACAGATGCAAAATGACCAAAAAGAAATTCAAGATGACCAAAAAGACTATCAAAATGGCCGTGTCATTCTTAGTTGTTTTGTGTCACTTTCAGTCTGGGGGTCCAATATGAGGGGTGGGGGGCTTTTTTTCCTGTATTTGTCCAGGGGCCCAATTGCTCATAATCCGTCCATGCCTTTGCCTCATTTTGAATGAGTTTTTTTTTTTTTTTTTTTGATATCCATTTCGACCCTCTTGATAATTGTACTAAATTCTGATTGGTCATGAGGATGTTGATTAATCTTTGAAAGCTTACAGAGTTTTTCTAAGGAAGATGTCTCCAGTGTGCTAATGCAAAGAGCTTATCTGATAGTTACATGTTTCTCACTCTGTCCTGTGAGTCTCTCTCTCTCTTTCCAAATATGACACTCTCAAGGGATCCTGTTTACAAATGGCTCCCACTCTTCAGACTTTTGAAGCTGAAAAGCTCAGCGCTTGTTTTCCTGGCATCAGCAAGTGAATCCTCTCTCTCTCTCCACCCTGAATAATCTGCGAGGAGCGCTTTCTGTGGGGATGAAAAGTCTCTTGCAACCCAACACTATAATTATACCTCAATTTTTCCATACTGCAATCCACCGTAGTCTCCAATAAACAAGCTGTTTGGATTTTGAGTTATTATTTTAATGAAAAACAAGCTCAGAGGAGATGTGAAGTAACTTAAAACACTTTGGGGTACTTGAAAGTACTACTACTCCACATGCAGAATTCTTCCACAATAAATTGAATAAATTGTCTTCAGAAGCATGAGAGGATGCAACTGAGTAATACTTGCATTGGCATTTGTTTTTGGTCAAACACTATTTACATTATCTTTAACTAAAGATCCATCTTTTTAATGTTACTTCCAAAATAAAAACCATCACAGTCAAAATGTTTAATGTGAATTAAAAAAATTCCACCCATCCAATAACACTGAATTAAAGGACTCATGGTTTTGTGAAGTGGCTGCTGACTTTGAAAATCTCACTGAGTGTCAACACCCCGGTCTACAGACTGTAATGTTGATGCTCCGGATTAACAAAATCAAAAACAATGAAATCTCATATATCACCATTGGCAGTGGCTTTCAGCATAGAAGCTTACAAGATGTTTTTTTTTTTTGGATGTTTTTTAAAGTTTGAAGACCAAACTATAACTAAATCTAAATGGACCTGGATTCAGCTCCATTTCAGCCCGATGCATAAGTAGGCCATCCTTTGCTAACATGTTGGCGATAATGACTTCATACACTCGGGCTCCGAGCTTAATGCAGTTTTAAGGCAGGGGCATTCAAACTATTTTTGCAGGCCAAAGTATTTTGTCCTATGGAGGGCAGTTTGCCAAATGTTGACCTTATCATGTTATCTGATAGTCGCACATCCTTCATATAATGCATTTAAATGGAAATTAATACAATAGATGCCATGATAGCTTTATATGGCTGATGGTTTCCAAAGGCTGCGTGGAAAGACTGATGACCAAAGAACGGCCTTTATTTCCAGGATGATTTGCAAAGTGAGACCTTGAAAGTGAAAGGAGATAATAAATTGTCTCAGAGCCGCTGGCCTGTCATCAGCTTTGTTTAGCTCTAACCAATCAAACGCTAGGAATCATTTCCATATTCAGGCTGGCTGAATGCTAAAACAACAACATTGAAAAAAACCATACATTATTTCATCATACATAGTTTTGGTTATCTTGACAAAATGTCCAATTTGTGATGAATAACAGCTAGCGAATGAGCTTACGGATTCATGTAAAAAGGGAGGGTAATGCCGCCGTCCTTATCTGGAGCCGAGGTCCTCTGATGCATGGCTGAGGTTTTATTGGATGGCTGCTGTGTGCTCCAGCCAATATGGGGCTGGCTCTGTCATCTCTGTCAAAGCTCTGAGGACTCTCTCAGTAACTTGATATTCAAGCCTGTATGTTCTCAGCTCCCCTGGGCTTCTTGTGCATTCTCACTCTCTCCCTTTATCTGCCTGCCTCTGTGTATTGGTGTGACCCCGTCCTCTCCCTCACATGTCAACACACCGTGTCAGCTTCAGCTTCTTATGGCTTTGCTGACACAGAGCACCTTCCAGTGCAAGCCTTTTCAGCGACAGTAACAGAAAAAAGTGACCTTCTGATGTCAGCACACGTGCTCGTCTAGTCTCTCTCTCACTTACAAATTCTCTGGTGTGGTGGTATGTGCTGGTGGAAAGATCAGTGACAGTTTGGGCAAAGCCAAAAGTAACAAGTCTGAAAAGGTGGGCTACTCAGAAATAATGAGCTGCTTGTGTCCCTGTACAAGATGCAGTATACAACAAAACTGAGTAAACCCCTGGTCAGTATCACTAAAATGTTAAAGAATTACAAATCCTTTACATTTAATACAATTTTATTTGTTTCGGTCAGAGCCCAAGAAGAATGAAGCTAATAAACTTCCGAAACAGAAACGTTTGACTAATTAAACTGTGGTGAAAGGTCCGTATTTACCAACCAACGGCAGCAAAAGTCAGTCCATCCCTCATTAGTGAGATTCCATTCTTTTATTTATTTTTTTACATATTTTGTATGTCCAACTCTATTTTTGATGACAGATCCAATCCTCCTGGGCATGGATGACACCGGTCTTGCACAAATCTGTGGAGAGTTGTTCGGCCTTTCATCACAAACGATTCTTTTCAGAAGCTCTTTGCTGGGTGGGGGGTTGTTACTCTACCTTACACTCCAAAATACTCCAAAGGTTCAGTACTCCATTGGATTCAAGTCCGGGGACATACTTGGCCCGGTCCTAGTTTTCACTTCTTTCGTCTTTAAAAGCACGTGTAATTTTTGCTGTGTGATTGGGATCATTATAATGTTGGAAAATTCCTCTCCTGCCAAGCTTCTTGAATCTGGGAGTCATCTTTTCATTCAGCATTTGGGTATAGAAACTTGCATTCACAGTGCCATCAATAAATGTCCTCTCCCCTACACCTTTTGCAATCCTGCCGTGCCATATTAGCACACTCCTACCTCCATGTTTAACAGTTGGTACTATGCAGTCACTGGCCAGGCCCACGCCAAACATGCTGGACCCCATCTGATCCAAACAAATTTATTTTTGGTTTCATCTGACCAAACAATGTGCTGCCAACATTCATCAGACTTCTTTTCATGTTTTTTGGCAAAGTTTAATCTTGCAGTTTTGTGAGTGATACTTTTCTTCTTGGACACAGTCCGTAGAGGTTGACTTCGTGCAATGTCACTGAAAAAAAATGAAATGAGACTCACCACAGTCCAGCCAACAAGTCCTCCAACATAAATGACGTAAATGACTATATTGGTCACTTGTTCTTACCCTCGGATATAACCCATTGGAGCGTACAAGCGGCAGGTATACTGGACTTCTTTTTCATGGTAACGATCATGAACAAGTGGTTTAGGTTGACGAACGGTCACGGGTAAAAGAATCGCTGACTATCAGTTTCACACAGGAAACAAACAGCGGTCTCCTGTGTGAAACTCCTGAGTTTTGTCAACCCAACCACCCACCCAAAAATCTTACTATCGCGGACTTTGTCTATATACTACATCACCTTATTTCGTCCTTTGCTCCCGTCATAATTACTATGGCTGCCAGAGGTCGCCTAACAATAAATTGTAATTATGGGTTTAAATAACCTGCCTGCACGGACGACCTATGGCATCGGTTTTTACTGGAGGACGGTCTCGTTTAACAGTACTGGATCTATTTTTGAGAGCAAATGGTTTACCACTCAGATCCATTAGCCATCAGAGAAACAAATAATTTCCTACAGCTCTTTACATTATATTGAAGAGAGACACTCTGTCCATTACCTTAAAAATAAGAAGTCTACACACTGTCACTGTCAGTTTTGTTTCTAAGATAGCTTATTTGACCAATTCCATTTCTAGTGTGCATAGCAACTTGCCTAAATGTGAATTGAGTTATGATTGTGTTATATTATTCAGCAGGAGTACTTAAAAAACATAAATAGTATTATGGTGGGAAGTACTGAATCAGTAAAAAAGCATTAGTTTACTTAATGTAGCATTTCAAGTCCTGTATAATGCTTGTATAGTATTTTTATAAACCCATAAAGTGAAATTCTTGTAATTTCCAATGTCTCAGTAATATTTTAAAATATTCCTACAGACAAACTTATGTTTGTCATGAGTATTGTATTTATAACTCGTGATTTTATTCAAATTTATCATATCATACACCCCCACCACCCATCCCCACCATGTTTCATTGTTGCTCTCATATAAAGGCAGGTTAAAAGGTCTCTCAAAAGGGCTAATGTTTGATGGTAAGATTCATCTGGTGACTTATTTCCTAACAATTTTACAAGAGGTGTTGTAGACATCCCTTAAAATTGCTGTTCCAACGTGATAATGATTTGTTTTACCTCTGATTTTATGATTATATTTTAGAAATGCACAACTTTTAACTCTTAAGATAGAGTATCTGATCCTATTGTAATAAAGTAATTAATGACCTTAAAGCCTCACAGAAGCATAGAGTATATGTTTTCAAGTACCACTTGAAACTGTATGTTAGAATAGAGTCCAAAACCTGTGGCAGCAATAAAAAAAAAGAAATCATACTGTATGGATTTTTCAATCTATATGAAATATAGCTCACAAATATACACAAATATAATGTTAGAAAAAATAATATTGGCAGGACTAGAATTAGTATACTACACAAATATTGCATTTAACTGACGGAAATTAGACAGACAGTAATCTGCAGAATTTCATCGCAATACAGGAAAAAAACAAATCCACCATATTAATCCAAGTTTAATATAAAGTCAACCAGATGACCTTTTGTTTAGCTGGCCAACATCCAGGGCTGCGTTTTCGATGTAGCTTGTGATGGGGCTTTGCATCACCTTTTTTTTTTTTTGGCACAGAGTTTCTGTTTTCTCCACCTTCGCCTGTTTGGTATGGTTTCACAGTGGGAGGAGAGGCTCCGTAGGCTGCGTGTCAGTTATGATATGGTGTTGCAGCATATTCCTGTTATCAAGGAATGCCATGAATTTGCATACATACATAAGTGCAAAGGTGCGTGCAGGTTGTGGGCTAAAACGCATCTTATTCAGAGGCTGACAGAGATTTTTTGTTAGATCCTGATTAATTTGATATAAATCAATCAAGCAGAACAAACAAAAAGCATATATACATTTGGCAGTGGTGTGAGGGACTATCATACATTGTCTTTGCAGAACTGTCAGTATGCTCCATAATGCACAAATATGACTGCACATGTAGATGAATGGGTGGTGTTTGTCTCCTCTTGTAGACAAACTCCCTCCTGTCAGTTTTATAGTATGTGGCTCTTTACTAAATATCACTGAGCTATTTTGCGTTGCCTATGACAATGAATTTTTAGGACCAGAATAACCAAACATTTCATCTCCTCACAAGCTAATTTAGTCTAAGGTCCTTACTGGTATTGCATTAGATTGCCTTATTACTGATGGTGATTCTGTACCCTCTGCAAAGGATATCATATGAAGGATTTCCTTTCGGGAGAAGCATTTGTAATTGCTTTTTCTTGACTGTTCACATCACAAAATTAGTATTTTGACTGGTCATAACCTGTGCCCTTATGACTGGAAACCGTGCGGCTGGCATGAAACAGTGGTATGGTATAGTAAAAAGTACTGCTTACATGAATGGCACATACAGTACAAGCTTTTGGGAATGCCTAAGATTTAAACTTCCGTACACCTCCATTTTTTCATCCAACCAGTTGGTTGGATTTTTTCATCCAACCATGGCTGTACCTTTCTGCCATCCCTTGCAATATAACATAGAAAGCAACAAAGAAAGTCCAGAGCGAGACAAAGACCAATTTCTGTAAAACAGGGATTTGTTTGTTGCTAACCTTGGACACTAAGTCAACACTCATTGAACCTACTTCATAATAGAAGCCTCGCAGTGGCTTGTTGGTGGGTAGATTTCAATAAGAGACACTGAATTAACTATATTTCTAACAACACAGCAACACATTTCATTACAGCTTCAACAGCAGAGCAAAGGACGGTGCGTCAGAGGACAGTGAGGCTCCTGTCATTGTTGTTGCGGGCATAACCACACATATTGAACCAGTCAGTTTACGGTAATGACGCTGCTGAGAGTGGCGTCCCTCTCTTGTCACAGGGCCATAATATTCAGGGTCAGAGCAGTTATCCCTGCTGTGAGGGAGTGGAGTAGAAGTGGAACTAGAAATGAGCACAACTAAAGCATGAGTATACTGTGCCAGAGGTAAAATTGGGTGATTTACTGTGACTGACTGCACTTTGTGGTGAGCAATGTTGATTCTGAAAAACAGAAAACACAGTTTGGGAGCATTTTATGGATCTGATGCATCAGGTCACAACGGGTGTTTAAATTCACAGTGAAACAGAAGCTGAAGCGTCTTTTTCTTCCACAGTGTGACGTATTTATGAGTGGGTTGGATTATTTTTTGATAGGGATTTAAATAAAATCCTTCAGATTTGATTGGCTCCCTCAAACGTGGGCACTGTTTAGTGAATATGGAGCGATACAGAGCTATGGAGGACTGTTGGTCTCCACCCACGTCTCCCTCACCTATGTTGTTTGATCAGGAGGTGAAGGAAAGACAGAAATGAATGAACTGGACCCCAGCAATGCTTTGTTTGAAAATTTGAACTTTTTTTTTTTGCCGACTGAGATGCAAACACACTCTTCTGACCCGTGACCTCACTCTGCTAGCTACTACAACTCATAAGCTCACGGTTGGTTTAGGTTTGTATGATCAGTGGGGTTAGCCAGTCGACGCAAATAACATTTGATTGGATACATTTGTTTATACGCCCCAGTTCCACATTGGTCATCGAAAAAATATTTCATTGTTTAACAGGAAGAAAAAGGAAAGGGATTTTGATATAAATATACTAAAAAAATCATAGCCTCCCCATATATTCAGCATCAAGAGACAAAGATAATCGAAGAAACAACACATGGACCTAGGATAAAAGCTTGGAAAATGTATTTTTTATTCCATTTTGTCTTTAAGGTGAAGGTCTAGATTTTAATTTAAGAGTGTTAAAAAGTGCATGCATGCTCACATATATGATATAAAATATGTCATCATACGGGAGGTTATAATTGTTCAATACTTTACAATGATAAACACTTAAAAAATACAAACAAAAAGAACAACGTTAACTTAAAAGCCTTTTTACGAGAGGACAGTGGATACTGACAAATGCCAAATTGTGTACTTTTTAAAAAAATTGCTCAACATTTACAAATTAGTTTTTTTGGTGCAGACAATCATTTAAATCCTCCCTTCGAAACTTCCATCTTTGTTTTGTACATTTGCACATTTATAAGGCTAAAAATTTCTGTTGGAATTATGCCTACTGTATCATAATTAGATCAAAGCTGTGTTTAGAGCGATATCTGCGTTTAGGACAGGACAGCAGGTGTTTGGAGAGATGATGATGCCCCGGAAAAGGGCACACATTGTCCTGACAACGGTGAACAGCTGGTCTGGAGTGTGACACCTGTGTGCCCGCCCAGCGTTATGTCGGCCCTCTCCGGTACAAACTTCAATCAGGTTTCGACAGCTGAACCGAAGCCGTTAGTGCAAATGCTAAAAGTGGCTGTCACAAATCAACAGTTTTACCTGGGAGAGGATGATAAAGCAGGGATTTTGAAGGGCAGGAGGAGTGGGGGCAAATTATGAATCGGCACATCCGTCCTCTTCATTCATTCTGCAAGGTGAACAGCTCAATCAGTGGCATCTATCTTACCTTGCATTTGCTGCACAATTTTACTGACTCAGTGTGTTCAAGAGCCAAAAAATGTTTGGGGCAAACGTCGGGCTTTGGCAATGCTTAGCAGATAAGACAGTAAAGTCAAAATGAGAATGACACAACTTCAGCATTGTCAGCCAAGGATTCGACTTTTTGTCACGCCTAAATTGTAGGCTTTTTATTGTTTGAGGTAGAAGAGGAAGAATTTTTGCGGTATATTCTTTTTTAGGGTTGTAAAAATATCACAACATAAATCATCCAGGGTCATTCAGTAAATAATTTCAAATCTTGTGTCATCTGCATCTACTATCCCTTTTTTTTAATCTAAACCCCACATTACTTCATCAAAAGAGCTACAAAGGCAGATTAACCATGTACAGTATGATAAAACTCTAATCAAAACATTATAGCTTGATCAAAGTGTAAACACGTCTGGAAAGGGATTTATCCTGATATAATACATTTGAATATGCCGTCAACAAATGTAAACTTCACATCCACGGATCGTGTTTGTTTAGTTATTGTGAAGATTACCAGGTAGCTCAGCAGCTCACAAGTGAAGTTTCTGTTGCTAAGAAACTTCACTTGTCACAGTGTCACAGAAAGTGCGTGGGAGTAAATGGGCATTTATCATTTGAAATCTTGTCTTTATCACAAACGCTGGGTTAATGGGTGAATGTGGCAGCAGTATAAAGCTCTTTGAGTGGTCGATAAGACTAGAAAAAGCGCTATATGCAGTCCATAGTGTTGCCATATTGACGAAGGTCTGGTACACTTATTGTTACCGTGACGACAAAGGTCCAGTGTGCCTGCTGCTGGTACACTCCCATGAGTTGTATCCGAGGGTAGGGACAAACAACCTATATGGTCGTTTAGGTTGAAGGGCTTGTTGGTTTTAATAAAATTGTCTAGTACGATGAAACACTATTCTCTTACAAACTTTCATTACATTTGATCTTTTTGTCCCGCTTTAAGAACTTGTCAAGGTTTTAATCATAGACTCCAGCCTTGTGGACCCATTTTCTGTTTAGCTACATATTGCCTGGTAAAACAAACGGAAGAAATTACGGGGGCCAGAAACTATATTTAATGATTTTAAAAGGGAGATCAAATTAGTTATATGACAGAATGAACAACTAATTTGTTAAGGTTGATTTCATATGCAGCATTTTGTTGGCAAGTAGCGATGGTTTAAGTGGGATAATACCTTCCAAGTTAGGGAGCGTCCCTGTGGGTAGGGACACGGCACCTGTGTGGTCATGTAAGCGGCATGATAGAGAGCGCGTAAATAAGGTAGTAAAAACTGAAAAACACCGAAAAGAAAAGACACTCTTTGGATGCTAACAAACACCCAGATTAGAAACATTCCTCAGCAGGCTTCTCCACTCCTCCTGTGAGGTTGTCAAGTCATCACAGCTGGCTCCTAAAAAAAGTAAAGGATTATTTTATCCCTAAAGACTCCCGATTTGTTATGCGAGTCTCATCATTTTTGGGTGTGAGGACAGGTTTTGCATATTCATATTATTATGGGTCAGAGTTTGAAAGAAGGTTATGATAGTTGGTATCAGAGATATTGCTGTTAGCAGTATAAATCTTTTTAGGATTATTAGAGATTGGCAAAGTATCATTTTTGTCATGGTTTTTGAGGAATCCTACAGGTGCTAAAGTTATTAAAGGGAACATTAATAAATTGCAGGTTTTAGAGTTGAAAACAACTCTCTTTCAATAAATCTTTCTTCGTGATGGAGACAGACCTGTCACTGTGAATTGGGGGCATAAACTGTGGAGGTTTTTCTTAGATCGCAAACTCCCTCTGCTCTGGCCCTTTTCTTCTCCTCCGGCTGTCCGTATCCTTTTCCCATTTTCCGAGCTGACCAGCCCTGAAAAGCTTTGTTAAATGCTGTGGGATTACCAGTAACTGTGGTGAATTCCCTCATTTTCTCCCGAGCCTCACAGTGTGTCGCGGACTGATACCTCACGCTTTGAACACACAAACATCTGCCATTATTTGGTCTCAAGACACCCCCTGACAGGAAGCGATTGATTCCAAACAATATGAAGGCAATAGAGAGAGTGGGAGCAGTGGCAAAGAAAATGGTCTGCAAGGAGACAGGAGGCAAAAAAATAAAAGTGTACTGAAGAGGGTTAATGGTGGGGTAAGATGAAGAGGAGATGTACAAAACAACCTGCTCAGATTGCAGAAGTGATGGGTTGAATGTGTCACTACACAGAGAGGGCGACATACCCTCAAGCCTGGAGAACATAGTTTCAGTATATGTATCCAATGCAATTCTCTTTGCCGTTTTCATAAACGTGCCGGCTCACTGTAGTGTACCCACAAGGCTTAGTTGTCGGGCTAGTGTGTTAATTAGGACGCTTGGCCACTTGGACTATCTCATACGCATTCACAGCTATTAAAAACTGAACAAAACCAATTGGGCCGGTCCCTGTGGAACTCCGGCTGTGGGCTATAGGTTTCAAATGCCACTGAATCCATGGACAGTGTGTTGAACTCATGCAAAGAGAAACCCCCATCCTCAAAGCAGGAATCAACTGACCAGTTGTGTTTCATAAGTGCACTGTTTTTTTTTTTTCTCTAATCTAGTGATTTTAAAGTAAACACTTGCCGGTCAACAATTTTGAGAGAGAACACTAGTTTTTCGAGTCTAGACGTGTGAAAAAGGGATCTACAAAAAACCAACGATTCAAAGGTTTTCTCAGTTCTTTGTCCTATGGCTGTCAAATCACACTTTTTCACAGCCAAGGATTCAGCATGTTAGACTGTTCTTGCCAGAAACTGATGAGATAAAAAGTAATTGCTCGATGGTAAGTCTCTTCCTGCATGTATTTGGCTGTTTTAATGAGATGTGCAACAGTTTGTCGGTTTCGCTGTTAAACAACTGTATCTCACACTGAGCAGATTTTAATTGTGAGACCTTTCGACAACTATCAGTTATAATTCATGTTTGGTAGATGTGGCAGACCTTTTGCATTACGTGGAACACATATATCCCTTTTTTATGTTTATCCAACGGCAAACAAATCATAAACAGGTGGTATACTATGAATTGTTTCACAGGTGCACATTGAGTCTTTATTTTTACTTTTTAAATCCTGTATGAGTACAATGAAGTGAAACTACAGTTGCTAGCATTTCACATGAGGTTTTGTTATAGTATTTGCAAAACTGGTTATGTGCAGTATCCGGCATATTCTGCTGGAAAATTGGCCAGCTGTGGTAATTGTGGTGTGTATCCAGCACCGATGGATCTTTTCAGACCCTGTCAGCAGCTGTGTAAGTCTGAGCGGTGGTACAAATACAGATTTACACATGTTAAACTAAATATGCTTTTTGTTTAACGACTTACTAGTTATTTTCTCCATATGCAGGCTCTGAATGCTTTCGCCAGTCAGCAGTCAGCTGCCTATCAGTGAAAGCTTTTGTGGTGTGTTTAAGCACAGCTTCTAAGAGAAGATGTGAGGCAATGAGAGCCCAGTTGATGGTTTGAACGTGTCTGAGTCTTTTTCAGGGATAGTTGTTCGAAGTTGGCTTGGTGTGTCGGGGCCCTTAATCTTGCGGTCTTGGAATTATTAGAATCACACAATTTCACACCACCTCCGAGAGGAAATTTATTGGTGTAATCCGGATTAGGGTTCATACCGCTACCATCTGAGCATTAGAATTCAGTGTGTCATGATGCATGCTATAAACAAGCTATGTCAAGGCAAGATCAAGTGTTTCGTCCAAAATAAAACAGTCTTCTGGTTCTCCTGCAAGTTGGGCTGTTTCAAAATGTTGTAAGTGTCCTTGGTTAAGCCATTATGGGATGGTATTAATGTATTTCCTCGTGGCAATAACATTCTTGGATTTGTTGTAAATAGGAAAGCCATTCTAAACTGAGGGCAAACATTATTCCAAACTAAATCTGTTCAAATTGATTTTTTACATTTTTTCATTATCTTTCTCTGCTGGCCCATTACACTTAGATGATCTCTTGCTCACAAAACAGTTTTTCTAAATTCTGGGAAAGTTTTACTCACATAAATATTAAACCCTCAAGTGTATAAAAAAAAATAAAAAAAAATAAAAAAAATTATAATACAAAGACTAATAATTGACCTTCTCTATAAAAAATCACATGATGAGTTGATCTTTTGGTTGAAGGTATAATTGACCTTGTTTGCAGTTGGAGGTGTCCTGTATATGGTTTTAAAGACATCTCTTTTATAAAGGTTGTCTTCAGTATGGGCAAAAAAAAAAAAAAAAACCAAACCCCTTGGGACAAATTTGCAGCAAGGCTTACTTGCTGTACCGTGTCCAGCTCTCTTCATACATCCAGCGCGCTTAACACTCAACACCCATTATGTCATAAACTACCACGAGCAGTCATAAAATCTTTCTTTTTAAAAACCCTTCCTGCTCCTTTTTGATAAACAACCTTTAAGAATGGCTATGAAATAAATTAGTTATATTTCCCACCAAGTGTGAACAAACCCTGTTTACCTTGGTAAAAAAGTATAATCAAAGCTTTTTGTTCAGTTAGTTTACAATTGGTTCTTTCTCCTTCGGCTGTTTTTTTGCCCTCTCTCCATGAACTCGGGAGGGTCGAGGATTAGCAGTGTTGGGTCAGGACACGGCCACTGTATTTATGACCTCCCTCCAGTCCCTGCTTTAATATGTCGACACAAACGAGGCAGGATTGAGTGTCTCCTGACAAGGGGCATTTTTCACTGCTCCCTCTACTTCGGTTCTGTCCCACTGTTCAAGGTCCAGACGCTCTTTTCTGGCCTGTGTAGGAATCTATCAAGGACACACAGTTGCTCCGGACTGACACTTTTTTTTGAGCAGTGGACATTTTAAAGGGCAAACCCAGGAAAATAGATGGATAACATGCTGAAAGTAACATGCTGAAAATGAGAGATGATGAATCTTTCATCAGCATCGGGAATGACTTTTCATTAATGGAGTCCTGTAGAGTTTCAGCTCCTAATTACTCGACTAAGACTCCCACTGGAATATTAATTATACAAACCCATAGAATGCTGCTGATCCGTTTCTTAACACGCCTGCAAAAGTTAGGTTTGTACTGTGCGCTGGCCCAGCTGTGCGTCTGAGGTGTTTGTCAGTGTGGTTGCTCTTAAGACCGCTTAATATTCCCTCTCACTGTCCACACTGAAGCCATTCTCTATTGGCTAACTTCTCTCGATGCTCCATTCAGATCGTGTTAAATTCTTTACGGCAGCCATATTGGATCAAAGTAAAATCACTCCGTCTGTACCCCCATGCATTCATTCAGAGCAATAAGTCAGAATGATATCTGCTCAGCTTTCGGTAGACATTTTTCTTCCCCTGGCTATTTGTTTTGATGAGACTCATGTAGCCTCTATTCAGCTACATGCATCCGGGCTCCTCTGGGTCTTTGTGCTTCTCCTCTGCCCTCCAGAGATGCTGCATTTAACGCCCTACAGGCCATACATGTTGGGACGTTGACAAATGAAGAAAATTATTTCTTCTTATTTTTATCTACACCAATCACTGCAGAGCACATCCCATATATTTAATGTCTGCATTACAACTTGCAATAAGATGATAATAAATATTGTGCCTCAATAATCATAAATTCATAACTATGAACTACAAGCTAACAAAGTCGAGTGCGTTTTTTACATGATGAAAGGAATTAGCTGGTCACTACAAATCACATTTGATAGGATACATACGTTTTAGATAGGTTGTAGAAACCAGTGGAGCAATATCATGGGTCAGGGGTGTGTGTTTGAATATCAGTGAGCAAAAACTTTGAAATGTCCATAAGAGCGTTTGTGCTCTGACCTCCTGATGTAACCACGGAGATGAGTTAGGCGTGGAAAGGGGCAGTCTTCCACAGCTGTGAACCACTGTGGTTTTTCCAGAGACTGCTCTAAATTACGCTCACTTTGAGAGATCAAATCCCCGAGTGACTGTGCAAAATCAATCTCAAAATTCTACCGTTCCTGCATATTCCATTTTACTTGGAAATATGTCACATTACACACGGTAAAGATGTTCTGTCATTTCATGAGGAATCAAAACCGTTTGAAAAATCCAGCCGGTTCTTTCTGAAGACATGGCCAGAATCCCCAGAGAGTCTTTTATCCTGACTGTTTTTCATCTGCATTTTGTTTTTTTCTTTCATTTTTTTCAAAGTGATATGTAACCTTAGAAATAAAGTCATTGCGAGTCGGATTAAAAATCTACTTTTCTGTGTAGTGGATGGAGAACTTTTCATACTGGCAGGACAAAAGAATCGTTAAGGATTAGGGATTTGGGGGGTGGAAATCTGGTGTCTTGTCGTGTTTTTGCTCAGCAGTTACACTGGAGGTACTGGGGTTTGGTGCCTCGCACAAAGGCGCTTACTGATGATTTGCTGTTAGGGAAAAACCTTGCTGTTTTACCCTCTGCTGGTTTGAGGATTTAAACTTGCCTCCCTGTGGTTACAAAACACTTGTGTATGTGAGCACTCGTGAATACTGGAAGCCCAGTGTATTGTGAATACACAAGCACATGCTCGTGCACATTTGTAACCACTGTAATATATAAGAAATGAACCTTTGTGTTACATGGGGTTAGAGTAATGAAACCAGTATGTGATCTCAAGACAAGTTATGGCGCTGGAATGGGCCTACGGCTCGAGTGGGGGAGGTCATTGATCTGTGGTGGGAGCCCGGTGGTCGGCCCTCTCTCCAGGAGAGTGTGCAGAGACAAGCAGGGTCTCTGTATCCACCCCCACCCCCCTTTTTCTGTGCCTTTTCTGATTAGTGACGGTAAAAATTGAGTTTCTGTCTGGTCACAGAATGATCCGTGCACATTGATTGCATTAGGTCTTACATTACTGTGATGCTGGGTAGATTTAGCATTTCAAACCTCTGTCTTGGCTAATACCAGTGATGAGGCTGCTGCACAATACTCAGGCCTGATGGACAGTAGCAACTTGCTCACCATCATACACTAACTTATTTTTTATCGCCTCGTCTTTATATTGTGTATTACAAAAACATACTTTATTGTTGTAACATAGCTATGCTTAAAACATCATTGCATCAGTCTGTGCGTGTTGTCCTCTTGAATGAAGTAACTACATTAGAGCTGTTTATCCAAACATGGACATTGTATTTTCTGGAGAAAAAAATCTCTGCCTTTGTTTTATTTTTTTTTAATCTAAACAAGAAGCACTGCAAGCCCAGCATTGCATTAATGCTTTAACACCTCTTTCATCTCTTCCTTGTCTCATTTTCTTTCTCGCTGCCTCTCTTCTTCAGCGTCAACTTCTCCCTATGTTCCCAATTGACATCACAGCCCATTAATTCTTAATCTGTTAAATTATCTTAATCCACCGATGCATATGTCATCATAATGTCATGATTTGTCTCTTACCAGTGACCAGACTGAAGTCGACACCATGTTTGTTGTTGAGAGCGTGCTCCATCTGTCGCTGGGTGACTACGTGCTCCAAGTCTGCTCTTGACCTTATCCCACGACAATAACCTCTGAAATGACTCCAGCACTCTCGTTCATTAGGTAAATTGTAATCATTTCAAATCAAAACTCAAAGTGCAAGTAACCTACAGTTGGGGTTCCTTACTGTAGATTTTTAAAAATCTAGCAGTTCATCTGTATTTACTTAGAATATTTAAAAGGCAACTATATTGGAGAAAATTACAGTAGCAGTGGCAGGCAGTGTAAACGTGAAAATTGTGTTACACCAGTCTGGGTTTTTTTTTGATGATAATCTGTAAAACTGAAAACACTGAGCCTTGAGGGGCCAGTACAGGCCACTTCATCAGAACTGCTTGTTCGATAGTCTAACAGCTTCAGAACCCTCCTCATTCACATTCACACCCACTTCATGCCATGATTGGTCAGCTGTGCAGAGGTGAGAAAGTAAACAGGGTTTGAAATCCTGAACTTTTTATACATTTTTATTTGAACTGTGACTTGTTACATGAACAACTGAGTGCAGCACTGCGAATGCCTTCCAGGAGAGACTGTCTGAAAATGTCTGCTGTCATCCCCATATTTAAACAATATTGCATCTCGCCCCTTTTCATGACCAGCCAGCGTTTCACCCCACTATTGAGTGTGGCTATTTGGAACAGCTATAAAGACCCTTGCTTTTACCAGTTCTTTTCTAGCATATGGATTCATTTCAAGTTCCTTCTCTTAAGCCCTCCGTAACCAGGCCCCTCCTGCCTCACCGACCTTCTCCACCGCCACTCTCCCCCCTGCAGCCTCGGTTCATCTGATGCCAAACTCCTGTCCCCACTATCCATCACCAAGCACTGGACCTGGGTTGAAAGGGCCTTCTCCATTGCTGCTCCCTCCCTCCATCTGGAACTCTCTTTCCCTAACATATCATGACAGTACTAATGTGTCTATGTTCAAGAAGTTACTCAAATCTCACTTTCTATGTTTGATTTAATGTCCTGTGCTACCTTGTGCTTTTTGTGTATTTTTAGTTATCTAGGATCATTTGAAGCGTCTTTGAGTATCTCGAAAATCCGTCTATAAATAAAAAGTATTATCACTATAATTATCATAACCCAGCCCTTACCCATGGCTGGTTGATAGTGTTTTCATATTGAGACGACTGTTTCTGAAGTTCCAGTGTGACAACGAAAGAGAGTAATCAATATTCAGAAGTGGGAAGTAACAAACTGTCTGTATTAACAAAGTGGTTTCATGATGACATATACAACACATACAGGGACACACAGAAAATAGAAACGTTAAGCCTTAATGTAGTGCATCTATGTGATACACAGCAATCTGGAACTGAGGGTAAATTACAGCTTCTATATATCAGTCTGAAAGCTCCAACAGTTGTTATCGTATGGAGTCTTTTTATTATTCTCAGTTAGCAGGGAAAGTCTGCTCCTTATTTTAATGTTATTAAAATGGCTGCTAACCCTAGTGCTAAATCTCTACGGTGCATGTGTAATATCCCTAAATTTGACCACTTCTGCTCCACCTACTGGGGCGGTTTCTCACAAATGTAATGCACGGGGAGAACGGAGTTGGGAGATGCTGCCATCAAACAGGCTTGGTGCGGCTGAGGGATGAAAATGTGTTTACTATTGGGGTTGTTGGATGACGCTGTTTTCCGGCAGCACGCAGACCGGCGCTGTGCCTTGAAGTGACGTGTCTCAGGAGCATCAGGAGTGAGCAACCCATTAAAGTGCTGCTCAGATTTATACAGCAATTAAAGCCAAACCGCAGGTCAGTGCTGAGTGGGCTTTTGGAGTCCATGTACAAGATTAGACACACACAGCAGCATAACTGTTTCAGCATCCCTGCTTTACACAGCCATGCACATCCTTTACAGGCAAGAAAAGGTCAAACACTGAGACTGTGGCGGCAGAGTAGGGATTGTGGATGGTGGCAAGCAAGGTGTAGACAGCAGGTTACCTCTTCATCTCCCTGGTCCTCACCCCATTGTGCATCACTGTGTATATTGGTAAAGAGAGTGGGATGCTGATTCATGCTGGTAAAAATGGTACAAGCTAAAGGGAGAGAGAGACAGCGAGAGAGGAGGCCCTAAAATGGCTCTGAATGTGTGAAAAAGTACCCTGCCAATACTGGCCATAAAACTTAAGTGACAGCAGGCACAAACCCATGAATCAGAGTATGACAGGATTGTGGATCTCAGTAAGACAGGGACAGATTCCAATCAAACCAGTACCTAACCTTCAGTGTGGCCGATGACTGGCATAACAAGATCTATGGAGCAGGAAATGTTACAAAGAAATGAATGATTGTTTGCTGGTATAGTAGTTTTATCTTTTTCTTAAACCAGCTGCAAAAGCAATCGTAAACCTAGAGCTGGATTAGGAAGACAATGACGCAGATGGATTTTATTGAATAGTGCTATGCACGGAGTATAAAGCACATCAGGCTATGTCTTACGGGTTGGTTGTCGAAACACCCAAATAGATATCCGTGGATGGGATAACGGTCATCTTACTTTATTCTTACTTACTGTAGGTAAGTTTTAGCGTGAAATCTACTCTGTTTGCAGGTAATTAAAAGGCTCAAGGCTCTTGTCCATGAAATGCCTCAACAGCAGTGGCGTGCTGTTGGGATACGCAAGGCAAGCAGTGCTTGACCAGTTAAAGTTAAAAACAGAAATAAATTGGAATGATGCGAAAGTGAAAACGATATGTCTCCTTACATCTCAGAACAGCGTTCTGTCTCGTAAAGAATCTGATATTACCTGTTGCATTCATCTTGTAATTTACTGCCCTCTTGTGGCCGCAGTAGGCTATTGTCTCTGGAAGCTAGGTTGACCACCAGCTGTTGCATTTATCGTTGTTTTTGGATGCTTGCGCATTGCGCACCGTGGATAATCCTGGGATCTTTGACGAGTGATTGGCTATAGCTAGCTACGGCCAGGTTTTGCTTGTCAAACTGCCCTTGACTCATCTTCCACCATTCTGAGATCGGTTGTGATATTGCGCACATTCCTATACGTATGCGCAGATGCGTGTGGAAACTGTACCTGCATTAGAAAATTACTTCAACACTCTTTTTTTCCTAAGTTTTAAGAGGTAGCAGTAGCCAGTAAACAAGCAAATTAGACTGTGATTTATCTTCTCACATTGGTATAAATTGCTTTACTAATCACCTTGGTCAAGATGCGTGACGACGAAGAGTTAAGGTGTATAAGGAAAGCTTTCACAGAGAAGATTAAGATCATCGAGAGAGGAGGATCCACTTGATATTTATTCAATTTAAATATTTACATTGTATTATACAGTTAATCTGACAATGTCACTGCAGTGTGACATTGTCAGTTAATGGTAAATACTTTGAAGATTACCATAGAAGTGATTTTTTAAAAATTCTTTAGATAGTTTTCTCCTATGCTGTACATTTGATATGTTTACTGTCAGTTCAAATGAATAATCCTAATAATTCTTCAGCCAGGAAGGAAAGGAAAGGTAAGATGGCCAGGCAGAGTGCAACTTTCAGCACAGGAAATACAAGCAGCACAAAATCATGAGACAGGCCAGGCCCTGAATTTAAGAGATTTGCTGCTACTACTGTCATGACAAGGTATGTTTTAGTCTGGTCCATTTTTCTTGTCGGTCAAACCTTTTGTAGGAAATGTATTCGCTGGCTGGATTACGTTCACAGGCCACATATTTTCTGAAAGAATAAAGCACCACATTTATTAACAGCTGCGGGGTCGCCAGGACGCTGTTGGGTAGGGTGTAGTTGGTTCTGCGGCTCTGCTTGCCTGTTTTTGACCACAGGCCACTGCTACACCACTATCAGTTTCAGATCCAATATCACAGTATTTTTATTCTTTCTATGTCTGATTGTGGAGTGTATCTCCTGTTGAAAGAACCACCTTAGGTAATTTGATGAAGTGCATATAGATTAGTGTTGATGTTGATGGAGCACCCAATGGGAGTGCGATTGTTAGGTGTTTCCAGCAGCTTGCCTTCTCATCTAAATCTTCTGAAACCTCCTACAAGCCCAAAGGGAGAGAGGAATATACAGCCTGCCAGAAGAAGACAATAGAGAATGGCCAGAAGAGTATTAACTCATCAATCTTTGGACCACTTTGCGGTTTCCGAAGCAGAGACATATTCTTTTCACTCACTAAATCATGGAGTTATCTGGCTCCACTAGTTATCATTAAGGCTTTATTTTCAGAGGCTTACATTATGTATTGGGAGCTCTTACAATTGTATTTCAACATATTCTGGATGAAACCAGCCCATACACATATTTAAAGCTACATAAATGTAACATATATAATAATAAACATTTAATATTCTGTGTAAAGTGAAAGGTGGCTCACGGTAAACTAAATCACAACTCAACAGAAGTTTTAAACTTCTTTCATCTAATTGTTTCGGTTTTCTAGTCTGCAGATTTACTGTATGGTTCAGTCTCATTAACTCCTGCAGCAGCCGTAAAAAAGGAAGAAAAAACAGCTGATAGATAAAGTTAGAAACTAGCAAGTGTAGAAGATCAAGCGGCTAGAAGCGAAAGTCTTATTCATTATATTTGTTGAAGACCAGCTCACAGCCAAAAGGAACTTGAACTTACATTCATGTGGTGGCATGAAACACAACTCTAAATGAAATCTAATGCTGCTCCATGTCTTCTAGATGGATACTTTTCATTTTGCACCACCATGAGGTTGACATTTTTGTCTTTTTTAAAATATCTCAAAAACAATTCCTTCAAGAATTGGCCACAAAATTGAAATTCCAGTAATGTTATGTAACATTTATATTATCATTGTGAGCATGCTGGTGTTAGCATTTAATTCAAGTTCTACTATGCCTAAGTAAAGCTTCACAGAGTTGAATTAGAATTTAGTTTTTGCTTTATTGCCGTCTTAGATTTACTTTTTTTTTTTAAATGTGGTAATACAGCCATCAGGAAGTGAGTCATCCATTTCTTTTCTTCTTGTGTCCTGCCCCCATTCAAGGACTACAGTGATACCCATTTCAGATGGACACAGTAATGTAAAGTAAACCCTCAACAATGTAAATGGGTCACTCCTTGTTTTTTTGACCTTGTTTCTGTTAACCTGCTCTCAGCACTGACCAAGATCAAATCTAGATGAATTTCTGTGAAGGACAGAATTTAACTGAATGCTGAATGTTAATGATACATAAATGTCTTTCACCCCACCTGCGTGACTCGTCTAAAAAAAGAGGGTAAGAGCGAATGAGGCACACACACCACACAAGCCTGAGAGTGAGAGGGAAGTCGTGTTCGGAGAGAAAATGGGAATGAACTCTTTTTGATACTTCGATAATGTAGTTCTATGTAATGAGGTTGTTTAGTATTGATCTGTTTACAAGAAGAAGTCTCACATCAATAGATTAAACATGGGTTCAATAGATGTTCAATAAGCCTTCTCCTCCCGTATCAAAGGGGCATCATATAGACATTTTTAATTTAAATACAAGAAGCAAAACCACAGCTTTACACAACTTTTTGCGTGTGATCTTAAATGTTGCTGTTTGTTGCTGAGCCTTAGCCCGACAGGGTCTTATTGGAAGTGCCTGAACTATTTCAAGCTCAGACAAATAACCAATTGTACAAATCACAACCTTTCCCCTTATCATCATCTCTGCCTCGTGTCTCTGTCTCTTCACTTGATCTTTATTTGAGGGATACTTGGCAATTTGTACCATTTGTTTTGACCAGTGTGCGACACACAGAATCCCCGCTTTTAATTCACATCTCAGCATGTACACTATGACCTTAATGTCTAAGTGACTCAATCTTTTACTTTCAAAAAATAAATTGTCTCCTGGTCTCTTGTGTTCCTGCTGTGGCTTGCTGAGCATAGCACTGATGCAGTTAATGAGAAAATGCACAGAAGGAGTAAGACAGATAGAATTACAACTTGCTGGCCTAAATTAGAAATCTATAAAAACAATCCCTCAAGAAGCAGCGAGACTTCCTGTTTTCCTGACACCAAAGCCAGCCTTACCCTTGAAAAGTGAACTGGAGGAATGAAGCAATTTATTCACAAAGTTGTTATTTCTTATTCCTCTGTGCCTCCTTAACCTGCCTCTGTTGACTTAGAAATTACCTTGAATTGCAAACATTGTCTGTTAATATAGCGTATAATGTGACACTAAATATGCAGATCTGTACAGCACAACACCTGATTTCACATATGAGTGTCAAAGTGCCATCTGTGGGGTCACCTGGTGGCCCTGGTCTGATGTCACGGCGAGTGTCGGACAAAAAAAATGCAAAAGGAGGGAGAGGGAACAATAGTGAAAGAAACTGTGAAAGAGAAAGAGGAAGGAGGGAGGTCAAAACAACCATTGGCTGATATGTTTGGTTACAAAAATGGGCCTCAACTATTCAAAGCACATGTAATATTTCATAGAAGGTTCAAAGACAAATGTGAGAGAAGTATGTCGGAAATGGGTGGATAGGCAGAGAAGAGGAACATCAATCATCTGCTTAAATATATGCTGAGCTGTTTAAGCTGGAAAGATGAGAGTTGAGAAGAACTTCTCACTAAAGCCTCAGACATTAGAGGCCTCTACTGAATCAATAAGTCGCAATTTCTGCAGTAATTGCCAGAGAACTTGTACTATCAGCATTGCATTAGTTCGAGCTGAACATTTGCAGTACAACATGGAATTTTTTTTCTATACCTACTACGTTCATATATTGTGTTGGCTTTTTAGCACAACTTACACTCTTCAGCACTTGCAATCTTTTAAATTTTATGAAAGCCGCTAACCAAAAAAGATGCCTTTATCTGACTACTCAATCTGCTTCACTGCATTGCTGTCAAGAATTATGTCAGAAATTAAGACTGAGAGAATGGCAGAACAGAAAAGAAATAGTCAGAGGAGGAGAACATTATGTGAGGGCACATCTGCATGAGTGTGTGTGTGTGTGTGTGTGTGTGTGTGTGTGTGTGTGTGTGTGTGTGTGTGTGTGTGTGTGTGTGTGTGTGTGTGTGTGTGTGTGTAGGAAATTGGATGACAGCATGTTTGTCACTGCAGTCGCACTCCACCGCTCTGGAGTGGCACTGCAGATGGATGTCTCTCAAATGCTTCAGTGAGCATGCCAATTCACCAGCTCAAACAGATGCTAAATGCAGATATAAGTTGTAACTGCTATTCGCCTAACTTTGGTGATCTGGTCCTCCAAGCATTCTCATGGGGAAAAGTCTCATAAGTAGAAATAAAAAGAAAGTGGATATTCCTATGCTATGCTATGTTAGCAGCATGGCCCAAAGGATGGTGGCATCGGGCTACTTGTCCAACACTTTTGTCCAGAGTGAAATATCTCAACTACCATTTGTACCAGAAGATGAATGTTAATCACTCTGGTGATCTGCTTTCTCTCTATCACCGCCTTAAGTTCAAAATTTTCTACCTGTGCAACACTTGTTTTCATGAATGGGACACTTCTAAAACTAATTGCAACATTACTATCAGCCTTAGCTGTTCTTTGCAGTGAATGCTAAAATAGTTTGCTAACTGCCCCCATGCTAACTTTAATGGGAATCTAATGATGTAGAGCTTAGCCTGACAAAATGAGATCTCTTAAAACAGGCCCTTTACAGAGAAACCCATTTTTCGATTTCGTAACATGACATTACCTCCTAACATTTTACTAATAGTAGAAAAAATAGCAAAGTTTCCTCTTCTTTTTTTATCCATCCAGCAATTTTGTTCTCTGGTTTGCAATGTTCATTCCAGCCTCACAGAGACACTAGCAGGTTTGTATGTACCTGTTTTAGTGCACATTTTCAGTTTGTGTATAAAACAATATGCATGGAAATGAAATATAGCAAAAAGTTTTTATGCTTGCACGAGGTGAAAAATTTGAATATTGAATATTGAAAAGAGACAATAGTGCAATAAAGGTTGATGGAAAAATACCTTTCAAATACGCCTTGAGTTTGCAGTACCTTCTGCTGACAAACCATTTATGTCATGTTGCCACTCAAAGGGATGTTGTGACTGCCTCGGTACAAGAAAGGGAAAAATTCATTCATTGAAAAAATAACTCCATCATAGATGATAGAAGCGGCAATGAAATTCAGTGATGTATAGCACCAGTTACTAGTGCTCAATGTTGTTTTGAATATATTTGCAAAAAGGTAGTAGATGGAAAAGCTTTGATTCAAACTCTGTTTTTCAAAAATTTCAGAAATGTTCTTGGCAAAATTTTAAAGGAAACAAAACTCCTCTTTCATCCACAGAATAACGCATCTTCATTCATTCTTTTTTACCTGAAGAGATTTACACTAATCTGCAGCTGAGTATGAGACAAAATACGAAGAATCATTCAAAGGTAGAGAGAGATCTATTTTATTTTGATCAGTGAGTTGCCAGTGATTTGAAACTACCAGTAAAGCATCACAAAAAGGCACTTTTGGTTCCTCCAAACGTATTTACCGTCATCTGCCTTTCCCTGAGCAGCCATAGGGTGTTGTACATTTGCATGCTCCGAGCAAGCAGAGCTCCAGTGTTGGCTGTGGCCACCACACTGGAACAGATGTCACACCTGGTTTGTGTGATTTCTCTTGTTGGGATGACCCCCTTGGTCTCTAAGCAACACGCTTGTCTCATGGCTGATGGCCCCTGCAGATGCAGTCGCAGGTGTGTGTGTGTGTGTGTGTGTGTGTGTGTGTGTGTGTGTGTGTGTGTGTGTGCGTGCGTGCGTGCGTGCGTGCGTGCACGTGTGCGTGTATGCAAAGGCTTCACGTCCTGTGGACTTACATGCGCGTGTTTGTGACTAGTGTAACTGTGTGCATGTGCATTGGTGTCTGCTTTGCTTTGCCCACAGAAAGTATATTGGTTTACTCAACTGGGCAGAAGCAGAGCAGTCAAGTCTGATGACTACAGAACATGATCATACCGTATATATGAGAAATTACACAGTATGATGGAGCCAATCTGGAATGGGTGCAGCTACATTAGATACAAATAAAGCATCTCCTGGCTTCTCCACATCCCCCTCAAACCCCTCTAGACAATGATGGTTTTCCTGGTTGTCGTCTTACTGTTACTAAGAAAGCCTTGGAAATCCTTTCTCCTGGGCCTGCACCCCCAAAGACACACACACATACACAGTGATACAACACTAATCTCCCTCTCACAGTCTCTAATGGAAAGGATTCAGCTGAGTAGCTTTGGAGAAAAAAGAGTGGAATGTGAAGAGAGAGAGCACGGAGAGGGAAGATGGTACATTCAGAGAGCAAGGATACAAAAGGAAGAATAAAGAAATGACTTGGTATGTCAAAAGATCATACAGGCATGAGAGGGAGAAGCCACAGTAAGAAGGAAGAGGAAACATTAACACAGAACATGGAAAAAACAGAAAACAGAAAAGAAAGGCACATACCTAGAAATGGCTTACCAGCCTCATTCCCCCCCACGCTTAAAGCTGAAGAGAAAAACACTTTTTTGAACTTATCCGCACCTACACAATCAGGGATTACTCCCTCTACCTGCACAAAATGTCAGACTATGACAAGGCTCTGCCAGGCAGGCCCAGCAGTGATAAAATACATACGGAACATACAACACATCTGGTTGTGCATAGGAATGACGCACAGGCACTCACGCAGATGCATGTTCATCCTCTGAAGTATGCTTTAAAATGAGACGCTATAAGCTCTATGAAAGTGATTAGTGCTGCTTTGACAAATGAGCAGAAAATGGCTGTCTTGATGTACAGCATCAGCACGTGTGCACATTTGTTTTCCTGTGCACATCAGTCCCTGCCTGTGTGTGTGCATACTTCTGAGTGAGACTTCAGCACCTCCCCTTCTCTCCTCTGCTATTGTCCTACGTATGTGTGGACACAGCACCCTGTATTTAGGAATGCGTAGGATTGGAGAGAGCAGGAAAGGTCACGGAGAAAATGTAAATGAGTTGAATGAATCAGCCGATCCAAATGTAGGCTGTGCGTTAAGTTATATAAAGGCCATGTTCCAACAAAATAGGCTACACTATGCTGTCGATCGCTCTACTGCAGGGGTGACTGAGAGAACTCATTGTGTTTTGCCACAGGCCAAGAAAATGGACATTAATGATTTTTTAAACACAGACAAAGACAAAAGTATCAGAAAATCCTCTTGTTTTAAATGACCTATACTTGATCTGCTATTCATATTGAAAACAGTCAGACAGTAAAGCTAAATGTAAGAAAAATATGAATACTGTTGGATTTTTGTCATTTTTACAACATAAATACTGTATTCTCAACAGTGACTTACTGTAGAAACCATGTACAGCATGTTCCACTTCTGTAGATTTTAAGGATGTCCTCTTTTTAAGCTATGGCTTAAATCCAGGAGATTTCTATTTTCTTCTTTGTTTTATACTCACATATTTTGTACTCAAGTCCGTCAGGTACATTGAATCCTTTCAAGTGAAAATACAGGAGAGGTAAGATACCTCTGTCATGTCTTCTGCATGGACCTTCATCTTCCCATCTCCAGTAGTAGACAAGGACCATCCGCAGTTTTGCAAAGGTGAGAGCCAAGTCATCTTTTTGACTGGGTAAAACAATTTGAATTTTAAAAAAATGTTCTAACATCATTTTGTGGCAAATAAGAGCTGCACAGACTTACTTAGCTAGGTCAATATAGTTGTGAAGTGGGAGGGTGCCCTGTTTCTGGAAATGTTTTCTGTACTACCATTTCAATTTCTTCTTTAAACAGCATCTTTAATCTTACTTAACATAAAAACACAGGACTCTCCTGGATAATGTAATGACCCTTTAATTATTTCAACTTTGTTCCTGAGAAATCGTGTTTTGCCTGTGATTTTGGCTTGGCTAACAAGTCTAAATACTACAATAACCATGAGCCTCGGGCGCCATTGCTAAGGACAAGAAGACAGCGAGAGGCATGAATCGGAACAGTGGAGAAATTCAAACGGCTTTGTCATTGAGATTGTTAATAAAACCTAGTGCCATAGCTGCTGAATTCTATTAAAATTTGCTGTTATTGGCTCACATGACAGAATTTAAAGCTTGGCGACTGGACATTTCCTGCCGAAATGCACCCTGGGAGTCGCAGTTAACCTTTACTGCGTATTGCACAGTGTAAATAAATCTTGTTTGCTTACTATATCTCTAAGATCCACACACAGGCACCCCATATATAGTAGATAAGATAGCAAGAATCACAGAAGAAAGGAGAACAGAAATGAGGCAAAGGAGTCATTCCTCTGGTACCTGTGGATGTAGCTAGTTTACATGAGTACAATAATGTCAGATCCCATATAGTCAGTGATGTAGTTACACAGTTACACAGCTCTATGTAACGTTACCAGGATCATTTTTCCAGAGGTCAGCAAAATGCAGCAATGTTACCGAAAGCGCAAGAGTACTACGAATCAAAGTAAATCACGTGGGCTACGAGGACTGGCGCCACCATGACATACACACTAGTTGGTCATGTGACATGCCATACAAACTCCCGAGCCTAAGAGTAAAACGTCTCCCCTTACAGAACCAGGGGCTCCTGAAATACAGTAGTTCCTTCTACTTTCTACTCTATACCTAGCTAGATAAGCTACTAGCAACCTCAGTTAACATTAGTTAGCATTGTTATTAGCCCTTGGGCACCATTCCCAAAGCCCTGTTTACTGTGCAGAAGCTAACAAAATATTCCAACATACTTTGATTTTGCAAATAGAAGTTATCCAATTCTTTTTTAATTATCCAATGGGGACATGTGTGTAGCGTATGAATTTTTGGCTAGTTTTGTCTGATCATTGTACAGCATACATGCCATTCCTATTGGCAAGGGACAACGGAGCAGAATGTTTCTACAGATGATGAATTAGCCATGAAATGAGCTATTGCGCTTAGAAAATAATGCAGTAAAAGCTTCAAAGTTCAAGTAAAAGTTCAAGTTGCAAGAAGGGTCATTAACGTTAAGTGTGTCCAGTTGTTAATGTTGTATGTAGCTCAATGTCTATATCAGACTGTTTTGTCTGTGTGGTTGTTTGTTTTACAAGGGTATCACATGTGCTGCCCCCCCCCATCAGTTTCTGTCAGGTTTGTAGTTATATAATGCTTATGACATTTTTAAAACCTTTAAAAAAGTACTCAACATTTTGTTTTTTCTTAAAGAGTTAAAAATGACATGTACTTCTATGAAAAAAACCTCTTAAAGCCAATAGATGGGTGTATTGCGACAGTCAGTAAAATGCTAAATGTAAGAAAAATATTAACCTTGACATATGGTGTATGTTGTATAGCATACTGTATGAGGTATTAAGGTTTTGTTGCTGGGGTCAGTCTGTGTAAATGCCCCATAAGTGTTGTTAAACCAGGTCTTCTTGGGATTCAACACGACAGTCTCCAAGGGCACACAACAGAGTAACATGATTTGTCTTGAGTGGCAAGAAGTGAGTGTGGATGTGCTTGGATGTCTGCCTTTGTTTCTGTGTCTCCACTTATCTCTGCTATCTGTGCGCCTATCTCCAGGAATATACAGTATTTTTGAATGCTTTTGCTTTGGTCAGTGTGTGGTGTTGGTCCATGTGTTTCTGTGTGTCATGGGTGGGGAGCCCATTAG
This sequence comes from Xiphias gladius, assembly GCF_016859285.1. NCBI lineage: Eukaryota > Metazoa > Chordata > Actinopteri > Istiophoriformes > Xiphiidae > Xiphias > Xiphias gladius. The sequence continues at coordinate 19,140,075 of NC_053415.1, read as the reverse complement.
TGAGATCTGGCCTGAGGAATGGTGTTGATACTGAAGGTGCCCTGACACTCATGTATTCTAATATAGGACAGATTGACTAGCATCAGGCGGTTATGATGAACACAGGTCATTAATCACAGGTCCCTGGGCTTCACACAGGGCACACAACATTTTGATGTACACAGAGAAGAAACGACGGTGTTTTCGCGTGTGTACCTCAAAGCATGTTTCTATTACCAGTGGCTCATTATTCCTCTGTCAAACACAGTCAGAATAGAGTTCTCCTCCCTTCAGAATCTAATGACAGAAGGGGTGAAAACAATAAATGAGAAAATATTTGAAATTAATATAGACGTGAGTGCACACTAGTGTATATGCAGTACAGTCCACAAAATAAGTATTTCAGCTCAATTAATAGTGAACTATTTATTTCTGTTTTAAATCTGTTTTTCTCTCTTCTGTTTAAAAACTGAAGCTAAAGCAATAGACAATTGTTTACACTGAACTCTTTGTGATTCTCTATATTCTTCTCGATTTGCGTATTTTCTCCTGCTAGTCAGCAGAAGGCCTTCAGTGGCTCCATGGCGCAAACAGCAATGTCTCTGCAGGCGGTCAAACACGGCATGATTTACTCTAATGTCTTGCTCAAGTGTACTGCATTACACGCATGTGCACACACGCGCGCACACAATTACATATGTTTAGGCACACATGCATGCAGCTGTATTGATCACCGATTGATTTGTTGCAGGCATCTCTGGATGGGAAAATCTCTGCAATAGTAAGTAATAGTAAAAAGTACTCTGATGAGCATATCCTGCCAATTAAACACCCTATGCAGACTGTGTGTGAGGAATATTCCCAGCAAACAACACTTACAAGTTATTACATCAGCCATGCGCACAAACTGGTACAAGATGTGTGTTTACATGTCAGCTGTTGCACATTAAACATTACGCACAGCTTCTTAAGATCTTCAGAACAGTACAACACATGCATTAATACCAAATGTGTTATTGTATTTGTGGCATTCCTTAACCTGTAAGAAAGGCACACATCACATTCGAGTTACACATGAGAGGTGACTGGCTGTTATGAATGTATCTACAGTACGTCCCCCTCCTCACTTCATTTGATCCTTACACCCTCATCTCAATGCAATGCTCTTATTCTTTCAAAACTGTTCATCACCCTCCCTATTCTGAGTAAAATAACCTCAACAGCACAGGTTTATTTTGTGCCTTGGTTTTCCTGTGTTTATCCGTTTCTGGCACCCTTACTTCCCCCTCTCTCTCTCTTCAAAGTCTCTCTATTCTATGCTTGCATTGCGCTCCAATCATTCTCTTTCACACACACACACACACACCCATATGCACGCACATGTATGCACACACAGGTACCCTGCAATAGGACTAGCCCCAGGGAGTCAGAACAAAGCAGATGCTGTTAATCGAACCTGCGGTGAGAAGTGAGGGGGAGAAGCGGTGAGGGGAGGTGTTGCCTGGGGTGAGTATGGAAGGGTTTAGGGAGGTTGGGATGGTTACCATTCAACTGATGCTTCAATTGCTGCATTCTGCTGCCTCTGGATCAACAGGACAACATGTAACAAAGTGGAGATACTACACTTATCTAATGTAGGAATGGGTTTCTGCATTAGTCAGCTCTTAAAAATCTATCAGCCTTGGTTATTTTATTTTGTGTGTGCGTTTCATAAATCCTCTGAATGTATAAATGAGAGTGTGTAGGTTTAAAATACTCAAGCTTTTATTCTGAGATTAAAGGCCAAATATATTCAACTTTGCACACATTAAGGGATTGAAAAAAGAAGTATACCACACACAGGGCTGTGCAATTTTAATGCACAATTTAGGTCAGAGATCTTCTCCAACGCATTGTTGTCAAGAAAAAGCAGCGCAGACCTGGTACAAAGCTTTGTTAAGCTTAAAAAAAGCAAAAACAACTGAGATTTGAGACATTAGCATACCCTCACACACACACACTTGTGCAAACAATGTTTTAATGAGTGCAAACTTAAAGTCAAAAGCATTTCAAATACAATACCATTGCAGGTTAAAGGCTAAAATATTGCTTGTGCACAAAAGTGAAAACATGCAGTTATTAACATAAAATATACATATACAAGACATACAACATTTATGGTAATATGCATTACTAACACAAATCCCATCTTTCTAAATTACACATAAGTGTTTGTCAAAACATTATGTACTTCCTGGTTTTCAGTTTTCCGCATACCTCTTGTTCAAGACCATAAAATCAACCAACAGGTTCTGCAAGTATAAGCAGTATATCAACAATAAAGTAAGTCTTTGTGTAGACATTGTCTAGCCCACAAGGGTTTAATTCCAAATGTATTCTCTGTCTTTGGCACCAGTATTTAGGAATTTAACACACTAACACATTAACTGGCTATTTGGTGTTTTTACAATATTTATAAAACCTTTAATGTTGTTGGAAATTACAGACATTATTGTATTTGTTCAATGCAATATCTTTTGATTTTAGACATTTTGCAAAAAAGGGGAAAATTTGGCTTATTACATGGGCTAGTGGAGCAAAGCCAATACAAAACGGATTACGTAACTATCACTGACAACATGTTTTATATCTTGTGATTTTCAGTTTTCAAAAATGGCACGTGTAATCTTAAATAATCTATGTATTTATAAATTATATCTTTTTTATATCTGTGGTGACAACATCATTTTTAGATCTTCAAACTGGTGGACATCATCACATCTCAGTTTAGTTTGTGTTCTGTTATGTTAACTACCTAGGGTGCATGATTCACAATGAACCTCATAAATAATGCAGTTATACAGTACATATAATATTATATTCATGTAGTGTTGCAGTTATTCGTTCTGGCTTAATCTAATCTTCTTGTCACGTTAGAGATGGCTCTCCATGAATACTCAGAGAGATACTGTAAGTTCCTGTTTTAAAACTTTACAGAAGCCCAGTTCTAGCTGGTTTTGGATTTTGTCGGCAAAACACTGATCTCTAGTTTGTGAGGTTAGATATCAATGGATGTTTTAAGATCAAGAAATAAACACAACTGTTTGAGAACATATCATCTCACAAGCATGGATCTGGGTCATTGCAGTGGCTACTGCAGCTGGATGACTCCTTAGTAACTTGCAAATTTGCAAAACTTACTTCAAGTACTGTATAAACTCGACACCAAGCAGTGAAGATTACACGATAACAGCAGTATTTTAAATTTAGTCTCGATTGGTAAAGAAATTCCTCTGTGTTTGAGTTCCGGGGTATCAAACTGCGTTTATTTATCAGATGTTGATAGTCAGCGGGCGTCATGTTGCTCAGGAATCAATAGAAAAGGTTGAACAGGTCAGATGATCTTTTCTCACTGGCATTAAGCTGGCCTCTCATCTCAACAGCTTTCATCTGAAAACAAACAATGGCATTATCACCAATTATGGCTGTGATTAGTGTGTAAGCCTTATTTGATGGAAGGAAAATAGGACTAAAAGAGAGGAAAACACTGAGGCTCAGAAAACAAATGACATTGTGAGAGGTAGCGAAATATAAAGAGTAGTCGTGTATTGATGACAACATTGCCTTTGTTGTGGTCCTTCAAAAGTCCATAGAAAACCTTCACATCATGATCCTGTTAGCTATCAGCATGAGTCATCACCATTGGCTAGCCATGTTTGATATTATCCCATTACCTCAAATGAAAAATGTTTTATATAACCTTGCACAAACACATGGTGCATTTCAATGCATTTAACCTACTGTACCTCTGATAAACTATACCTGCTATTTTTAGAGTCTAGATAATGAACACTCATCTTAAGCCAAGTGCTAATATTAAAAGCATAATGGTGCCTTTTTCTATCAAGGTCTGCCTTTAATTCTTCTCGTTTATTAGGTCTTCGTAATGAATACAACATATTGCATGTGTTGTAACTGTTACATGTAGATTCTGTTTTGAGTACTGTATGTCTGAGTGATAGTGAGGGAAAAAAAACCTGTGATTTGGTACAACGCAGAGTGTATTTTATGTAACAGCGCGGAGTAGATCAGAGAGCAGAGCATGACCTATTTTTAGGGCTCTGTGGAGACAATATTTCTGTTCCATGCACTGGAAACCATGACTCCTGCTCTTCATAACCACTTTACAAAGCTTGCGGTGCATTAGAAGGTTGAGCCGTGGAGGACCGACAATTCACCACTCTTAAAGATAGTCAGTGGAAGCTGCTATTAAATTAACTCCTGTATGGGCAGTCAACCTGCCAGCAAATCCAGCATCCTGTTGACGCTGTTATTATACAGGAAAGTTTGCCTTTGTTTGGTATAATGTACATGCTGTGCCTGAGGTCATTTTAGCTCTTGCGGTCACTCTGCCCCTGCCATACCCTCTTAGACCTGCAGTAAACTACTTATAAAATGGCATTTACAGTGGTCTCACAGATGAATTAGTAATATCATTATGAACAATCAGCATTGCAATTTGTTCCACTTACCACATTTTAATTCAAAATTGAAGACTTGTCCCCAAGTAAGGTTGCCTGGCCAAGAATTTCAAGAGTGATTGCAGCCCATATACAGTATAATTCAATTTATCTCAGGAAATCACCACCTAATTATGGTAGAGGGGTTTGCTTGCCCCATTGTTGGAGACAAAGCTCCTGGGGGGGTCTCCCAAGGACCAGACAAAGAGTGATTCAAAGGCCTTGATGAATCAGCAACTTCAAGAAAAGATCCTCAAGGTAGCCATTATTCTAATCGTCTCATTAGTGCAGCCTTTAAGTACTTTGAAACCAGCTATAAGTTGCTGCTTTTATAAAGCATTTTGGTGTGTTGCAAAAAAACCATCAAAAAGTGCAGTGTAACATATTTATAAACAGATATAAGAGTATCCATAAGGTAATATTATTCATACAAGTAGTGTTCACGATTGAGTCAAACCCTATTACTTAGTGCATTTTATTAGTTTTCTAAATGAAATTATTTAGCTCTTACATTTTAGTTGTAGTTGAACGTTAATGCTTGTCAAACCAACACTGTTTGCTACAGACATGAACACATTTACTTACAGTACACATATCTAACAGCAGTCTGAAAACACACCTAATTTAGTACAGCTTGGACCATACTGGTAGTCTTATTTACAGCTGTTGTCACTCAGGCCATAGCAACACTCTACATCTACACTCAACTTTTAGAAAAGACTTTTTAGAGAGGACAAATTTGAACATGCTTCTCTAATGTTGTAGCGACAACACAGAAAACAGACTCTATTTAAAAACACCAACATTTATTGGTCAGATATGCATTCACAGATATGGAAGGCCTCACAGAGCAGCAGCATGAGGGGGCCAACTTTATATCACCTCCAACTATATCTGAGATGGTTCTTTGTGCCTGTGTTTGTATATAGGTGACTTACTAAAGGTGTTATCAGGTGGCCGCATGAGTATAAAGTACTGGTTTTGACTGAGGGGCCTCAATTCAGTTACCCAAGAATTACTGTTAGCCTTAGGTACAGCCTTTATGACTCACAATCAAAAACACTAATACTGATGGAGATGTCCGACAGCAGAGACACAAAGTTATGTGAGTGACATAACACATACATCACCAGTATATGTTCAACTATATTGAAAGACAAGCTGAGTCAAAGATGGTAATGGAGCTGGGATTTGAGGAGTATCCAATCATGTTTTTCTCCTTACCACATAATGACAGTCAGGTACAATGTTGTTGCCAAACAAGAGAGGAAGACAAAATTTAATATCAATCCTGTTTATTTTCTTTCTTTTTTCTTTTTCTTTTTTTTTTTTTTTTTTACATCATTTAAATGATTTGAAAATGCTGGTGGACAGAACCCCATTTGTGAGCAGTGTTTTGAACCTCCTGCGTTAGCATGGACCTTTCAGAAGCCACACACACACACACACACACACACACACACACACACACACACACACACACACACACACACGACCTCACTTCATCCACAGTGGGATCATTAGGACTGTTTGACAGGTAAGTGGAGAGACCATGAGCAGGAAATTTTATCTCCTCAGGCAGAGAGCTGCCTGGCATTTAGCCCAATCCCAACACCCCTATCACCACTTAGGCTGTGCAAGAGTGCATGTGCATGCGTATGCGTGTGCGTATTTATGTCTGTGTGTGTGTGTGTGTGTGTGTGTGTGTGTGTGTGCGCGTGTGAGCGAGTTTTCCAAATACTGTTTTCTATCCCTGGAAGTGACTAGAACATTGACTTCATAAATCCTCAGCTCATCTCTTCGGGACATGTGCTGTTTTTGGGGAGTTGATGGAAATTATACTGTAGGTAACATCTAACACTCAAACCCATATTAGTGCATCTTTTCAGGAAAAAAAAGTGGTCAATATTTTTCATCCAAATCTACAAATTTGTTCTTCTTTTATGGATAAGGCTCAAGATATTCTCTATTTTCTTTTTGTTGACAAATGCCTCCTAGCTTTAGCTTTTTAGTCTGTTATTAAAAACTAATATAGTTTATTTTGAGCCAATCCCACATAGACCATCCTACTGCTTTAATTACATAGTAGTGCACCAAATAAGTTTTTTTCCTCAGATGAAAATAGTCCCCAACAAATCCACTTTTAAGTAAGTTTGCTAAAAACTACAGTACCCAGCTGATTTAGAAAATGACCAAACCTTTTAAAAAAAAAAAAAGATCATCATACCATGTAGGGTTAAGAAAAGTGAGAGTCCATATTATTATTCATTGTTTTCTATATATACTTTTGTCTCTCTTCTCTATGACTGCATCTTTTTCTCTTCCTACCTCTCTTTTTGCCACCTCTCTATTTCTCTGCCACTCGTTGCCTCTCTTCTTCTCCATCTATGGTTACATAAAAATGGTGTGAAGGCCTGGCTGAGTGGGCCGCAGAGTGGAGGAGGGCCTCACCACTTTCTTAACTTTCATTCACTAAGGAGCTTCCAAGTTCAGCAGCCTTGCAATCCTCCTCAGCCAGCTCAGTGTGTCAGAGTACAAGACTATTTATGAACCCACCTCCATCACTCAGCACATTAACGTCCCAACACCCTCTGCTGCTTAAATATTATGGTCCCTCCGGAGCTATAACATGCACATTTTAAAGTAATGGATGCTCTGCTGTTTTGTCTTGCATTATGACAGCATTGTTTAGCTGCTGCATATCTCTGTTTTTGTCATTGTATGACTTTGGTTTGATCTGTTTTTATTATCGATTAATCTTATGATAAATGTAAGAGTTCAATTACGATAGCCCAAATTGATGTCGTTCGAATTTATCACATTTTGTTTGAGCAACACTTAAACAGCCAAATGTAGTCAATTCACAATAATAATTCTAAAACTGGAGAGACTGTAAATGTAATTTTCTGCCAACTTAGTGTTTCAGAGCTACAATACATTATATGCTACTGCCCTATCCATTGCGCCAAACTGGGAAAACCAGAAACCACAAAGGAAAAGACTTTTGCTCAACAGCAGCCTCTGTGGCCACAAGTGACCTTACGACTTAATAGTTAAAATCAAAATATAACAGTAGCACAAGTAGGGAAGAGTCACTTGATCAGCAAGCTGACTCAGTAATGTCCTTTATGGAAGGTGTAATACCTGACAAGTTGTATGTTTCATGGTTGTAATGGATGACACAAAGGCGAAGAACCTTCCAGAGTTTAATATTGCCATATTAATCTTAGAAAGGCAGACGCATGCATCATAGGTGTCCCTTTACACTGAGTGTATTGAATTGAGTAAGGATGCTTTTAAAATTGACCCTTTAAAGAGAAAAAAAGGTCCCATTTCTTCCTTCAAAAGTTACATGGTCTCCCTCTGAACCCTGCATTATGTGCCTGTATCCCTGTGTTCCAAAGCAAACCATGTTTTTTCCTCATAGCAGACACCACACAGACATGAATAACTGATGGCTGAATGAGGACAGCAGGTTCTGGTTTTAATTTCTGTCAGTGTTGATCTTGGAGACGCTGCCCAGGCCTTATGAAGACAGCGTGTCACTTCATAACGTGGATAGATGGGATTAGTATCAGCACTTAACAAATGAAGAACATCCTTCATACTAATCTTCCTGCTGTCAGACATGAGCGAGGCAGGGGAGACTACTGCTCCCTCACTCCAGATCAGCTTACTACTAATGACACACCCACTCCAGCTTTCCAGCCCACCACAATGAACACAACATTAACAGCATGACTGGCCAGACACGCATTAATATTGAGTATGTATCTAGTACGTTGGTCTATTCAGGATAGATTTGTTATAACTATGAATAGAAGAGCTTTCTTCTTGAGGAAGGTGAACAGAAATGCTTTGGAAGGGAAGATAGAGTGACACAAAACAACAAACTACTTTAACCTTTATAAGAAAGTCATCCACATGGTAGGTTTTGATGTTTTTTTTCAGGATTTTTTTTTTTTTACTAAGTTCACTAACTAATTACAAGCTTTTGGCTGCAGAGAAAATCAATCACGGCGTATCATGAGTCATCACACAAATTCATGCAAAATCATTCACAGCAAAATGATAAAGTGGCAAGTATCTAACACTCCTCCTTCTGTCACTCTAGGCTAATAGCGCTCTACCTCTGTCCTTCTCTCTCTGTCTGTCTTATGACTTTCATTAACTTGCTGCCTTCTACTACATCGCCAGGTTTTGTGTTTGTTTTTGTCCTTTGTGTGTGTCGTTACGGTTGCATGATTAGAGCTTTCTTCTCGCCACTCCACCATGCTGATGTTGTCGTTCCCTACCCGGTACTCTGCATCAGTCTGTGCCTTGGTTGTTTTTAACTGTTTGTTTAAGAGAGGGAGAGAAAAGAAGCCGCACTAACTGATTTAGATTCAGGACTGCTTTTGTGTTGATAATGAACACAAAAGTAATTACTGAAACTGTAGCTGGCAGCTTGGGTGCACTGACATTGTGTCTTTGCCTGTCTCTATCAACCATTAGCCCAAAATGAACCGGAAACACTTGATGCACGAGTGACACAGTGCAAGCAGATGTTCCAACAGCTGTCTTCAGATGGTCTGCCACTTACACAGAGAAAAACTACATGTCTCCACAGCACTGTCTGTTTCATGCAAATGAACACAGTCAAGATGGGTTTTTTTGTTTGTTTGTTTTTTTGTAAATTTTGAGGCTAAAAATTGGGTTTGGGGAGTAGTTGAAGGGTTAGGCTTCAGGGCATTTGTGCAACTTTAGACGGACTTAAGCACTATGTGTGAAAAGATCATGAAAAAAAAATTTCTGTGAAATCCAATGAAGACCAGGAAATAAAGAGACAGTGTCTTGCTGGAGTTGAACGAGGGACATTGTAGGCATTGCGGTGTGCATCTTAACCATTAGGCAACAAATGCAATATCTCAGAACTAAATCAGATGACATGCTTTTTACATACATGGGTTGTGGTGGAATAGCGCTCCATATCTTGGGTTGGGGGTTGTCCGAACAAAACAGTATAGAGTCACATTATGATGACATGTAATCCTACATACATATTGCCAATATAATAGTTGTACTCAGTATTAGAGGATGTAATCAGACAAAACACTGGCATCATGTCATGAACTGAGTTTTTAGCTGTCACAGTATGAACTGGGTGGATTTGACGCCTTGCCCATAGCAGTGCGGGTTCTCCTGCTTTGTCACTGAATTCTAAATGTATTTCTGCTGTTCTCTGCTGTTACAACAACCCTTCCCTCCCAAAGGGAGTGTATAGGACAGTTTGTGCAAAACCCATTGTCTGTCTTCTTGTCTGTCCATCTGCTCCTCATGACTGGAGGGACAACAAGTACAGACTTAGCCTGCCTAAATAAGAACCACTTAAGCACACGTAGACTTATTATTTAGTTTTAAGTATAGATAGATATATACTGTATAATAATTCACAGTCTTTACGTTTTTCCTTCTTGCAGTATGCAAAGGGTGAGGGTGGATTAAATCAGTAACGACAGCAATGTAATTTGACAGGAGAGCCAAGCGAATGAGAGACCCTGGGCTTAAAAGCTAAATTAATGAAGAAGTATGGTATGAAAATCTCCAGTTACATGCTCATGTCCTTACATCAACATCAACGTTCATACTGTAATGCACCATTGAATAAAACTGCCATGACAGAGTAAGAGGAAAAGATAAACAGCGAGTAAAGGAGCGGGTGTATTACTCCTGCCTATGCCTCTGTCAGATAATTTAAGTGTAGCTCTAGCATGCCTCTACCTCCTGCTGTAGGGCCTCTGATACAATGGAGCTTAAAACAATGAATAAATCATCTCTGCTGCACTTAAAAGCAACCCCATTTGTCCTTCAAACCATCTAAACACTTCCTGTTATCACTGTTTAATGTTTGGCCTGAAATGACAGGCAAGTGGGCGTATCTAAGTAGCATATCGGAAAACAGACCTTGTTCTGACTGGGACACAGGGTGGAGGATTTCCTGTTGCTTTGAGGCTGCAGCAGGTAAGCTTCACATTTGAGAACATAAGTACGTCATTAGATATGACATTCCTCCCATATGAACGACAGAACTGTCGCTCTGTGTCTACTTCCAACAGATAGATTCAGACACACACACACACATATATATATATATATATATATATATATATATAGTGTGTATATGAAAGAGCCTTTGTGTCTCTCAAAAGACAGGGTGTCCGGCAGTTAGAGGCAAGGAGACAGACTCCACTTTCATCCCGCTCCTTCCCCTACATGATAGTCTGTAATTGTTTTACACTGAGTGCTGTGCTGACGTCCTGCGGGCTTCTCTGGGAATGAGATGGATTTTATTTCCATTTTCAGTTCTATGTGGATGAGTCCTGGCCTGCACGACTAATAAGCAGATCCGCCACACTTTAAGGACTGGCTTAATTACTGATTCTTGGCTGACCTTGCCGTCTGAACTTTGCTTTAGAGCATCAATTGTGGCTCATCAATTTCTATGTTAATGAACACTAGAGGCAATAGGGAGGGACAAGGAGGGGACAATTGTTTTCAGACATAGTTGATGTTCCAAAGAAGAGTTGCGTGACTAAAACACTGTTGGGTAACCTTGTATTAAAAGACAGAGAAAAAAACCCCATAAGAATACAAATGTCCTCAAATCTCCTTTTATTGCTATATTTTTGCATTATTTCACATCTGTCATCGGTCACAAAAGTAGGGCTGTTAGTACTGCATGTATTGTGATAACTTTGTTAAAGTATTGGACACCTCTTCATTGTTTCAAATGGAGCACGATCAAACACCAGCTTTGAGAAGAAAATAATGACAAGTTACAGACTCTTAAATCTTTAGTTCTAATAATCCCTTATTGTTCCTTTGCTTCCTCTCTTTATTTTCTACTTTTCATGTCTTACCATTCTATATTCCTGCTTACCTTCTTTAAAGCCCCTTTGTAAAAGGAGTTGGTCAAAGTGTACCCTAGTGTCCATTTTTTCATATCTTACTTTTGAAAAATTGCTCAAATTTGACCATTTCCCACCTTTCTGACCAAGATGTCACATCTTACAGCTGTCAAGGGTACTGTATCTCTGCAGACAAAATATAAGCGGAGCGAAGAGCGGTTAAAGTGAGCCATGCATTTGCTTGAGGTGTGAGGAGTTTAGCTGAGAAGGCATACACATCAAAACCAAAATTCCTCGTCAGCACAGTCCTAGAACTTCCCAGTCACTCTGATGTTACGTTGTCCATTCCACCTAGAGCACTTGCAAGTAGCACTCTGCTTGCTAAATGGGTCCCCTGAAACATTTTGGAGCTTAGGCTAGCATTGCTGCTTATTCCCTGTTTATGGGATACCATTCAGACTGTAATTATGAGCAGCCTAGTTGTAAAAACCTTTCAGGTCAGTCTCCTAGTTTTATATCAGGAATTTGTGACGGTGACGGTGTCTCCCACTTGGTGTGAAGAGCTACAGAGTTTTTAGTAATCTGCTGGCAATATTACAGCCAAAATGAATTCAGCTAGTTTAAAAGGAACTTCACACTCCTTGTTTTTGTCTGGTTTCACTTATTAAAACTGCTACAAGTATGTGACACAACAAAAGTAGCTTATTTTGCATTTTTTGAATTAAACCATGTTGAGATAAAACTATTTTCTTCATTTTGTCACTTTTTAGGGTTAGCATCTCTGAAGCATATGTTTGATTTGATTTGATGTATTTTTCTTTCGAATTTGTATTTATTTATTTATTTTTTGACATTTCTTTAACAATGGACCAATAGATATCAGTATATACTAGAACCCATGTTTAGAAATTTCTTTTTAAAGCCCACCGCCACAGATATGCACACACCAAACACCCCACATGACACATACGAAGCATGTATATAGAGCATATATGTATGAAGAGTTACATTGATGCACCTGTGGGATTCCAACACCCGACCTCCCCCTTTCTCTTTCATTCCTCCTGTCTTTTTGTACTCCTCTGTCTCTTTTCTACCTTTCCCTTTATTCCTTTGGATGGGACATGCTGATCCTGCTCCGGTTTTCTGATTAAAAGGAAAATCCTCAACTGGGAATCATCAGGAATGCTCCCATGGGAGTTCCAGATGCAGGCTTTTGATTGGTTGCTTGATGTATAATTCAGGTTAGATGGGAGACCTTAATGAGACTGGCTAATGATGTTGACGAGTGTCTCAGCATTGATGAAAAAGAGTAACGCCTGCACACTCCCTCATACCACAGATTTATTTACATAAACAAAATTTGATAGCGATCGCTCAAAATGGGTAAAAGTGGTTACCACACTCGCATACTGTCAAATTCTTCAGACTCTAACACCAAAACATCTGAACCAAGCATAGGAAATAAGACACTTTTCATGCAAAAATGTATTTATGGCATAGCTCCATGTTGATAGTTTTCCATTGTCTGAACTATATATATATACAACATGCATTTATGTTAATGCATGTCAAATCGTGGATATTTGGGTATAATATTTATGTAGTATTTGTATGTATTTTTAACTTTTTTTAGAAATGTTAAATATTTTGATGTATTCCTTTCATGCAGCCTACTGTCACTTTCCCCCCATTTTTCATTGTATACTATTTGAATCGTTATTTGCTTCTTTTTTTTTTTACCACAACAGCTTGTCAGCTTATTGATAACCTCTTTTAATCATTTTCTTTTGACAATGATCCAGCTGCGATCATGATGTTGTTTATCCAAATTAATTTGTGGTTTGAAGTCAGTTTGCGTGCATTACTTTTTTTCATCAGTGTTGTTTCCGGATAGCCTTGCATCTAAGAGTAATGTGCATAGAAGAGCGCCTCAGTGTTCCCACCACAGGCACTCACAAATGCATTTTCAATGCAGTGCTTTCAGAGTGCTACTCACTGAGCTTTTTCCTCCTCTCTCCCTCACTGGTTTGAAGAGATTCTGCTTTCACTGGTTTTTATTTCTTGTGTTAATCTCTGTGGTTTGGAGATGGTTTGTTTGTGAGCTGCAGAGGGAGAAAATCTAGTTCCCTGTTGAAATATTTAGCAGCACTCAGCATGCAGAAAGAAGCTACTATAAGCTGTACAATGGTATGAATGTTTCTCTAGCCTCTCACAAACTCTCAGCGCAAAGTAAAATAAGGTTGGACCGATACAATGATCATTCCTGCAAGGTCTTGTTATAAAAACAAAACAATTTTAGCCTTGAGAAGAAACAGAGTGAGTTTTGTCAAAAATGAAAATGTAATTTCGTGTTCAAGTATACTGGACCACTTATGCAGAAGGAAAGATTTGTGTATTTTTTGGCTAAACGTTAAAAAGGGTTACATTAAAATATCAAACATATAGGCTGTGCTCCAAGACCTTCTGTAACAACTAAGTATCACCAAAGTGCCACAATAGCTGTTATATGACGAATGTTTTTAGATTGTGAGCATCCAGCAGTGGGTGGTGCATTCTTGTAAAAGCCCAGACAGACAAGTGTTTCTGAATCCACCATCCGAGTGTGTTCTTCTCGTCTACTTCCTCTTAACCCTCTCCTCTCTTGTTATGTGTTTTAAAATGAGAGTGAACTTTCTCTCTTACTGAGCAGCTGATCAGGTGAAATTTGACACTGATGCCATTTCACACTACATTATTAGACAGCTGCACGGGACCATCCAATTTGACGGTAGTGGCACTCTGATCAGGAAATCTGTATGCCAGTTGCCAAAGGATTTGATCACAGTATCATGGAGATGAATTGGCCAAAACTATGAAACAATGAAGAAAAAAATGTCTCCAAATATCCCAGAACTATCAGATTTCTTGTGTTGGTTACATGGTGCGTGGGCAAATCAGGCATAAGTGGAAGGTTTTGAAAAAGAAATCAACATTTTGCAAAATAAACCTCTGAGGGCTTGATAACAATAAAATTATCCTCATTCTTAAGTATTGGTTTTATTTTAAGTTGTGTGCTGGCTGTCAGTGGTTTTGTGTGGGCACGGATGTGCATACCAGATGAGCAGGGGAAACGGGATCATCTCTACAATTATAGGAAGGTCATGACCTGCTGCCACAGCAACCGCTTGGCATCCGTTTGGAAACTGCTTGGCACCCACAACCTGCAGATTTCATAAACCTGCAATTAGGCAATGGGCATGTATCAGTCAGCACTCTGTGTGAAACATCTGCTTGTCTCTGCGCCTGTGTGTGAGCCTATTTGTCTATTTTCAGTGTGTGTATGTGTGTATGTATCACAGCATGATAGATATACAGACGGGTGACAAATTAAAGGAAAAACCTGAATAAATGATTGGAGTTACCTAACAAATGAAGATGCTTCCACACAGGTGCACTGCATGGTACGATTAAGCAATTTACGTCCAAACAATCTCTGTGGCATGTATAAAAAAGCTGAGCAGGCCCTGTTGATAATGATTTTGTATCAAGATGACAAGAGGTAAAGATCTAAGTGATTTTGATAGAGGGTTCATTGTTGGGGCACGGATGGCAGGAGCTTCAGGCACAAAGAGTGCTCAACTGGCTTGTGTTTCAATAGGAACAGTGACTAAACTGACACGTCCATGTAGATCTATGGGAAAGATGTCGGTAAATAAGGTTGGAAATTGTGATTGACAGCGCACATTTGATGACCGTGATGCTCGTGCATCGGTCCGACATGTAAGGAAAAACAGAAGAGCAACTCTTCCTCAGGTGACGGAGAATGTCAATGCAGGACGTGATCAAAGTGTGTCAGCAAGAACAGTCCATCAACAGTTACATAGAGAGGGATATTATAGTGGAGTGGCAGATCATAAAACCGTCATTACAATGATGAAAGCACATGTGAGAGTTCACTGGTGCAAAAATCATAGGTAGGTTTATCGCCCCCATTCTGTTGTGAAAAAAGTCTTTATCCAGATCACTAGATCATAACTTCAAAAAATATACAAGAGGAAAGGAATAGATTGAGGACTTTTATCCTCAATTTGTCTGTGTGTGGTCTAACATTGTGGTAACCACATATTTCACAAGCTATGGCTACATCTGTTCTAGTGGAGCCTGTGTTCCAGTGAGGATTCACATTATTTTTATTATTTTCAATTTTAACCAAGGAATTAATCGTTTCTTTATCTGATTGCATTCTAAAGCAAAGTCTATTTACATCTGTGCGGGAAAGTGGGACATGATGCTAATTCAAGATACTGCTTTTTTAAAGCAAAGTTGGTCCCTTTTTGAACTTACGGAGAGTTTTTACATGGAGCTGTTACTGTACTGCCAAAGAAGCTGCTGTGCAGAGCCATTTAGTAGAAGGAAACTGGACAATGCAGCAGCAGGAAAAAAAAGAAGTGTGGGTGTGAGATGTGATGGGGTCCTGTAATCTCCCAGAAGTTTCTATGGCATCACTCATGTACCATTTATCTACCGAATATTCAGCAGGCTGCAATATGTGTGAGTGAGTGAGTGAGTGAGTGAGTGAGTGAGTGAAGTTGAGTTTTTAAGGAGAATGAAGAGGAGGATTTATGTCATATCAGTCAGCCTCTATATTTTCTGCATGACGGATAATGGTCAGGTACCTACTCATACTCCGAAAGGAAAAACTGTGGAGGCAGACACGTCTGTGACGAGTTTCCTGAGCCCTGGGCAAGTGTAGTTATACAAGACAGCCTTCTTCTTTCCCATCTAGTTTACAGATGCCACATATCATATCCTGATGGTATATGATAAAAAGGGGGTATTTATCCTCATATTGACACACAAATGTGTTTAGTGTGCACTCAATACTGTATTTCCTTGTGCTGTTAGAGTCAAGAAAACATTCATTTATTTTGTATTCCTTTTCTAGCCCTCTTTTTTTGTAACATCATTGCCACCATGGCTGTTTTCTGAGGGTTCTTTACTTATGATAGATAACATTTAAACCTACTGATAATCCCTTCAATTGAGATGACTACCATTTTAAAAGGGTTGATGTATTCATAGGTGATTGACAGCCAAAACAAAAGTCCATGGATGGCTAAATGGATATTCTTTCTCAGCTGTCATTTTAATTTTATAAGAAAGGTTCACAGGGTACCAGCTTGACTCTGTTAAAACTGGTTTTAAGCAGCTCTCCTGTATTGCAGCATGTCAATAGATAATAATTAATATAACAATGTCATGCAATATATTTAACAAAATGCCATCAGAGAGTTAAGGAAAGAAAATAATCCTCAAAAGGCTACAATGGGGCATGTGATTGGAGTAGCTGTTTTAATCGAATGAGTTATGACTATTATCCACTGTTACAGGGCAGTTGTTACAACAAATACTGTTCAAATACAAATACTTTAAAGTACTTTTACTCTGAACTTAAGTACAAATTTGATGTACTTTACTTAATTAGAGTATTTCCATTTTATGTTACTTCATACCTCTATTCCACTTCAATTCTGAGGAAAATATTGTACTTTTTACTCCACCACATTATTTTGACAGTTATCATTGTTAGTTACTGAACAAATTAAGACTTTACATATAAAACATATGATGATCTTATAGAATATAGTCATTGCTGTGGATTAAACTACCCAACAGAATGTGAAATAGTTACAACTAGGTCCACCTCTCTGAAACAGTAAAATTCTACCTTCACCTCCGGTAATATGGTATAATTTCATAACACTCACTGGTTGCATTTTCTGCTCTGAGTACTTTTACTTAATATACTGAAGTAAATTTTGCTAATAAAACTTCTGTAGTTTTACATTTTTCATTATTACACATCTATATCACATCTAAAATTTTTAATTGAGTACTTTTACTTTTATTTTTTTAAATAGGGTAAATATGGTCATACAATTATTATTTAAGTCATCGCAACATTCCTTACCGACATGTGCCTCCTTCTCCATTGATTTGTAGAACTGCCAGTCTCCCGTTAACATAGCGATTTCATTCCTGCCTATGCTAAGATGCTATTCCTTGAGCTTCTGGTGCTCACTGATACTTGGATCAACCCAGAAAACACTGCTACCTTGGCTTTGCTCTCCACTAACTACACATTCACCCATACCTCCCATCTGTCCAGGCAAGGAGGTGTGACTGGCCTCCTAATTACCAACAAATGGAAATTCACACAACTGCTACCTCCAAACAAATAGACCTCGTTCAAGTACCATGCTGTTATGGTGACGGCTCTGGTAAAAGTCTCTGTGGTTATGATTTACCATCCACCGGGACAACTGGGTGATTTTGTGGATGAAATCGTCTTCCATCTCCAAACACTACTCATCCTAGGTGATAGGAATATCCATTTAGACAACCCAAGATCTGAGGACTTCCTCTCCCTGAAATACTCATTTGACCTGAAATGGGTTTTCAGCCCTCTAACTCACAGCCGGTAAAGCTGGTAAAGAACTTGACCTCATTCGAGAACTGTGCCGCAGATTGCCTGACGGTCAGGCCTCTGCACCTCTCTGACTGCAATTTCATTCGCTCCACTGTATGCCTCCTGGAATTGCCCTTTGTTCCACCACCTCAGGTTGAACCTCCCCTTTTGACCTCAATAGAGGTCAATGATGCCACAGAGTTACCCTGCTCTACACAGAGCTCATGTCTGGATATTCTATGTCATCTGTCTACCAAACCTGCTCAAACTTGCTCTAACTTGCTCTAACTTGCTTAACCCACGGCTGACTGGCAACATCCGGAAACTGCGTACCTATCTTAGAGGTGCTGAGAGAAAATGGCAGAAATACAGTGACCACAGTGATCTCAAGGGTTATAGGTCTCTCCTGTCTTCCTTCTCATCCAGCATCAGTGCTGCCAAAACTGCTTTTTACAATGATAAGATCAGCAGTACCAAAGACACTCAAAAATGATTTTCAACCTTCAAAACATAACACAATCTTCCTTATTTACCAAATTGGAGGCACCCAATCACTTGCCAACTCTGAACCACTCAGAGACAACCAGTCTCCCTTGATTAAGGGCACATCATTCTCCATGGTCAGCCCTCTCACTGAGGGCAGCACACCAGCAAACCAAACATGTAGCAGTCCCTCTCTGCTCTCATGCCCTTCTCTGCCTCCTCTGGTTGATGGCTCACCACCTCCCTCACTCAGCCCTCTATGAGGGCAAGGCACCAAAAAGCGTAACATGTAGCAGTCCTACCACATGTCCTTTTCTGTCTCCCCAGGTCAATGGCGCATAACTTCTGTCATTCACCCCTCTCACTGAGCGAGGTATCAAAACTCCTGACTGGTAGGTCTCCTACTACATGTGCGCTGGACCCCATTCCCACTAACTTTCGCCAAGCCAATATCTCACACCATTGTGCCAGCATTCACACGTGATAAATGCTTCACTGGCTTCAGGAACACCTCTGCTCAAAAAAGCCCTCACTCGACTCTGCTCAAGTATCAGCAGCCTTCAAAACAGTGAGCCACTTGCTGTTCTTACTCTCTGATATGGGCATCTCAGGCAAAGCACTTTTTTGATTTGAATCCTATCTCACTGTGCGTTCCATCAATATGTCATAGTAAGGACATACGTCACTATCCCATCACCTCCCCAAAGGGGTGCCCCAAGGCTTGGTGCTGGGGCCCCATCTTTTTTGCAAAATACACCATCTCCTTGGGTCCAATGTCTATTTGCATGGCTTCCCATATCACTGCTACACGGATGACATTAAACTATAACTGTCATTCCCGACAGATGACCACACAGTCTCAGGGGTGATCTCAGTTTATCTCTCAGACATATCCACATGGATGAAGGAACACCACCTTCAAGTAAGCCTCTCTAAGACTGAACTCTTAGTCATCCTGGCCAATCAGTTTCTCCATCACATTATCAACATCAAAATTGCATATTCATCTCTCACACTAACCAAGGCCATGGGTGTCATGTTTGATGACCAGCTATCCTTCTCTGTGAAATGGGTAAATATAATGTAATGTAAAGGATCTTAATACTTCCTCCACCACTGGTGATGTCTCTGTCATGATGAGGGTTGAATTTTTATGTTTTATGTAGAACCCCCCCCCCATCTGTCCACAGCTGTTTACGAATGGGCACAGGTGAATAGGATTTTGTTTCTGGTTCTCACAGCATTGTTAAAAATTCCAACGGAAAGAACTATTTTCTTTCCAGAATCGTTGTCCCTCCAGATAATCCTCAGAACATGCTGTGGAAAGTTATAATAACGTTCTACCAAAGAAAGAGTAGGTAACAAAAGACAGTTTGTTGTTGATAGTTGTATGGACCTGTATTTATTCACATTTCCTGTGATGGAAAAGTGGTCCTGTTTGAGCAAATCATGTAGATGATGAAGGTTATAAGAGACAAAAATAACTTGATCATCTACATATAGAAGAAAGCTGTCTCATATACATATAGAAGTGTATGAATGACATCCAGGAGTGAAAATATATTGGATGGTATATCAAGGAGATATCAGTAATTTACTGTTTCACATGCTTTGCAAATATCAACAAGTAAGGTTCCAGTCACATGACGTTTAAGTATTATAATTAAGAGATGAATTTCAAGCACTGAAAAAAATTGAGGTTTTGAAATTAGCTTATTACCTCATATGATACTGTAAACTAACTTAGTTTGTTTATAGGTTTTGGTCCTGTCTAGACTTTGTTTTAAACCTCTTAATAATCTTTTAAAGTTTTTTTAAGTTTAAAGTTTAAAGTTTTGAAAAACAAACATGTGCCAGATTTTCTACTACAGAAAGCACACACACAATAGTAAGATAGAGACAGAGAGTACACAGTTTAGTATTATATAAGCAAATAATTATTCACTCTAGCCTTCACCTTTTCTTGTGTGTGTTTGTGTGTGATTTCATCTAAGTTAAGTCATTTTTGAGATAGCAATAACATTCATTAATACAATGCATCTGCTCATCAACATTTGCTCATACTAAGGCAAAACTGGAGATAAATAGTAGAAATGAATCCTTCACTATTGTTTTTGTATTTGCGCACCCACACTGGTGTTCTGACCTATTCTGGCTGATTAGGCCTCTGCTCAGGTTGAAGGTGGGAGGACCAACACTATGTTGGAAAATTAAGTGTTCTGACTGGACTCCATGTACTGATAAGATACTGTTAAAGATGCATTTTGTTGTGCCACAACAGCTGCAAAAAACTAACAGGAGAGTCAGTGAGATGTCAATAAAGCAAAGTCTACAGTATATACACCTACACAGTCCTGATGAGAGGTCTCATTAGCCAAAATATTTAAATCACCACTGTTGGTTCACAATGTGTGTGCAGTGCCTTTAAAATCAGATTTACTCATCAAGTCAGTTTTTTATTTTTACATAGCCCTATATCACATATGACAAATTGGCCTCAAGGGGCTTGACAATCTGTACAGCATAGCCTATGATCTCTTTCAGGACAGATGGACTTGCAATAGATGTTGAGTGTACAGAATAGACCAAAACAGCAAATTTACAATATGGAAAATCAAGATGACAGGATGAAAATAAAGTCAACCTTTAAAAAAAAAAAAAAAAAATCAATTATTAATACTTTGATTCAGTGAAAAGGAAGAAAAAGGTCTTTGAAATATCAGAAATGCTCCTTTTCTCAGCCAGCTGTAGGGCGCGTAGGTGTACGTGTTTGATTGACAGCAGCTTGTAGACAGAGCCCCGTACCGGCATTGTGTTGAAGACAGTTTCACTGTCACTTCTACTGCTTGGAGAGAAACTGGACTAATGGGACCACTTCAAAAGCAATGCGCGTTGAAGGAGATTAAACTCCGAAGAACGCAGTAATGCAGTGTCAAGGAGAAGGAGAAGAAAGTGAAGAATGCGAAGTAAACAAACTTTCACTGCAGGTGTCTCTAGAAGTCATGGCCAGACAGCGTGCTGCTAGCAGCCATTTTGAAGTGCGACGACCACACCAGCAACTAACCGGGGCCTAAGTGACATTTCCCAGGTAAGTTCACATGCTGTTCAGTGATCTGCAGCTGACCGGCTAGTTAGCTATAGCCTGCCAACTGGCATTAGCAGTGCGCCCCCCCCCCCCCCCTGAACCTTTGTTCGGTGGCCTGTTCAACAAGCTAAGGTGCGGGAGAAGACGTGTGTTCATGTTAGTCCGGTAGAAGAGAAGGGGCCTTGGGCAGGGAGGCCACTGCGGGTTGTGTTGAAAAGTCCGTGGCTCTTGCTCCGTGTTAACAGGGTTTTGTCTGGATGTTGCCTGTGACTCAACTGTGACCCCACGGCTTTATGCCAAGACTTGATTGGTGAAGTATCAAGGTGTTCCTACAGATGCAATGGGGAACACAATCATGACAGCAAAAACCATGAATGTGTGTGTGGATTTCTCGCTTTTGTCTTTTTTTTTTTTTCCTGAAAGAACCAAATATGTCCACTGTATCAGACAAAACAATGCCATTTAATTTCAGTTGGACTTTAAAAATATTTAGTGCAACTGTAAATGTTTGTAACATATTGGCTCAGTGTACTTCTCCGCCATATAAACCTATATAGCTACTCATAACATAATGTACAAGGGTTGGAGTCACTTCACTATTATTTTCAAGATCACTCAGACGTCAGATTGCACCAATCAGCCATATATATATATATATATATATATATATATATATATATATATATATATATATATGAGAGAGATAGAGATAGATATATATATAGAGAGAGAAACATACTGTGTGTATATATATATGTATGTGTGTGTATATCTATATCTATCTATCTATCTATCTATATATATATATCTATATATATATAGATATATCTATATATATCTATATATAGATATATATATCTATATATATATATATATATATATATTATATATATATATATATATATATATATATATATCTATATACCTAGCAGCAAATTTTAATAGGTTAATCCGGTCATAGAGTAGGTGCTGACAGCAACCCATCCTTCATAAACTGTCCAATCTCTGAATTGCTTAAAGTCATGTTATGGATTTTTGCAGGATTATAAAACAACCACTACTAGGTCTACAGTAAAGTAGCTCCAAATGTTGCTTTTCCTGAAAGATGTGTTTCTCCCATTTTCGTCTTATAACTTGCATAGTGTCAGAGTTCAGTCTAAAAGCCGTCATATTCCGTCTTGTTTTCAGAATCTAGACCATTTTTATAAAGACCACAAACAATTTTTGCCAGGATCCTTTGACAACTGGCGAACTGCCTTCAACATTCAACTGGCATGATTTCCATGTTGCTCATAAGTCGCCTCTGTTTTGCTTCATGCCACAACTGCACAACTTAATGCCACCAACTACAGCCTGGATTTTGACCGCAGTATCCTGCCCTGCCTTTGCTCTTTTCTGAACTGCTGCTCCGAAACAATTTGAAAAGGGGGAAACAAAACAGAAAACTGTTTGAATGTGTCCTGCCCCGAATCATTTAATTTGCACGGGCATTTTACAGGAATGAAACTTTGAATTCAGACTTTATTTCAAGCTCTTCTCTCACTAGGCTGGGACATCAGCAGTATGGGGGCCTAACTGTATTGGGGGTTCGTTTTTAAGCATATTCCCTCTTTCCCCCTTCTCTCTCTTGTCTCTCTATTCCTTTGTCACCCCCCCCCCCAACATTTTTCTCCCTCTTCCAACAAGGGAAGACCCTTTTTTCGCTCGCCTCGTTCCGTTCAGAGCTGAAGCTTTGAGTTGAGTTATAGTTGCCTGCTGGACCCCCCCCGTTTCTCCATTTCAGTGTCTAATCGGCGAAAACGACCGAGTGCAGGTGCATCCGCGGCGTGTGTTAGAGCCAGCGGGGGACGGTGTGTGGTGCACTAGGACCGGGGAGAGATCCTTCTCGTCGTGTGCATTGCAACTACAGAGCGGAGCTGTGGAGGAAACCCCCCATCGGATCTGGCCATTATATCCATACATTTATTTTTCCCATCTCCACCGCGACGCGGCTGAGTGCAGTGGATCGCACCAACCAGTGCGTCTGGGATGGTCAAGCCCCCAGGACAGGATAAGTAATTAAGACCGATTTGCACAAAACTCAGCTGTCAGATTTTTTTTTTTTTTAATTATTTTTTTGGGGGGGGTGGTGGGTAATGATTTCGCAGCTTCACCCCCATTCGTTTTGATATTTATATATATATATTTTTTATTGGTTGTAGTGGCATTTTTTCTTTTTTTTTCATTTCTACCCATCATCCTTTTTATTTCAGCCGCGCAAAGTCACATCTGCGTAGGAGAGCGCTTGGCGCACTTCTTCCCCAAAAGACAGAGACAAGATCTCCATTATTCTGTTTGGATTTAAACCGGACGATTGGCCGAATGGGTGACCTCGCTGAAACACAGACAATCACCGGCTTGCACCCATTTTATGGAAACGTGTTTTCCCCATTGACCTGGAGTTGTGATGTCCAAAGCCTTCCCCATTGACTGACAAACGGCACTGTACCATTTTTGGAATTGAGTTGAAGGTAGGCCAGTTTTCCTCTTGGATTGCCAAACCTGACATGGTTTTTTTTTTTTGTAATCATTTGATAAAGTTAGCAGACCTGGTCGTAGCTGGCTCTTCGGTTCTTGCGGCAGTGAATTGATCGCCCGAGACTCTGGGATTCTGTCGGACAGTTGCAGCAGTTATTCTACGGAGAAGACGGTGTGTAAGGATATAATACTCATCAGATTACAAGGCTCCGGGCCAGTTAAATGCTTTAGGGGAGGAGAAGTTCAGCACCTGCCACTCTTACAGCAATAAGATTAGGATCATTATGGATCGTTATAGGCTTCAAACGGTCAGAAGGCAATAGTTCACTAATAAGACTATGTTGTAATGTGAGGCGGCGTGAGAGGGAATCTCTATGTCTGTCTTTCTAGGACCGGGTGTCCCTATTTTCGATATTTGTTTTGCTCGCGAGCTCCATCGTGGAGATGCCGGAGGAGCCCTCTGCAGTGCGGTCTCACACACCGGCCCGCCGGGGCTCACCGGGGCTCACCAAGGAGAGGATTTAGATAAAGGTGTAAACGAGGCGGCAGCTTTGCCTGGAGACAGTCTACCAGTAAGCCTTATTATATGCTCAAACCCCGGCTCCATACGGTGGATAGAAGCTGTTTGGCGATATTTACGCGACGGTTCAACAGTAAAACAGATCCAAGTTTTTTTTTTAATGGTTACGCCACAAAATTAACTTGTGCTCACTCGCTCACTCCGCGCGCGCGCGCGTATGTGTGTATGTGTGTGTCACGTGCACGCACACACTCAAAGTGATTGAGTTTGACACGATTGCGTGTGAGAGAGTGCGTCATTGTAGTTACAGAGTCTAAATAGGAGACGCAGACTACATAAGATGCCAGAACTGGCGCGCACGCTGTCGTGTTTTTTTTTACGGCCCCTACAGAGCTTATCCGTGTTATGACGGTCATTAACTGTAGGCTAGTAGAGTGACTGCTCCATGCTTAATTCTTCAGTGCATTCTACCAGGCTTGGGTCTGCAGCCCTTCCGTCCCACCGTACGAGTTTCCCATGGGGACAAACAGCGCGGTCCCTTGGGTGGAACCGCGCGAATAGGGACGCCTGACGCCAGGATCTGAGTGATGATTGATGCTGATCCTATTCCTGGACGTGAGCCTGGATCAGAAATGCCGGAGCACTTCTGAACACTTAGTGGAAACCTTCCGGAGCTGTCAGCCGTATTTTTTTGTTTGTTGTTGTTGTGTTTTTTTTTTTTTAGTTGTGTTAGGTCGACCCAGCTAAAAGTGGGTTTGAAGAGAGATTGTTGGTGGTCTATCGGTCAGTGGCTGTTGGGCTTGATCTTGAGCATGTGCTGTGTGTGAGCGCATGCTTGTGTCAAGGTAGGCGCTCTCTCTCTCTCTCTCACACACACACACACACACACACACACACACACACACACACACACACACACTCCCTCTCTCTCGTTTTCTCTCTCGCCCTCTTTCTCTCTCACACACAAACAATAGAGGCTGTTTAGGCTGCTTAAAAACTCAATTAAACTCAACCAATGCTGTCTCGCTGGTTGCTCGCTGGACTGCAATTTGAGGAGACAACCACGCCTGGGCCTGTATACTGTTAATCGGAGCAGGCAGCGTTTTTTTAGTTTGTCAGGTGACCTATATCTGTTTGTGCTGTCAGAGACGACGTGCCAGAGGCCGTTTGGAGGTGAGCCACATCTTCAGTTCACGTTGTTAGCCAGTAGAAAGTCGTGAAAGAAAATCACTCCGTGTCAGTCTGGATTTTTCGGTTAAATTTTAGGAGCATCGAGCCTTGCATTAATGAATTCGTAAAGTCACTTCTGTCTGATGCTGCAACGTGCAGCAGATAAAAGTGGCAGGCCGTCGCTGCTGCCAGCAGCAACTCGTCATAGGGAAGATGACAGGAACTGTCTCTGGTGCTGAAACAGACAGCTCCTTTGTTCAACTCCGAGCTGAAATGTTCAGTGGCTGCAGCAACTCTGTCTGATTTACATTTTATGTTAGAGCTGCGGAGCCACATGTGTGTGTGTGTCATTCAGAGCATGTCACAAGTAAACATGGGATTCGGGTGCATTCCTGAGAAAGCACTGGGTCTTTGTAATGAGAATTATTTAAAATAAATTTCGAGTGGACTTTGACTGTGTTGTCTTGTAATGACAAGGTAATGTAATAATAACTTGTATTGATTGTCTGATAATGGCATTCATTCTGCCACCAGGTACATTCTGCTTTTATAGTATGCTTCTAACATATTACATGTTATCCATCTTAATTGACACATCAAGTCTCGATTTTGCAGTTCTTTTTTTCGTTTTGACCTTGCACGACAGTGTATACGGTACTTTAAATGGCGTTATCATGTGTTGAGTGGTGTTAAAATCCATTAGCTGATCATCATAAAGTGGTGCTTGGCTTGACCGTGTCAAAATTTGATTTTGTGAAAATGGAACATATTATTAAAAAGGCACTATTACAAACAGAACTGTAATATCTTGAGGATCAGTTATGTTTGCCCATGCCGCTCAATAATATAATATTTATCTGAAAGAAACAATTTCTTCTCAGACTTTCATCTTGATAAATAATGCAAATAATGAAATCATAGAATACATTACATTTTCTGTTCTTGTTGCCTGTGTGTGTGTGTGAAGTGTGCAAAACACGCTAAGACATACAAAAAGCCTTTGAGGCAGTTGTTAGTTTTGTCAGTATGTCAGACGTTGAATTCAGGGATTCTCTCTCTCCCTTTATATCATGCGACATATCATACACACTGTAGCATTTTATAAATGTGCCGTTGACACAAATTGGATTCGCGGCTGAATATGCTCACTAAAAGTATTTCTCTTTTCTCTTTTCTGTTTGGATTCTAAAAGGTAAAACACTCCTTGAGCATTTTATAATGCACCATGTGGACGCCGTGCCTGTTTTAAACATAGCTGGAGAAACAATATGCAGCCCGAGTGAAACTCGAATTAACCTCGTCATCTACTTCGTGCCTAATAATTGACTGCATTGCTTTTCTCTGTTTACTGTTGCCCAGTATCTGTGTATATGCATGAATGTTAATAAAATATCTTTATATGATATCACTGCACATGTAACCTGTACCAGGTTCACTAAGCTTCTCAGTGTACTGTGGGACCACAGCATGACAATTTGTTTGCGTGTTAGTGGTCATCTAGTAAGAATGAAGATTGGGTAGAGTCTTCCTGGTCCTTCCCTGGACTGGTCCTGTGTTAGTGATGAATGATGTGTGTGTTTTCCCCTAACGCTGATTGAATTAGGCCACCCGGCAGACCCATTGCTTTCCCAAGGAGCACTCGAAGGCGATCCTGCGGTGAAGTGTATCAATAAGCGGCTGGATGGAGTGTAAGTGGTAGTGTTGCCGCGGGAAGACAGCCGGTGATGAGGAGGGGGAACACGCTTAGGGAGAGTCCCGCTGATCACACAGCAGATTGGGAGCCCTTGGTGCTAGCGTCTGTCGGTCCCTGCAGCGGGGGGAGAGAGGGGTGGAGTCACACAAAGCTGACCCAGAACCACTCACGGGGCCACTTCTTGAATCCAGCTCGGTTTAGCTCTTTTCTTTGTTTTATCAGGAGCTTTTCATATCATCCTGGGTCTATTTACTGCAAGCCCTTGCTGTTCAGTTATTTGGAGATTTCAGTAGAAACGCGATCAGGTGACGGATGTAGTTGTTTCAGAACAAAGCATCTAGCGAGCTTACTGTTTTGATGGCTTTGTTGCTGGTTGCTTTGACATGGACCCCCATGAGGCCACTGGCAGCTGAGCTCCCACTGTGGCAGATTGATATTTGTAATTTAAGGGAAGCTGTCACACAGCATCCTCCAGATGGAGAGTGGCACGCAGTCGATTAAACACGGTTTGTTTAGAAATAATCATTTTGATGTGGGAGTTGGAGGATTCATTTGAGGCATATTGGCTCAAAGGTTCAGAATGTTCAATTACGCGCAGACGCATACAATCACAATAATAATAACATGCACATGTAGAATACAGAGTGGTGTCGGGGAATAGAAGCGTTTAGCCTGTCTTGTCATTTGATGAAGTCCCTCAGATCACAGCAGAAAGGACAGGTCAGTGATCTGTGATTTGGTTGAGAGCAAATTCATTAATTCGCCCACTGGTATACGTACACGTGTACACACACACACACACACACACACACACACACACACACACACACACACACACACACACACACACACACACACACACACACACACACACACACACACACACACACACACTGTTTTGATGGCTGAACCACTGGAATTGATATTTGGAGGAGGGTAATTTTTTAAAAGACCATCTCCCACTTGTCACATTGATTGACAATAAAGGAACATTAAACAGCACAGAGAGAATGCTACTTGATTAACTGCCCTTCAAAAGAACTAAACATATGCAATAAATCAGGTTTCCATCTCACAAATTAGGATGATAGCATTTAGATGCAGGCTTGAGGACCTTAAAGCTTGAACTCTTGCATTTGTGCTTATACAGTGGATCTAAATGATAGTTAAGCTCTCTGATGGTGCAGTGGTTAAGGGCAGGGGTCCCCAACATTTTTTGCGCTGTGGTCCATTATATTAACACTGTTTTTGCAGATTGGCTGGGGGGGGGGGGGTTGCACTCGTTAGGCTTTTTATTTCCCCCTACATCCTTTTGTAAAATGTTTGCTTACTCATGTTAGCTATATAATTAGAATAGTATTATCTCCAAAGCACACACAGAGCAGTTATCTATTGGGTGATGATAGAATAATGACCTCAAGTACAGATGGCTAATTTCAGTTTAAAATTTGTATCGTGTTGTTGTAAGCATGCAGCACAGACAGACCAAGTTAAATTTCCCAAATAGTCCATAAAGTTATATAGTTATTATTTTGTTTTTTTTTGTTTTTTCCCTCGAGCGAATCATACTGTCTCCTTGCAGCCGTAGTAAATGTTCTGTGGACCAGTAAAGGTCTGCAGCTCAGTGGTTGGGAACCATTGGAGTAGGGTACAGTGATGATCTGCAAGATCCAGCTCAACATGAGTGAGTTATTTTAACGTACTTTATTTCATATTAGATTTGACCCAGTCATAATGTAGAGAAATTATTAATTGAAAGGATTTCTTTCAGAATGAGGACTTTTTGACTTTTGATTTACTACATTTTCAGACTAGCTACAGCTGTAATTTTAATTTAATTTCTGTACAGTCAAACTTCATATTTAAAATGAGACATGATGTAAGGTCAAATCTCCTCACTTATATACATATGAATGAGCTGAGATTTTTATACATTGACTTTAATTTGTTAATGTGCTAATATTTTTTTATTAATGTGCACTGTGCCCTATAAATAATCAAATAAAAAAAATAAGTGATAGCTTGCTAATTAACCTAAAATATCAGCTATATAAGCTGTTTTTATCACAGTGGAGGACAATTGGATAGCTACACAAAATAACTTGAACAGTAAAATCTGAGGACAAAATGACGTCTAGATTTAGACAGTGAGGACAGTAGGCCACAGGATACCTCACAATGGATGCTTGAACTCACCTCCGCTGATATCTCCTCACTGATAACCTCTCTGACACTATTTCTCTCTCAGAACACAGCAGAAATCCTGCACTGATACTATTCGTAGTCTTTCTTTCATGCTTTAACTTCTCTCTCTCTTCCCGATGGTTTACCTGGAGCACTTTCTCAGAAAACTTCACTTCTCTCTTAAGCTATACCTTGATCGCTGTTGATGTGGTAAACAAAGTCAGGAATGTCGAAGTCAATTCCATGAGCCCTGCATTTTAATACAGTCACTTGAAAAAGTAACCTGTCAGCAGTAACAGCAGTTAGACTAAAGTGGTGTTGAAATTTTAGCTTAAAACTGCTTTACTTGCCAGGCGAAACTCTCCTTTATGTGTAGACATTTATGCAGAGCTTTAATGCAACATAGCCGGTGCATTTAAACCAATGAAGTAAGGAGACGGACATGGAATGGAAAAAGAGAGGAAGCAGATAGAGGTTAAAGAGAGGTGAAAACCGCAGCTTAGAAAGGAGGCAGGCTGGGCAGAGTGTAGTGAGGGAGAGGTGGAGTTGAGGGGATTAGGAAATGTAATAAACTGAAAGATAGTGCTCGAGCTTGTTTTCATTTGCTGTAAAACTAGAGCTTTTATTTGCTCCACTGACTTTAAATCAGTCGTTTCAAAACAAAACAGAGAGAGATTTTGAAGGATGATAACACAGACAGACTAGCGAGAGCACACATGTTTTAGGGGAATTAAAATCAGACTGCGAAATTGAAACTTGAATGTATACATGCATGTAAGTGCTTTACTTCTATAACAGCAGAGGCTGCTTTCTATCAATGCTATTTTTAATCTCAAATCACTGTACCCAAAGGAGCTTGTTCTCCCAAGAAAAACAAGAGCGGCAGCCATTTCAGCAAAGTGCCAAATACGACACGTGTTTACATTCAAGTGATGAAGCCCTTTAGTGGCCACAGTAATTATGACTCTTGTCCATCCAGGCAAAGGAGGAAGTAGTGCGACTTTACTGTAGAACCACAAGTCCAGATGTGGAAGAAGTTGGGGTAGACAGATTGGTAAACGAAATGCTGGACTTTAACTCAGATGACTGCTGTTTATTTCCTGTTTCCTACCAACAGTAAACATGGGTTTCTTTTAACCATGACAGCAGTAGTTCCCTAACCATAACCAAGTAGTTGTAACTGTAACCAATATTATGACATTCCCCTTTACTTTAACAAAGTAATTATTTAACCCAAACCGGGATCTTTCCGTAACCTTTACTAAGTTAGTTTTGTGCTAAACCGATCCAAATGTTAACCATATTAGTGTCATATCAGAAAACAACTTTATTTATGAAATGGTGATGTCATTCGCCATTGGCGCCAGAATAGAAACGGTCTGTGTATGTATTGTTCTGAAAGGAAGGCACCAAACACTAATTTTGTTGTTTGATTTGTAGGCTTTGTTGATCCAGATACAGCCATTATTTGACAACATCTTGAAACCAATAGATATGACTTTAGTCTGTGTTCTAATAACATTGTCCTGATGAAGCAGATAAGTTTGAGCTTTTGAGCGTTAAACTCTTAATAAATTACACCAAAGCATGTTCTTTTTCTTGAACGTTATATTTGGTTGCAGCTTATTTAGTCACAAATTAAAGAAAAATACTTAAAATATGAAACTGAGTTTTCAGAGGCTTTAAAGCAACCTTTGTTTACTTTTTCCAGATGAGGACTTCTTGAGCTAATGTGAATGATGACTATCATTTGTCAGAAACACAAAAAACCACTGCTTAAACTCCATATCCTACAAACAATGAATCTTTTTTCTTGAGAACTTTCCTTAACCTTTTTTTTTTCTATCTTTTTTATTTTTAACCATGGCTGCAAACTTCCCCCAGTCTTAACCAGTTGTTGTAGTTGCCTAAACCTAACCAAACCTTCATCAGCACCAGACCAGAAAATGCTCAGATGGGTCATTTTGAATGGTAATGACAAATTACCTATTTTGTCATTGTGTTTCCAAGATGTGTTGCAGCTTTCGGGCCCTCTCGGCTGCTAGTGTAAATGAAAATGATTACCAAGCCCATTAGGAGAAAAAACATTCTGGACAATGTTGATCATTTCTCACATGATCAGGTCTGGCAAGGAAACAAGCTGGAGTAATTCTTACTTCTGGCCTTATTTTTATTAGGTGTCCTCTTACTGTTCACATGCTGCCATCAGCCTTGTCATCAAACAGGGAGGCTAGACCACACCAGTGGTAATAGAATCATTGTCTCAGCTGTCACTTTACATTAGGTCTGTGAAAATGTTGCCTATGTCCCATGGGTGAGTCTGTAAGAAATGAGATATGGACAGTCCCAACACATGTGCCCATTCAGTGCACACAAATGGAAAGAATACAGGCATGTAAAATAGAGAAATGCAACCTTTTTCGTCTCTGTCTTTCTCTGTGACACACAAACGCGCGCACACACACACACACACACATGCACACACACAAGATTAGTCTTGGATAATTGCCTCGTCTTTCAGGATGAAATTGCATTTAAAGGTGTAATTTAATCGTTCCTTTTTTTGTAGAATTGGTGTGGAAAGTGAATCACTGTTGTAGCATTCCTTGGAGACGTAGATGCTGAAAATCTTCGAGCTGGCAGTAAGGAAGTTGTCAGAATTTTCAAGATCAGATTTGCTCACAACAGTGAAATTGTAAGCCGTGATATCATGGTGGACTGGACCACAAAAAAAAGAGAGAGCGGAGTGACTTTATCTCAGTTTTCTGTTGCTTGGCTTGCCAACTTGTCTTTGAAATACACTCAGATGGCCTCAGCTCTGAGCTATAAAGAAGGAAAGACAAAAACACAGACGAGGTCATACCAGAATTGGCAAGGGAGAGAGAGAGAGAGAGGGAGACATAGACAAGCAGTAACAGGAAAAGAGAGAATGAGAGAGATTTCTACTGTTTCCTAAAGCTAAAACACTCTGCCCTGTTATTTTGTCAGCTGCAGTGGTCTGTGTTATGGTGCAATGAGTCTCCAGGGAGTAGGGACTGCGGTTAATATTGTACTGTGTGGAACAGCCGTCTCTGATGTAGGCTCACATTGTGTTCAGGATGATGGCTATTAGTGCCATTGGTCAGTAATGAGCGGGTACGAGTCCCAGCCAAATGTTAAGTCTTTAAACACTCATCCCATCCAGTTCAGGGGGAGGCACACACATAGCAAGAACCTAGTAACAGCAGACGGCTTCGCTTTTAAAGCATTAGCTAAAATATGAAAATCTTGGATATAGAGAACTCATAGCAAACAAACATGGGAACCTGATTTTTAAGTATGCATGATGCTGCATCTGTACATGAGGACCATGAAGTGTTAGTGTCTCAGTTTGTTGAAGCTGTGACATTGCAGTGTATTTGTCGAAGGTCAGTGACATCTATGTGTGTCTTCATCTTGCATATGGTGGTGTGTGTGTGTGTGTGTGTGTGTGTGTCTGTGTGCATGCCTGTGCGCACGTGTGTGTGTGTGTGTGTGTGTGTGTGTGTGTGTGTGTCTGTATGTATGCCTGTGCTCACTGATCTGACACACAGGCCCAGTCAGTCCTGTTCTTGGCTCTGGCAGTGATCTGGCCCTTCTCCTAGTCCTGCAGCCCCTGCCATGCCTCCCCCTCTGCCCCTCTCTTTCTCTCCTGCTGCCTTTCCTCCTCCTCCCTCCTCCCTCCTCCCATCTTTCTTTTCTCCCTCCATCCACACAGCAGTGCAGATTAGCCTGCCCAGGCCTTGCAGGGTGTCAGGGAAAAAAAAAAAAAAGAGAGCTGACTAGACCTTCACCCTGTCTCTCCTGGTATGCCTCCTCATTTCTGGCTTTCTTTGCATACTTCTCTATCATATGACAGTAATATGGAAGTATTATCTACCCAATTATAATATGCCACACAAAAGATGCTGAACACTTGCCCTATGAAGAGCTGTGGCTTTTCACACACAGGGCAGGATAGCAATCAACAAAGCCCTTTTCACATTCCTTAGACAAAACCTTAGATATCCTCACTACAGGGATACACACATACATGCACACACCCATTCAGTCTTACAGTTCTGTTTCTGTTCACATAAATCCTGTAATAAGATTCCATCTGAGATAACTGGACTGCTCCCTGCAGGGTATTTTTCCTTCTCTGAGACCCACTGCAGCTGCACTGTATAATGGATACAGCAGTGGTCTGAGAACAATCAATGATACTGAGTGTATGTGAGTGTATGTCTGTGTACCCAGGGTTTTGAATAAAATTTCTGAATCACCAGCCAAAGAGGACACCTAGATACTTACTATATAAACTTGAGAGAGACAGACAGAATAAGTAAGATATAATAAAAGAAATTATCCATATGACCATCAACAACTTAATAACTCTTGAAGAAAAACAAAAATGAAAGCAACCTGAAGCATAATGTAATGTTTTTTACATTAAATGGACAAGTATTCTTTCAGTATGCTACAAAGTCTGTAACTGCAGATATCAATGTATTGATTAGTATTTGAAAGAACTATGCATGATTATACATTAAAGACATGGCAACTGGATTTTCAGTGTCTCCAAAAAAGTGTCAGTTCAACATACACATCACATTGCCTGCCCTGGGTGCACGTTTGTGCATGTACATCATTTGTGCAAAAGAAGAAATCTGTTGTCTATTGTAGTTGAGCTGTATATTGTACTGTGTCCTCAGTGGTGCTTAGATAATGGTTTTAGAGTCCCATTGTGTCACACGGTGGAGTGTACACGAGGGATCACGTTGAGACAAACAGCTGAGCTTGTCAGGTTGAAACACAGGAGACGGTTGAAAGTCATTGAGTGCGCTTATGGGCTGATTCACACACAGGAGAGCAGGATTGAGATGGAGGGATGGTATAAATAAGAGCAACAGATAACGAGGTGAACACATTCTGAATTAAACATTCTCTGATTCCCCTTTCTCCCTTCTCTCCACCCCTCATCCATACCTTCATCCCCAGCGAGCGTGTGATACCGTCCACTCAGTAAGGCCTGATCTGTGTAATAGGGCTTTTAATACCTTCCATTGCTATCTTTGTGTGTTTGGAACATTTGGTTGGCTGTGGCTATTGTTCTGCAACACCCACAAGTTGCTCTCATTGGTTCAGTTGCTGGTGGAGCCCACACATATCTTTCTCTGCCAAAACCGACAGAATCTCAGGATCTTTGTAGGCAGCAAAGTAAAGGAGAGAAGACTTTTCCATCTCAGTGCAAGTCTGTGATATACTGTCAGGTGTAACCCCACTTTGGTAAGTTGCTATGGTGTCTTTGTGGTGGGCGAGTTAGTTTCTTTTCCTGGCATGAACAAAGTGAGTTGTTGCTAATTTTTGGTGCGGCAGAAGTTGTCAGGGATGATATCTTAATAGATAGATAGTTTCAAAATGATTTGAGTTTATGCAAATGTTTTACATTTTCCACACCATTCAGTGCATGACTTAGGTAGTTTTGTAATTACTGTTGTTTTATGAAACTCCTCATTTTCTCCAAATAAGTCAAAACATTTTCAGACGTTTAATTGATAGTTGGTAGAGTCAATTATTGCTTTCGCAATTATCGTTCCTTCAGAATGATCGTAAAGTTTTGGTACATAAAGTTCCAGTCACTGTTTCATATTAATGTGCACCCCCAGAAACACTGAGAGAGCTGAGATGGGACATGGGGCAGAGTCCAACTTCTACTTCCTGCTTCATTGATTCCATTTGAAATCAACTGAGAAATTTTTTATTTTCGGAATAACCAAAGTGCAGATAGTAAAATAATGTACTGTTTAGTATATGTAGTACAGAAATGGCTGTGTGTCAATCTAATGGTGAATAAAGTATAAAACATACAGATGTATTTACATTTGTATAGTGCAAGGACATTGTTTTAATGATGATTTCCACAATCAGGAGTGTTTAATTGTAATATTCACTTTTGAAAAACAGGACAGGGAAAAAAATGACCAACAAATTAGCCTATTGCATGACAAAAACACTGGAAAACAGTGTCCACTGTTGTAAATCATTCAAGGCTAGGTTTTCCCTTTTATAATGTTTTTTTGACAATAATGCTTTTGTCTTTTATTTCTGTTACACTGATTATAGTAACAAATTGATAATTGAACATGTGGCTGGATTTTTCTATTGTGCTATCTTTCTTATCTTTTGTAACCTTTCTCATCCCCCTCTTCTTTCCACCACTCTCCTCTCTGTTTTTTCCAGTTCTCTCTACTCCTAGCCTGTCCCTAGTCAACCAGAGAATTGATTTTTAAACAGGCAAGACTCTGGGGACTGAGCAGAGAACCATTATTGGCCTCATTTAGGCTCCATTGCCACCATGATGGCTCCTCTAGACAACAGGATAGACTCTGTCATGGATACCAAAGCATAAATGCACATTCTAGCTGAAAACTGCTCAGGCCAGCATTTCCTGTCTTCGGGGAGCTTTGTTTAAAAAAAGAAACCCCGTGGGTTTGAGATGATGGACCGCAGTGTGTCTCCATAAACCAGTAATATAGGCGCATCCAGCACATTTCATAGCTGCAGGTTAGATAATAGGGGAATATAGCAAATGTATGGGCTTTTTTCCCATGCTTTTCACTGCATGCCACCTTTCACTTTTTCATCACTGCGATAGTTTTTGTGCAGTCTGCAACAAATGGCAGTTTGTTTCTACTGTAAACAGCGGTTGCTGATTTCTCATCAGGGGACTGTGTTCCTCTATAGCAGCTGCTTGTCTGTTAGGAAGCCCAAGCAGGGTACACGGGCAATCATAGCCCTCTTTCTTTATCTAGGATTGAAACATTTCAGGAAAGCTTCTGCAATTCCAACTACACTTTACCGTAGACATGGGCACATTATTTGGTGACCAAACTGTACTGATGAAAATTCTGTATTGTGTTATAGTCTCAGGAACCACATGTTTTCCCTCAGGCTTACAATTTGTTTCTAATCGTGTACTGATAAAGAAACAAAAACTCAAGTTTGGAAATGTCTGTTACACTGACATTATCCTGAAACAGATCTCAGAACCAAGCGTGTTGTTGTGTGAGAGGGAAAGCAATGTGATGCACGAGAGCCCATGCAGTAGGAGCAATGAGGTGCAGGAGGGATGCGTACATAGTTTCAAACCAAAACATCATCATTTTTGGCACAAATTAAGATGCTCGTAAAGTTGTCATTAGTCATATTTGGTCTCACAAAATGGTTGGATTTGAATCAAGAGTGACGACGTTTCTGAGAATAAAAAACGCCCTAAATGTTTGACATATACACATGGAGACATGTTGGCACTGCCTGCAGAAAACAACAGTTAGAAATTTCGATAAGTGCGCTAGCATTACACTGAATACTTGGATGCCCTCCTACAGCAGCTGTCAATATCAGAATCAATAAGCATTTGGTGCTATTTTTTTATCTACTTAAGTTGATGAGAGGACACAATTTAGCAAATCTACAACAATATCTGGCTCTGTTGCTTGGATGCATGATTCTCTACAAAAGAGCAACTTATTTCATCCGAAAGACTGACCTCAGTTGTACCACATATGTGTTGTGGGAGTGTGTTTTAAGCTGCTAAAGACTGATAAAGAAAAGATGGGGAGACAGAGGCGAAAACATTACATTGTAAATAAGATTGCACGCTTATATTCAGGTGTATATACTACTATTACTAATAATAATAAAAATATTAGGGATGATAATAGGAAACTTATTATATTGTATAGCATCTTCCTCAAACTATGTTTACAAAGTGCTTCATCTACTGTAGTGGCTGTTTAACCATATTCCAAGTTCCAAAGCCATGTAGTCTGCTGGGCATGTCTTATTTGTGTCCCACTTAATTAATCCCCATGTTTTTGTGATTTAAACCAGTATACCCACAAATCCAGAAGACAGGAAAAATGTTGTGTAGGGGTTTGACAACTAAGATGGTGGATTACATGTAAAGCAGGTGCATCTTATCCAAACCAAAGCTACATCTCATACTGGTAAATTACCAACCTGAAGTATTTTGTATTACAAGCTACTCTGATAGACATTTTATTCCACTTTTACAGTAATAATGCAATTACCCCTTTACATTAACTTTGCTTTAACTGTTTTACAGTAGAAAAGCCTTATGTAAGTGATATACAATAAAACAGCACTAATAAGTAATTATGATTAAAATGTAATATCTATCCTGTACTTTTGTTAATAAGTACAATTATTATATTGTTATGTTTCACAGGATAACTACTAGACACTAAAAATATATGTACCTGTAGTCTATCACAAGGAAAATAATACAAAATATAGCATAACCTTAGCAGAAATCAACTATATTCACTATTCAAAGCATACATAATACTATTGTATGAACTTCAATAATATAAGACATAATATAAGACATAAAATGTAAAATAGACAATTACCAAATACTAGTCACTTAAACTGCCTCTTACAGTGTAAGGATAAGAGTAATAACAGATTGGAAGAAATAATTTGAATGAAGGGAATTATAAAAAAATGACATTTAAATGTAAAAAAAAAAAAAAGTAATTGTTTAGATTAATATTGTGAGAATAATGTATAATATAAATCTAAAAGACAAAAATCAAGGCACAACCTACATATGAATGTTTGTGAAAGTTGTCATGTGAGTACCTGAATATGTTTCTCCGCCTGTGTGTGTGCTTGTGTTTGCCAGTGTTTTTAGTCTGTCTGTGTCAGTAGTGGTCTGGCTGCCCCCAGTGGGGTGTGTACACTAAGTGGTTGAGGAGAGTGTTGGCCACTGCTCTCCATCAAAGGCAGCATTGACTGGAAGCATGAGAGCGTCTCTGCAGCCAGTCATCCTTGGACAGCTGACAGTGGGCCTGGGCACGGGGGACATAGATGAAAGCAATCAACAACAACTGGAGGAAAATGCTTCACTGCTGGTGGAATGTGTGTGAGCTCAGACCTCACTGGTAACACCCCACAGCTCTGCTCTTGACCAATCATGTGCAAATGGTTTACGTTTGCCTTGAAGCTGTTCTAATTAATTATGTACACAGTATTGCATTTTATGTGCTCAAATGTGCTCTTTAGGTACACGTTCAATTTCTGTGTGTCTCTGTTCGAGGTTAGGAGAACAGCAGGGGTGTGGATTGGTACAGAATCGTGTGGTAATTAATCTCACTCAGTGAAGAGGTGCATGTTGGGACTGAGGCAGGGCATAGCTCACTGCACCTTGCTCGTTAACTCTAACCACCTATGGCCAGCCTCTGGAGATTAACAAGGGTAGCCCATGGTCAAAAGCGTTCAAATATGTTTTAATGAATGCCCACTCAGCCCACCAAGCTTATGTTTTTATTTTATTTTATTTTATTTTTTTATTCTGGGGCAGTGATTCGCATTACTCCTGCTGAATAATATTCATGGGACCTGACTCACACTGTGACACATCTGTCAAACAGCAGAGCGTGAACACACACACACACACACACACACACACACACACACACAAAAAGCCACATGGCACAGATGCAGGAACAGGTAGACATACAGTAAGCAAAGTTGCAGTGTGATGTGCCATTTACTAGCAATCCCAGCATGAATCTGTTTGACATGGTAACATACAGAAACACCTTTGCCTCGCTCACTTGTGTGTTCGATGTGCTTTTGGTGCTAATACTACTCTTGTTTATCTTTGTCTATGGCTGCTCTGCACATTGGTGTCGCATTTGATATTGGCAAAGCTAAAAATACAGATGGAGAAAGAATAATGGTGAAAGAGAGGGTGCATCCGCAAACAAAATTTCACTTTTGAATAATTCTATCTTTCAAATTGCAGTGTTGGACCCGAGCGTTGAAACTGCACAAAATTATCAGTCAATGTATGTGTCTCTCAGAGGATAACTTCAAAGGTTTCTCTGTACTGTAACTGGCTTCTTGAGCATATAAATAATGTATTATTTCATAGAATGGAGGATGATATACATACTGTATATCGTATATACGTGTTCTCATCTCATGACACCAGGGCTATAATCTGAATTTAGCTGAAGACTATTTTTCCACCTGCCAAATTCTCATTTAATATTAAGCAGTTATTACTCATGCAGTATTAATCAAAAACCACTACTGGTCTTGTAATGTGCGTGTGAGAGAGAGTTTAATTCCTTGTATTTACAGCTATGTACACAGAGTGGTACCCTCGTTGCCTAGTTTTGTGACCTTACTATGACTGCATCATCCTCCTTGCACCCAGCAGAGACAGCTAAGATACAGGTCCTCATGTTCTCTCGTCTAGCACTTCTCCTAACAAACCTCATCCTTTGATGGACGAACATCCAATACTTTTATTTGTCCATGCAAATACATTTAAATACACTATTTTTTTAATCTGCTTAATTGTGCGTGAATAAGTAAGGCTGTTTTATTTTTTAAATTATTATTAAGAAAAATAGAATTTTACATGTAGTACTGTATTTACTGGAAACAATTAATTACAGTAAAAGCACTTAATGGCATAGTTTGTACTTAGAAACAAAAGGAAGTCAACAACTATCATGATTCCAAGGAAACAGTGATATATTTCAGATGAACTCTTTTCAGATGCACGTTTTCACTGTTGGCATCTCTAGTCCTGACAGGGCACAGAGCCATGTCTAGTAAATGCTATGAGGATGTACTTTACCGAATACGGCAGCACAGGCTGCCTTCAAATTGTATTAAATCCCTAAACAGCATGATAAATCATCCACATCTTGCTTTGCCAAGATGGTGGAGCTTTCTGTCTCTGTTTTAAGGTGGCAAAACTGTATACTATAGCAACAGTAAGAGAGCTGGAAAACCCGTGTATTGGGTTTTAGTTTCTGTTGGTAATTTGTGAATCTGTGTGTCCTGTGCAGTCTTGAGAGATACAAAATTGGATTATAAGAGTAATGCACACAGAGTTGTGTGCACACACACACCACATGCACACAGCAGCTAGCACCAAACGGCGTGAGGTGATAATTGAATTTGGGAAACATTGGGGGAGACGGGAAGAGATGCAGTTATCCTGGGAGACACAGTCCCCTAACAATAGCAACAGACAGTAAATTCCTCTGCTCCTTTGTCAGGGTGAGTCTGCAGGAAGTGCTGGGCCATGCCCCCCATTTTCTGGTAAAAAGCAGCAGGCAAATGGCATGTGTGCTACTGTGTGTGATGATGTGTGCATGCTTCATGCTTCGCTGAAGCGTGGATATCACGCCATGCCTCTGTGTGTGCCCCCTCAGACACACCTGCTCCTGACGCCTCAGAGAAAAAGCTTGGCTGTAGTTAATCACACAGAGGCAAAGCCAGAATGTTATTGTACAATAAGATATGTATGCACTACTTTTTACTTCTGTACAGTACTCTTCCAGATTTTTACAGTCACCCATATTCTTTTAATCAGTCAGTTTGAATTTGCTTTTAGAAATTTTGGGAAGATGGTTTCATTGAGCAATGGTGGTTCAGCATCAAATTCTTTGACTGCACCGCAACAGCAGGGCCGGCCCTATAAATGCGAATGTCTTTGACTGACTGACTGACTAAGTGATGAGGTTACACCATTGGTCAGTCGAATGCCGTGTGACTGAGTGCTGACGTTATACCATTGGTTTGCCGGCTGAGTGTTGAAGTTTCCCCATTTACTGGGGAAACACACAGCCGTTGTCCTTAACTTATGCGTATAGTGATTTTGTCAGATGAAGTCTGACAAAATCAGGATTTTAGCAGTGCAGAGCGGCAGCTTGGAAATGGCTACATGGGCCACGTTTCAGTCACTATTTGTTACTTGTTCCATTGTCCGACAACAGCTTTACTGGGAATTTGGCTGTATCATATTACTGTATATGTGAGGACAGAGAGTAGGAGAGAACCAAACAGATAAAGGGCAGTCCAGGCATATACTAGGTTTCGACCCAGTCTTTTTTGCGATGTTGCCCGAAAAAAGATTATAACTTCTTGGTTGTGTTCAGATACCTTCAGTCAAGGCCAGGCATTTGTCAGATGAGTCAATTATAATAAGAGAAATAAACTTTGTAGACCCTTGGTTTGCTAGGCCTGGCCTCGTGGGGGAATGAGCCTTAAAGCTGACTGGTATATTATTCAAACACAGTGTATGCTCTCTCTGAGCATGACAAAATGATGAAAAACTCTTCAAGCGAACCTTCATCTGAAAATTCTTAATAGCTACATGATCTACAGGAAATAAACCCAAAAAGTTGAAAAGGCTGCTTTACTGAGTCTGCAGACTAATGTCTGTTAATGTTTTCTTCCAATCTGTCCATTTACAAACAGTCTGTTCTGAAGAGTACACTTGGAAGTAATTCTGACCCGTTAGCCCTTCCGGTTTTAACTCTTAGAAGCTGCTTTTTTGAGCGCTTTTTTGTCACAGTTACAGCTTCTTTGTTTTGTGAATGCAGGCAATGGAGGGGGAGCCGAGAGGGAGGAGAGGTGAGGGGAGGCGAGGTGTGTTGGGTGTTTGTGTGAGGCACACAATGCCCCTCTGTGAGTGAGGATGGCAGGCTGGTGATGTCATGGCTGGCAGGACCCAAAGCCCACTGAGCTTGTGAAGGCGTGACATGATTGGGACACACGGGAGGGTCGCTGACATTGTTGTATTGAATCGGGCTGTGACAGGGGGGCACCACTCCATCCTGCAGCCACAGGAACACAACCTGCCAGTAATTCAGTTATGTTACGTAAATCAACTTGTATCAGCAGCTTGAAAATGATCTGTTTGTGGCACTTTACGTTTTTTATTCAGAGTGGGGAGACAAGGAACAAATGTCCCAGGTCAGAGTCGAACCATGGAGGTTACACAGTATAGTGCCATCCTGAACCCTAGGCTACTAGGCACCCAAATAAAATGATCTTGATTTTGATTGATATGATTAGTTAATATAATATTGCAATTAGTTTCACAAAACTCCGTAAAACAAACCAAACCACACAAAACAAATCATTACAAAGCTGTACCCAGGGAGCAGATTATTTTTACTTCCTTTATGTAGAAGAACTTTTAATAATACTAGATTGAGTTGCATGTTATGGAGTACAATTTTTGCACATCACTATCTTGGAAAAAAGCAATATAGCTAACTAGAAAATTATGAATCAGAAGTTAGACTTAGACAAATGCAGTAAGAGAGCTGTACTAGTGTTAAAGAATTTTACAAAGAGCAGTGAATAATGTTGCCCACTAGTGTTTTCAGTATGTAGCTTTGGAAAACTAAATATCATGCTGCCACAATGGTGTTATCTTTCTGTCTCTCTTTGTCTTTCTCTTTCTTTTCTTTTGTGTGTGTGTGTGTGTGTGTGTGTGTGTGTGTGTGTGTGTGTGTGTGTGTGTGGTCTCAGTGAAATTCCCCCATTTCCTGATTTTTAAATTTCTTCCTCTTGTCACTCTGTGTAATTGGAAGCTGCATGTCCCCCCATTACGCTTGTCTTGTTAAATTTCTGGGACAGCATTGCAGCAAGTCGTAGGATGTGTTTATGTTTAAAGAGGGATATGGTCATTAAGACTAAGAACTCTGAAAATCTGTATTGACCTCTAAAGGATTTGGACTATTGAGTGTTACTAGTTGGTGACTTGTATGTGCACAAAGCCATAAACTGACCCTGGGGTTACAGCTGCAGCTAACCGACCACATTATTGGGAAGTTTTTTAAAATGCCTTTTAGCCGAACAAAGAGGCGCCAATCCTTCGGCTGTGGCATTTGCCAAAATGTTATTGGCAGAGCGGTGTTTATTGACTGAACGCTGTTTCCTAGTAGAATTTGATCGAAGAGGAGAGAAAGGCTTCTTTTCAGAGCGGGCCTCGCGACTGTCGTGTAAACACACTGAGAGAGGCTCCTTTCATTAGCTATGCTAATTTGGAGTGCACGTGACTTGCTGCAGACTCCAGGGTCCCTCTTGGCTCCAGCTCTCTTAGTTTCTGTCTCCTAAGGCCAGGGTCCCGTGGTCCTCTTTCTGGTTCATTGGGTTAATTTGCCATGTGTTGGGTTTCCCTTTTTCATATATAGTTAGACTGACAGAAACATAGATCTGACCACCAGTGAATCTGCTCCTCTCCTCCTTTTACCTTATGCTTATGGTTGTCTGGTACCTCTGACACATACAACTGCACAAACTGGCAGCTTTAGTAGACTGAGAGCTTTGATCGTGTCTCCTATCTCACAAGGCATTGGATATCTTCCAAA
Organism: Xiphias gladius; assembly: GCF_016859285.1. Taxonomy (NCBI): domain Eukaryota; kingdom Metazoa; phylum Chordata; class Actinopteri; order Istiophoriformes; family Xiphiidae; genus Xiphias; species Xiphias gladius. The sequence continues at coordinate 19,096,391 of NC_053415.1, read as the reverse complement.
CTTTAAAAAAAACGTTTGACATTTTTGAAAAGTGATTTATTTGCTTTCTTGCCAAGAGTTAGATGAGAGGGTTGATGCCACAGGTGTAATATATGGTAAATATGAAGCTACTGCCAGCAGCTTGCTAACTTACCTTAGCACAAAGACTGGAAACAGGGATACAGCTAGCCTGGCTTAATTTTTGCACTTAAACTTTGAACTGAAGTGTAAAAATGACCATTAGCCGTTTTACGAGGGCTTATGTGCTAAACTACTTCTTGGCTGTAAGCATTTGCTTGGCAACCGGTGGAGCCTACAGAAAGTTACTGGCACTGACCAAGAAATAGTCATATTAATTGGTGAGCTTTAGAGGTGCTGGTAGGTGGATTTAGATACATTTGGACATAACAGTCTAACCGTTCCCCGCCCATTTCCAGTCTTTATGTTAAACTAAGTTTAACAGCTGCTGGCAGTAGCGTCATACTTACTGTGAGGTTAATGTTGCCCTTCTCATCCAGCTCTTGCCGAGAGAGTCAATAAGCCTGTTTCCCAAAACGTTGAACTTTTGCTTAAACTAATTTCACTTTCTCATGTTTTTGTTTCTTGTTGTGTCTAAAAGCTTGTATGTAAACCATTTCTTTGAGTATTTTGATTGAATATTGTTTCTTTTATGAGGACTGATGATTTTTATTTTTATTTTATCAATTTTATCCAGCAGCACTGACTCTATTTTGGGAGCTAGCTATTAGAGGGTAATTACTATGTGTTAGATTATGTCATTTACTCAGAGAAGATGAGGAGTAAAGAATGAATCACTTCCATCAATTAATTTGATATATGAGTTGATAAGGGCTATGGGTGGGATATTTGCTACATCTCTGTGAGTCAGAAGGGGATAATTTGAAAATTCCCTTCAAGGTTTCCACTTTTTTAATGAAGCTGGCGATTAAAAGTGGTGTTTCTTACACATGTAATTATTTCTTTATTGATTGGTCAGCATCTTAGGGAATGGTTTCTCATAAAATATATCCCTGCTATGATAACTTGTCTCAATTGCAATCATGAGAGAAAATCATTAAAAGAGAGACCCCCCAGCGGAATGTGGAAACTGGTATGTTGCTTTGAGACACCAAGTATGTGTTTGTGCATGTGAGTGTGCAAATGTTTGTACAGTAGTGTGTGTACTTGCTTGCTGTAGAGTTTGGGCTGTTACAGAACATCCCTCCACACTGACACTTACTTTTGTCTGGAAGAAACAAGGAGGCACTTGATCTCATGTACAAGCAGTGACTGATGGCTCCTTTTCTCTTTCTCTCCTGCCACTGCTCCTCTCCCTCCCTCTTTTTTATCTTTTCAGGCTGTGAGGACGGGGGGAAGATGAGACCTCCCAGCTCTCTGCTGATCCTGCTGTACATCACGCTTTCCAAGAGTGTGAAGGTGGTCTCTAAGAGAGGCTCAGGTATTTGATGCACTGTGTCCTCCCACTTCTTGTCCGACGTCTGTACATGTACCTCCTATATGTTAATGTATGTCAATGATTGGTTTGCACGTCTGAGTGTGTTCTAGTGTTTTCTGTTCAGACTATGGTAGCCTGGCTGGCGCCATCGTTGAAATAATCTGGGGACTTCTGGTGAATTTTACTGATGCAGTTTAATCATTTTTGGGCTGTTGTTTTGTGAACTTCTGTCAGCACTAAATGTTAACAGCCTAGAAATGATGTTGCCGTTATTGTCACTATTGGATTGTTTTAAGCTGGTGAAATATCCTTAATTATCGTGTGTGTGTGTGTGTGTGTGTATGTGTGTGTGTGTGTGTGTGCGTCTGTCTGATTTTTGGGTCAGATGTTAAGCTTAGGGTTAGGATTAGGCAAGTAGTGGTGATGGTCAGGGTTAGGGTAAGTCTCCAGGAAATTAATGCAAGTCTATGTTATGTGCCCAAAAGTGACCAAGGTCAACATGCAAAGACCACCATCCATTTCAAAGGATGGTGCCCTCCCCACTTCTGTGTGAGAGTGACTCGCAGAAAAGCAGGAGAACTGTTGAGCAATTTAGATGTAAGTGCAGTGCATTACCTGTGTCCTAGGTGAATAGAATTTGGATTAATGAAAATATATACACTTTACTTCTTAGAATTAGCTAAACCTACCTCAATCTAGAGAGAGTGACAGCTACCAAATGATCCAGTTTCTCAGTGACTGGGTCACCAAGGGTTAATGTGAAACTCATTTTGGCTCTAAATGCCAACAAATTGAACATCAATCGTGAACAAATGCAAAGGTCAAAAGAGAAAATGGAGAATCAAAAAGACAAGGTAGAAACTTTTCATGACAGGAATACAGAGGGACTCAAGCAGGCACTTCAAACATTGTGAATAAAAATAGCCATTACAGAGAATAAGTAGGTCTTATATATTGCTATTTTATGCAGTCAGTATTCATTAATTAGTTAAACGTACTGGGTCTGTTTATAAAAAAAAAAAAAAAAACAAAGTCACTTGGAAGGTAAAATCATATAAGATGATACTTATTACTTATTTTTCTTTAAAGCTTCTATTTATAAGAATGTGAGTCAATTAATAGCTTTTTTTATTGCCAATGTGTGAATGTATTGAAACATAACTTCAAAAATGAGACCTTCCCCAACTTTCTAAGTTGCCTATAACAGCCTGTGGACTGACTTCTATGTAAAAGACTGTAAAGGACGAATTTTCCGGGAAAATCCAAAGGATGTGACATTTAAGCTCACTCCCAAGTACCTTGCCTCAATGCCTCTATTCTGCTCGCCTACAGCGCCAACATTGTGCAACACAAGCTAACGTTAGCTTAGAAGTGGAGTCGTCAGACGTCAACAAAGGACCGGCTCCCAGCACAACACAGACTGCAAGCACGAAAAACAAAAAAAAATAATATTATCTAGTGAAGCCCGTCTGGCCAAATGGGAATGTGACTGATATCATGGGAAAAGTAGGGCTAACATCAGCTGATAAAAATATTACACTTTATAAATCCTATTTCTAAAAACATTTAGTGTTGCATAGCTAGACCAATCTCCACACTTCGTTTAAGCACAACGCCAGCACAAATACAGTCTAAAATATAGTTTATTTATAGTCGGTGTAACTTTGTTACAGTATAACTTTAGTTACCTCATCTATCAACATGATGCTGGTCAATCACGTTCAGTCTCGTGTAGTCAGACCGGCCTTCCGGACAACTGGGACAAATCCCGGTGGGTCAATGCTTCAATGAACTGGAGGATCGTCAAAAAAAAACAAAAAACGTTTTTATCGTCCCTGTTGGTCTCTTTACCAGCCCTCTCTTAGTGCCTGTCATTCAGGGTGTTGCAGGGTGTTCTAGCGGGTAAGTCCAAGGCATCATGTCAACATCGGTAGTCGTTGCTTCTATTCACTCGCCGAGGGGAGGAAACTCACTAGACAGACACAGAAACAAAGAGCAGAAGCGTAACTGATCAATGAATTATGTGCTTGTGGTGGTCACTTGCTAGGACACAGACACACTTACCCATACACCCACTAAAATGGAAAAAAAACATATCCAGAAAACAAACTTGAAAAAATACTAACCACAACTTTAAGAGATTAAATAGGTTAAAGACCTGGTCACACCAAAAAGTGGCAAAGCAGATTTCATGCGTGTCTTCACGAACTTGTGATTTTAGAAGCTCACTGATGTATTTGCAGGGCTAGTTGGCAACTTGGCTAATTGCCAACATAGTAGCTAGCCCGACAATTTTTTAAATATTTCTCTACTGAGCTGATCGTTCCCTACAAAGCAATTCATTCTCAGGATTGCACCTCATTTCATTCAATAAAGACTTATTGAGGAGGTAAAAAAGCTCTCCAACCCTCGACTCTGTCACACAACTGCCTGTAAACCATTGCTCTTTTGTGGAGCAGTTTTTCTGTGGAGAGGTTATATCCTGGCAGAGGAAGTTAAATAAAAGAGGATGGTGCAGCCAAGCTAATAGGCTATGATAGCATCCTCCATTTTGGTTCACCTGTGTTGACTGTCAACACAGTTTAATGGTGGTCATGGCAAATTCACATGTTTAAGATGAACTTTACACACAAACTTTCACAGGTTTACTTCACCTCTGAGTGAATCCACTAATAGTGGCATTTCCATTGGAAAATATGTGATTTTGCAATTTTCGATGCTAGTGTGAACAGGCTGTTTTCATACAGAAAAAGAACAAAAACAACGTGAACCAAAATGTATCACTTAATCCCACGTGAGTGTTTCCTCCACTCATTGGTTAGATGTGCTGGAGGCAGGGGTGGTGGGATGGGGGGTGTAAGTATTCATTTGTTCAACTCTGGCATCATATGGGCAAAACCTACACCAGCAGAATACCCAATTTGAATTCACTTAAACGAAACATCTTGAAACTACGATACTGCCTCACACTTTGCAAAGAAGCGCTGCCTTCAAATGAACAGAAGAAAAGAGCTAATACTAAGCATAATATATAATACGAGTAGTTGATTGTCTTTTTGTTCTTTGTGGATGTCCTTTTTGAATCTACCTGTAGGCTAGTCGGTAACTGAATAGCTGGTCGTTGTGTATGAATTATGCATCACATTGACAGAGGAACTTGTTACAACAATAAATGTAATCATGAAATCCTGCTACATCAAAACTCCCTCGGCAGCTGAGCTGAGAACAATAACACAAGGTTTCATGACAAGTGGAGATCCCACAAATTGCTTGTGTCATGATGGGACACACATTAACATCAAAGCTCTATCCAGTGCCCCAGCAGACAATTACAATCAAAAGGGGCAGCATTCGGTCATTTTACAAGGTGTGGTCAACAATAACATTAAGTTTTTGGGTATACATAGATGTTTGACAACCTGGCAAAGTCTGTGATGGTCAAGTTTTTGCTCTTTCATTGCCATATGATCAAGACCAGGATAACAAGATTGACTGAAACATTTTAGGGAGTAGATGTAATGCTGGTCATCCCAGGTGATTTAGCCAATCCATTACTCCCCTGGTTTATAAAGCCATTTTCAGAGCAGCAACGGTCGCACAGCTCAACTTTAATTATTGTATGACTGTAGAGAGGGGCTTTGGGCACCTCAGAAGGTTATTTAGAATTCTTAAACAAGAAGAGGAGGCGTTACCCTTGTCTGACGCATCATTTCTACCTGCTGTGTATTGCGTTAATTTTCTGAGGATCACAATGAACAATTTAATGAGGGAGAAGGGCGCGGTCATGAGATCCCAAATGCGCTGTGTGCCTAATTTTCATGGATATAGCTTGGTAATGTGAGGGTTCCTAAAAACTGTGCCATGCCAATTCTGTAACAATACCATGGTTGTACTGTTCCAATTATTTACAAGTGTCCAGTTATTTACAAATTGTAGAAATGCTGGTTAGTGTTGCTTATAAAGATGGCACTAGTGGGTTGCCATGTGAGCCATTAGGTTGTGAAGCCACTTCAACTTCAGTGTGGTTGGTTGCATGAGCCAATGAGACATGGGCATAGTTTAGACATTTTTTCTTGGGCCATAAGTGACATGGTCTACTGTGGCACAGGCGAGTGATGCATAGACCTAGCACTAATAGTGGCTGACCACAGTGGAGGTGGATGAATCCAGTGTGTTAATTGTGTTTGCTGTTGCAGACCAGGACACAAAGGGGTAAGGACAGTGTCCATTAGCTGCATAAACATCTGATGGTTTGCAGCTTGCTGGGCTTGCACAGACTGGAATATCCTTTCCTCTGCCTCCTGCTTTGCCCTCAAGAGTCTGTCAGAGGCTTCATGTTCCTGTTTTTAATGTTTCTGCTTAGCGCTATACATTTCTTCTGGCTGTCTTTTCTGCCGAGCCATGTAAACCTGTAGCCCACTCTCCACTAAACTAGTTTTGGGCTTGCACTTCTTTGCTTGAGCCACACGGATGGCCAGCATTTCACTGATTTCTTCACTCTGCCTTTCCTGGCCCTTGCTGCTTGTATTCTGTGGCGCATCAATGGCTTCTTTATCAGGGGATGTGTTCTGAGCTGTAGTGTTGAGGTGTGTTTTTGGAAGTTCCCTCTGCAGAAGAAGTGATTGTTCTCTTGAACAATGCAGTGGAACCATTAATGAGTATATTAATTACCTATTACAAAAAACCAAACCTTACAAGTTAATGTTCAGGCCAATGGTAAGAAAGCACCTACAAAAGTAAGCAAAGAAGAATTCAATGATCAATGAAAATAGTCTTATTCTGTGAATTTATAAAAAATATATAATTATAAAATGACTAGCACAATTAAAATATATAAAATCAAATAATACATGGAACAATAATTCTATTTGAACTATGGGTCGTTCCTAACCAGTTGTCATAACTCTAGTGCTGTGGTACCAAACCAGTTTGTTATTCCCTCACAAATTAGCTCCAGTTGCCATAACCACCTTTGCAGCTGCATTTATTGTATATTTGATATAACGGAACACTTACTTCTGCATAATTCAAATTGTGGACACAAAACTCTGTACATCAAATATGCTCACTCACCCTCGTGCTTCAAATCTCCAGAGTAACTGGTAACAGTAGCAGGAGTCAAGGATGGAGTCTCTGAGGAAACGTTATTGTCACAGGATTGGACAAGGTCCACTGGACAAACTGTTGGTCTTGTTGCAAAGAGAATTTTTTTTCTCTTCTCCCAAACTTCCACTTTAACATCTTTCAACTTTTAAGTACTGTAGCCACAGCCTCTTTACTTTAACACAGAAATGTTCGGTGGACCAGGGAAATCCCCTCTCCTTTTGCTGGTAACTGAACATTTTGAACAATTAAGTGTTCTTATGTATTTTTAGAAGCTGGAAGATGTAGTAATCTGCTCAAATTTCAAGAATACAGCGTCTTGCATTGCTAGTCCAGGTCAGACCTCAATTCATTCAACGTCCAGCTGCTGAGACTGGATAAGAGTACCTATATGTAATTTACTCTACACGTATGTTGTTAAATCTCCCAGGTGTCTAGTTGCTATTATTGTCCTTAAAACAATATAGACTATATAGATGATTTTATGTACATTGACACTTGATGTTGCATTATAATAAATGTTTTGAGACAATAATTGCACCTAATTGGTAATTATAATAACTGGTTAAATCCGCTTTGTACTTTGATCAGGCCCTGAAATGTAACTGATTCAGCAATTTTGCAGTGTGAAAATCTGTTGCACTATTATTATCCAACTAAGTTACAGTATACGATACTGGTCATTTAGCTGTAATGAGCTTTCTGCTAATAGCTTGATGCTATTACCATAGTAATAGCATCAAGTAACACAATGAGAGACACATTTAATTGAATTTAACTGGATTTCTGTTCAACTTATATGCTGTCCTTAATATGTAATTGACTGAATTTGTGTGTCTCAGTAGGTACTTGTATAATCGGAGTTGTGTCATTGTTTAAGTAGGACTTTGAATGTGCGAGCAAATGTATATGATCTCTCCCTCAGAAACAAACAAACACACAAACCCACACATACACGAACACACACACCTGAGTGGTTATATGCTTTGGTCCTTGGAGGATTTCCATATGGATCAGAGCACATCAGATCAATCAAGTGGGTCCTCTGGGTCTTTCGGTCAAATATCGATAGCCGTAAAGTCAATATTACCCCCCAACTGTGTGGTCAAAGGTGATGTAATGTCAGTTGGCAGTTTGGCTGTTTAATACCACTTTGAAGTGCTCCTCCGTCTTCTGTCTACCTGAAGGATTATAAATGGAGGCATGTGCAAAATCAGATGAGTTTGTAATCTGGGACATCGGATACTGTCACTTTCTCTTTCTCTCACTTGCATGTGTTACTACAGTACTGTTTTACAAGTGGGGCCACAATTACATATATTCAACACACAAACTAATGGCAACAGCAAACGACACCAATGAAACAAAAAAGCATAAATGGATAAATGGTGTTATTTATTTATTTATTTATTTTAAAATCTGGATTTGAAAAAACAATCATGAAATAATTGAGCTACAAGGTTCACCTTAAAATGCAAATTTTAATTAAGTTGTTTGTTTGAAATTTAAGTTTAATTTAGTATTTAAATACCTTGAGTAAAATGTGTTTTTTTTTTTTCCACATCTGTTCCCCTAAATGTACAAGAAGGTACTGCAGCCTTCTGTCAGTGTGGAAACTGCAAGTGTTGTGATTTCAGTATATTTATCTTTACTTATTTCTTATTTCAATAAATAACATTGCCCTAACACATTCACAGTCAAAGCAATTTTTCTACCCCCTTTATTCTTCCAGTACTAGTTTCTGACAAATTTAACAGGATGAAGGTTAGGTGTCTGCATTTCGGATGGACTGTAGTAGTAAAGAAGATAAATTGGCTGATAAAACCCCTGGTGGGTGATTGTTTTCTGGTTCAAAGGTTTGGGACGTTTGTCTTCATGTGCTGGAGATGAAAGAGATGGAGCAGCTGTACTCTCATGGCTGCTATTAAATTAACTTCAAATGACCAGCTCTGGCATCTAACATTGACCTATGTCAAAGTCATTTATAGAAGGTTGTTATTATTGTTGAGTTCAAACCCGAAATTTTAATACAACTCAATGGGAGGAAAAGAAAGTGAGACAAAGAGAGAGACCTTTGTTTGGATCACTGTTCCAATGAATTGTTTGCGGGGCATTTGGTATCAGATGGGAATACTCTGTTGTTTCTGTAGGATAGCGGGAAGGGTTGGGAATTTGAATCCTCAACCTTGAATAGTTATGGTTGAGGGATCAGCTACGAGGGCTTGATTAGCCCTCAAGAGACACTGCAGCTATTCAATTGATTTTCCCTCCAAATGTCCAGACAGTATTCCCAGAGTTTATAGCACTCCGAAATCCTATAATTATTCAATGTGGAGTCTGCTTCATTCTGTATTATCCAGACTAATGAGTTTCCCAAAGGTGTGGAGGCTGCGTGTCTCTTATTCCCTCATTCTTTGCGCCACGCTTGGCACTGCTAATGGTTTTAATGACCAGTTAAGGTCTGCAGAATTTGGTATAAATTGGGGTAGATTCTTGATGTTTTTGGTTTGCGATTGTTGTTGTGTGTGCAAACTCGTCTGTAGATGCATTTATGAGCTGTTCATATACATGTTGTGTTTGATCCACATCTTGGAATGTGTATGCTCTGCTGCTGCACATGAGGGATTTAACTCTTAATCGCTTTGCTCAATATGTCCTCTCACCTCGGTGTGATTGTATAGTGAACTTACCAAGGCCATGCTGTCACTGCGAGAGATTCACTCCCAGGGACTCTGAGCAGGTCTCTGACAGGGGCGAGCTATCAAGGTCCATTGATCAGACTCCAGTTGTTGGCATCGTGGTCCGACCTGGCCCAATCAAGCCTGAAGGGGCCTATTCCAGCCTCTCTGTTGGAGATCAGCCCATAAAGACCCAGACTTTAATCAGACAAGACAGGGACTCTAACTGGTGTCTCAGTCTGCTCGCAAACCCAACTACCAGCAGAAGGCTGTAAGCCACACTGACGAATGTTAAATATGGCTAAGAAATTTCAGACAAAACAAAAAAATCAGTGGTCTGCACACCACAACACATTGAAGTGTCAAACATTGTTTGGAGCAAGAGATGGGGGGAGAAAAAAAGAATATAGGTTGTAAAAAGAATCTGTAAGTAGTGCTGAAAGAATAAATGGTTAAGAGCAACAAAAAGTTAATCTATGACAACTGTGATCAGACTTTTATCTAGTAAAATTGTTAAGCATATCAGACTTCTTTCTTCTCATTTACATCTGTAATGTTATTATCTGAACAGTTAATTGACTGATTGAAAAACAAACAATGGATTGATTGAAAATGACAAAAATAGTTTTAAATCTTATACAGGTATGAAGGATTTAAAAAAAAACATACACAAAGGTAGTTAAGTAACACAACACTAGAGTGGGACTAAATTTTGTAACACAATTAAACGGAACTACACTTTGACCGTTTTTCACACAAAGAACATTTAGTCACTAATATGCATATGCATATATGCATCCTTCTACTGGAAGGTTTTGTAAACTCTTGAAGAAATGGGTTCATCAGCCTTCTTATTGTCACATAAACTTTGATCTCTGCAAGTAGTTTGATCAGTTAGGAAGAATCCAGTTGTTGGTTCAGAGAATTGTAGACATGAAGTTTATCAAAAAATATAAAGTATAGGTGAAGCAGTGAGTTTCTCTGGTGAACCAAAACTCTCCAGTAGCTTTTCCAGTGGCCCTGCGAGGAGTGTACTGAGAAGGTGTTTAGGTGGAGGCTGCGTCATGGAGTGTGCCCATCAATTTGACGCCTCTTGCACATACTGGATGAGGCATACAGACTCAAGAAGCGGTAAAAGTAAACTAGATGAGATGTGCTAAACTAGGGAGCGAATGTGATAAAACATGTTAACTTACAATATTGCACATCAAGACACTTTGGGCATCATACATAGCTGGCTAGCATGTTTAGAATTACTTAAATACTACTACTTACTGTACTTTGCTAAGCTGCTATCAGTACACTTGTCACATGTTGTCTCATTTAATAGACAAATGTTGAGCCTTTCAGAAATTTTTAGTAGAAACATACAGTAATTTTGAAACAATGCCACATATTTTTCTAAATCCTAGTATATATCTTTTTGAGCATCTTATTGAGGCTCAAAAAATATGCAGGTTTTAAACTTTGGCACCTAATACAATGTCAACTCAGACCTGCTGAAAATGCTGTTGATTTGTTGTTTTTATTTTCCCAGTCTATCCTGGGAAAATCATCCGGCTCCCTGTCCAGTGTATATGTCTTGGCCGAGTCTGGAAACAAAAACAAAAAGTCACATTAGACATATCTATCAGTACCTGTTGGCACTGCTCTGTCCACTGGACTAGATCAGAGTTTCAGCAGAGATCAGTCAAGAAATGATCACTGTGGGAAAGTTGGCATAAAGTAGCCAGTCAACTGAATAAACCACATCTCCTCTTTAGATTCAGGCCTTGGGCAACAAACGTTCCCTTCACTCTTCTCAAACATACCTGCTTTCATCTTAAACAATGTCCTCTGCCCAACTGAACGCTTTTTGGGTTGGGTTCTGACTGTCTTATCAAGAGTGTGTGCAATATTTGCATGAAAGGGGACTTGGGACCTGGTCCATCAGGCTCTGAAAAGTGGGCACTCGGATCTGAAAAACTGGAAAGAAAGTGTACTATGTTTGTATTAGCTTTGTGGGATAAAGGAGGACATTCCTGGAGTCTAGTGACACAGAGAATATTCCAGTATTCCTTGGTCAAATTTAGTGGCAAAAAATTAGAATAGTCTGATCAAAGCCTCAGTTTGATGATCATCAGAAAATATGACATTCTTTCCCCTGAAATACACACAGAACCATGTAGTCCCATTGGACTGTGATGTATCATAACAATGGGTTCTTTATCAGGCGCTGTGGAACTGATACTCTTTCAATAAAAGCTTTTAATTCAGCCTTGATGGATTTTTCCTCAGGCCACGTGACTTTTTGTGCATGACTGCATACATAGTCATGATATATGAGCTTTATATGCCTTGGCATGTCTTCTCTTTGTTGGTGGTAAAAATATAAAGGGCAGGGGAATATATGAACTGTGCTGTACACTTTAACATTAACCATATATGTATTAAGAGACCTGGATGCCTTGTTACAAATGGCACCCCATGTATTCTAGTGAAAGCTGCTCACTGCATGCATATGACAAAAAAGTTCTTCAGGTTTCCATGTTTTGAGTCCTTATTGCTGACTCCTTGCACATTTAAATGGTATAAAAAAATCCATTGCTAAAGCTTTTTGAGACATTTTATCAACCCTAATGGCTCAAATAATACAATAACTAATTTTTTCGACACTCATAAAAGATATTCATTGTTTTACATATGTTTCTTTTGTATTGATCTTTTATGGCCCCAAGTCATCACGTGACCCACAATTCTGACTGCGGCTAGTTATATAATATCACCACACAGCCAGCGCAGTTCCCAGACACTTAGCTTTAACTCACTCTCTCGATTCCCATTGTGAGCTCCAGTGTTTATCTGTCATTGTGTGCAATTTCATTGTCAACATAACTGCATGTAACCCAAAAGAACCACCTGCGTAAATTTGAGCTGAATGTAGGGAGCATTATGTTCCTTAATAGATCTGGTCGATCAGATATTGTCAGAATGAGATTACTGTCTGTTATTTTTACCATTTCTGATAATTTACCAAATTAAAGTTTATCAACCTAGCAAGCTACATTAGCCCAGTAGTTGCAACTAGCAAGCACACTAGGTAACACACCAACTAAATTCAGAGATGCTAAGGAACAGTTTTAACAGAGTTATACCATCCATATGTCTGTCATCTCACCTCAGAAATGTGTAAAATTTGAGCTGTGATGCACACTAGGTTAAAATCCATGGGGTACGGTCAGAAACCTAAATTGCTTCCTGACCCGTTTTAGGAACCACAGGTCTTCTTGACAGCTCACCATATGCAGAAGGTGAGCACTGTGCTGGGACATGTACTACCTGCCCATCAGTGTCACCTGGTCAAAAGGTTGAGTTTAGTGTATCATCATGAATGGTTCACAAGGCCGTGTGTGTGTGTGTGTGTGTGTGTGTGTGTGTGTGTGTGTGTGTGTGTGTGTGTGTGTGTGTGTGTGTGTGTGTGTGTGTGTGTGTGTGTGTGTGTGTGTGTTGTCTTTTGCCCAAGACTCAACGCCAGGACATAAACAAACAATATGCCCTGGTTATGACTTGCTCACAGCTGTGGCTCTGCAGCATCATAACCTCTGCTGTGTCTGCCGTCCCATACAGAGACAAAAAATAAAACGCTGTATGAACACTCTGTCCATTTAGGCACTCCGAATGTCATAAGAGACCCAGACAATACACATCACTAAACACATCAAAGGGCTGCTGACCGGTCTGTTAGCTGGAATAATGGCTTTTAAACACAGCCTGCAGGGATGAGTGAACATGCTGCAAACAACATTCTGCACTCAGCTCAAATGCAAGAATGGGATCCTCACTATGCCTTACACTTAACCCAGTAGAGGCACTATCTTAAGGTAAATACGTAGACTGCTTGAGTTGATTAAGTTGCCTTTAATTTGGTTACTGACTCCAAATAAAATGTACAATGTAAATACAAGGAAACCCTCACTGAAAAAATCTGAACACAAAATCTGAACCTGCTTACACTCTGATTTGTTTTAATACGAGGACTAACACTGGACACAGCTATCTTACCTATGAATGCTTTAAAAATTTGTGAATATCAAGACAAACATTTGTTTAAAAAAAAAAAAAAAAAAACTTCAATAAAACTTTTCTTTGGTCAGTTGAAATACACAAAACTCTGCAGTGTATGCATATGTAAATTGACCGCTAATTCACGTGCAAAAAAAACAAAACAAAACTCAGAGCTGCAGAGAGCGTTACCAGCTGTGACTGCTGGTGTAATGTAGCATAGTGTCCCTAAGGCCTCTGCAGTCAGCTCACTGTCTACATATTCTGATATGGCAGCGCATAGCTACCCAATGATCCTAGTAGATGTCAGGAGTGTGTGTGTGTGTGTGTGTGTGTGTGTGTGTGTGTGTGTGTGTGTGTGTGTGTGTGTGTGTGTGTGTGTGTGTGTGTGTGTGTGTGTGTGTGTGTGTGTGTGTGCATTGTGTGACTGTATTCATCTGAATGTTTGTCCTTGTGTGACTTGTGATTGCTGTTCCTCTGAGCAGGGATAAAAAACGATACAGCCAATATTCTAGATGACTCTGCAAAGTCCCACTCCAAATTCCTGATAAGAGCCCGTCATGGATAACTGTAAATCTGAAATGGCCCCAAGGCAGTGTGGGGGATGAAGTCCATGGAGCTGACGCCTGAATAACCTCATGATAAGTGTGAGGACGGTAACACAAAATCCAGCCAGTCAGTCAGTTAATTTATTTGTCAAAGCACGCTCTCCTTTCATTTCACAAATCATACTGCTGCAGTTTCTGTGACACTTGAAAACTGAAATGTGCCTGTCTATATATTTCCTCTGTCAAGCAGATGGGCTAAATGACATACAAAAATAAGATGTAGTGAGAGCTTGTCTTTACTTGTCATGCCTGTCTCATACCCCCAAGGCTTCCTAGATTCTTGTATTGAACATTCATTCCTCTCTTTCCTAGTGGAGGAAAAGAGTGTAATAGTTTATTGACAGATCAGCTGTCCACATTGACATCTGTGCACACTAATGTATGATGGCAGTCAGTCTCAAGTTAAACAATTGATCACCCTGAACCTTTAACTTGATAGGTCAAAAATGATGCTACACATTCAAGAGTAGTTTCGGCCTTTGCCTCTTCACTCTTTTTGCTAAAACAATTGCATTTAATGCTAATTAACAATGTTGTGTTTATCCTTGGTGTCTGTTTTCCTGATGTGAACCACTAAGCAGAGATGTCTAACAAAGGATGTATTGATAATAAGCAGAGAATATGGCTACCCGTATCAGCCCACAAGACATAAATATGGAAACAAGCCAACTCTCATGAAGATATGTGACATATACACATAAATATACACGTTTGTTAGACCACTGTTTTTGCCCCTTTGATACAGAGAAATTCACATTCACTAAACATATGTACATGCACATACATGTACAAATACACAAAGGAGAAAAAACAGGATATATTTTATACACTGGAAAATTTTTGTGTTCTTCGCTGTTGGCTCACAACACGTAAATGTACTTCAGAGGCTGTCCTGGAGTGGTCAGTACACCTATCTCTAAATTATGAGGAATGACCTGCGCAGCAGTAACACTGTGCTGGGAGATTGATCACATGCAGACTACTGGAGATTAAATGGCTTTCTTGTGGAGAGCCAGACTGCCCCTGGATGGTGCATTGTGCAGATACATAAGAATCCTGTCTTCTTTGCTCGGTTCACAACAGCTGCAGAGCCTTAGGATAGGCCAGAATACGAAGGCAATCAAGCCATGATACATTTATTTATTTATTTATTTTTTAAGTTTAGAATTATATTTGACTGCTTCATCTTTTTTTTTTTTTTTTTACTAAATTACGAATGAGGAAATAGTTGATTGTATCATCTGTCAAAGATTTCAGATTGTTATGTTACTGGTTTGTGCCTCTTATTGTAAGCCATCAGTGCATGAAAGTAAAGCAAGAATTCTCCAAACCAATATGAAATATGTGCAGATGTTTTCAGTTTTACACACTAGATTTGGTCAAGGACCATGTGGAGGGTTTATTGAGAAAACTACGTGATAGTAAGTAAATAGGTCTTAAAATCCCCTCTAACAGTTTCCATTTAAAGACCATCACAGCCTGGGATATTACTCCCTCTGGTTAACGTATGTTCAGGGAAAATGACATGTATGAATGTGTAATGCTGTCTGTGTATTTTCTGTGTGGGTTTGTGTGTGTGATGGGTGTGGTGTGTGGAGGAGGAAGGCTAAACAGATTATTAGAGGGACATGTGGTGTGATATGTGTGTGCTGGTCTTCGCTGATAATAAAGCAATTATGCTGGGGAAACGTTGGTGTTTGTGGCACAAGTAAATATAATCTAATATCCAGCATGTGCACCGCTGTAACGGTGTGCAAGTATGTTTGAGTGGGTTTATATATGGTACAGAAATAGACTATCAGGTAATTAAATGTTAATGAGGAGAGGTGCCACTAGATACTTTTACAGACATCAAAGCAATTTAGCCAGCATTAAACGGTTGTGATATAGCGGCAGGGTGTGTGCTCAGTGTGTCAGTGTGATATCTGATTACCCACAAGTGACTGCTGTATTTAGGCTCACTGATCAACATGAACATGTAGTTCCTGTGCTAACTTGAGTTTTTCCTGCTGAGTTTAAAATTTCCTCAATTCTAAATTCCCTATTAGTGTTTTCCGTAATATGGGACACAACCAGTGGTGGAAGAAGGATTCAGATTCTTTACTTAGGTAAAAGTACAAAGACTACAGTGTAGAAATGCTCTTATTACAAATCCTGCATTTTAAATTTTACTCCAGTAAAAGCACAAAGTATCAGTTTCATCAAAACTTACTTAAAGTATCAAAAGTAAAAGTATTCATCATGGAATGGCCCCTGTCATATATATTATATTATTTGATTATTATTACTGATGCATTAAAGTGTAAACACAATTGTAACATTGTAGGTGGTCAGGTAGAGTTTGTTTTGACCATTTGACCATTTTTTTTAAATCAGTAATGCATCATATTTTTTAAGTAAAATCTGAAAATGTAAAGTAACTAGTAACTCTAGCTTTCAAAATAAAAAATACAATATTGTAGTGAAGTAGAGGTTTAAAGAAAATACAGCTTCCTAAGAATTGAACAGTTCTTGAGTAAATGTACTTAGTTACATTCCCCCACAATGTACAGTATGTATACTTATTGACATGAATGAGAGTTGTTTTTTTTTTTTTTTTTTTAAACTTTTGACACTTGGCATATGGAGGAGCGTTCAATTTTTCTTTGACAGTGAGTACATCAGATGCTTTTGGAAAACCCAGAGGTTATCCCGCAGGCAGCAAATCTACAAAGGCCAGCATTCTAGAAATCCCTTCTGGCCATTTAAGCGACAATTACTCCCAGTCCTCTGTCATCTCCTTCTGTCAATTCGATATGCTCTCAGTTGCTGTTGTCAGACCTTTAGAAGCACAGAAGTTCAAGTATTACACAGCAATAAATACTCACACATGCATCCCCAGTGTTTGTGTGTATCTTGCTACCATCCTTCATTAAGCAGGAACTTACAAAAAAGTGAGCTCCATGCTGAGACTGTGGGGGAGGAATCTGAGTACGTCTCCAAATGTTAATGAGAGGAGCCTGTTTCAGCAGACTGCTTTGTCTTTGTGTGTGTTCTCCGAGCATGTTTGTGTGTGTGTGTGTATGTGTATTAGCATTTTTTTTTTTCCAAAGGTAGGGCAAATTCTAAGCACAGTTATTTTTACATATCATTAGTAGCCCAGTGCAGCCCCATCACCCTGACAACTACATCCCTTCCTTTTCCCTTCTGCTTATCACCATAACAACTAATCTACCGTAAATAGTGCTGTCTCCCTGTCTGCCTCTGAGTCTTTCTTTCTCTGCTTTTCTCCATTACTCTTTATTTCTTTCTACCTTTTCTGCATTTTTCGCTTTCTTTCCACCCTTCTTGTTGCCACAGCACCTCCCATGTCCTTCACTGCTGCCGTTTCTTCTAATCCTGTTTAGTTGTTCTGTTCGGAGTTCATTTTTCTGTGCCACTGCAGATGTGGGTGGTTCTGGTGACTGCACAGTAACCTTTCTACTGCTTCACGTTGTCAAGTGCCTGAGCTCAGATGGCGATCAATAAAAAAGGCAGCTGTAACAAGTTATCCAGCAAAATTCCAGATCCTATATTGATTTTCTTTCTTTTTTTTTTTTTTTTTTAAATAAAAGGAGCTTTTAAAAGAAAACTTCTCTGCACATATGTATAGACTTATACTTTAACAGTTTGATATTTATATCTGACTTGGTGTATGTCTTTAGAAGATGAAGTCTGCTCTTTGCTTTTGTGTTTGACCTAAATGTGTTATTGATGGTGAGCCTGGCCTGACAACTTGATTGGCCTACTGCGCTCCAGGATTAACTTGCCAGCCTGGCAGGCTTTTACAATCAAAGATCAAGCCAATGGTCTGTTTGGCTGAGTAGCTCTAGGATTGACTTAACAGCCTGATGTGCTAATGCAGAGGTATTCCAAGGTTGAGCAGAATAGCAAGGACACACATGCCTTTTTGCGGTCTGTGTATATCCACGATGTATAAAGAGGCACGGGACATTTAGAAAGGTGACAGCAAACACTTCTGTGATGAAAAGGTGCTCCTGAAACAAAAGCAAAACATGTTTCGCTTCAATACATTTTGCATTTTAATTCTTTTCTCTGTCTCTATTGTTTCCCTTTGCCTGACTCCCTCTATTTTAATCACCGTTTAAAATCACTAATTATTCCGGTTTATTCTGTTTCCTTTCCCGTCCCCCTCTTGTCTGACTCGATCTTCATCAGCAGTGCATGAGAGGTCACCTTTGTGCACCTCTGCCCTCTTCTCTGTTCACATACTCCATGTTCATCTCCTTTGGTCTTTTCTTTCACTTTCTGCCCAAAGCTCAAGGGAAGCCCTCCTGGATCCCTTCTTACATAACCGCCTCCCCCTCACTCTCTCCTGGATAAGTGCATGTGAAAAAAAGCAACGTGAGTGTTCAAGGCAGAGGGAATATTGATATTATCACTGCTCACTAAGTATTAGGGTTATCTCTCTAATGGACGGCTGTGTCAGAGTGAGGCAAAACGAAAGCCTGATTAACATCTCCTCAGATTACAGGCCAGGATTGTTCCCTTGAGATTGACTGGCAACCATAGGAAAAGCCTCAAGAAACAAACAAGAGAGAGAGAGACACATGAATGGCGTTTGGAGCATACCAGTTGAAATGTCTCTCTAAAGGATATTCTTTTGGGCTTTATTTAAAGGCAGCTCTTACCACACATCTTGAATTCCTATAATGTCCCTTCTCTAGCTGGTTCCCATACACATGCTTCAGTGGCTTGCTGTGTGTGATGTTGTAGCCTGTGACGTTGGGACTCTTTTGAAGCTAAAAATGCATATCCTCTCCCTCTCTGTCTCTCTCCCCCTTTTCTCTCTCTCTGCCTTCATTAAGAGGTTGTCTTAAGCTACACAGCTTAACGCTATTTACATTTTCATTATTCTACCGTTACCGGGAAGAAATGGCATAAAATCCAGCAGTGTTCAGGACATTAGACAAGCTTCATTCTCACAGCAAATGGATTTACATAAATAAGGAGGTTGATACATGGAAGTGGAGAGAGAGTGAAATCAAAGACGAGAGAAGATGAGGCAACAATAGATGGGGAAAAAACAAGAGTGCAAAAGGAGGGAGAACCTCTGAATTGGATCAAGAGGACAAGTTGTGATGCAGAGGCAGGAATGGTGTGAGAGAGAGAGAGAGGTGTAAAGCGGTAAATGAGAGGGGATGTGTGTGGTTCTCTGGCTGTATAAAGTGGGCTCTGAGGGACTGACAGAGGTCCTCTGATCCACTGCATGTGATCAATATAGCTCTGGGTTCCCTCATTACTGGAACAGACCTCACTGTGTTTATCATACAATGAACGAGTGGGAACTCTGTTCATGTGTATTTGTTAGCTTACAATTGTTTGGCCCTTTTCTCTTGCCCTTACATATATATTTTTTTTTTTTTATGTTTGCATCTTCTGTGATTTATTGTTTCATGTTGTGGATTTACTGTGTTTTGTTTATATTGATTTAATTAAGGCTGCAACCAATGATTATTTTTGTTTATTTTCTCAATCATTTAGTTTATAAAACATAAGAAAACGGTGAAATATGTCCACATTTTCCCAGAGGCCAATGTGACATAATTAGATGTGTTGTTTTGTCCCACCAACAGTCCAAAACCCAGATATTTATTTTACTATAATGTTAAACAGGGAAAATCTGCAAATATTCACATGAGAAGCTGGAGCCATCGATGTTTGGCATATTTGCTTGTAAAACGACTCAAAATATTAGTTGAATTTCAAAATAGCTGCTGATATTTTTTCTCTTGATTGATAAATAGACTATTCATTGCAGATCTAGAGTGAATAATTGTTCAGTT
This sequence comes from Xiphias gladius, assembly GCF_016859285.1. NCBI lineage: Eukaryota > Metazoa > Chordata > Actinopteri > Istiophoriformes > Xiphiidae > Xiphias > Xiphias gladius. The sequence goes on along the minus strand of NC_053415.1, from coordinate 19,076,701 downwards.
CTTGACATTTACTGCCTCTGTGGGTTCACCCAGGGTTTAATGGGGGACTTATTTATTCAAATGTCTGTCTTTGTGAGCATTGTTTTAGCATAATGTTTGTTCACATTCGTGTTTACTTGTTTTTTGTGCAAAATATTCATAATGTGGCAATCAGGCTAATGTTGGTGTGAGTGTTTGTGTGATTGTGTCTTTCTGTACAAGTCCCACTAGTTCCTTTAGAATGCTAATGATAGATTAGCCCCAGAGGCTTCCTCAAACCTCACCGATTCTCCTCTGGGAATCTCGGCCAATCATGGACGGCATTTCTTCCTTTTCAACCCTCTCAGCACACATTCCCAGCCACTCTGACCCCGAGACCCTCTCTTCAAACCAGGAATAAAGACCGGACAATAACAGGAAAGAACTCAAGTTTCCCCTTCTCGTCCCTCGGTGTTCTTTTCATTTAGATTTTCTCAAGAATTTTCTATTTGAAACCTTCTGAATCTCTCTCTCGCTCTCATTGGTGGTGTTTGTGGGGTGAACTCATCACCCATGAGCCCAGAGCCCTCACAGTAGTGCGGAGTGAACTTGGAGCAACAGGAGGAGGCAAACGTTCAAAAGAAACAGAGACTCAGTGAGCACATCACAAACAGCTAATCTCCTTGAAGACTGATCATTTTAGCCAGCTGCTAAATACTGCAGTCTCCTTGTAACATGCGCTGAATTGTGATGTAATGAAGAGCTTTTAATGTAATGGTGAATGTAGAGGGACATATAATGTACTCAGTTACTGGCTGTTGTAAGATTTTCTTTTGTTTTCGTCTTTTAAAATAAAGACATCTTAAAGAGTCTTAAGCAAGCTTTTGAATGACAAATTGCCAATATATTTTACCATTAAAATGATTTTAATTTGCCTGGAATAAAAATAGGGAGAATGTAGCAGAATTTCCTACCCCTGCACTTACAGTACTTTATCTCTGTGTTTGTATAAATCAGGACTAATGCTGTGTCTTTTTGAATCCTGTTGTTATACTTATAAATCTTGGGAGTGAGGAGTAAATTACGAAGGACAGCGAATGCCATTAAAACTCAAGGGCTTTCACTGTAATAGACACATCTCCTAGTCTAATGAAAGGTAAATGGCATATACACACAGACAGGAGACGAACAATTGTGTGCACAAGAGCTGAGTACACAGGCTGTGCATCCACTCTCCAAACCTTGCTCTGTTTGAGAATGGGGGTCAAAGGTCTCCCTCTGTACACACTGGAAGATTGTGATGAGAGTTTGTGTGTTTATGCAAGGGCTGCTGTCTGTGTGTCTTCTCTCAGGCTAATTTTAAAATCAGAGATTGCAAGCGTCTATTTTCCGATTTTATAACTAATGATATCTGATAATTATATTTCGATCTTGGTATTTGATTTACCCGTGCTGGTTTGATTTCGCCCCAACACACACCAATCCAATTAATAGAGCAGTTCAGCTTGTATCGTAGCTCAATGTGATCTTGAATTGATCTTGATGTACTATACTCATCTATTAACAGGACATTTGCCTGATGTTGCCATCCATCATAGAGCTAAACCCCCCCCCCCTCACACACACACACAATTTGTTACTATCAGAGGATATACTTTAATCTTTACCTTTTTTAAAGATCATAATTGTTTGTGTGTGAGACAGTGTGTGAAAAAAGTGGAGTATAATGTCGAAGGTGAAAGGGTGAAGGACACCTCCTCTCCACAGGTGCGCACCACCTCTCCAAAAAGAGCCATCATATTCCTGATCTGTATTCAGTCCACTTCTGTGTCCCTCTCCATCCACTGCTCTTGTACTGCAGGTTTCAATAATTGAGCCCATGGTTTCAGCCGAATTACCTGAATTATTTTGAAGTAGCTGAATGCCTGCTTTTCACTAATGGGATGGTGCTTTCGGGCAGATGTTTTATTGAAAAGGAAGAGGTTTTAATTCACTTTAAATTTTTGATAAGTGTTGTTATACTTAGATTATAGACAAACTGATTTTTCTCCTTTAATGGATGTGAGGGCTGTTGGAACAACTTCACAACATACACCCAATGCTCTGGAGTTTAAGTACATTCCCTGCTTCCCAAAGAATGGGAAATTTGTATTTCACAAAGATTGTAAGAGACAGTAATGACCATAATTGCCTGCCAAGGCTCATTCACATCCACAGCTCAATAAACTACTGGTTGTATCTGCTTCCCTCTAGCGAATCGTGACCTTCTCATCTTCTTTTTGTTTCTCATTAAGAAGATTTTCTTTGTTTAAACTGGCAAATGACATCCACAACTTTCATCTTCTTGTACCGTAAGAAGAATTTGCCCAATGACCTTCAAGTTTGTTTCCCTGACCTGCTGCCTCCAGCCAATAATTATATGCAGCTTTTCTCCCCTCCTGTCCAGCACACATCTTTTCCTGCAGTCCTTAACATGTCTCATAGCCTCCTGCCCTCTCTCTAATGTCCATTTTAACATCCGATCCTCCCACCACCAGCCTTTGTACTTTGTGTCTATGATCCCCGGTGCATCATTGGCATGAGTGAGCAAGGCACAGCTGGGCAGAGCGGGTATGGGCACTGGCCCAGGCTTGCCGGCAGCTGGATTAGCAGAGCGGTCATTAGCATCTGAACTCCTGTAATGTGACAATATGATAGGGATTATGCCATCTGAGGGTAAGTGGCAGGAGCTGAGAGAGAGAGGGAGGGGCAAGCTGGGGAGTGGGGTAAAATGCAGAACTGGGAAGCAGGCAGGTGGGAGTGTACTGCAGGATTATTGGATGAGTAGAGAAAAGGGATGCTAAAAGAGCAAATGGCCTGAGGTTGCAGAGTAGACAGAAAAATTAGAGATTGGGTGGGAGACAAAACAAGATTATGCATAACAGAGAAGATCCTGAATTAATGAAAGAAAGCAATTGAATTTGTGCATTCAGTCCACTTCTGTGTCCCTCTCCATCCACTGCTCTTGTACTGCAGGTTTCAATAATTGAGCCCATGGTTTCAGCCGAATTACCTGAATTATTTTGAAGTAGCTGAATGCCTGCTTTTCACTAATGGGATGGTGCTTTCGGGCAGATGTTTTATTGAAAAGGAAGAGGTTTTAATTCACTTTAAATTTTTGATAAGTGTTGTTATACTTAGATTATAGACAAACTGATTTTTCTCCTTTAATGGATGTGAGGGCTGTTGGAACAACTTCACAACATACACCCAATGCTCTGGAGTTTAAGTACATTCCCTGCTTCCCAAAGAATGGGAAATTTGTATTTCACAAAGATTGTAAGAGACAGTAATGACCATAATTGCCTGCCAAGGCTCATTCACATCCACAGCTCAATAAACTACTGGTTGTATCTGCTTCCCTCTAGCGAATCGTGACCTTCTCATCTTCTTTTTGTTTCTCATTAAGAAGATTTTCTTTGTTTAAACTGGCAAATGACATCCACAACTTTCATCTTCTTGTACCGTAAGAAGAATTTGCCCAATGACCTTCAAGTTTGTTTCCCTGACCTGCTGCCTCCAGCCAATAATTATATGCAGCTTTTCTCCCCTCCTGTCCAGCACACATCTTTTCCTGCAGTCCTTAACATGTCTCATAGCCTCCTGCCCTCTCTCTAATGTCCATTTTAACATCCGATCCTCCCACCACCAGCCTTTGTACTTTGTGTCTATGATCCCCGGTGCATCATTGGCATGAGTGAGCAAGGCACAGCTGGGCAGAGCGGGTATGGGCACTGGCCCAGGCTTGCCGGCAGCTGGATTAGCAGAGCGGTCATTAGCATCTGAACTCCTGTAATGTGACAATATGATAGGGATTATGCCATCTGAGGGTAAGTGGCAGGAGCTGAGAGAGAGAGGGAGGGGCAAGCTGGGGAGTGGGGTAAAATGCAGAACTGGGAAGCAGGCAGGTGGGAGTGTACTGCAGGATTATTGGATGAGTAGAGAAAAGGGATGCTAAAAGAGCAAATGGCCTGAGGTTGCAGAGTAGACAGAAAAATTAGAGATTGGGTGGGAGACAAAACAAGATTATGCATAACAGAGAAGATCCTGAATTAATGAAAGAAAGCAATTGAATTTGTGCATGTTTTTAAAAAAAAAAAAAAAAAAAAGGTAGATTCAAATTTTAAATACCTAACTGGCACGTCCTGCGTCTTGTATTCAAAGAGGAAGCAGCTGCAACTATATATTTAATGGTCAAGCTGTGTACAGCAATGTACACAATCAAATTAGGGCTGCAACTAATTATTTTCATAATTGATTTAATCTGACAGTTATTTCCTCAATTACTCAAAAAGTTTGGAACTTAAAGATAATCAGTTTACTGTAATGTTAAGAGAAGAAAAAGAAGCAGATTGTCACATTTAAGAAGCTGGGACCATCAAATGTTTGGCATTTTTACTTGAATCACTAACAATTAATTTGATTTAAAAAAAAAAAATAGTTGCTTTCTTTTTTTGTTAATCAGCTAAATTATTAGCCAATCCCTCAAATTCTTAATGTGCATTATATTTAGATTGCACAGATTTGGTTAAAAATTACAAACATATTTAAGCTGAACTTACAATGGCAACGCTCTCTTCCCAAACATGAAACAAATTGTTTGAAGAATAAACATGTACACCTCATCCTGGCCTCTCATATATTGGTTATGAAACACCTGCTTTTGTGTTTATACCTTGTGTCCACTGCTGGTGAACAGTTTCAGTAGCAATTAACTCTCTGAATTCATCTGGGATTGTAGTTGTGTAAGGAGAATTGCCTAGTTGTTAATCAATAAATGCAGTAGGAAGTGTTGGTTGAGATAGTGTTTTGTCATGGGGGTCAGTCTGTTGAGGAGGTCTTTGAAAGTGTGTTTCTAGTGCACAGGGTTCAGTGTCATGTCCATCACACAATACAGGGTTGTGTAATGTAATGCAATTACTGTGTATATATATATACAGTATATTTTCCATGAGCCATACCATTTAGTGGTGTGACCAGTCAGAAGACATCATATTTCTCCTCCATAAAAGTTTACATAAACCTGATGGGGGACTTTTACCTTCTAGTTGGTCTTGGTTTCTTTTGTAACAAGGAAAGTGAAATATTGCCATGCCTGACCTTCCTAGGAAGTCTGTGTCCCTCCTCCTGCTTCCATCTCACAAAAGAAAAGCTCAAATCATTAGCCTACCACTCACAGTGGCCTCCCAGCTGCTTCTACTATGATACCCTGATCTATGCTGTATCTAAAGACAGTAGGAGAGTGAATGTGGTCAGAGATCTTTGATGATGTTCCTGAGATCTGTACAGAAGCACATCCCCCTGTGCTTCTGCCGACACTTGGCCCACCTTTGTGCTTATTTGCAGATTTCTTTTGGTAAAGCAAAAAATCCTCTCTATCAACCCTTTGTTTATATAGCGTCTTTCAAGAAAAGACAAAGAAGATGGAGAAATGCAGTCAGTTGTATCATGAGAAAACAAATTAAAGTAATTACACTTGAATGCATAAAGCAGAGACATAGGTCACTTAATGCAAGCAGTTTCATAAACTAATTATATGTGTAAAACAAACAAAATACAGAAATAAGGGGTTATACACATAAAAACATAAGTTGTACAGCAATATGATGTCTAAAAGAAACAAACTAATAAAACATTTAAAACAATGTTAATCAGCAAATACCAGTAATCCAGGAATGTAAAATAGCACCATGGGAGCTATTTACAATTCAGTGTATAGCATTTCACTTTCGAAGGAAATAAAAACTACTTTAACTTGGTCTGATTTATGTAATTATGCAAATTCTGAGCTTAAAAATTACTTCTGGCAGGCTCTTCCATTGGGGAGTAAGCTGCTTCTACACACATCTTAGTCTTGGTCGAGGGCTAACTAAAAGATCAAGTTATAAGTACATATTATACTGAAGGTATTTCATAAGTGAGTTATAACCATGCAGATACTGAATGTGCACTTGAAAAATCAAGGTTAATATATATATATATATATATATATATATATATATATATATATATATATAATTATTTTTTTTATGTTTGGAGAGAGAAATGAAGCAAGAATGTACACTATATTGCAGAATAGTGAAATATACATTGTTAGATCAGATAATCATCACGACATGGTTTGGATGTATAAACCACTGTTCGGTGTTTTTGAAAGTTTACATTTAAAGTTATAACACGGACAAACAGTGAATTGGGATATGAGAGGGAAAAAGAATGAGGGAGAGAGAGGGTGACAAGGTGAACTACGGTCTATTACATACTGTACCTTTATAGAAAAAGGAGAGTCCTGTTCAACAGAGATAGAGAATGAAGGGTTTGGAGAGGCAGTTATACTCGGGCTGATCCTGAGCCTCCACTGCCTCTCCAACATCATCTCCCGTAAAGGGAACCAATCGCAGCTGACCCCTCCAACAGAACTGGTCTCCAGTTGCTGTGGTAACCAAATCTGCTGTTGTCCTCCTCATACTCAGTTAAGTGGTTCAGATGGACTTTGGACTTAAAATGGCCCATGAAAGGGCTGCACTTTAGTCAGTGTGCGATCAGAAAACAGGGACAGGATTCCAGTTGGAGTTTCCAACACACCTCAAGTAGAAAGAAGAGATGAGGGGCTATTTATGTAATTCCAGCTCTCAATTTCTTTCACCAAACACAAAAAGTATACAATAGTTGTGTTTACTTTTGTGTGTTTTGGATAGTAAAAGAAAAATAAGATAGTAATAGTAAACAGTAATTTGGAACAAAATCCCCAACGTATAGTTCTAAACTTTTTGAGTAAACATCATTTATTCAGGCCTCATGAGTTACCAGTGAGAAAGAAACACTGTACAAGAAGTGAAAGAAGTAAGAAAGACAGGGCCCACTAAAAAGAGAGAGAGCACTAAATTAAGTATTTTTTTCAATCACTTTGTATTTGTTTTGAGTAATTAAAAACAGTGCTAATTAAATAAGGATCAGCCATTGGCAGCTGACTGGTTATTTTAGCCCCGGTTTATCTTGAGGCCAGACAGTAGTCTTCTGTTCGTCACCGGTATTTCTCTCAAACACTGGTAATGCTATTACTGCACTCAACTTATGAACAGCTTCTTGAAGAGAACAACGACCTGCAATCTTCTGCCAATGTTTAAATTCTCATATCTTACTGTGCTGGTTGATTTTTAGCTGAGGTGATATCCAAATTTCTGTTCTTGTATGTTACAGGAAAAGTTTGACATTTTGAGAAATACACTAATTTGCTTTCTTGCTGAGAATAACATACCTCTCTCAAGTCTGTGTGGCAAATTATGTAGCCGGAACAGCTTCCAGTTAGCTTACCTTAGCATAAAGACTGGAAACACTGGGAAACTGCTGGCCTGGCTCCAAAGGAAACAAACTCCATCTTCCAGAGCCTCTAAAGCTCACTAATTAACCATTTATATATTGTTTGTTTAGTCCAAACAAAAACCTAAGTGTAAAAATGACAGTTTATAGCCATTTTACAGGGGATTATGTGCCAAACTATTTCTTGGCGACAAAGACACCCGGAAGTTACTGGTCCCTGACAGATAAAGGACAGAACTGAGAGAAAGAAAATAAGCATATTTCTCAAAACGTTGAACTATTTCCTTAAGCCCAGACATGCCCTTTGGGCAATAAATATGATACTTACATAAGCACTGTTGTCACATTAACAAAATCGTACTGTATTGGTCAGACATAGTCACATTTCTGTGAAAACTGGTCTGAAGTGAATGATGTCAGAATAATGTAAAGGCTGCAGCAGCACCAAGTAACACATCCACAGACACCAATCAGACAAACGTCTCATTCTCCATATTAAGAGCAACCTATAAGTGTATCAGTCAGTTATCTTAGTGAATAGTTGAGGAGGTTCTTCCAGTGTTTGAGCGGTCTATATGTCACGATCTGCCCCTTTGTGTGACCTCCTGCCTGGAGCTATTTCCTGTTTTCTTTTTGTTTGGTTTCATTAATTACTTTGTGTCTGTTGTTTTTACTTCTTGCCTTTGTGTTTTTCCCGCCAGTTTTCCTTGTCACCTGTGTCTCACCAGTTAATTTGTCCTTGGTGTATATATAACCTTGTCTTTCCCCTTTTCAGTCGCCAGAAAGTTATGTTATGTTCCTTTGTGCTTCTTGTCTTTGTTCCCTGTTTCTTCCCGTTTTACCTATGTTTGGACTTTTCGCATGTTTGTTGGACTTTGGATTTCTGCCTGCTCCTCAATTGATTTGTTTGCCTGTTTGGACTGCTGTCTTTGGTTTTGACCTTTGCCTGCCTCACCATACCGTAAGCCTTTTGTTCCTTTTCTTTTCTCAACTGCATAAGCTCGGGCCTCGGCGTCTGTCTGTTCCCTGTGTTCCTGTTTCCCTGCTAGCATCAGTTGTGACACTAACTAAAAACATTTTTATTCTCCCTCACAGTGCGGGAAAAAGAGGATTAAAAATAGACTAACTGCAGTAATCAGACCATCTGTCTTCGTTCTTATATTTTTAACTTTCATTCATGCCAACTACGTGGTTGAAATGATGAATACCCAGAAGAACACTTTACATACAGCATGTTACCAAATAAGAGTTTTATCATTTTACGCTTGCGCCCTGACAGACTATCAAATGGGCAGCAGAATTTTGTAATACATGATGATATTGATGATAAAATTTATTAGGGGGTTCGTTGTGAGAAGCAGGTTGGTGTCCCATCTGCTTTAACAGAAAAATAAGTTATAAAATCCTTCATTGATACATCCTGTGAGAGAGCTGAGAACACTATTCTTCCTTCATGTCATAACTTTTTAACTCACAGCTCTTTTCCAGCAGTGACACTGCTCCCTCTCAAGCCACGAGGCACATTTAGATAATCAACATAATGGACACCTATGTGGAATTATAAAAAGCCTTTACTTAAAAGGTTTGACGAAGCCCTCAATGTTACATATTCCATGTCTGAAAATGGTCTTAGATTATACAAATGAGGAGAAACTTCTTTGCCACAGGTATGTGTGTCAGGCCAAATCCAAGCCCAAGATAACCACCTGCCCAATCATTCATCCATCTCCTCACTGACTCACCCTGAGAGCGAACCCAGTAGCAGCTCACAACCATTGGCCTCCTTCCCTGGTTCCCTCCAGGTTCAAGTGCTTGTCACAGGCAGAGCTGCATTTAGATACAATGCTCCATTACATCAATAATAGATAGGAGGATGAAGGAGGAAGGCCAAATTGGATGGGACAGCTCACTCAACAGGAGATAACAAGTCACAGAGATGGGGGAGAGAGAGTTTGTTAGTGGGCGCACATGTACAGTATGTAAATGTGCGTACTCAGGGTTGTACATGTTACATGAACTAGAGGTGCATGTAGGATGACAAGCGAGTGAGGGACTGTGGGATACTGAAGGATATTGACTTAGTGGGTTTCTGCAACGATGGCACCATTTAGGATCACACTGACCCAGTTTCCACAGAGCACATACATTTTAGATAATCCCTGAGGTTTTGCACAGTCTGTCTCTCCTGCATGGTTTTACAATGTAGGCTACAGCAGGTAGAGGTAGGGACACAAAATGAAGCATTTAAACGTACATGCTGAATCATGCACGGTTGTGTTAAAGAGAGGATATTCATTTCCCTACCCCTGTTAAACCACCTTCCTTTGCTCATTCCTCCTCCTCCTTCTCTTCCCCCTCTATCTCGCTTTTCCTTTTGCACCAGTTGAAGTGGTTATGTGGCTTTATGCGGCAGCCATTTAAATCATTACCTTTCCCACATTGATCCAGCCAGAAGGTAATTGGCTCAATCAAGAGAATTAAAAGCCTGGGTAAGATTGAATAATTCAGCTCACAGTTCAAAAGAGGAGGAGAAGGGGAGAGGAGGAGGGTGGGGGGAGGGGAATAAGAGAAATGCTGATATTAACACAGTGGATGAGAAAGTGAATGCTGTAAGTGAAGAGGAGGGCAAAAAGGAATGAAAATTTAAAAAAAATTGCATATGAATTACACCGAAGTGCTAAGTGAAAGAGAAACAGAGCAAGAATATAATAACATTATCGTACATAAAATGATAGAGAGGGTGTACTATTATTGCACAGGGAGAGAGGCTGAGGTAAATACTGGAAGATTGTGAAGATGAATGGGAAGAGTTTCGTAGGCTTCACATATTTTATGTTGGGACACACTTTCATTTTTGGTAATCACAAAATATCCCCTTGATTGTGTTTACTCGCTGTCCCCGCATCTGTGTAGGCCTACTTTTTCCCCCACACAGATAATTGATCAGAAATTGTTAAGGGAATCGATATAGGATTAGACTGATGAGCAGAAGCAATAATGGCATTGGTATTAATAAAATCTTATCAATTCCCATCCATATTCTTCCATGCATAAGACTTTGTGCTGAACTGTGAAGCGGGCAGACCTAACCTCATTTAATCCTTTGATTAGATAACAGACAGTGGTGATAAGAATGTTGCAGAGGCTACAGGAGGCGTTAATTTCACTCTACTGTCGATGAACCTCACACCTGTTTTCTTTGAGATAGAAGTGGCATGATTTTTGCAAACTGTACAGATTTTTATCTTTAAATTTTATTTTTCAACTTGATGTTGCGTCTTTGGTTTTTTCCGTCGTTCTTATAATCATGGTATCCATCCACTTCATTGCTGAGATATCAGGGGTCCAGTAGGGCAAGCAGCTTGAGAAATTAATGTTCTGGCTGGTTTTCAAGTAATCCACAGTCTAGACACCTTATCTGAACAATTTTATTATGGAACGCAACTGTATTCATTACAATCAACCTCTGAGATCTAAGACTGTGTGCACGTACACTTAAAGTAAGGCTGCATTCAGAGTTGGTTCAGACCGACTTTAACACTACATTTTAAAAAATGAAAAAAATACAGAAGCAGCCCCCTTTAGTCATTTGAATGGGACCTTTCCACCAGCCCTGTGGGGGTACCAACGCAGAGGGCATTGGCAAAAAGTAAGGTTGTCAAGCAAAAAAGTTAAACTTGGCTCAGTTTTTGCTGCAATGAAATGCAGCATCATCTGCAAAATGCTGCATTACCAATCAAATATGTGAAGGCACATATTCCTGGTAGATTACTTTTGAATGTGGTGCGAATACTGTATTTTTACTGTTTACCTTGTTGCACTGAAAGATAAAATAACTGTTGCCATAATAACTTTAAGAGTTGTAAAATCCTATCTCAAGGGATTATATACAACTGTGCAGCGCTTTGATGTCTGACAAAATTCGTTGACAATTGCAACAGACAGTTTGAATACATATTTTTAACTTTCACGCTCAGTCTTTAGAACAATTAGTTTTAACATCTTTCTGATCTTCTGTTCACGCTTGTTGCTTATCCTGCTAGACTCCTGTACAGCTACAGTACATGTGTCTGGTTATGTTGCCGTATTGCAACAAAGTTAAGTATAATGATAAAAATAGTTAACTGGAATAATGTGTAGAATGTTCCTTCACTATTCATAAGACTTGTTCATTGCCTTATGTGAGTTATGTTTTGCCCTGTAGTTCATTCTGCCACATTTCATTACTTGCATTGAGTTGAAATGCTCATTATCTTATTGTGATCAACTGTAGGCAGGAGAATTATGAATAGAACTGTCGGTTGTGTAAGGTATTGGTGTTGAATGAACTGAGGTACTTGTATTTCCAGACTGAAATACGTTAATATGGTTGTATGAGTTTATGTGAGTGTACAGTATGTGAGTTGGATTCAAGGTCCCAGCAGTTGCCATGTTAAGAGTCACAGATGAGCAAACCTGACACAGGCGTTACCCAGAGACTGATCATGATGAGTGATGAAGGCATGTAGAGAAAACAAGAACAGGAGGAACAGGAGGAAGGGGATGTAGCGTGAAGAGATCACTCCATGACAATCAATGATGTCGATCCTTTATGTCATATTAAGAAAGGAATAGGAGGATGGTTATGAGAAAATTATGAAAAAAGTACATGTTTTGTGTGTGTGTGTGTGTGTGTGTGTGTGTGTGTGTGTGTGTGTGTGTGTGTGTGTGTGTGTGTGTGTGTGTGTGTGTGTGTGTGTGTGTGTGTGTGTGTGTGAGTTGAGTGAGTGTCTCTCCATGAACCTGGCCTTAACGGTTTTAAAATTATAAATGATTTATTTATTGATTTGGCCAGTAAGAAGAGGGAAATCAGGGAAGCACAATAATGTTGGAAAATGCTTAGAAATGAGAGAACAGCTGTTCAAATGAATGTCAGCATTGCTTTTTAAATTACAGTTGGAAGATCAGGAGGACGATTCCTGCTATGGATGTCCTCCCTTGAAGCCATAACTCCTCCTGTAGCTTTTTAGGTCAAAGTCTTATGTATCCAAGCATGATTGCATTGTTAAGTAAATTTATGTCTTTGATTTCAGGTCACTCCACCTGATAAAGATCTTGTTTCGTTGTGAATTTGGGAACACCTGCAGAAATGTGAATCAGTTTAAACTGGACAGATGCATTCATGTAATTCAGCTCCAGCAGTTCCTCCAAGCATATCTCCAGTACCTTCGCAGGAGTCTTCCTGACGACTTAACTGCAGTCCCAGTTGTGTATGCCAGCCTGTCAGTTTTCTGCCTTTTTTTCACCAGTTGTCAAGTCACATGAGCATGGTCCCCCTGCTGCGCTCCCCTGACTGCCGAGCACACTGCTACAGAAAAACACCAGAGGAGATGTCTGCGCCTTGAAAGCACCATCTAGCTATGCGGAGAGAAGGAACACAATAGATACATGAATATATAGCTCACATAGACAGCGGATAATCCACACAGGCTATGTGAGCCTTGATAAGTGTGTGTGTGTGTGTGTCTATAAGCAGCTGATTGTAGTGTTAAACGTCGCGTACACAAGCCTGTTTTTGGAGGGGTTTTAATTAATGTTTGTTATCACCTTGCGAACAAATGTATCAACCTCATCAGAATGTTTGCTTTTAATTGAAGCCTTTTGTGAAGTGTTTTGAGATGAGCGCAGTCCCCTCTTCATCCATGCACACACATAAGTATTGTATGACATCATTTCAATAAGGCAGCATGGTAATTTCATGGAAATACAAAAGGGAGAAAGGTTAGCGTATGTTAAGATGATGACGACGCGGGTCAAGAGCATTAGAGCCATCCATGCTAAGTATTTCATGCAGCATGCAACACTCTCCTGTTCCTCCGTTTCTGAATGCACACGGACACATGTACGATACACACCAATTACAGCGTACCTTTACCACTGCTTTTTTGCTTTTGCCAAGCACTAACTTTACTAAGGAAGCTAATATCAGCACAAACTTATGTTCAGACATAAGTGTAACTTGTCACTGGTAATGGTTCATGAATTATGGACATGGTTCATACATCAACCTAATGTTCACACTGTACCATGCACGAATTTGCATATGAAATTAGTGAAAGCTGCTTGACCTCTAACCAAGGGCATGATGGGTGGTGGAAGGATGTGATGTGGGAGATGCAGCTCTAAAATACAAGTCAATTTCCTGCGGGGCTTATCAGAGCGGTTTGACTGGCGTATGAGCAGCGGGCGGCCGTCAGTTGTCAGGATTTAAACTTAGAGAGGAAATGAGACACTGGGGTGTGCTCTGAATATCCTACAATGATAGGATAAAAGTGAGCGAGAGAGGAGAAAACCCACATGCCAAATACTTCATATCACTGTAGAAAGGAATGCATGCTTCTGTGCTTTGGTTAGTATTTACAAATCATCTAAATAGAAGTGGAGGGCTAATCTGTAGGTCTTCTCAGCTGGAGCAGTATTAGTGCAGAGCTTTCCCTAGTGTGTTTTGAATAGCTCCGGTACATTACTGGTTGTGGCTGCATCAGACCGTCTGGATGACAGACACATCTTCCTCCATTCATTAATCTCCATTTAGTTCTGCACTGGAGAGAAGAGAGGGAGGGCAGCGAAGGAGCATTGGACAGGGGGAAGGGGGGAAGAGCAAGATTAAAGATATGGCTGGTCATGACATCGAAAAGGAGATGGAGGAGGGGAGAAGTGGGAGAAAAAATGGAGAGAAAGAAAATGAGGAGAAGTAGAAATTAATACTGAAAGTGATGGTATAGCGGCCTAGAAAATGAGTCAGAAAAGTAAGGAAAAAGAGAGAAAGGGGAGAGCACAGACAAGCTGAGGAATATAGGTATAAATTGGAGAAAAATTAAGGCAGGAGAGATCTGCAGTAGGAGGGGAAAGGGAGCCTGCTGTTTGATCTTTAACAGGATTATTTTTCCCTGCTGTCCTTTCATTTATTTAATTTTTCCTGATATTTATTCATATGTAAATGCTGGCTCTGTGCCAGTAGAAAACCACATCGAAGTTCTGCACTTGACTGAGCCCACCCTGTGACTGTGTATCACCGATACAAATACAGCCATACTGGATAATCCTAAAGGGATTTCTTTGGATGTCTGCGGCTCTGCAGTAGGCCTGGACACAGGTGGGGATGCAGCAGACCTTAGTAGCTGTGGACTCAATATGGACTGCATTTTTTATGTTTTGAGTTCTTTTGTTTTAACACCTTGACCCATAGAAAATTATGTTTGACTATGTGACCATCTGTCTGTTTGCTCTCTCTCTGTGCATGGAGTGAGATGCTGGTCCAGCATCCACTCTTTACACTTTCCATCAGTGAAAGACACAAAACAGAGCCAAGGCCAGCCTGTACCCTGACGATTATTTTGATTCCCGTATTAAAACCGATGGCTTGGGATTTGTCTGGTAGTTGGCCTCTGGGGTTGAGCTTTTCCAGGCTTCTGTTTGAGTGGGTTAAACCCTCATCTGAGTGTGCTGGATCCTGTAGTAGATATTGATTTGGCCTTTCTCTCAGATTATACAAGTCTGGCACTGTCGATTGTCAATATGGCCATCATTGGAGGACAATACTTAATCTCTGTGGCCTGTAGCCCAAACAGGATTTAGTTATCTCTCTTTGTCTCTTTGTTTGTGGTAGTTCTTGAAACTCAGTGGTTGGTATTTTTAGGATGCATTGATCCCTCAGTGTTGTACAAATGCTTTAATCTCATTTGGTATAATGTTGAGATCCTATGCAAGTTTATTAAAGCATGTCTATGTCTGTATGTGTGTGTGTATGTGCATATGTTTAACCTCAAAACCCTCTCGTGTGGGATGTACAAGGCCATTCCGGTCAATAAGCAGAAGCAGAAAAGGCGCACTCAGTCCTCCGTAGCACGACTTAATGCTTCACAGACTCTGTCAGAGATTCTGTATATTCTGCCTCTGCTGAATATGTAAACAGATCCATAATCATGCATATAAACACACACTGTTTCATGACCTATAGACCTATATGACAGACCATCGCTGGTGTGATGTGTGAGAGTAACACAGATGAGTCCAGATGAGTCCATAAACCAGATTTTAAGTGTGTGCGTGCATGCGCGTGCGTGTGCGTGTGCGTGCGTGTGTGCGTGAGCGTGCGCCCTCCAACACACACTGAGGAGCGTAGCCATTAGAGCGATATTGCAGATTGTCTGGTAGGGCGCTCGGGGCCACAAAATGCAATTAGATTCTAGTATAAAATATTTATTTCCACAACACCTACTGTGCACCAGAGAGAAGCCTTTACCCACTGTGCTCTTAAATATGAAAATAGTATATGAAGTGCATGCCTGAGAGAGCAGCAGATATAATTTCTCAGTGTGGGCCTGTATACTTGCTCTGTGTGTCTGTGGGCACGGATGAATCCATGCACATAAACGTGAGGGCAGGACATGTCAAGAGAAGACTACTGCATTTAATACTTTCTTACATATTTGTATCAAATACATTATATCATGATGGGTTAAATTGCACAGGACTAAATAATGCAATACAATTTTCTGCATATTTTAAATTGATTTCACTTCTGTTAAAATTGATGGTTGTGGTCTATAATAACCAAAGGATAGGTCTAGTGTTGGATTAACAAACTACATCGATTATATAATGAAATAATTGTTGCATTTATTTCATTATATCCGGTACTGAAATTTAACTAAGTGCATTAGCTCAAGTGCTTTTTCAAGTACAATTTTGAGTAACGTCTGTGACTTGAATATTTCCATTTTTTTCCAGGTTTATACTTCTACTCCACTAGATTTCAAAGGGAAATATTGCATTTTATACTTCACTGCATTTATCTAATTCATTATTTATGACAGCTGGAGTTACTTTGGATATTCCAATTTAACATAGGATCATTTTGTTACAGATGATGCATTGTTACAGTATATTAAGTAATAAAAATCAGCTTTACCTCTACGAGATGCAACATTAAAATGCTGCTTATACAGTATGACAAGGCATCAGTAATATTAAAAACGTAATATGATGTATATAATGACATCACACTCTGAAAAGTGCATTGCTGCATAATACTTCTACATTTGTTACATTTTGTAGATTAATACTAATGCATTTCTATTTAAATAAAATTTTAAATGCAAGACTTTTACTTGTAAATGAGTATATTTAACATGTGGTACTACTATTACAACTTATATTTCCTTAGAGGATCTGACATTTTCAAAGCTAAAATGTTTAAATTCTGAAATTCAATATAGCCGCCGGTCGATTCCAGTTTGACCTTTCTGTTGTAAACACTAGCCGTGGGGTCAATTTATATTCGGATACTTTAAGCCCTGAAAGCACATGAGGAATTTAGTGTATCAGCTTGGAATACTCATTTCGTGTCCCATCCCCTAAAGGAGCAGAGATTAATTGATTGTGGATCTTGCTCTTCTAAGGCCGCCTTCCTCTTCGCTGCGGACTGAACAAGGACCATATAGCTGTCTATTCTCACCTCTCCTGTTTAGGCTGAAGTGCTTACCAAACTTGGCTGACCAGGCTTTCCCAGTGATCTTCTGTGTAGGGCTCATTGAAGTTCACGAACTGCTACTAAATCTGGAAATATGTAAAGTGCAGGGACAGGTGAACCCTGACTGTGGGAAGCTTGCAAGAGATAGGGTCAGCAAGCTGCGAGCTAGTTCTGCACTTTCACTGCTTCACCCACCATGTGTTTGTGTGTTTATGTGGGTGGATGTGTGGGTGGAGGCCAAATGTTAAGAAAAAGAAGTATGGACAGTAGTTAAGATAAGGCATCAAACTCCGGGTAACATAATTATTCTAATCATATTCACATTGACTACAAGAGACATCCTTGGGAACAGGACTCTGAATTTGATATTGTGATTGATGTAGAAAATTTAAAAATCACTCGCTTTCCTTCTCATTCCAGGTATGTCGGTTGTCTAGTGGATAAGTTTTATGAATTGATTTTTTTAAAGTATTTTTTGGTCAGAAAAATAAGCACGCATTAATATACAGTATTTATATGCATGTTTGTATGTGCAATATTCATGTGTGTGTGTATGTGTGTGCTTCTGGCCTGCACTGGGAGGATTACTGTAGATTTACAAAGCCTCGTAACAATGACCAGACCCACCCCAGGGACCCATACTCAATCACTATCACAATGAAATGCTGCTAATTCCTATTTAAAGCTGCCGCAGAGGCACTGCCCTCCCTGCTCTCCCCACTCCGGGAGAGTATGAAGCTCAGAGACAGCGCAAGAAGGAATCCATGTTAGCCAGTATAATTTCTGTTAATTCCTGCTGCTGAGTTCATCTTTTTAAGTCTCCATAAATCAGTCCTCTTCTATTCTTTAAGGGATGTTTGAGGTAGGTTCATGAGACTAATGTTGGTGCCACTGGAGAGCAGTGATTGTTAGCATCTGTGCCGTTTGTCTTAGAAATGCCCACCTAAAGGCCCTATCCTCTCTAGCACTGTTCCTTATTGGCGAGCTACTGAATAATTCAGCAGTTTCAGATGTAAAGGGGATTGCTTTAATTCCAGGCTAGCAGGTTAATGTCAAGATTTTGCAGTTGCATTAAACGCACAGTAATTTTTAATGACAGCGCAAGCATAGCACATAAGCACATGATGTTGTGTTGTTTCATGGACAAAGTCTTTTGTCTGTGTATTTATTCTTACTATACGTTATTATTTCTGCCACGGAGGTTATGTTTTCACTTGTGTCTCTTTGTTGGTTTGTTTGTTTATTTGAAAGAAGGATTACACAAAAAGTACTGAACCGATTTCCACCGAACTTGGTGGATAGATGGGGCATGGGCAAGAACTGGAGTTCTCCCAGTTAAAGGGGCGGATCCAGGATTCAGGATTTTTTTTAATCACATTGCTTAACAATGCGAGAGAGGGCATTTTTGGCGGAAGTACACGCTCTACTGAGTGCCAGTCTAGTTGCGGCATGTACTTATGGTGGTTACAGACCTGTGTGTTTTTATGAAACACAGACAGAAAGATTGACTAGCAGAATTACAGTGTTCTGTTTGCTGCTTTTGCAGACTGCGGCTCATTCCTCTCCTGGCTCCTGCACAAGCACATTCATTTAGAGAAGAGCTTTAATTGGACTCAGAATCAGGGACAGAAATCTCCAGCTGCATAAATATTTTAGAGGAGCACATCGGACAAGTCTGCCTATTTGATTGTTCTACGTCTTTTTCATCTCTTTTGTTTCTCTTCTCTCTTTTACTTGCTCCCTCCTGTTCCTGTGTATGCATGAAGGTGCACCAAAGCATGCACTCTTTGTATGCACAAGCACACACAAGCTCTGCAGGTTTCTGAGAAGGTGTATGGCTTTTTCCTGTGGCCATTAAGGCTGATGAATTATTGGCATCAAATCACTTGAGGAATCCATTTTACTTACACACTAGACACACATTTGCATGCAAAAGCTGGCAAGCAAACACACAGGCACATATACAGTGTCTTTAAACTGGGGCGCTATCGTAATGGGGGTAATGATTTTTCTATTATTAATGAACCAGGCATCATACTCATCTTAATTGAAAATTTTCTTTCATCTTCCGCACTTGCTCATTTATCCTCTCCTTTAATATAAATGCTGTCATACATATACTGTAGATAGCATATATACTGTATACTCATAGTATACATACACACAACCTACACACATTAGACACCTAAATGAGGGACGAGCACAAGCTAATGAACAAAGGGTCAGATGTTGATCAATGACAGGTATAAGCTGGAAGGTGACAAAAAACCCAGGGAGTGAAACTCATGGTGGAGGTCACATGTCCAGCAGGTATCATAGCTTCATCATCCGCTGTGTGGTTTCTGTAATGAGAGATGTGAGGAGGCAGAGAAAGGGGGTTCAGGGGGAGGCATGTTAGTAATAAGCTGAAGTTATCGAATCAACATCATACTGTGTGTGTGCTAAATGCACGTTTGTGAAGCGTGCGTCGCTAGTCCGTGTTGTCTGTGAGCGAAGCGTCTCTGTGTTTTATCTTGTTACTTAAGTGGTCAGTCTCTGCGGACCTATGACCTTGTCAACACCCTGGTGGCTCCACAAATGACAATAACAAAAGAGAGGAGAAGACAGAATGGGAGAAAACTCAGAGGTAAAGGAGATAGAGGGAGTAAGAATGGATTGGAAAAAAGGGTATAAGAGTATAAGACAGACAGAGGAGGAGGTGAAACAGAACAAATCATTTAAGGGCATGTGGAGCACTAGCAACACTTAAGCAGAGTGAATGATATGAAATGTCGTTTTTATTGACCCCTTCAACTTTGTGTTATCAATACATAACCAGCATCAGATGATATCAGTGTTGACTGATGGATAGGCCTCGCTCTCACGTCGTACTAGTCCTTCATGACAGTTTACTTTCTTTGTGGGCATTTCGTTAAAAAATTTCACAAATTTGAATGATGTTCACTTGAGCTGTGTGTGCGTGCATGCGTGCTTGCGTGCGTGTGCGTGTGTGTGTTTTTTTTTTTTTTTTTTATGAGCTTGGGCATGGTGCCCGGGTTAGTCCTAGGGCACTGTGTCATTTACTCCTCTGGCCCCGAGTGCCGGCTCTCTCTCTGGAGATGTCTCTTTTCTGACTGGATGGATTGATGGGTCATTGCTTCCATCGTCCTCCCACCCTCTCTCTCACTGGCAGTTCTTCTGCTATCACCTTGCTTTAACATCACATTTCTTATTCAACCATGAACATTATTTAATTTATAATTATTTATTTATTTATTTGTTGGTTTTTTTGGAGAAACAGATTCCCTCTTACTCAGGTGTTTATTTCTTTTACATGTCAGTTAACAGAAAAAGCAAACCCTTATAAACAGGAAAAATGTAAAATATACATAAAAATTGTGGATTCTTTCCCCTTACCATCGGTTTCCCAATAAGTCACCATATCCATTATGCCATGTTTTAACCATAAATGACTCAAATTTAACTGGCACGCAATCATACAAACATATCTTCTCTGAACAAACACATGGCAAAGACTAAGGAAACAAATGTGAATATAAGCATTTAACTCCAGAGCAGAAAAGCATAAGAGGTTCTATAGCGACATAGAGTACATACATACACTATCACTGAGATGCTTAATGTCACTGATGAATAAATCATCCCAATGTATTATGAAACATGGTAAATAATGAAAAATGCACATTGATGACTAAAGTAACATACCAGTTGACTTAACACCCAAGTGAGGCTAATGTGTATATAACCATGAATATTGTATTCTGTGGTCTGCATCAGAAAAACTAACGCGTCACATCCATGAATGTTGAGCATCATTGATAGCTTCACTGGATACAGTCAGTGGGGTACAAATCTGATTTAAAGGGCCGAGCTACAGCGATAGGCATAGTCGACCAGAACCCCATTGCTGACTAACCATTAATGGTGGGAGTGTCTCCTTAAGAGACCTCATTTCTTCTGTGTGTTCGTGTCTGCAGTTAGATTGCATATTTTGGAGTTTCCCCCAGGCTGTAAGTTCTACGCCTGGTAATAGAGGTCATGAGAAATGTTCATTCACAATCCCTGAGGATAAAAATCCAATGGCCCGCCAAACCTTTAAGGAGACTGCCCAGTTTAAGAAAGTTTTTTTTCAGCATAGGGTAGGAATTTTATCACTGCAGTCTGTTTACTGAGTGTCTTTTATCCGTCTAAATTTTTAACGGGACAGATCAAGCTAAGACATGACTATTGGATGACAGCAGAATATTGGGCGAAATCCTAACGAAGTCAAGTCACATAATATGTGTATACAGTCACACATAATGTGTGAGACTGTCCTCCAAAGAAAAGCAAATGCATCAGTCATTACTGTAAATGCCCCAAAACGACATATGTTTACATCAAAGTGACAAAGCCCTCTAGGGACTGTAGTAATTGTAGGAGGCAGAGGCATCCACAGAGGCAGAAAAAGAGGCTGGTTATTTTAACCCAAACCATGATATTTCCCCAATCTTAACCAAGTTGTTGTTGTGCCTGAACCTATATTTCTCATCTTGGAACGCATAGATCAATAGTGTGTTGTGTTGTTTAGTTTTAAAGGACTTTGTTGTGTGAGGGGGTCAACCATTTTCCTTACAGTACTGAATTCAATTCCCACTGCGCTGCACTGCAGTCGTTGTCACTGCTAACTTCACAATGCGCCTCAGGGTGTGGAAAGCCATGTGGTTCTCCCAATAAACACGAAACCAGCAGCTGTTTTTTTTGTTTTTTTCTTTTTTAACACATCCAACAGCTTCACCATGAGGGCTGTCTGTCAAGTTTTTATATTTTATGAACATATGCATGCCTTTGGGAATTACTTTTTTTGAAAGATGCGAAGGGAAGTTTTTAAAATAAATCAAAATGACAATAATTCTTCCCATTCTCCCCAGGTGTTTTGATTACCTGATTATTGAAAGCTCAATTTTTGTTAGTGAGTAGAATTTAATGCCCTTGTTTTGTCTCCTTCAGCCTTGGTCCTCCTATTTATTGTTGTCTCTCAGGCAGCAAGAGGGATGAGGGAGAGGAGCATGGGTGATAATGACTTGTCAAATTAGAAGCGATGGAACCTGCAGCAAGTGTAAACACAATTCCGAATGTTCGGGTGACATTTTCCAAGCTGTATTTCTGCTGGGGGAGATTAGCGGAGTGACAGCTCAGCCTGAATCTCATGGATCACAGCTGCACAATGGAGAGCACACACACATACAGAGAAAGAGAGAGAAGAAATTACTGCCATTTTAATACTACATCGCACACTGATACCTGCATAGGCACAGAGATTTTCCCACAGAAAAACATATGCGCTCACACACACACGCATCTGGGATTTGTGATTTAAAATGCTTCTCCTCTTTCAGGCCTTTATTCCTAGTCATGGTCCAGGGGGCTTGGCTCAACCAGTCAGCCCGTGTATAGATTCATGTCCATGTAGCCTGCCCACACCCGGTCGGCATGATGGATGGCGCTCGCACACGGTCTTGACTTTATAACTTACAGGAATTTTATTTGCACGTGTAAAACTTCACATGATGTAGGTGAGCCGCAGACGTTTTTAGTTGTTAAGATATTAGGGCTCCTGTTTCTTAGTGTTCTATTTAATGCAAGGCCATCCTCCCCTGTACGGCAGCAGCCATGAACGGTGCTGCTCATTTCCCAACTTCGCCTATAAATAAAGAGCCATTTATGAGGAACAATGTCCCGGCCACCACATCTCCCTCTATCCTGCCCCCACTATTGGAGAGATACTATTGAGAGTTCCGAGTGCATCAATTTGGGCCTCAAATGACTTTCTCCAGCTGGCCAGTTCCTGACAAGCTTTCTGTTCTCCTTAAAAAAGAGCCCTTTATCATCAAGAGAAAGGAAGAAAAGATGAGCAAGGGAAAAAGAGAGACAGAGTGAGAGAGGAAAGTCAGAAAGCTAATGTCTCATTGACACCCTTTCCCACACAACAGGGGAAATTTCTGTTCTATAACGGGTTCTGGTTAATTTGAAGTCAATTGGAGAGTTATTAAAAGGATCTGAGTGAGCTGTGCTGAACTTGGTCAAGGGCAACAAACCCACCCTGGTTTCCATCTGACACAATAGAAAATGGACTGTCACCTTCAGGCAAACTTGAAAGTTTGTTTGATTTGCCTATAAACTACTTTTAATACCGTATTGTATATGTAGACTTACTAATTCTATCCTGTTTTACTTTTTGTAGTTATTGTAGCCACACATACATCTGCCTGCAGTTTCCTTCTGAACACCTGCTTAGATTCTGTGGTTTAAATCTCATTGTTGAGGATTTGCTTCAGTTTTAGGTATTGTTCTTAGTTTATCTCTCAAAGCTTCATCTTGCCTTTGAAATTACTCTGCCAATATGTATGTAAATGTAAGCATCTACTGCCAGAAATTAGATTAACTTCATTTCCCTGTTTTTCCTATATCCTCTTCCCTGGTCCTCGGCTGCAGGTTCAGTAGTTTAATGTAACACTGTTGTGCATTACAGCAAAATTTACAGTGCATACACTACAAGTAATTTCAGGAGAAAAAAATAATAAAGCAAGATGTAGAGAAGTGGAAGCTCTGATTTAATTTGCATACAGAAGGATATGATGAGTGTATCGTACTAATGTGGACACACACAGACACAAACACACACACAGGTATGGCCAGAATATGTGTTCTGAGCAGAAATTAATGGGGAACATGGCCTCAATTTACAAGGAACATACAGTATAAGCAATGATAAGCTATTTATTGTCTTTGAGTTATTTTTGTGATTGTTTAATTGTATTTTCCACTTAACTGCCAAACACAACAGACACAAAAGTAACGATACAAAACAACAACCTAGAAAAAATAAAATAAAATCCAAATAAATAAATGGAAGAAGACAAAAAGAGAGGGGACACTAAAATTAGCACTGTCAAAACTGGTCAAAAATAATATTCGATTATTCCTTCATAAAAAAACACATAGGTTTGAACCATTCAAATACCTATTTTTGCACGTCATGTCCATAAGAGGGCAAAACCAATACAACGAGAGACATAACTACTTGGGTATATATCGAGTTGTGCACTCAAGTTGCTAGTGCTGGAATTGTAGGCTAACTTTAGCTTACATACAACTATATCTTGAGGTTCCACAATTTTGCCATCTACCAACCAAATTGGATTGCTCCGAGTGCAAATTGCTCTCTCTGCAGCCGAGTTGGGTTGTGAACACTCTGCCATCATTACCATATGGTGGTTTTTGAATTATTCGCCTGTTTCAGCTTGACTCACATTTCATTTTCAATCAGTGAAAGTGACGTTGTGTGACTCCTTTCTGTCATGCAGTGCATTCGGTCTAGTGGCCCAGGCCTGCGCAAGAACTCACAAAGCAGACAGCAGCAGCGGTAGTGCTTTTTTTCACAATCGAATATTAATTTTTCAAAATTGAATGCCCTTTTTTTTGTTGTTTTGTTTTTGGGTTTTTTTTGTTTTTTTTTACAATTCAATTATATTATCAAATTTAGAATATTCGTTGAAAGTCATAAATTAAATACAGCCACTGGAGCATAAAGCTATTACAGCAGACATTAAGAAAGATCATTATCATACATTAACTGATACTTATACAGTCTGAGGGTGGGTTTTGTTTAACCTTGCAGTGACACACACAGGGTTCACAATCTTCTTAAAGACAAAAAGTGACTGTTTCTCTATTTTAAACCAGGAATAAGTCTATTTTATAGATTTGACAGTAGGGGTAAACCCAGAAAATAGCTTTGCTGGTTAGGTGAAAGATTTGTTGTTAAAGGCGGAAGGCAGAGCCTGGAACATAATTAAATTGTAGTGCCAGTAAATCAGCCTAAGTGGAATTAATAAATTTCCAAAGGGCTGAGGTAACAAGACACTTCCAAAACATGCAGTTATAGTCAGAGGTCAAATTGTTTTCATAACTCCCTCCCCAACTCATATCGATAGTTGTACTGCAGGCTGAGTGTCTTTTTGTTTTATCAGCCTATTTTGTTCAAATTTTGGCAAATTGGCACCATTAAAAATGTGCCGAATTAGCTACTAGCAGTTTGTGTTTGCAGTGTTACCCATGAATGTACAGACAGCTATCACTGGACTACCTTCAAAATTTTTAAAACCCTGTAATTCTAAGGCAAGCTCTGGAGTTATACACAGTATCTTTTTTCTGTGATTTTTAAGCATATTTATGGACCTTTATTAGCAGATAACGAATAAACGAATAAAATCATTGCCCTCGAGGGGCTTTGTAAATGAATACAAATAAAAGAAATGGACACAATATTTGACTGACTAGTTTGTGCATGATAATCTTAACAGAAGGAAAACAGTCTTAAAATCAGTTGATACTATGAAAGAATGATCAAATATTTACCTATTATACCATGTGGACAATATCAGATACGGAATTTGGAAAATTATTTATTTAAAGTTAAATCCATATCTTTACTACTATATTGGTTATTCAGTCATGACAGAAAGACACAGAGGAAGGTAGATTTATTATTTAGATTTCCAGTATTTAGATTCAAACAGTAGTGCTGTTCCCAGTCTAACTCTGTTCTTTGGAAAGACAGCAAAGGTACATCACGACCATCTTTAGAAAGAAATTATCTGTATTGTTCCACATTTGCATATAAGTGAACAATGGTGAACTATCAGTGAAAGAGAAATATGGAGTGGCACAGCACGGAAGGAGAGATTAAAAGACAGATACCAAGTTACTTAGACTAGTTACAAAGACAAGGAGAAAGACGGGAAAGAAGAGAGCAAGACTTTTAAATGCAAACACTGACACACAATCATACTTCAGTAGAACGTATACAGCACATCTGCTCAGTTAAATTTATTAAATATTCTTAAAGGGTTGCAAAGATAATCTTTTAGTTGACGAAGGTTCTGACTTGACAACTTTATAAACACACATGCAGAAAAGGTCTGGTAATAATGTTAATTCAGACCATGTCAGTTCCTGTTAAACCAGATCTTGGTTTAACAGGAACAGGCTACATTAACTAGGATAGTTCTAGTGTTGTGGATCCTAGTCAACAAAGATGGATGACGCAGAAGTTCATTTTCCTTACCAACTTCAAAGGACTCAGGCTGTAACTTTTTTTGTGACAGTTAACGCCAAAGTATTTACATAAAAGGGTCTGACTGTCCTGCTTCACGGTTTGGAATAGGAATCATTATTTTCATGAGCAATACGATACATTTTTCTAGCAACGAAACTAGAACTAACTAACCAAACATTGGACAGGACAAAATTACTGGAACAATGTGTTAGGTTGGGCAGAGCACTGATTGCATTAGCTGATTGGCATCAACTGTTTCATTCATGATTCACAATAACTGGCTCATTCACAGCTGTATAATAATGCTCAATCACATTTTTAATGCAGACATACAGCATGGCCATTAAAACTTGAAACTTCTTACTATTACTTCGCTGATACACTCTACAAAGCCTTTTTGGCCAAATGTTGAGGATTTGGCTAAATGTATAACGTTTGGTTATACATGGTCAGTTCCTTAACGTAAGTCTCTCTGACTGAATTACAAGTCATATTTCCATACAAATGTAGCACAAATTTTAAGAAAATGTGAATGAATCCACAGTTACATCCACTGCTGTTATATGAATATTAGGAGTTGGTGCATCAAGATAAACGGCTGGTGGTGCTAGTTCTCTGCTCTGGTGCCTTAAATCATTGGACAAGGTTTAGGAGGGCACAACAAGATGATGCAATTAAAAGAGCGCCAGTCAAACCTCGACACTAGAAAAACTTTGAAAATGCGATGGAAGTATGGCATTTATGTTTGTTTCGTGTATTCGTTCGAGGAATGTTAGTTTCCTCATCAGTCAACACAAATTAACCACTTTTTTGTCTCTCCAGTGGAGCAGAAGCCAGAGTTATGTTTAAGTCACAGGCTGCATGTACATGATGATTTATTCAGTAAGTCTGTTTCCAATTGAACTTTGTCACATTTGGTTTTTAACAATACACCAACTTCAGCCAAACCTTTTTTTTGCTAAATTTAATAATATATATATATATTTATGTCTAGCATTTCAACACAGGTAGAAACAGATGGACGGAAACACAATTAAAGTTACACAGGAGGATAGATGCTTTAAAGACCTACCTTTTATCCTGGGCCAACAACCCAGGATAAAAGACTCAAAGTCAGGGCACAGACAGGGACACACAGTGGAACTGCTGGCTACAAAAAAAACAAAGGAAGTGATTTCTAGAGACAGCCGGGATTCTACCACTACAGGGTAAGACTCATATGGTAGTTAACAGTGTTGATCCTTGATTAATTAGGCTTGAGGGGCTAAAGTAGAGAGAGAAAAAGATTAACAGGTAAATTGTGATACTGTAGGTACCTGAGCCCATTTTGAAGACTAATGCAAGAATGTTTTGTTGCACATTGGCTACTCTGTATATCAATTTATCACATGTTATCTCACCGCAGTGGATTTACAAAGTAATGTGTGCAGCACAGGAGAATCACAATTAATTTGCCATAGGATTAAAGGTTGTGTATTTATCTTATCCCAGGGCTTACTAGCACACTGAACCATATACCATACATTCTGCACAATTACCTTGAGTGGTCAGCACAGTTCTTAGCCAGAGTACCTGCACTTGTGGGGCCAGAAAATCATGGAAATCTATAGTGCATAATTAGCTTTTGCCTAGAATACACAGGTGAAATTCCACAGTGGACAATGTTGGTAATTTCTTTGCCTGCGGGGTTACTGGTTATACAGGATGTTTCTTCTGTAAGGTAATAATTTGTTTCATGTGAAATAAATTCTCCAGAAAAGTGTACAGTATTTTTCTCAAAAAATCGGTCAGAAAACACGAAATAGGCAATTGAGGAGGATATCATCCACCAAGCCAAGTTAGGGGGATCGAGCCGGCTGGATAGGGAGATAAAGAGTAGGCAGAGGGGGTGTAAACTAGGGAGGAGAGGAAGAGAATGATAGACACAGAGAGTTATTAAGAGTTGTTACCCATATATAGATCACCGAATGTCTTCATGGCCTCTGCCACCCGCCCAACATCTGATAATTACAATTCATTAGGAGAGCAGGTAGTGATGTAGACAAGAGGTCAACTACTGAGAGGAACATGAGAGCAAGTGAGAGACATGTAAGTAGGAGAGCAAGGCACGCTGTATTTGATATACTGTTGAGAAAGGATCATGGGAATTTCATTATGTGGGAAACAAAAGCAGTAGTCCATTCTTTGTGTGTGTTTGGGGGGGTTGGGTTGTTGTAAGTGTGCATTTGCTTGTTTGTGTGATTCCATTAATGTTTATGTATGAATGTGGGTACATTTATTCTAGCTCAGGGGTCTGTATTTATTGCCTTAGTTTAGTGTCACACAAAGAAGGACAGGTCCGCCTTGGTGCAGAGAGCAATAAGGTTTCTATGCGACACACACACACACACACACACACACACACATATACATATCCTTTAGCTTGACATTCTCTACATGCACCAGCCATACATATACCCTACACATCCTGTGATGTAGCAGTGTTAGGGCATCAGCAGCAGATTAGCAGTGGCCAGTAAAGGAGTGCTGCAGCTTACAGTGCTGCAGTAAGATTCAGTGGAGCAGAGGCCAGTCTGACAGCCATGTGGGAATGTGTCCATATGGAAACATCCTTTACGGTGTAGGCTTGTCTCAGAGTGGCTGAACAAAATCGCTGCAAAGGTCTGATGTCTCAGAGGTGCAGGGAGGAAAAGAAAGAGATCCTGTGTGTGTGTGTGTGTGTGTGTGTGTGTGTGTGTGTGTGTGTGTGTGTGTGTGTGTGTGTGTGTGTGTGTGTGTGTGTGTGTGTGTGTGTGTGTGTGTGTGTGTGTGTGTGTTGTCAACAGAGAGAGTGAGAGGTAGGGACTGCAGTATTCCTCCAGCAGGAAGCATTGATTTTCCAGCCCAGCGTGAGGATGAGGGAAATGTCAGCCTCTAATTGAGTTGATAAAACCATTTTGAGTTTCAGACGTAAATATGGTTTCCCCCGCGAAAGGCCACCATATTAGATAACTCCCACTGGGAGGTCTGTTAGGAATGAAAGGTCTCCTTGTTGTGTGTGTTTACTTGTGCATACCCTTATGCATGTCGAGTTTGCTTCTCGGACTGCACACCTCGGCCAGGCTGCATGGTGAAAGCAAATGACAGGCACACGGCCACTCACAACGAGTCCTCCAACTTAACAACCAGATATAGGTTGTCTATCCTACCCTTGAATAAGACCTTTGAAGAGGACAGGACCTCCATCGTCACGCTAACAATTATAAAAACGTGGTTAAAGTTGTGGAACAATCACGGTGTTGTTACGTTTAGGCAGAAAAACTGCTCCGCCTTTGCTCCCGTCATAATTACCATGACCACTAGAGGTCACCCAACAAGGTCGTTATAAGCTGCTTGCACAGATGACCGTATGAGTTCATTTTTTACAGGACAGTCTCCCACTAAATAAAATCTTGCTTCATTGTGAATCAGGATACAAGCTCATTAGAATAAAACCATTTGTGTTGTGACGGAGAAGGTAGAAGTGGAACATGTGAGAGAGAGGCAGAGGTCATATCCATTAGAGGTGTAGAGGGTGAATAAAGAAAAGACTGAATGAAGCTTCCGCTGTCCCTGCTGATTAGTAGATTGATATGCAGAGAGGGCAAAGGAGTTACCTGCTGCATTCAGTGGAAATTCGCCCTAATATTAGAGGAGGGATAGTTGTTGTCTATGGTTTATCGTTTCTCTGATAATTATTTCTTACTTAATGTTTAAATATTCTAACAGGATAGATGCACAAAACCAAAGTGAACCGTGCTGTTTTTTTTATGAAATAATAGCGGAAAAGAGTGTATTTGGGGTTTTTGTTTTTTTTTTCTTCCTTATTTTGTGGTGATATTTGAGTAATTTAAAAATATACCTCTACTGTGAAAAAAGGCTTTTCTCCAGTACTTAAATTGTAAGATGGTTAACAGTTGTACAATCAAGTTTAAAGTTGCGAGTAGTGCATGTGAACACGCATGAGACCGCGTGAATGCTGTTTGCATCTATAGGGATTCTGCTCTCATTATAAGGAGTGATTTAGGTTTTAACACATTACGCCCCACATGCATGCACACGCGCACACACTGTCTGTTTCTCTCACATTTGTATGTATCCACATTTGTGGATAAGCCTACTGGTAATTAACAGAAATAATTAGGCAGACAGTGATTCGTATAGGGAATGCACACTCATGCAAACACACACACACACACACACACACACACACACACACACACACACACACACACACACACACACACACACACACACACACACACAGACAGAAAGACACAGAAAGACATGCATTACTTCCCTAGTAATTAAGAGTATTAATTACAAGAATAGCTGTCCCCATGAGGCTCTGTATCACTCACAGACTGGCAAGCAGTAGGGTTCTCATTACTCTATCTCACCACACCATCACCACTTCTCTCTCTCTCTCAAGTTCTCTGGTTACACATGCACCCACATGTACACTCTCATATACACCTGCTGGATAAACAAATGGTAGTTAATTAGTCAGAGACTGATAGCTGGACATGGGTTAACTTCCGGAAGCTTGGGAATTGGGAGAGATCTGTTCGCTAGAACCAGAACAGACAAGGGTGCCTGAGGGGCTGTGCAAGTGTCTTTGATTTTTGTCAAATGTCCTTTCAGCCACTGTGTCTTCTTTTTTCTCCTCTGCACTTCTGTTCTGCAGCAACTAAAGTATACATTTCACAAATAAGACTGGGAGATAGTTTCCATCGGTAGTAAGTGTGTTATCTTGTGATTTTATCTGTAAAATGAGCTACTGTACATTAATTGTAGAATGCACACTAACCTAGTTGGACATGGAGGCCAATCTATCTCAGGCAGGCTGAGCTAGCCTGTTATCTCTGTACAAAAAACTGAGACAAAGAGCCTTAGGAATAATATCTGTCCATAGCACTGTTAGACAAGGAAGACGCCATGTTTGAAGAGCTTGAGGTGTACTCCCAGATAATGAACAAGCCTTGCACTCTGCGGCACCTGAGCTGTGGTGCATCCTCAGCAGTTGGAGAAGCCTGACATCATTTATGGAGATATTTTACAGTTCATACCCAAATGTCACAGTGGTTGCATGTTTGGATATTGCAGGAGAGCGTCTAAGCTGTCTCTGCAAAGGCAAAGGTGGCACACGTGCCCTGAATGTGGGAGCAGCATCAAGATAGCAGGAAAGGAGAGGAGATGTATCTACCACTGGTACTGTGCAGTAAAAGTGCAATCCTCCAAAAGCTCACACACAATAAAGCTCACACAATATGGAGCAAAAGCCGTTGATACATTAATATCCATCTCCATGCAATGTTCTACGTGCATATGGTAAAGAGCTTAGTGTCTCAATACTAATAAAGCTATTTTAGGGAGTGATTTCCAATAAACAAGAAAAGGATTATTGTGGGTGGTTTATGATCTGGTGATCTTCATCCCTCTTATATGTTCTTGTAAAGTAACTTGATGATGCATAATATTGCTATATTGTTTTGCTGGAAATATAATATTTATTTGTATGTGCAGCAATAATGCTGTAACCAATTCTGTATGTGCTCATTCATATATAATTAATTTCAATCCCCCATTTTCTTCTCACACCCTCTTAACGTGTTGTTGAATGTGTCTCTTTCTGTCTCTCCGTAGTGGACGGCTGTACAGACTGGTCAGTGGACTACCTAAAGTACCGGGTGCTGCAGGGTGAGCCGGTGCGGCTGAAGTGTGCTCTGTTCTATGGTTACATCCGAGCCAACTACAGCCAGGCGCAGAGTGTGGGCCTCAGTCTCATGTGGTACCGCAGCTCTGGCCTCGGCCACAGCGACTTCGAGGAGCCCATCTCTTTCGACGGCGTGCGCATGAGCAAGGAGGAGGATGCCATCTGGTTCAGACCTGCTGACCTCCAGGATGTTGGCCTCTACTCCTGTGTCTTACGGTAGGAGGAGGGAAAAAGAGAAAAAACTGGGGATGATGGACTAAAAATTACTTTTAACAGGTTACGTATCACCCCACGATTCATCGCAATTAGAACTAATATTAAGTTCCGTGTCACTGAATCTGTACACAAACAAAAAATACGTAAAAAACGACAATTTTTGCTTGAAGGGGGAGTTGAATGCTGGCTTCTGTATGATGACAAGAATGTAAGAGGTTACTGGTCATCCACTGTTTACTGAAGAAACAGTTAAAGCACTTTTCTCCCACACCACCACCACAATCCATAAACTGGCATTTTTTATATTTCTGTTTGTGTAGAGATTAAATAAACGAGACACATCATATAAATTAATGCACTTTAGTGCTGATGTCGGTGCTGAAATCTGTGCAGAGTCAGGCTAGCTTTTTGCCTCTGCCTCCACTCTTTATGCTAAGCTAGGCTAATTGCCTTCCAGCTCCTGCACTGTACTTGATGTGGAGCCACGAGAGTATATAAGAGAGTAGTAGGGATCCTCTCACTTAACTCTTAAGTAGAAAGCAAATAAGCATGACACAGCTGAATACGAACACCCACACACTTTAGTGGGTCATTGCACTCGCCCTAATACAAGATGCGTAATTATGTAACTTATTAACCTTTGCAGTGGAGAACGTTCCTAAATAAATGGCTCATTGCAGCTCTTCATTTCAGAGACTTTTTAATAAGCCCAGTTAAAGGCCTCTTGAAGACCCAGAAATGCTTGCAGGATACATTGAGTTTGACTGGGGGGAGTGTGCTTGTGTGCAGTGATACCCATGCAGCCTATACTGCATTTCATTAATGCACTCTGTAGGACTAATCTGGCACAAATACTTTCTGATGTTGTCTTACTGTATATGAATATTGTCCTTGATTATTGACGATTTCTTTCAGCAAGCCCTCGTTCCTATTCCAGAGTTGTGTTTGAAATTCAGACCATGCTGTAATTCTGTAGAGCACTACAGTTGTAAAATGTTCCCACAGGTCTGTTTTTCTCAGCTTGCTTGTGTTGAGCTAGGGGGATTTCAAACTTCTCAGATACCCTAATCAGAACTCTCTGAGAGATTTGCCTCTGTGCTGAAATCAATTCTCTTTTTGTTAGGGAGTAAGCTTTTGAGTTACACATTTTAGCATATCTGACCCAAACGCTCTCCCCTTAAACTCCCTTCAGGCAAGGAGAAGAAAAATATTTTTTTCATTTTGTCTTCGCCCCAGTCAGATTTTATACAGTACATGTGTGACTGTATGAGTTTGTCCAATCTTTAGACATGTGAATTACACCTAATATTATAACAACCCCCCAGTGACATTACTGGGGATGGGCAAACATTACACAGCCATTTGACTATAAAGTTGAATAAACACCTCTTCAACATCATCAAAAATTGGATATATAAGATTTGTAATGCTCAGCTTTATTGCAGGGCTGCTGTATTGGTTGGGTATTTGATTTACTTAATATGTACCTAATAAACTGCCTCTCGACGGTTATAACAATCCAAAAACATAATGAGTTATTTGGCTGTAAGAATCTCATCATTAATATGTGCAATTTAAAGCACATTAATTGCTGCTGGTACTGTGGTACTGGTCCCTACCCACTGATTCAACCCATGGGAGTGTGCCCTGAAATAGCACCCCTGCGGCAGAAGGCTTTTATTATTGTAGCCATGATGACAAACATGCGTTTAAGGTTATGGAACGTCACATTTTGGTTAGGTTTAGGAACCAAAACAACTTGCTTAGGTGTCGGGAAAGATCCTAGTTTGGTTTAAAATAAGTACCTCCTTAAGGATAGAGGACCTTCGTTGTCATGGTAACAGCAATAAACACGCAATTAAGGTTGTGGAACGCTCATGGAGGACAGCCCCTGCACAGTATGGGTCATTTTTCACAAATTTTATTAGTCTTGAAACCTAATTCAGAGGCTTCAGTGACTTCCACTACCATGTGCTTCATGATCTTCTATCTTGTTTTTCTTTTAAATATACAACAAAAATAATTTTTAAGCACATTTAAAATCATCGGATATACCTGAAGAACTAAAACGCTTACCAAAGCCATCTTAACAGTCTTTAGCTGCTCAGACCGGCGGATTTTAAGTCCTTGATACATGAAGTAATTATTCCTGGAGAGGATAGTGTCTACAAAACCGAATGACCGCTGTTACCCCAGTGTCTTTTTGTTTATTTAGAAATTAGCCCTCTTTTACAAAACTTATCTCTATTGTCCATACCACAGTAAGGAAAATTTTATTTTGTATTGTTTTGATCAAACCATCATTCAATCAAAGTACCAGAGGTGATGGAGGACCTAATGTGCACAGCCTCAAAAATGTAACTACACGCATAAGCTACATGATACATAGATAATTTTGATCACAGTGACTGTGATTGATCAGATTGGGGTGCCTCTGTTTTTTTTCAGTCAGTATGACTTGGATGAAAGACTACCGGAAATTTAGTGGTAGTGATGGCAACAATCTATTTAAATGTGATGATGACTGCAGTTTTTGCTTCATTGATTTTGTTGTATAATACTTAAAGCTAATCCTGATGTAACCACCCTCAAAGTAAAGATGATAGTAAATACTTTAAATTCATAGTGATTGTTTCATTTCAAATCCAGTGTGCTGACGTACAAAAAGCCAATACACTAAAAATGTGTCACTGTCCTAATGCCTTCTGACTGCACTGTATGTATGGCAGGAGGGTTTCCAGTAGCTCTGGGCTTGTTGCGTAATGTCTATAAATGTAGGTAAATCCCTCTGTGTTAACTTCAGCTTTCCACTGAAGCCCTCCAGATGCTTTTCTCAAAAAGAGATATGGAGCCACACTGATTCACTGAAGTGTCTCTTTTTGTGCTATTTGTGTGCATGAAGTGTGTTTATGCATATGAATAGTTATCTTTATCCTTCTATGTCCGAAATTTAAGTCTAACTGCCAGTTTTCATGTGAAGGTGACTTAATTTACACATCAATCTCCACATGCTTTCTTTGGCCTTCTCTCTCTTTTAATCCTTTGCTCTTTCTCTGCCTGTCCTTCCTCTGCTTGTCATCTCACAAGAGGTCTGTAGCATCAATTCAGATCCATTAGTCTTTCTTGCTCTCTTCCTCTCTGTCTCTTACATTCACACATCGCCACAGTCCCTCTATGTTTCACCTGATAAATTATTTTATTATAATTCTAGTAATGAGTCTGTGTTCTGGAGTGGGTGAAACCATGTGTATTTCCTTCCCATGATTACATTATCCAACATGTGGGATAATAGTGTGTAGAGAATTACAGCTAACGTGAGCCCCAGACTAATATCCGTGACTAATAATCCAGCTACACTCAAATAGAATGTGACAGACGTGAAAGACACCACAGGACTGTGCATTGACCCCCGGCTGTCCATCAATCAAGCAGCACCTGACACTTTCCCACAATGCCACAGGGTGCCTGCTGTGAATATTTAACATGTAGAGATGTATCTATCACCTCCCTGGGGACCCTTAGTGGCTCAGGTGCACTACTGTGAAAGGTCATTTCTGATCATCTCCCCTTTATGTCAACAAGCGGGTTAGGGGTTGGAGGGGTCGATTTTTGTAGGCGTGGGAATTTGCCTACATGTGCATGTATGTGTCCACATTCGTATTGGTGACTGTGTGCTTGCGTGGTTGTATGTTTTCTTTAAACAAATATATTGTCCAAGCGTACTGTAAGCCTACAGCGTAGAATCTTCCCACTCTGTTCCCTGTAGATGGGAGGCATCGAGTCGATAATCTTAGATTTCAGCACCAAGAGGGCATAGCTCTGTTGCAATATCTTGCATCTTACTTTTGCTTCCAGGTGCCCTTTTAGTCATCTTCTATGTAGTAGAAGTGTATAGCATCTTTTTTTTTCTCATTCCCAGTTGGTATTCTCCTTTTGCTCCTCTCATTGCTATCTTTACACAGTCTTCCACAGCTGAGCATAGCCACATTTGTCTCTCAAGTATATATGTGTGCGAGCGTGTGTGTCTACATCTGTGTTTTATGGCCCCAGGGGTCAGAGGTGTTTATATGAAAGAGGGTGACTCCCTTATTGCTTCCATAACCCGAGTAGATCATATGAAACCCTGTCATTTACAGTGAATGGGAGCATCTGGTGAGCCATAAATGTAATGTAATTAAATGAAATGAAAGCCCATATGGCTGTACAAACAGCCTCCCATTTCGACCAACCGAGAGACTGACCAACTCAGATCACAGCCAGGCTGGGCCGCGCAGCGGAGGTTGAAAACACAGACAGATTTATATTATAAAAGTATGGAGGCTCTTAGTCTGGCTCCGTTTTTCATGGTTTTGGGCCAGGTTGCTCACTTCCAATTAAGGGAAACATTAATGCTACACCTAATGGTAATTTAAATTACAGAGGGCTTCCAGTATGGTAGCAACGATATTGAGATTGCCCTTTCCTGTTTCAACATGACAGTGTCCCCATGCACTAAGAGGGGTCCATAAGGAAATGGTTTTCCAGACTTGACGTGGAAGAACTTAACTGGCCTGCACGGTGCTCTGACCTCAATGCAACTGAGGTGGTAGTGTGGGCTAAACTGGAAGACCTTATATAAACCAGGACATCAGTGGCCAACGTCAGTAATGCTCTTGAGGCTGAACGACAGCCAGTTCAAGCAGCCAGACTCCAAAATCCTGTGGAAAAACTTCCCAAAAGAGTGGAGGCTGTTATAGCAGCAAAGGTGTCAACATACTTTGTGTGGGTGTCCATATTATTTTTGCCATGTAGTGTAAGTTTTGTAGGGAACTCCTTGTCACAGTCACTTTTGGGGAGGCGGGTGCATTGGGATGGCATTGTATCAGTGGTGACAGGGGCTGAAAGGATGGTGGCAGATGATGGTTAATGATGATGATTATGACAACATTAATAACAGAGAGAGAGGGAGGGAGAGAAAGGGGCATCCTTCACCTCTGCTAGCTCCTGTGCGTCAGAGGGGAAGTGTGCTGATGGTTGCTGGGAGACGAGGGGGGGGGGTGTGCAGTGGAGACCAACTCCTTGTGATGACCAAGCAGATTCCCCTTCCTTCATGTCGTGAGGCCCTCTCGGTGTTTGCCTCTCCTCTGATTAGCATTTCCCAGACCCGGCTGACTCCCCCCATAAATCCAATAATGGTCCTGAGCTTCAGTCATTGACTCGGTAAAGCTCCTGAACATGTCGTTATTACTAACCCTACAAACACGGGAGTAAGAGGGAAACAGAGGAGGGAAAGGGATAAAAATAAGTAAAAGAGTATCAAAGGGAGTAAATATCAAATTCCACTTGTTTGAGCTTGTGAAGTAAGAGTATTAATGTTTATTGTTTGTGTGAATGAACATGATTAAGAGAGTCTATTTTCTATCTCACTTTGTGTTATGTAACAGCAGTACTGTTAATGTAGGGCTATGGCATATGATAAGGATACTTTCTCAATGAACTCCCAGTATCAGACAAGTAAAGTGTTTTATTCTCTGCCCGCAGGAACTCAACATACTGCATGAAGGTGTCCATGTCTCTGACCGTGGCGGAAAATGACACAAATCTCTGCT
The DNA here is from genome assembly GCF_016859285.1 of Xiphias gladius. Lineage (NCBI taxonomy): Eukaryota > Metazoa > Chordata > Actinopteri > Istiophoriformes > Xiphiidae > Xiphias > Xiphias gladius. The sequence continues at coordinate 19,039,232 of NC_053415.1, read as the reverse complement.
ACAACTCCAACATGAGACGAACTGAGAAGGCTGAGCTCAGCAAGAGTAAAGACATTCTCTGTCCTGACACAGATGACTATGTTGAACCTGGCAAAGAGCCGGACATCAACTGGTACAAGGTGGGCTGGCTCTCTGACTGGGCATGTTTGTTAATGTGGGATAATATATCTTCTGATGTGTGATTTTTGTATCATTTGTATACTTCCCTGAAGGGGACTTGTCTACTCTTATTTACTATGCATTTTGGAAATGTAACAAGGAGGGCATCTGTCGTTCTGATTATACAACCAAGATATATTTTTGAATGGTTCACTGGATTGTTTTCAATTCAAATGTGGTTCCAGACCATATAGACAGAATATGCGTGGATGCAAACGATGACAATGAATTACGTAAGCTGTGTTTGCTGTGTGCAACTGTAAGAGTCATCTAAAGCGAATAAGGACAGAGCAGAGGGCAGCCACAGAGATGGCTTTCATAATGAACACAAAACTTGTATAAAGAGACAATTTTGCAATATCACACTCTGCCCTGCGGAATGAGTGGATGTCCTCCAAATGCTCCTAGTCCCTGATCTTTATTCAGTATGCACCTTCTCCTTCCTCACCTGGGTTCTTGCCTTTCCCAGGTCAGGCACGGCCTGCGGACAACATAGTGCATCCTGAGAACAGCTCAGGCCAGACTAATCACAGGCAGATCAGCAGTAGATTAGCTGGCTGGGCTCGACCTCTAGGTTTTTCCAGAATTCAATTACGTTCTGGGTAATGACTGGGAGTGCTGGAACCCAGAGTTATTTGGGCGACTGTGGAGCCACAGTGATTGAATTCGAAGCTTGCCGGGAGCAATGGTGGAATAGAATCCGCCGAACCACACAATGTCCCTACCAGAGCACCGAGGGGCTCAAGAGAGGATCATGTCATGGAGTCATTCATTGAGGCTGCACACACATACAGTATACACACACACACACACACACACAGACGCGACACAAACACACTTATTTTGCCACCAGAGACTACTGTAAATAACATTCTCAGTCATTTGTGGCTATACTGGAGTATTGAATGGAGAATATTGTGTTCAGTGCAATAAATCTTGATCGAATAAGTGGGATAATTGCTAGGCCTTATCATTTTGCCGTATGGAGTTTTTTTGTCAGAGTGCCAGGCTATGCATCCCTACCACTTTATCCACTTTCTTAACACACAGTGACGTTTGAAAGCTTTCGTGTCCAGCTCAAACCATTTGAAATCTTATAGATTTAATTCACTGTGAAGCAGGAGTTTTGGGCGGTTGTTTTGAATTTGACCCACCTGTCCTCCTCTAATGCACAGGAGTGCCGTCCAAAGCAGTGGCGTGCCAGCATCATCCAGAAGAGAGACATTCTGTCTATCCAGGAAGTAAAGGAAGATGACATTGGGAATTATACCTGCGAAATCCAGTTTGGTGGTTTTGTGGTCAGGAGGACAACTGAACTCACAGTAACTGGTAAGTTTTTAGGAGGAAAAAAAACATTAAAAAGAGAGTCTGTTTTGTATGTGTGGATGGGCTAGAGATGTCTACAAATTATACTGTTTGTGTACAGAGACTGAACAGAGAAGCAGTTGTAACTGTCAAAGGCAGTTGCAGAAAAGAAACAAATACACACACACATAGACACACACACCATTGAGCACTGCAGCGAAACCCTGCTGCTGTGTTAATTGCTGGGGGAGGTAGAATGCTGTTGCCTGGCCTCTATCACTTCTTCTAACTCAGCACTTTCCCACCACCCCAGCAGTGTTGAAATATTTAAGGCTATAGGCTAAACCCCTCCACACAGGGAGCTAAAGAGCCAGGACCAAGGTCAGGAGATTTGTCTCCTCTCTCTGTTTTTTTTATCCATCTGTTTCTCTTTCAGTCGTTGCCTTGCACAGCTGCAAGGTGAGCACATCACAAATAAATGCATTCATGTGTTCTTTATTAGTGTGCGTTTGTGAGTGTTCTGCCAGGTCAACTACTACGATTGGGGTTGATGAAAAGGTCAAATCCAGTTTTTTCCTGCCCCTTCTCTCAAAATAGTTTCAATAGTCCCACCCGTCATATTCTACTGTGTACATCTGTTTGATGCTACTTATTATACTGTGCCCACTAGGGTCAGATCATAAAAATTAAAGTGTAAAATTGTGTTTGTATTGTGCCCAGTGATGCTGTAGGAAATGAAATGAGCATTGCTTTACCTCCAATTTGGGATGATCATACGGCAACAACCAATATGAAAAAAAATGTCAAGTCTTTCTTTTCAGAAAAGCTCATAAGTGCCTTCATTGCATCAGTTTGATAGTGCTTAGGATGGTGTGTATCATAAAAATATATTTTAAGGATTTAGGGATTAAAGGTGGTAAACTCAAAAAGGTGCCCACATTGATTTTCGGTGGATTCAGCCTTCACAACAACCCTGGTTGCTTGGTCATTGCATCATGTTTTGTGTGTGGTTTAATATCTAAATCAAAACACTTAAACAACATTTTTTCCCAAGCTGCTATGCTTGTTGTGTGTATTTTTAACAACGTAACATAGTAAAGCTCTAGTTGTCAATTCATCAACACGCTGTGTGTGTGTGTGTGTGTGTGTGTGTGTGTGTGTGTGTGTGTGTGTGTGTGTGTGTGTGTGTGTGTGTGCGCGCACTGTTAGTCCCCCCAGAAATAGTATTAGCATTTTATTAGTATTGTGTGGTGTTTATTTGTGTGGCTGGTCATTGCTCTTGTGTGATATGAGGGCGATAGCAGTTTGAGGTACACAGGCTTTTTGCTATCTAGCAAAGATCAAACAGGAAGATACAGTACATACCTCAACCTGTTCAGGGCTTACTATTGGATAAGGCTAAAATGTGATCCTGGAGGTGTGGCTTTGAGATCGGCTGATCTTGTGATTGATGGACCAGCTTTTTATCCTCTGCAGAGCTCAATAAGAATGAGGCGGTTGGGGGTAGATACACTAGGTATAATTTTATCACCATTACCGTCACAGGAGGGTACTACTGTGCTCAACATTTCCAGGATTCCCTGTGAAGAACCTAAATTAGAAATCCCTTGGGACATGCATGGGTGGCATATTACCATGTAACATGTGAGAGGCCGCCAGCAGTAGGTCCATTAAGTCCTTAACCATTTTGGGCTTCTGTACCACAGTTTAAAGGATCCCTTTGCCCAATTCACGGGAAGCATACGCCAATCAGCCACAGCATTAAAACCAGTAACTGGCTTTAATGCTGTGGCGGATCGGTGTAATTCGCTCCCTATCCCTTGTGGTATCTGTCCATGCAGTATTTTGTTTGTTTGTTTCTTTTTGTTTCTGTGTTGTTCACCCATGTTTTGAGGGATATGCTATTAAGACTTCTGTCACCTACCGAATAGAATGGTCACCAACAGAATCTGGGGGGCTCCCAGCACAGAAAAATTATATTTAAATAACTCTGAAGTAACGTGTATTTCTTACTAAAGGAACTCCACCTGTCTTGTTGTGCACTTTACTGGGACTTTGTGTCTGGAAAGACACATTGCTGTTGTTTTTTCATTCTTTGAGCAACACGAACAAAATCTCTTTCACCTGTAGGTACCAAAACGTTAAGTGTAGCTAGAATAACATTTTCTGTGATTTTATGTAAACTTAATGTTTTCCTTTTTAGTTTTCTCTGTATTTTTATAGTGAATATATGTTTAATGTATTTAATATGTCTGATTGTGTGCTATACAGATTGTATGTTTGGCAAGTGAATACCATCTTGACTATATGTTGTATGTACTTTGGCTGTATCCTTGTCTGTCTGTTAGCCTGTCAGCATGACCTCAGTGTTCTTTAATGACATTGGTCATAAATGTTTATTGGGTTATAAATATAAACGATCAACATAAATGATACAGAAAGAAGGAAGGAGAGAGTGGAAAAAGAAAGGGAAAGATACAGAAAGAGGCAGGACAGTGAAAGACTCATCTTTAACTGCCATTTTCTTTCTGTATATGAGCCCTACACGTTGCCTGTATGTAATAAGATTGGCAGAACAAAAGGAGCGAGAACAGTAAAAAAAATATACTACAGCAAGCTTAGGAGTAAACTCAAGCCTGTGAACGAGTGAGTCAGTGAGCAAGAAGAAAAGTAATTGGTAATTTTACGTTTGATTTTCTCTCACTCTGACCTTTTTTCCATTTTTCTGTGTTCTTATAATTCTACCTAAACCACCCATATTTTCTTGTATGCCTTTGACTCATGCTTGCATGTGCATATATAGTATGCTGTATGTATTAGCACACCCATATAGAGCCACAGAGAAACACCCACACACTGCCAGAGCTCCCTTGATGCATGTTTCGCATAATGAAATGTCTACAAGTCATCAAAATGGAGGAAGTAATTTTATTTGACACACAGCGAGCAATGCTCTATAGCTTTAATGCAGAAGTTTGATGTAGAGATCCCACAATTGTTTCTCAAAATACAGGAGATAATTTACACGAAGCACATTTCAAAAAATGAAGACAATGCTCACATCCCCCCTTGTAAACTGACTGAATGTGACTGACCCAGTGTCCCATATTTATTAGAAAACTTGCTACCAGCAGAAAACTGCCAAAGCCTTGTAGAAAAATTTTGTTTTTTCTTTTTGAATATGTGCCTGTCTCAGTCACCAATTCGGTGTCATCAGTTATGTTGCTTCTGCTATAAAAATACAGCTTGTTCTATTAACATACAGCAATTTTGCCCTTATTACCATACCACTGGGGTACCTCCTTTTTAGTGCTGTAGTATATTGCTGGAATTGGAAATAGCACATCCTCACCATAGGCTCATTTCCTTTAATAAACCTACATCATCATCCCCTTTAAGTGGGCGTGAGATGATCCAAATTTTATCACATCCTGTTTAAACCAACATTGCCTGGACAGCAAGCATGAAAGGCCAAACTACGGCAGAGATCCAAGGGCTAATGTCGGAGTTTATATGATAGGCCAAGAGAATGAAGGAGGTCATTAAGTTTAACTGATCTTAAATATAGCGCTATAGAAACTGGCCTTTGCTTTGACCCTGCCTTGCTGCAAATTGTGTGTGTGTGTGTGTGTGTGTGTGTGTGTGTGTGTGTGTGTGTGTGTGTGTGTGTGTGTGTGTGTGTGTGTCTGTTCTATTATGTTTTGTTCTGTTCTGTTCTGTTCTGTTCTGTTCTGACCCTGCTGCACTCTGTAACAGCCTCCATTTGAAGCAGTGGAGGAGGTGCTATTCTGAACTGAGGTCAGTCTTGTAATAGAGGTTAACTATGGGCATAAACACAGACTCGCCCAGATCAGTCTGATCCAGGATCGCCTTAATCTAGCGATGATAGTCCTCAGGTTAATAGAAATGTAAAAGAAAGAGCAACCCCTTGCCTCTTTTATGATCTCTCCGGTTTATTTCAGGGTGAATTTCAGTGTTCTTATCTCATTATGAGCATTTGGACACAAGGAGGTACTGCCTGTACAGCGACGGGGTGTGTATTGAGAATTAAAAACACCCTTATCTACAGATAGAAAGATGTTGTTTTCTCTTTCCCTTCCATAGACCTTCACCTCAACCTCCCATCTGTAAAGAGAGTGCCTTTTTGTGTACTCTTATAATTGATTCATAGCAGCAGCAGGTTTGCTATTTCGGAGTTCCTCTGAGGATTACAGAGCGTGGTCAAATTAGTCTACTCTTGTGTTTGTCTCTTTTTACTATCAGAGAAATGAGAAGCAACACGTCAGCTGAAACCACAACCCAGCTATGACTAATTGATACATGAAAGTACAGTATTGGCCACTCTGTGTGCGTGCTTTGTCTTCTTAAAGTTATATATGCATACCTACAAGTGTCTGGTGTGATAGTTCTGTTTTTTAATAGTAAATCTGAATCATTTCTGTTGCATTTTTATGGTTCTCCCAGGCCTCCTTCCAGGACTGTGATGGTAATGCTGCAATACTGTAACACCAGATAAAAGCCCTGTTCAGCTGATGTATGCAGCTCCCTCTGTGTTCTGTAGGAAGGAAAATATTATACAGAGAGAGCTGAAAAGGATAAAGAGAACAAGGGCGTGAAAGTGACTGATAACAGCAAGGAGAGAGAGTAAAAGAGATAGAAAGAATGAAAAAGATAGAGCAGTTGCAGCACCTGTATCTTATCTGTATTCTTCGCCAGTGTTTCCTGGCAGAAACAGTGTGTCCAGAACTATAAACAGACTATTATCCCAGTGTTTATCACAGAACACATTACTGTTTGCCTCTGTCCAACTTACTGTAATGGAGTCGTTTGGTTTGATGGATGCCTCGGGTATGGGTTTCTATCTATTGCTCCCATTATGCCTCTGTCTGCATCCACTCATTGTAGAAATGTCTGTCTGCACATTCAGCATAGCCTACAAGCATGTTGATTGAGGTTATGACCACTGTAAGTGTACCATTTGGCACAGCGAATCGGAGGTGCAGAGGGCAAGAGGAAATCAAGGGGAGGTAAGGAATCATCTACCTTACATTACCTCTTGTGGAATATCCACAGTGAATGAGAAACTAGCTTTATGTGCTGTGGATAAATATATACTGCATATGTGTGAGAATAAAATATTTAACTGTTGTGGATGGTAGGTTTGTGTGTGTGTGGCGTTTGCCTTATTCACTGCACACTGTATAGGAATGTATTCTCCAGCAGGCGCTGAACACTTAAAATTCATTCATCAGGGTTCGCTGTAACCTGATTGCCATTGCCTCTCAGAGCTAGATCTCACATTTGAGACAGGACAACATGCATATTGTGTGTGCGTGTGTGTGTGTGTGTGTGTGTGTGTGTGTGTTTATGCGGCGTCGCGTTGTGTGTTTTTGGAGTTGTGTGTGTGTTTGTGTGTGTAATGAAGAGCTGAGGTGTGGGGAGGTGATCCAGGATTCATTCTCATCGCGCAGTAGTCTTTCACAGTTCTTCTGCTGTAGGGTCACCCTCAGAATCACACACACTTTTTCAACTTTATAAATGTGTGTGTGTGTGGTGTGATGTGTGTGAGCAGGACTTTGTGATTTATTTATTCATTTATCATGGCGATAGCTTGACTTTTACCTGGCCAGCTGGGCACAATCTCACCACAGCGGATGTTGAAACTACATGAGAAGACGGAGGCAGAAGCAGAAAGCAGAGACACAAGGAAAGAGGACTGTGGCATCCGCACTTCCTCCATCTGTTCTCCTGTCTTCGGTCTGAAGGTGGATAGATGGATGGAGAGGCAGCGATTAGCACTGATATTATCCAAGAGAGCAGGGATAAGAGGAGCGAGTGGGGCGAGATAAGAGGTGCAGGGTGAGAAAATGAGATGGGTTTGCTCTCGAGTGAAACCTTCTCCATCTCTCCGTTTATATGCTTGAGCCCTTGTGTGAATACATCGCACCTGTGCCACCTGCAATGTGCCGGCCTGTCGTGTTCACTCTAAACACTCAGTCTCAGCTACATGTCCATGGGGAGAAAATGATCAAATCACACCCGAGATAAGTGTTACTCCAGCAGTTGACTTTTCCTGACTCCACCTACACCCATGTATGCACCTCTGTGCGTGCACATGTATGTCAATCGCACCCGTGAGGGGCCAGTGCCCACAGTGTAAAAGCACAACCCACTGTTATCCATTCAGTGAGTAGAAAGTCTAGTGTGAGAGTGTCTATAGGACATATAAATCCACACACAGCCTATAAATTTAATGAGCAGCTGAGTCACTCATGAAACGAGTATTACCATTGTAAGGTGGAGCAGAATGAGTCTTTAGTTTAAGCTCAACTATCACTCTCATCATTAAGTAATCTCTCTTTCTATGTCTCTCCCCGTCACCCCTAACCTCTCCACTCCCTCCCCTTCCCTCCTCTCCTCCCATCTCTCAAGGGTTCTCCAACTCACTTCATCTCTATTCACTAGCTGTCCTCTTAGACTCTAAGCAGGCCAGGGTTCACATTGTTTTAATTCAATTAAAATTGACATCAGTCTGCATGTGACGAATGAAATTTACATCCTCCGCAATTAATCTTGCCTGACCAATCCCCCACTCCACCCACGCACACACCCTCAGTCTCTTATTATCATTATCTAGGCATATACAAGGCAGGTACAAGGGCAGGAGTGAAATTAAAATTACAATTCAGCCTTATAATGCCGTTTGAAGCGTAGCTCAATAATTAAACAGTCTTTCTCTGTGGCTGGTATTGCACATTTGGAAAAGGCATGCTTTACGACTATATTTTAGAGACCAGTGAATTGGTCTCCTTTCAGTAAAAAGCTGCAGTACAGTTGAAATGAGATATTTTTATTGTATCAGTGAAATATGTGGAGTACTTGAGATTACTTGTCATAGCTATGCTGATGACACACAACTCTACATTTCACTATTTCCTGATAACATTAGCACTTTTAACTTGCTGTTCAACTGCTTGAGAGACATCATTATCCGTATACCACAAAACTTCTGCAGTTCATCAGAAAAAAAAAAAAAAAAAATTGTAGTGTTGTGTGCAAAAGTTTAGAGGCAGCGTTCTTTTAGAAATACTGGCCGAGTAAGAGACCAAAGAAACTTCTGATGCTGACCTGAATTTTTTTCATTTACAAATCATTATATTTCAAAAATTGGATGATTTCAATCCTAGTCAGATTTAAAAACCAGCTAGACTACTGCTACATCCTATTAACTGGTATATCTGGTAAAGCCATTCAGCTCATTTGTATCTTGACTAGGATCATATACTCCAGTTTTTAAACAACTGGCTACCCTTTCATTACTGAAGTGACTTTGAGGCTCTTCTCCTGGTCTATAAAGCCTGTAATGGTCTGGCTCCAGACTGCATATCTGACATGTGTGCAGTGTTTCCACCCAACATATTTCTCAGATCACAGGACTGGTGTCTCCTTCGCGAGTTCACTCAAACGATACAGCACTTAACATTAGTTTTGTGTGACATTGTGCTCTACAAATTAACTTCAACTTTAACTTTGAACTTTAATGATCATGTAAAAATTGAGCATAATGGCCTCTCTACTGGAGACAACACGAGTGGAGGAAGTTTTTGCACCTTGCCAAGAAAAAGTCCAACACATAACCCGCTGTTAAAACACAAGTTGTCATTTTTAGACTTTGGTTTTTGTACAGATTAAACAGGGGGGGTACAACACATGTTAATGTGTGAGCTTTAGCAGTGCTAGACGGCTTTTCTGTTTTTGTTTTTTTTTTTACCTTGAGACAGAGCCAGCTTAGCTTGTTTCTTCTTGCTTCCAGTTATATTGCCAAGCTGTGCAAACTGTCTCCTGGTTCCAGCTTCATATTTAACAACATATGAAATCTTCTTATCTAATTCTTGACAAGAAGGTGAATAAGCTTATTTCCCTAAATATTAAACTCTTCCTTTATTTGTGTCACCCTTCTTCCTATTTTTATTAAGCCATTACAATTTTACAGGTCACAAGAAAACCATCTCCTTCAAATACCTACAATTTAATTAAATGATAGAGCCCTTGAAATTCATTTTCAGTGAGATTTTTCTTGAGATTGAATTTGAAGTTGAATTCAAATGATGAAATGAATGATCTAATTATCCAGCATAATGGCTTCACTAATATTTCTTTTAATAATTCTTTTTTATCTAATTATGAACTAAAATAGCTTAGTTTTATCAAAGTATTTCAAAATGCATGCTCTCTGCCAAGTTGCGTTACCAAACATTGCCCTTGTGAGTTTGCTGAAACACTGCAGGTGTAAGCCTACTTTGCACTGGTGCAGTACATCCAACGTGGTGAATAGAAAAACAAAGCTTTGTTGTCATGTATTCTCTTTCAATCCTCTGTCTCTGGAGAGGACAGATCTCTCTATCCCTCTAAGTATGTAGCTTATTACCTTAACACGCAACTTCAAGCAGCTTCCGCAAAGCTGTAAGTTTGCTTCAATTTTATATCCAGTCCCCGCTCCAAAAGATAAGGTCCTTTTGAACTATGCATTGAGATGATGGCACACGTGAAGTTCAAAGCCTACATGTGAATTACTGCACAATTTTGTACCTTAAAGCAAGGTTAAAGCTGCTCCTTCAGTCTCATTTTTATACACAGTAGGAGGTGCTCATATAAGCCTGCTGGAAAAAATGCAGGTAATCTATGATTTCTCTTGTGTGCGTGTGTGTCTCTCTCTCTCTCTCTCCCTTTCTATATGCCTATTACCTTACCATGCATTTTCAAGCAGCTTCTGTAAAACTGTAATTTTGCTTCCATTATGTGTCCAGCCCCTAAAACACAAGGTCCCTTTGAACTGCACACTGTGATAATGGCACTCATGAAGTTTGAAGCTTACATGTGAATTACTGGACGATTTTGTACCTTGAAGTAATATTAATAGGTTCCTATAGCCTCATCACCAGCAGTAGCTTCAGTAGCAGAAATGACCTTGGTGTGAGTCTCAAATTGAATGATTAGCAGCGACTGTGGGTGAACATGTTACTTACAGTATAAGGCCTTGTACTTACATTACATGGCTACATTAATGGTTGGCTCTTATGTGTTCACTAATGAAGTTACAATACAATGTTGGCCATTCTGACACTGATGTTATGGCCTTTCTTACTCTGATCTCTCTGCAGTCCCAGTTCTCTTGCCAGCAGTTCAGTGGTAATTGGCCCCTTATGTCCGGACTCACTTCTCCCTTCAGACATTTTGTTTTGCTTTGTTTTGATCTCCTTTCCTTTCCTTCCAGTTCTGTTATAATCAGAACAGTACCAGCTGCAGTATGGTGGTTCTCTGACAGGATATGAAAAGGCTGAAGGTCACTTAGAGGGCCCTAACCAAAACTCTCATTATACAGTGTCCTTAAGAAAAGAACACTCTAAAAAAAACCCTCCCTCCAATTAAAAGATAAGAAGGTGACCATTAACAACCACAGGGGACGATGACAGAAAATAGAGAGATTGTCACAAATTTGATGTTACCCACAAAGCAGCAATGGAAACACTCTTCAGCAAGTCCTGAAGTGTCCAAATTAATTAAGGGCTACAATAGGTGTCTGAGTGTCTATGGGCATATTTGCATGCATTTTTAGGCATGTGTTCAAATATATGTACGCACCTACAGAACCTACAGTGTGTGAATTCAATATGTTATGCAAAAATTGTGGAGAAATGGGACTATTAAAAGTTTCTGTTTTCCCTTTTTTCAGGGGGGAAATAATTGTTTTTTTCTGTCAACATTGTACAAACCAAAATAAACCATGTAACTACTCCGACCAGCCACAACATTAAAACCAGTTACCGGTTTTAATGTTGTAGCTGATCAGTGTATACATGAGGTTCAATGAAATGAAGGTCTGACATCTGTCTCTTACTCCCATTTTTTCTGAGTCTCTCTGTATACCCCCACCCCTAGCTCTTTTTCTCCCTGGAGTTATGGAGTTTCATAAGTTTGATGCAACCCTTGCCCCTTCCTTGTCACTCAGTACTCTAAATCATACATAGAGTGTGCAGTCAGTGCCTCTCAGGCCTGGAGTGGACACACAAGGAGATGTCTGTCAAGACTTTCTGTGGAAGAAGAGCCATCACTGTGTGCATGTAGTGCCGTTCATGCATGTGTTTGTGTGCAAACAGATTCGTGTTTGTGTTATCCCGCCCAGTCTTTTCAGGTGCACTGAATAGTATACAGTGGGTATGTCTGTCTACATCGTAGTTATTTTGGACGTAGTAGCGGTGCCTCAGAGAATGTAAGTAATGTCAAAATGAGGGTTTTTTTTCAGTTCCTTCCAGTAAGTCCGTGACTAAACGCCTTAACTGTCATTACCATTTTGTGTTGCCACCACTTTCCCTGGTACACAATGGAAATTATGTCTTTAGCGAAGCATTGCTGCTTCTCTTGCTGTCTATTTCTCTCCTGCTCTGGTATCCTTGCACAGTTTGAGAGGCTGTCCAGGAAGCCAGTGTCAGCATCTACAGTTTGTTTTCAGTGTCTGTTCCTCTGCTTGTTTGTAAATGTGTGCGTGTGCGCGTGCGTGTGCGTGTGCGCGTGCGTGGGTGCGTGCCTGTGTGTGCTGTATGTACACATTCATGCATGCATGCCCAGCTGTGATAAGTGCAAATGAATGGCAGAGTTTATCTTCCACCTGTTCCTCCCTGAAGCCAATTGCCACTCTGGATACACAGGTGTATCAGCCAGCCAGAGAAGAGCTGGTTTCTCTGAAGCAGGCAGTACGCCAAAGGATGGATGAGATGATAGTAATAGTTGCCAGCAGCGCCCATATTACAGTTTTCTTAGCCATAGCAGTGATTAGGTGATGGGTGGCAAAACTGCAGGTGGCCAGCAGATTATGGAGGCTGTTGGTGTCTCCATGACCACCTCTGCTCCGCGCTGTGTTTAGCTCAAGTTTAGAAATCTCCTGTACCTGAATGATAGGTGTCAGGAAGAAAGAGAGAGGCAAAATGTGCATTGTTGAAGGAGGTTGAATCAGCCTATATTACGGACTTCAAGGTTTTCAGCAGAATGATGTGGGTGTCAGAAATGCCATACCGGTTGTTCTCCTCCTGTGTATGCTCACTAATTTCTCCTCTCCTCTCCTGTACTCTCCTATCCTGTCCTGTTTGTCCCGTCCTCCTCTCTCCTCTCCTCTTCTCTCTGCTGTCCTTCAGATTTTTTCTCCATTCTCATCTGTCTCCTGTCTCCACTCCTCTCTCCTAACTTCTTTTGTTGTAACTCAAAAAGATAGGAGGTACAGAAAGGTAATTAACATGGGTGAGGGCTGTTTCCCTCTCCTCATTTTCTTCCTATTCTCTCACACAAACCCCATTACCTTTAGCTCTCTCACCATATTGCTCTCTCTCCAACTGTGTCTGTAGTTATTTTTAAATCCCCTCTAATCACCTGTTTTAAAGAGTATAGTTAAACTAGAAGGTATTGAAGTTTTGAGAGAAAATCTAGAAAATACTGTTTATTAATTTTTTAAATATTGATTTCAACTCTCTGCCTGTATGACTTTGAATCCCAATGTGGCGCAGTGTGAGGGTTGGGTCCATTCCTGCAGTTGTTGTTTAGCAGTGCAGTGGAGCAGGCTTTATGCTGATTAACTGCATCACATCTGATGGATTCCCAGCGACCTCTCCACCCCTCAATATAGCTCTGGGAGCCTTTCAGGGGAAAACGGCTTCCCGTTTTAATTAGACAAGAATAGGAAATCTATTAGTGAATGGAGGGAAGGCTCAGCGCTGAATGAGGGATTGCTGAGTTCTGTTCGTGTTGAACTAACTACAGTCATCTCCCCTGCCATTGCTGCATTCGCAAGGAAACAAGTGATGTGCTCTCTGTCTCTCTCTCTCTCACACACACCTGTCAGAAGAAAAAAAACATAGGTATCAGAGGCGTATAATGTAAGAAAAAACTGACTCAGATGGAATACAGTTGATAGAGGGGCCATTACCTATATTACAGAAGTACAATATATGCTCCTACATCAGTGTACAATAGCCATGACACATGCATAGCATCCGGCTATCAAAATGCCTTTTTTACAGCCGACATTTTGACTTGCCATAGCAGGAAAAGCCCAGGTGTGACTAACATTAATGATCGCTCTGTTCTATTCAAGTGTCTCAGTGAGCCGTGACCGTGATCAAGCATGCACAATACCAGGACTCTGAAGCTGAAGCAGCTAAATGAAATTCAGCCACAAATATATTTTATTATTTACACATGAGTATTTTCCTGCTGTGTTCCATAATGGTTCCATAAGTCTTGATAAAGGCCTATAGCAGCAAAGCACCTCAACTGAGAAAGCTGTTACTTTACAGTGTTTGTTTTTTTTTGTTTTTTTGGTATCAAAAATACTCACTACTCCACCAAATTGGTACTCATCCACATCTGAAAATAGTCACCAACAAATGGACAAATACTGTTGTCTGAGTAAAATTTGCTAATAATTTCAGCGGCCAGTTGTTCAAGAAATTACTCAACCTTTTTGTTTTAAAATGAAATTATACATATGTGTCCCATTTTTAAAGATTTACATCTTCAGTAGGAATAAATTGGCTTGGTTCTGAGTGCCACAGACAGGGTATAGAAGTCAGTAGATATTGAGAGTAATGCATTGTTGCATTTGGTCTTTTCATGGGTTTGTTGACAGTAACAAGAATATAGAAAATGACGGCCTAATCTTTTGATTGAAGCCAGTCCTTTTGTTGCATTGACGCTAGCACAACCTTGCACATGTGTAGAAGTATAACCTGTTGAATAAAAGTGCTTTAAACCTTATTTAGTGGCAAAGTCACCTAACTTTTTTGAGCGTTTTTTATCAGATTGTGGTTCTCTACCTTTTACAGTTTTTATGTCCCATTGATCATTGAAAGTGAAGTTATAGCTCTCTCCCCATTCATTTAGATATAGGGGCCTGGCCCAGTTAGCCCGAATTAAATGTCAAGCGTTGCCAAGAGGGCTGCAGAGTGGCAAGATTTGCCTATAAGGACTTTGGCTCTATGACTCAAATAAATAAAAGAGCAGAGAGGTCTTCATAATAATCATGCTATATTTATGTTGAGGAAAAGAGCAGGGGGAGAGGAGAGCATCAGGGCCACAGCACACTCTCCCTGGCCCAACAACTCATTGCCTGCAAAGACACAGCCCAGCTTCAGTCTTTAATTCTATCACAGTAAAAGAAATCTTTTAAATTTTTAATGTAGGGGCTGAACTTTCACTAGGAAATATTTGTTGAATGATTAATTCAATGAGTATTGTTTGTAGAGATGAATATTTGTTCAGCTATGGTTCATTTTAGGATGGCCTTATTTCTGAAAAGTGTATACTTTTCAATATTTATCTTGACTTGATTAAATGCTTCTTAATTTGGGATGTGTGTTTTTTGTTTTTTTGGGGTTTTTGTGTGTTTTTTTTTAATGCACTGTGACTCAGTGAATTCAGGAAGCAGATGCAGACTGTGAGACACAGACATGTAGTGTCTCCCTAAATGCTTTGCTTTGCGATTCTGCACACTCTTCCACACGCCTTAATTTCGTCGCATCTGGGGTGTCTCACTGGGATAACATGTTACATAATTAGCACCAAATTAACACTCAATTAGGCAAGCGTTGTTGAGAGGGTGGGGACAGATCGTCTTCAGAGGCTTTAAAAATCACATCAGAGCCTCATCAACCACCTGGCCTACTGGGAACATATTGTATGTCACTTCCATATAAACTTATATTTCATGCCTTTGTCTACAATATCTTATATTTACAGTGTCTTAAAACAGTTCAAACTGAACGTCTGCTTAGCTTCAATGGGAGCAATCCCTGATAGAAAGAAGGATCAGGTGTAATGTGTTCCAATAAAATCTGCTTTCTGTCGCTTCAGCAGAAATAGCGTTGATTTATAAATTGAGCCACTACAAAGCAGTGTAGCTTATGATGCTTCTCTTGGGAGTAAACTGATAAAGAAAAAAATGACAAAGCTTTGATGAAGTTCAACTTGGAAGTTTTCTTTTTCAGACCTGTCTGTGATGGGGCCATACGCAAAATTCAGGATGTGTTATCGTTTAGGCTTAAAATACGAAGATCTGGCATGTTTTTTTCAGGCACCTTTGCACTCATGACCAAATTAACTTTCCATACCCCTTTTTTCCCTTTAAGTATATTATTTTTTTTGGCTGTCCATTATCTCATGCTGTGGATGCATCTTTTGTCCCCAGACTCCCTGAAAAATAAGATTATAAAGAGACAGAATTAACATCGAAGCAACATGGCTAGAAAGTCCCTGAATTGTCCCAAATTACTCCCTTATTATGCAGCCCTGCAGAGATGAGCAACCAATGCATCCAAAGCACCCAAAACAGTGTTTTTTTTTTCTTTACAGGAGCACACACAAATACACAATTCTTGCTCATACTGTATATAGTAACAAACTTTTTTCTCCTCTCTCACAGCCTCCCTCTTCATCTTTTCCTCTCTGTTGTAAACTCAAAAAGCCCTCACCCATCTCTTTCTCTCTTCTCACTTCTCTAACTTCCTCTGTCTTGTCCCCTCCGTCTCTCTTTTAAACGCATGCTTACACACTCCAGCACACACACATTTGCACCTCTGTTGGGGTGGGGTTCCTCATTTCATTTACAGCCACTTGCATGCCAGAATTCATTATACCAACCTTCTGTTCTCGTGCACCAAAGCATGCCGGTTAATGTGCGGAACAAATTTCTCTCCCCCTTCTCTTCACCCCCCCAATCCCACTAATAAGTATGTTTAGGATGTGATTCACCTGTATCAAAGGGTCCCTGTGAAGACGCCTGCTTTGTATCGCTGGTCCATGATTAGTCATTACTTTCAAACCCTCTGTGTTCCCCTCTGCTGCCAAGCTTTGAAGCTAACAGGTGGTTTATCTGAAATGCGAATAACGCATATATATTGTTACATCCTCTCGTGTCTCATAGCTCTGAGAGAATGTGATAGTACAGTGCTGATGGTGCTTCTTCTCTGAGACATAACTGTATGGAGCAGCTGCCTAGTATTAGCAGTTTTATTCCTTTTTATCTGAGCTGGAAAATTTTTTTGTGACACTAATTTCATATGAGGTTTTGTGTGAATTATAAATGCACAGAAGGATGTCAAGATGGCTATTACTACTATTATCACATTTAGATTCAAATGGCGGAATGATGTGTCAGGAATGTTATACCGTTTTTTCTCCTCCTGTCTATGCTCACTAATTTCTCCTCTCCTCTCCTCCTGTTACGTGACATTACATTTTACCAGCCAATTCCTGCCCACTTAAAATCATTGAGAAAGGGACAGTGTGTTCAGGGCCTCTTCGCTTATAGTAAAAATCTGATTGAAAAAGTATGTTAACAGGGACTGATTTTTTTTTTTTTTTTTTTTTTTTTTAAGTCTATCTAAATACAATTGTCACATGTCTATATGTACATTGAAAGAGTTATTGATCGCTTTACTCACTCTTGTTGTCCATGCTGGCTGGGAAGTGATGTTTTAGTAAAATCTTGGATCACAAAAAACAAACAATGAAACAAACAATTTTTGCATCTGAAATGAAAAAAAAAAGCTTCTTTTTGTTCTATCTGAATAGCCACCTCCACAGAGACTGTCCTAAAGAACTGCCCACTATACTCTTTTCTACATTTGCCAATGCCACCATCCCTGTTGCCATGGAAATTGATAGGATGGCACCTGGGGTTCAACTTTGTTATGACAAGTTATTCCAAGTGAAAAAAAATGGGCTTTGTCTTGAAACAAAGCAGTGATTTGGGAGGGCTTTCCAGCCCTTTGGGACTTGCCTTATTTATGAGACACCAGTGAACAGACTGCTATGGAATAAAAAAGCCCAGTATGACTGCCACTCAGACTTTAAGTCTCCAGTGCTTTTTCTTGCCAATTGTAAAATGTAAAATGTATTTGACTGGAAGACTATAAATCACTAACATTCATTCGTTTTTTCGCCTACAATATCCTAGACACAGTTAGATGAACTGAATGAAACATTAAAAGAATGACGCATGCAATCGCTACAATTTCTGGGTTTTTCGGAATTACACTGATGGGGCCAAAGGAGATGTTACCATCACAGTTTAGGTCAAAACAAGGTGACACATATACTGGCCCGATAAAGATGTCTTCATACTCGCTTGGCCTCTCCTTAGCTCACGCTCATGCTCTTGTCTCTCGTTTCCCTCATGTTTTTTTCTTCTCTATTTCCTCTTTTTACTTGCCATTCTGCCTTGTACTGCTTTTTCTGATATTACACTTTGCCTCTTTCACAAATATGTTCCCTTGCCTTTTTGTTTCTGGTCCACGCTGCATTACTGGTCAGGGTGGTGATGTGTGTGCCTGCGTATACTCTGTGTATATGAGTGTGCTTCTCTGGGCTTGTAATTGCTGGTTGATTTGTGGTCAGAGAGGGTCAGACATCCTGCAGGGAACATGTCAGGCTTTTAAAAGCAGAGAAAGAGAGCCCAGCCCTGCACCCGTTTAACCTCAACCACCCCCAGGGAGCTCAAAGCACTTAATCAGCTCCACTACTTTTATTACCTTAGGATACAATATAAAATACTGACAAGACGGTGGCTGTTGTTCTAATCTAGAACATTTATACGATTGTGTTTCTTGTATGCACCTGTGCATACATGTAGAGACATTTGCATAAACTTGTCACATACTGTATACACTGGCTCAATTGTAGAGTAGAGCAGGAGAGGATCTGGGGTGGTTGTAGGGCTGAATAGCACATATTTTGATCCCAATATTCCTCGGAATCCTCATCAAAATCTACTTCATTTACACAGGACAAGGACCTCCGGAAGCCAGGCTTTTTAGCACATGTTAACTTACGGAAGAGCGCCATGTGCACTGGAACAAAGATGCCTTCTTCAAACCTCATTAATGCTAACGCATCACTGTTGTAGCCAAATACTAAAGTCTGACCTTGAAATGCTGTTATTACAGAATATAACTGGAACAACTTTTCCGATGTAGTCGTTGCATCCAGTTATTTTCTGTGCTAAAATGCCAACTTTTGTTGGGTAGCAATAAAAAAATTTTATTATAAGTGTATAGTGTGTCTAAGTGCACAATAATGAGAAGTAGAGACTGCAGAATCTGAACACGAATACATATACCTGCAGCCTAACAGGTGGCCTAATCCATACCCAAATTAGAGTGCTAAAAGTACCTAAGAGGTAGAGCATGGAGTGTAGAAGATTGCCCTAATATTACAACTAATTAAGTCCAAGAACAACAATCCTGTGCCTCCATACACCGAAACAGAAAGTGGCTGCATGTGACAGATGTTCCTTCCCTGCCACTGCACACAGCATTAACCAGCTCATCAGCTCCCATATAAGCACTCACGCATTTTGAAATCAGTTTGGCCAATTTTTGACCAAAAGATTTTGTACGGTTGGCCATGTGTTTTTTCCACCTCAAAGATAATGTAATTTTAAGAGGAACTGTTGCTCTACTCTATATATTGCCACAAATAAGAAATAGTGAACCCTAGTGTGGTGATGATGTAAAGATACATTTCCTATTCATTACCTTTCTCAGTCACATCAGTTTTACCAGAAAAATAACCTTTTGAAAACATTTTAGATATCACATACACAACACTAAGAGAACATGACATTGACAGTCGGCTCATCAGCTTGTGGCTAAATGGCCCCTCCTATAGCTGGTCACACAACCACAGTGTCATAATGAGAAATTAGGAATCGGGGACACGAAGGAAGTGCAGAAGAAAGTGATGGCTTCACTCCAGATGTTAACCAGTGCAGTCAGGACAGCAGATGCTCTGTTAACACATTTCAACACTGCAGCAAACACTAACACAGCAAAAACTGTTAGAGTGACAACATTGCGCCCCATGACCCCACACTGTGTGGTATTTATTCAGCCACATGTCTCCTAATAATGCCATCAATGACTGAGATTCATTGGCAAATAACAGATTCTGCATGCCATCAGCAGATTTGTGATTTACTGGGGACTTGCTGTCTGAACCTTTTGGCAGATGCTTTGGCAATCACAACTGTGAAGTTCACCATTAAAATTATACTTTTGCCTCCCGTAGTGCACATCTGAGATATGTCGAAAGAACTGCTGCTGTCCATGCTTCTATGTCAAGGAGGAGAGGAATTCAGTGATTGAGGCCTTGTCGTTGACTCTGGGATCAGCAGAGTCTAATGGCTTTTCATCAATTCATCCTGTCCAGGGAAGTGTGTGTCATGACTCCTGTAACTACTTCTGACAAGAGTGATGAAGCACTTGTTAAAGTTGTAAGATTCTACTGGAGTTTGAAACCTTTAGATATAAATCTGTGTAGAGGAAGATGGACAGAGACAGTGAGTGAGGGCCAAACGGAGGAGGAGATGAGTGAAAAGGCGAGACAAAGAGGCCCTATGGCTTAGACATGACAGATCGAAGAGAGTGGTGAGGGAGAGAGAGGGGAGTGAGAGAAGCTAATGATCTCCATCTGTCTTAGGAGGCTGGGAGAGAAGAGCATCGTTAGGCTTTTGGAATAAGAGGAAGCAAACAAACAGATGATTTGCAGAATTCGCCCTGGCTCTGTGTTATGTGACTGGCTTCATTTGAGTCAGCCGGTAAAACATAGCTTACAGACAGTTTAGACCATCAAGTGTTTCATGCTGTTGATTGCTGCTCTCCAGTAAGAGTGCTTGTCTAACAGTATGTTTGTTTTCTGTCTACTTTAGGTTTTTGGATGTGTGTGAATGTGTCTATGTTAACGTATATTTGTGTATTTAACATTGAGTGTACTGAACGCACATGTATGTGCACATCTTGCGTTTATGATCACAAATGAGACTGCTGAATCTCTAATAAGAATGTGGCGCAGACTAGACACAGTCTACAATGGCTCTAACATCAAGGAAAGGGAGTGTGTGTAGCATTAGTGGATTGACTCATGTTGGAATGCAAGATGTGTGTCTGGCTAAGAGAATACCTTCTCTCTTGGTTGTCTAATTAGTTTTTATTTTATTTGATAGACTGTGTAAGTGCAATCAGTCGTCCATATTAAACAACAGAATACATTGTTTGTCCACGTCTTCTACAACAACACGTCGAGGTGTTTTCTGATCTGACACCCCTATCGACAAAAAGAGACAATTTGTCTGTGCCTTCCAAAACTGTTGAAAACTAAAGCGGTGTTATGGCGTGACAATGCTATTGTTGAGCTTTGGTTAGGTTTAGGCTCAAAAGCGACTCGGTGAGGTTTAGCGAAAGACCGTGGTTTGGTTTAGAATAAGTACTTTGTTAGGGTGAGGGAAACGTCTTGGCTTGGGTTAAAATAACTACTTTGCTAAGGTTACGGGAGCTTTGTTGTCATGGTAACAATAATTAAAAACATGGTTAAGTTTAGGGAATGATTGTGGTCATGCTTTAAAAAACCCAGCGTTGACGGTCAGCGGGAAACGGGAAACAAAATACTGTCTTATGTATTAAAGTTTGATGTTCTGTTGACCCGTCTATCCACCCTGACCTCCTACCTATGCAGACTTTGTTGCTCTGAAATGACGCCACCTGACTTCCTCCTTTGTTTTTGTCCTAATTCCCAAGGCCGCTAGAAAGCTTTGTGACTTGAACAAACAACATATGTTGTTTTGGGGCACTAACTGAAACGACTGATGCTGTCGTTCTTCCTGAGAGGAAAATCTCTTAAAGTCACTTTACTTTAACCAGCATCTTTCGGTATGTAGCAGTTACTGTTTGAAACTTTTGTCTGCAGTTGAATGGGCAACAGAAAAAAGCAGGTGTGTTATGTAAAAAACAGGCCCCATATTTCCATCATCAAAGCATTCTGTATGACTATTTTGTCTTTTTTTACAATATTGCACCACTACTGTACTGTATCTCAAGTACTTCTGTGTGATTTTCAGATGAAGGTGTATTCTTCTAAGCCCTGTGCTGATTGAAAGAATAAAAAGAAGCTAAGAGATGGCGAGTTGTCTCACTTCCTATCCTTGGTGCTCCTCAGCTACCCTCCCCATAGTGAGCGCCGCCTGTTGTCCTCATTAGCTCATTAGTCTAACGTCCCTACCTGTTTTACCTGAGCAAAATCCATTTTCTGCCCTATTGAAAAACAACCAACATGGTGCCAATTAACAGCTAAGCTGCTCCGAGGGAGAGGTAAAAATTATTTGGTCTGCTGAGAGAATCGGCTCTGCTGACTAACAGTTCTCACTTGCTGACCACTGACACATTCTCT